>NC_080176.1:65554559-66186464 GCF_950295315.1 Erinaceus europaeus
TCCTCTTTCTCTCTTGATTTCTCTCTCTCTATCCAATAAGTAAAATGCTAAAAAAATGTTTTCCTGCTTCTTTATAAACGTTGCTTTAACAGGGGAACAGTTGTTTACTGAAGATCAGCGTCAGGAGGATTCATACTAAGTGTCAAACTTGCATTTATTTCTATTAAAATATAACTTTTTATTAGATGTTAATTATTTTAGGACTGGAGAGGTAACTCACCAGTTAGAGCATGTGCCTTGCTATACCCACAGCCCAACTTCTAGCCTCAGCACCACATGTAAGTGACTATGGCACTGGAGGAAACTTCGGTGCTGTGATATATCTCTCCTGTCTTTTTCTGAATGGAAAAGCAGCTGACTTGGAATGGTAAAAGTGTACACATGGGAGGCCCCACCTCCACAAAAAATAAAGAAATTTAAGTTAGTTATTTCATTTAAAAGTCCTTGTTTTTGAATCCATATTATACCTTTGATCAATGTATACAGATTTCAAAAGAAATAGAAAATATGTTACAGTTCTGTAGTTAATAATTAAGATGACACATTTTGCTCCCTGGGTCGGTATGTTATCTAGTATCTGATTCTTGATGAAGAGACTTAATTTGAAATAGTAAATGAAAGGGCTAGATAGAGACTTTGGATCTGAGCCCCAGCAGCTGTGGGGAGTACTGTGGACAGTACCCAGAGGACTCCATGGATGGTGGGACAGTGCTGTGGTTTCTCCCCTCTTTTTATTTATTTGATAGAGACAGCCAGAAATTGGGAGGAGGGGGAAGACAGAAGGAAAAACAGAAAAATATCTGCAGTTCTGCTTCACTTGTGAAGCTTCCTCCTGCAAGTCGGGACGGGACGGGGGGGGGGGGGGGGGGAGGACTTGAACCCAAGTCCTTGTGCACTATAACGTGTGCGCTCAGCCAGGTGCGCCACCGCCTGGTTTCTCTACTCTTTTACTGTTTCTCACCTCCCCCTTCTGTCTGTCAGAATTGAACCAGAAAAGACTCTTGGTGGAATTGTGCATCTGCAGAGCTCTGGCTTCATCCCCTGCCACCAGAAATTAAAAGAAAAAAATTCGATAAATAAATAAATAAATGTCAATAGTAAGTACACTCACAGACTCCATATAAATGTCATGTTAGAAGATGTTGATTCAGGGAGTCAGGCGGTAGCACAGCGGTTTAAGCACACGTGGCGCAAAACATAAGGACCAGCATAAGTTCAAGCCCCGGTTCAAGCCCCTGGCTCCCCACCTGCAGGGGAATCGCTTCACAATCTGTGAAGCAGGTCTGCAGGTGTCTATCTTTCTCTCCCCCTCTCTGTCTTCTTCTCTCTCCATTTCTCTCTGTCCTATCCAACAATGACATCAGTAACAACAACAACAATGAAAAACAAGGGCAACAAAAGGTAAAATTAAAAAAAAAAAAGAAGATACAGAAACTAGCAGACAAGAAGGAGGCACCTTCTGACTATATTATTTCCACTAAAAACAACAATGCTTAAAGAAACAATATTTGTAGAGCACTTAGAGGACATTGTGATAAGCATCTGGCGGGGACTATCTACTTTAAATCTTAAAACTTGTTAATGGCTTCCGATGTTTATCATTCCCCTTCCAGTGAGGAGGAAAGTGCGACTCAAGGAGACTGATTTGCTCTAACCTGCTCAAGATTACAGAGCAAGCATGGCACAGCCAGCATGGAAATCGTGCAGTTTAATTCAAAGAGCTTGCCTTTGACCATTTTCCTGGAGTGGCCTGGGTGTGAATTTTTCTCATCTAAGCCTTCAAATAAAGTAATCTGACACTTTATGATGGTACAGTTCTAAGGGCTTTATATGTAATTATCAATGTAATTATCATTAGTACATATACTTTGCAAAGCACTTTCTCCTCCCCTGTCATATTGATGACAGATTTCTGAACTATTATGTAATGCATGGGTAAATAGGAAAGTCTATGGAGGGGACCAGTTGGGACCAAGATTGCCTACATTTAGTTCTGTTAAGGGTAAGGGCCTTTTTTATAAATTACTGCAATCTTATACACGAACATCTTTTTAGGAAAGAAAGGACATTTTAACCACCAGAAAGTTAGTGAGGTCATGATTATAACATAAAAGCAAAGACTTACTTATTGGATAGAGATAGACATTGAGAGGGAAAGGGGAGGGAGAAAGAGCAGCATTGCTCCACCACTCTTGAGGTACCCCCACCCCACCCCCACACACATAGGTGGCTTAAACCCAGTCCTAGTGACTGGGTAAGGTGTGTACTAGGAGGTGTGCCACCAAAAAACTTATTATTGTGGTGAGTCGGGCGGTGGCGCAGTGGGTTAAGCGCACGTGGCGCAAAGCGCAGGGGCCGGCGTAAGGATCCCGGTTCGAGCCCCGGCTCCCCACCTGCAGGGGAGTCGCTTCACGGGCGGTGAAGCAGGTCTGCAGGTGTATCTTTCTCTCCCCTCTCTCTGTCTTCCCCTCCTCTCTCCATTTCTCTCTGTCCTATCCAACAACAAAGCAACGTCAACAATGGCAATAATAACCGCAACGAGGCTGCAACAACTAGGGCAACAAAAAGGAGGAAAAATGGCCTCCAGGAGCGGTGGATTCATGGTGCAGGCACCGAGCCCAGCAATAACCCTGGAGGGGAAAAAAAAAAAAACAGTAAAAAGCAACAAAAGGGAATAAATAAGTAAATATTTAAAAAAAACTTATTATTGTGAAAATCACTGTTAGGTTGTCTGAGGTTTTCTCATTTAGTTTCAGACTACTGAATGTGTCCCAGACAACATTAATTCAGAGGCCACTTGAGACTGCCTGGCTGACACTACTGATGCCAAAGTGGTGATTAGCTAAGATTCAGATTCAAGTCCTTCTGATTTGTGAAACCTGTGCTCATAGTAACATTCCATTCCAGACCTTTCTTTAACTTTGGTCCCTAGTGTGTTGACTTCCTTTCTCCACCCACCCCTCAGTAGGGAGTCAAGAAGATTAGTCTCCTGCTGCCAGCAATATGTAGGTTTCAGTCCCAGCAAAATTTATAAACCCCAACCTGAGGGGCCAGGTGGTGGTTCACCTGGGTAAGTGCATACATTTTAGTGTGCAAGGACACAGGTTCAAGTCCCTGGGCTCCACCTGCAGGGGGAAAGCTTCATGAGTGGTGTCTCTCTGCTTCTCCCCTTCTCTGTCTCCCCCTCCCCTCTCAATTTCTATTTCTATCCAACAGTGAATGAATAAATAAAATATTTAAAAATAAGTAAATAAAGATAAACACCAACCAGAAGTAAGTTCCATTGTATCCAAGGCCAACTCAGTATGGATGACATTGGCCTTTTTCTTTTCTTTCTTTTTTTTTTGTAGAGACAGAGAAATTGAGAGGGAAGTAGGAGATACAGGGGGAGGGAGAAGGAGAGACACCTGCAACACTGCTTTACATTTGAGAAGGCTCCTCCTTGCAGGTGGGAGCTAGGCGGTTGAACCTGGGTCCTTCCTCATGGTAGAATGTGCTCTACTGGATGTGTCCCCACCTGGTCCTGTTCTTCTTTCCTAACTTCTTTAAAAAAATTATTTATAAAATGGAAATATTGACAAGACTGTAGGATAAGAGGGGTACAATTCCACACAATTCCCACCACCAGAACTCTGTATTCCACCCCCTCCCTTGAAAGTTTTCCTATTCTTTATCCCTCTATCATTGTGGGGTGCAGACGGTTTCTGTAATTGCTTCCCTGCTGACTATGGGTGTTGGCAGGTTGATCCATACTCCCAGCCTGTCTCTCTCCCTAGTCGGGCAGGGGTCTGGAGAGGTGGGGCTCCAGGTCATATTGGTGGGGTTGTCTGCCCAGGGAAGTGAGGTTGGCATCATTGTAGCATCTGGAACCTGGTGGCAGAGTAATGAAGCGGAAGGGTTGATATTCCTGACGTCTTTGGTCTCAGTCCAAAGTGAAACATTCCGAGGTGGTACTACTGGTTGAATTGATTAGGTTGGGATCAGCAGATGCAGTATCATCTGGTATTAATTGAGAGAAGCACTTGGGAAAGTGAGCCCCATGCTAGAGGCTCCAGGACTGGGAGAAATATGGGTTTTACAGAGAATGGGGAAGGCTCCTGCTGTCTTCAGGTTTAAGAAGGCAATAGATAGTTACTGCTATAAATTATTTGGCAATTAGGTTAACTTTGAAAATCCCATTGTTAGGATTTGCTGTATCATACCTTTCATAACTGTTTAACAGATGAAGCTAAGTATAGTTCTTTCCCATACTGCCTTGAGGCCTCTAGTTGGCATTAAGCCTGTATCTATCTCTCTCTCATTTAGTGTTTGAACCAACTTTTGGCATATATTGGCTTTTTCCTCAATTTATATTTTTACTTTTTAAAAAAGTATTTTAGTTATTTACTAGATAGAGACAAATTTAAAAGGATGGGGAGGTAGAGAGGAAGAGACCAAAAGAGACACCGGCAACCTTGCTCAGCCACTCATGAAGCTTTCCCCCCTGCAGGTGGGGATCAGGGGCTTGAACCTGGGTGGGTTCTTGTGCACTGTAATGTATGTGCTTACAGGTGTGCCACCACCTGGCCCAATGCCTAACTTGTTTTAAAGGCACTATAAAAATTACTTTTAGCAGGGAGTCGGGTAGTAGCACAGTGGGTTAAGCGCACATGGTGCGAGGCTCCAAGGACCAGCTCAAGAATCCCGGTTGGAGCCCTGGCTCCCAACTTGCAGGGGAGTCGCTTCACAGGCAGTGAAGCAGGTCTGCAGGTGTCTTTCTCTCCCCCTCTCTGTCTTCCCCTCCTCTCTCCATTTCTCTCTGTCCTCTCTAACAATGACAACATCAATAAAAACCACAATAATAACTACAACAATAAAAACAAAAACAAGAACAACAAAAGGGAAAATAAATACAAAAAAATTTTTAAAGTTACTTTTAGGGGACACTGGGCAGTAGTTCACCTGGTAGAGTGCACAGTTTACCATGTGCAAAGACCCAGGTTTGAGCCCCTGGTCACCACATGGGAACACCATGCAAAATACTGCTTCTCAATTAACAGAAGCCAGACCTTCCACCTTCTGCACCCCATAATGACCCTGGGCCCATACTCCCAGAGGGATAAAGAATAGGAAAGCTATCAGGAGGGGATGGGATATGGAGTTCTGATTCCACTAACTAGGCAAGTGATAATGAACATGGCAGTCTCTGCCTCAGAACTTCATTTTTCTCATTTAAATTAAGAAATTTAAACTGATGGTGGCTAAAGCTCTCCTATCACAACTATCATTTTGATTCAGACAAATATCCAATAATGTACATATGTAAATAAGAATAAAGCACAGTTTAGTTTGAGGTTTATGTACTTAGGTAGGTAATGTAATAAAAACTTCTTTAGAGAGGTAATTCTGTAAGACCCCAGATTCTGTCCTTGGCTTTGCTTGTGCCAGAGCTGTGCAGTGCTCTGATCTTTCTCTCATTCTCACTTAACAGTTTAAGGTGTAAAAGGAGTAGGATATAGGATGAAACTTAGACTAGCTATAGTCTATTTTAGCAGAGCCAAGGGTTCTAAAGGGAGTAGTGAGAGGATTTAAGTGGGTGCCCAAGACCAAGTGCATGTAGACACCTATCATGGGGGAATAAGGTACTTACATATACTTACATGACATCAACTCTCTTGCAGATCATTATTTCTCCCAATAAAGTGATTTGAAAAATATATTAGATGTTAAAAAAACAAATAATAGGTTCCAACATCATAATTATGTATTAAATAGATAATTTTGTCCATTAATGTTTCTGTTGACAATGAATCCATTAACTTAAACATTAAACTTAAACAGTTGTGTGTGTGTGTGTGTGTGTGTGTGTGTGTGTGTTTAAACAAACCTTAATTTTCAAAATAAGCCTAGGACAGGAAATGGATTTCATTATCTGCTTCCAGAAAAGAAAACTGGGTATTTGGGGACAAGTTTTCATTCCCTTCCTTTCCTACCTTCAGTTTTTCAACACACGCAAATGAATGCTAAGATCATTAAATAAAGTGATAAATATTATTCCAATTTCTTTGAAAATACTACCAGGTTATTGTTAGAATTTAATGCCTCTCCAAGAAAAGGTTAGCTTTGAGTGATAGAGGTTGGGAGATAAAAGGGTAATTTGTATTTGCCTCAAAAGGTGGTTAGTTTTTCTTACTGTCTTTTGAACAGTTATTTCTTTTAGAAGAGTTTTCTGGGAGTCTGGTGGGTAGCGCACCGTGTTAAGCGCACATGTGCAGGGGGGTCGCCTCACAAGTGGTGAAGCAGGTCTGCAGGGGTCTTATCTTTCTCTCCCCCTCTCTGTCTTCCCCATCTCTCTCGATTTCTCTCTGTCCTATCCAATAACAATGACAGCAATAACCACAATAATAATAAGAATGATAAACAGCAAAGTAACTAAAGGGGAGGAAAAAAAGAAAAGCATTCTTTTCTAATATTAAGAAAAAATAAACAAACAAAAGAAAAACCTGCTCCACATATTGGGAAACCTTGGGCCAGGGAATGGTTCAGCAGGTGTGGAGCACACACCTTACAGTGGGTGAGGCCTGGGTGCAGTCCTGGCAGAGGGTGCTGTACAGGTGGCGGGCAGCACCTTGGTATCTCTCCCACTCCTCTCTTTGTGTTACAGTCATTAAATATGCAGTGTTAAAAACAAATTGGCCTGTGGAGGCATCTCATTGGTGCTATCACTCATGAACTAGCTACTCTGTTCATTCCCCAGTACCAGGACCAAGTTAAACACTTTTTTTTTTTTTCAGGAAAAGTGAAACTGGGTGAGGGGTACAGACTTTATCAACCTGAAACTTCTCTGTAACTAATAAAAGTACTGGGAAATAAAATATTTTTTAAGTGTGATTTCTTAAAGGATTTTTTCAGTTGTTCAAGATTTGTTTATTTGTTTCTATAAAAATACAGCCTTGCTACCAGTCTACACATTTTTTGGAATTGATGTAAACAGCTAAGATATCCTGTAGTTGTTCTGGATTTCTATCAGAAAAGACTGCTCTTTGCTAAGTGAAAAGAGAAATGAACCCTAGAACCTCTTCTTGGAAAATCAGTAGGTACATAGTTGTTGAAGGTCATATATTTTCCAACCTTTAATTTACTGCTATTTCAGTCCTCACTGACGTCTTTTCATGCAATTAGAATGCTAGCATTTACTAGCCTACTTGAAGTCATTGTTTCAACTTCTTTTTAAAATTCATTCTGAAATTACTGCAGATCAGGTCATAGAAGTTATACCACTTGGTCTCTTAATACTTCATTGTGTATTTGCAGGGTTATCAGATTCAGAACATTTTAAATTATCTGAGATATAGTTTATCTCCTAGTTTTGTAGTTGTCCTGGTATGATATTTTTCTCAATATGCAGTTCCCAACCTAGGCAGGTCTTGCACTTAGTTGCTGTATTTGTTTAGTCTTCTTTAAATTCTAATAGTGCCCTAGTCCTTGCCTTTTCACAACTTAATGTTTTTGAAGAAAACTGATCAGTTATTTGTGGTATGCCTCTCATCATTTGTGATGGTGCTTGTCATACAGATTTCTTGTTCTGTGGCCTTTTGGGGCACCATATTAACATGAACCATTCAGAATAGGGAAATCCATACAGACTGAAAGCTTGGTAGATGTAGGCAGTGGAGGGTAGACTAACAAGGATTAGCAGTTTAATGGGGAGGCATTACATTCTGGCATGGTAAATATTTTAGAACTAGATAGAGGGTATGGTGCATAACATTATGAACTTTTAAAATCCCTTGGAATTTTTGTTTCTGTTTTGTTTCAGAGACAGAGGCAGGGAGAGAGAGAGAGTGAGAGACCACACACCAAAGTTTCCTTCAGTGCGGTAGGGGCCAGGCTCCAACCTGGGCTGCACACATGGCAGAGCAGTGCACTCTCCAAGGATACTATCTCCCCAGCCCTGGAATTACTCATTTTAAAATGGTTGATTTTATGCTTTGTGAATTTCACCTCTGTAAAAATTAACTTTAAAATATTTCAGTGAGATGCTTTTGCCGTACCGTATATATAGACCATGGACTTCTTCATTAGAAATACAAATTTTAGACATTTATAATTTTAATGTAGAAAAATCCACTTAAAATTTATTGCAAGATATTTGTGATAAATTGCCATTGTGTATTAACTTTTATTTAAAAGGAGTTTTTTTTATCTTCCCTATTTATTGGATAGGAATAGAGAGAAATTGAGAGGAAAGGAGATGGAGAGAGAGATACCTACAGCACTAGTTCACCACTCAAGAGGCCACCCCCTTGCAGGTGGGGGCTGAAGGCTTGAACATAGGTCCTTGAGCATCGTAATACATGCACTCACCCAGGTGCAGCACTTCCTGGCCCCTGGATAACTTAGTTTTAATAGGAAAATTGATATGCAAAACAATCTCTAATTTCAGGGCTGGGTGGTGACACACCTGGTTGGGCGCACATGTTACAATACACAAGGACCTGGGTTTGAACCCCGGTCCCCACCTGCAGGGGGAAAGCTTCACAAGTGGTGAAGCAGGGCTGCGAGTGTCTCTCTGTCTCTCTCCCTCTCTATCACCCCCTTCCCTCTTATTTCTGGCTGTCTCTAATAAACAAAGATAATACAAAAACATTTTAAAAAGATCTGCGGGTTAAGCACATGTGGGGCAAAGCGCAAGGACTGGCGTAAGAATCCCTGTTCGAGTCCCCAGCTCCCCACCTGCAGGGGAGTCGCTTCACAGATGGTGAAGCAGGTCTGCAGGTGTCTTTCTCTCCCCCTCTCTGTCTTCCCCATCTCTCTCCATTTCTCTCTGTCCTATCCAACAACGACGACATCAACAACAATAATAACTATAATAATAGAAAACAAGGGCAACAAAAAGGGAAAAATAAATATAAGTAAATATTTTTTAAAAAATAGCTGTTTAAAAAGAACATTTTTAAAAAAAAAAAACCTCTTGTTTCCATCAGTAAATGTTGATGGGTTTAATATATTGGGTAGAGTTCTCCATTTTTAAAAATTGTCATATTTGTGATGGATATGGGAGTATATAAGTGTTTTCTAGCCAATTTGCATGATTTTAAAATATTAAGTGAACAGCTTTTCAAAACCACTGAAAATGTACATTACTGTAAATACTGGATATTGTGCTTTAAATTTCTCATTTTAAATTTAAAAATCTACATGAAAATTCTCGATAGCTTCTTTTCCTCTAAGTGTATATGTTCCAGATTTTCCTATCATTTACTTTTCACTTCTTTTTTTTTTTTCCTTCAGGGTTATTGCTGGGCTCGGTGCCTGCACCATGAATCCACCGCCCCTGGAGGGTATTTTTTCCCCCTTTTGTTGCCCTTGTTGTTGTAGCCTTATTGTGGTTATTATTATTGCCATTGCTGATGTTGTTCGTTGTTGGATAGGACAGAGAGAAATGGAGAGCAGAGGAGAAGACAGGGGGAGAGAAAGATAGACACCTGCAGACCTGTTTCACTGCCTGTGAAGCGACTCCCCTGCAGGTGGGGAGCCAGGGGCTCGAACCGGGATCTTTACATTGGTCCCTGTGCTTTGTGCCACATGCGCTTAACCCACTGCATCACCGCCGGACCCCCTACTTTTCACTTCTAACTGAAACTTCCACACTCATTTGCTTGCTAGCCCCTAGATGTTTCTGAACCTCTGAGTTCTTTCTCTGCCAAGTGGGAAATACATACTTGCCACACTTGTGCGGATTAGAAACAGTTAATATTTGATACTTGCTATTACCCTTTGAAAATCCAAAGGCCTATAAAAACATAAATGTATTTTGAAAAGAAGATTCCTCACATGTAGAAAGTTAAGCTTTCTATGAATACCTGTCCAGTCTGATGTATGGAAAATTTTATCATGTTCCTCATCACTGCTATCTTTTCTCTCCCCAGGTAAAAGGAAAAATGTTGTCCCGATTAAGAATAGTTGGCACTCCTTGTACCCAGACATGTCGACACTTCCACATAAAAGAGAAAGGCAAGCCACTTATGTTGAACCCAAGAACAAACAAGGTTTGTGACATTAAGCACTAGCGTGTATTTTATCTCTTCCTGGTAATGGCCTGATGTACATGTATTAGACTGCTCAAGTATAATTCCTTTTTGCATTTGTTGCTTTATACTAAAGCTGGTATTTGCTTTTTCTGCATTAATGTGTTCTTCACTTTTGTCCACATGGCAGGACTCATGGCTGCTTTGTACTTCCCTCCAATTTTTTTGAAGATAACTATTAAAATATATTTTCTCTTTTTTTATTAGTGATTTAATAATGATTTACAAAGTTATGAGGCAACAGGGATATAATTCTACACCATTCCTGCCACCAGAGTTCTGAGTCCCCATTCCCTCCATTAGAAACTGTAGTAGTCTTCTCAGGGTCACAGGGGACTTAGGGATTGTTATTTCATAATTATCTGTCTATATTTATATATTTTTGCACATTTCTTCCACAGTGCTGCCCCTCTACTCCCCTCCAAGTCAAACTTACACCCACTGCCACTTCTGAGTGTCCTTCATTTTTTCCTCTTCTTTCTCAGGTCCTGGTGGGATTGGAGTTCAGAGACCTCTGGCCATTTTCCCCTAACATTTTTCCCCTTCTGGGAATATGAATCAAAATTCTTTATGGGGGAGCAGAGGGTGAGAGTTCTGGTTTCTGTAATTGTTTCTCTGCTGGACATAGGTGTTGGCAGGTCGATCCATACCCCCAGCCTGTTCTTTCCCTAGTAGGGTAGGGTTCTGGAGAAGGGAGGTTCCAGAACACTTGGTGAGGTCTTCTTCCCAGAGAAATCAGGATAGAACCATAGTAGCACCTGCAACTTAGTGGCTGAAAGGTGTACCTTCCAGATTTAACCCCTCACAATTTCTTTCACCAGAAAAGTATTGACTTTGCTTCCTAGCTTTAGTTTAAAAAAAAAAATCCAGAAGAGTAGTCTGATCAGGACATCTGCCCAGGTGTGGGATTTATTTACTCATTCCTTCCTTTATTCCCTCTTTCATTCCTTCCTTCATTCGTTTGTTCATTCACTGCTCCAGGCTGGCTTTTTCAGAAATAGAAAGGGAAAGGCACTACAGCCTTGAAGCGTCCTCTAATGGAATAGGGGCTGGATTCAGGTCTTTATAAATGTGTATGAGAGACCAGAACACCACTTCATCCTATATGGTGTGGGGTTGAACTCATGATGCTTAATAGTTTCCTAGAGTAATTTGGGATCATAAAAACAGTAAGAGACTCAGCCTGCCTTCTAATGGCTATATACTCTTCAGTGTAGATCTAACCTCTTCTGATTCCCAGTTTCTTCATTTCCACTCCTATAAGAAAAAAAGAAAAATTGTAGTTATGTTAAAGATATAAAATACTATGCAAATGTGGGTTATTCCCTCAAGGTGACCTTTATTTTTAAATTCATTTATTAATGAGAGGGAGAAACAGAGCATGGCTCTGGCACATGCGATTCTGGATATCAAACTGGAGGCCTCATGCTTGAGAAGCCAGCACTTTGTGCACTATACTGCTAACAGGGCTGTGAAAGGTGACATTTTATCATTTTGTTAGTCTGACCTATAACTGAATATCGTTGCCAGTTTGGGCATTATGAATCACTTGTCATGTTATCAACATTATCAGCAAATATTTGGTAATTTCCTTCCGATAGATTATTCTAACTTTGGCAAGGGATGGGGGGGATAGAAGAAACCTTTTATTTCATTCAGAGCATTTTTACCTACACATTCAAGAGTTAAGAATTTATTATTATTATTATTATTATTTTATTTCTTTATTGGGGAATTAATGTTTTACATTCAACAGTAAATACAATAGTTTGTACATGCATAACATTCCCCAGTTTCCCATATAACAATACAACCCCCACTATGCCCTCTATCATCCTTCATGGACCTGTATTCTCCCCACCCACCCCAGAGTCTTTTACTTTGGTGAGATATGCCAATTCCATTTCAGGTTCTACTTGTGTTTTCTTTTCTGATCTTGTTTTTCAACTTCTGCCTGAGAGTGAGATCATCCCATATTCATCCTTCTGTTTTTGACTTATTTCACTTAACATGAATTTTTCAAGGTCCATCCAAGATCGGCTGAAAACGGTGACGTCACCATTTTTTACAGCTGAGTAGTATTCCATTGTGTATATATACCACAACTTGCTCAGCCACTCATCTGTTATTGGACACCTGGGCTGCTTCCAGGTTTTGGCTATTACAGATTGTGCTGCCAAGAACATATGTGTACACAGATATTTTTGGATAGATGTGTTGGGTTCCTTAGGATATATCCCCAGGAGAGGAATTTCAGGGTCATAGGGTAGGTCCATTTCTAGCCTTCTGAGAGTTCTCCAGACTGTTCTCCACAGAGGTTGGACCCATTGACATTCTCACCAGCAGTGTAGGAGGGTTCCTTTGACCCCACACCCTCTCCAGCATTTGCTGCTGTTACCTTTTCTGATGTGTGACATTCTCACAGGAGTGAAGTGGTATCTCATTGTTGTCTTGACTTGGATCATTTTTTCATGTGTTTCTCGTATTAGTATTATTATTCATTAGTATTATAGGGACTTCGATAAAGACTGCACTGAATTTATAGAGTGCCGTGTCAGTGTGTGTGTGTGTGTGTGTGTGTGTGTGTGTGTGTGTGATTTTTAGGATGTCTGTTTTTAAGGGTAGTTTCTTCTGCTGAAAAAAAAAATTGTCTTAGTTTGACTTAACTCTGGTGATTTATTTTTGCTTTTGTTGCTGTTAAACTTGAATCTTGCAGATATTTCCAAAACAAACACCATGAAATGTTTATTATCAATTTTGAGTTGACTTACTTTGTTGTTGTCATTACCAGGGCTTCAATGCTCTTAGTCATTTTTATAATATAGACTGAAACAGGGAGAGAGTAAAATATATCAAAGCCATAAATCTATTTTCTGTGCAGAAGGGAACATATTTGAACCTGGGTCATGTGCATGACACAGCAGGCCCGTTATGCCAGTCTTTGAATTGACTTTTGTACATGATGGTCTGGTTTCATTCTTCAACGTGTAGCTATTCAACTTTCCCAACACTGTTTATTGAAAAGACTTTTCTATTCTCATTTTCTATTTTGGGTTCGTTTGTCATAACTGTTCATGTATATGAGTACTTATTTCTGGGCTTTCAGTTCTGTTCCATTGATCTGAATATTTCTTTGTTTCAGTACCACACCGTGTTGATTATTATTGCTCTGCAAAATAGTTTTTTTTTAAATATTTATTTATTCCCTTTTGTTGCCCTGTTTTATTGTTGTAGTTATGATGTCGTCACTGTTGGATAGGACAGAGAGAAATGGAGAGAGGAGGGGAAGACAGAGAGGGGGAGAGAAAGATAGACACCTACAGACCTGCTTCACCACCTGTGAAGCGACTCCCCTGCAGGTGGGGAGCCGGGAACTCGAACCGGAGTCTTTAACGCCAACGCCTATCCTTGCACTTTGCGCCACCTGCGCTTAACCCACTGCACTACTGCCCGACTCCCTGCAATGTAGTTTTAAGTTAGAAAACGTGGTGCCTCTTGTTCTTTTTTCTTAGGATTTCTTTGCAGTTCTGGGTCTTTTGTGGTTCCAGATAATCTCTAGTATTTATTCTATTCCTTTATAAAATAGTCTTTAAAGAAGTTTATAGGGACTTTGATAAAGACTGCACTGAACTTATAGAGTGCTGTGTCAGTGTATGTGTGAGATTTCTTTTTTCTTTGCCATCTTTAGGACTTCACTGCTTCTGACTTGCTTATTTGTTTATTTGTTTGCTTGTTTTCCAGAGAAAGACAAGCAGGAAAGGGGGTGGAGTAAAACCATAACACCAAAGTTTCCTTCAGTGTAGTGGGGGCCAGCAGTAGACTGAGTAAACTATTTTGCCATCCAGATTGACTTATTTCAAAATTCTATTGAGGTAAATGTTGCTTCACTTATTAACACCAGCCTAGTTGGTTTAAGAATTAATGACCATTTTAACTTCTGTATTATAAATAAAGCACTTTTGAGTGTCCCTTAAGTCTAGAGAATAAATGATTAATTAACTCATTTCACCTACCCCTTTTCCTCCGGCCATGTTCCCCTCTGCTCACCACCCAGCTGTTCTCTGGATTTTAGTTTGTTTTGGTTTGCTTGCTTGATCTGTTTCTTTATATTCTACACATCAGTGAAACCATATGATACTTGTCTTTGACTAATTTAGAGTAACTTTTTCTTAAGTATCACTTCTTCTTTTCCTCTTCCTCTTAAGCAGCTTCTCTCCTTTCTGCCAACAATAGCCTCTCTTGTCAGCTTTGTTCTTTTTATTTTTTTTTTATTGCCACTAGGGTTACTGGGGCTTGTCACCTGCATGATAAGTCCACTGCTCCTGGCAGCCATTGTTTCCATTTTTGTTTTTTATTATATAGGACAGAAACTGAGACAGGGGTAGGGAGACAGAGACACCTGTAGACCTGCTTCACTGTTGGTGGAGCTTCCCCACTGATAGTAGGATTGGGAACTTGAACCTGGGTCCTTGCACATGGTAATGTGTGCACTTAAGTAGGTGCACCACCACATGGCCCCTTTTGTTCTCTTTCAAACTATTCTTTTATTTCTTAGATGTACATACATTTGTATAATAATGTACACTGGGGGGGTTATAAACTTAACATTTAATAATGAGAGTGTGTCTTATAACTTGCTCTTTTTCTTAGCTGTATATTTGAGAGAATTTTCTACTATACACTTATAAATTTGTGTTTAGCTACATATTATTTCATGGTATGGATGGTACCTCATGGTATGAAAACAACATTCACTCCTTTACTAATCCCTAACTGGTGGATATTTAATTTGTAGTACCCAATGAATAATAAGCAGTGTTACAAATAATCTCCTTATGTATCTCTCTTTATACTTATGTACAATTGCTATCTAGAAGTAGAGTTGCTCTGTTGTAGAGGATTTGCCTTTTTTTTTTTTTTTTTTTTAAAATCAGTGCACCGTGCAGCTCCGACTTATGGTGGTGCCAAGCACTGAATCTAGCATTTCTGGTGCCTCGGATGTTAAAGTCTGTTTCACTGTATTAATTTTTTTGTTTTCCAAATCATTTTTATTGGGGGAAATAATGGTTTATAAGACAACTGTTGGCATATAGGTATAGTTTTTTTTTTTAATTTTTATTAAAAGGAAATACAAAAAACATAGGATAAGAAGGGTACAACTCCACACATTTCCCACCACCAGAACTCCATATCCCATCCCCTCCCCTGATAGCTTTGCTATTCTTTATCCCTCTGGGAGTATGGATCCAGGGTCATTATGGGGTGCAGGGTATAGTTTCTTATCTCCCCACAGTACGTTTTGGGGACTGCTCCCAAAACCAAACCAAGTCTCCACCATCATGTGCTGGATACCCGACACCCTCTTTCCCTCCCCTCTATCTCCCTGTAGTCCAGAGACCTTTCTTTGCTGCAGTATAGTACATCTAGTCCAAGCTTCACGCTATGTTTTCTTTTTCTTGTTTTGCTTCTTTTTTTAAATTTTTTATTTTATTTATTCCCTTTTGTTGCCCTTGTTTTATTGTTGTAGTTATTATTGTTGTCGTTGTTGGATAGGACAGAGAGAAATGGAGAGAGATGGGGAAGACAGAGAGGAGGAGAGAAAGATAGACACCTGCAGACCTGCTTCACCACCTGTGAAGTGACTCCCCTGCAGGTGGGGAGTTGGGGTTCGAACCCGGATCCTTATGCTGGTCCTTGTGCTTTGCGCCACCTGCGCTTAACCCGCTGCGCTACAGCCCGACTCCCCTTGTGTTGTATGCTTTACATTGGGTTGTTCTAATTCTCCCCCGCCAAGAGAATTGGATCAGTCCAGTTAGTTTCCCGGCCCGCTTGGCCCCGCCCCTAGGAACCCCGGCAGAGTTCCAGAGTTGGAGAGTTGCCGAGTTCGAGAGTGCTTGCGCCGCCGCAAAGAGACAGCAGAGTTCTGCTTGGTGATTAGTTTGTCTTAGTTTATGAATCGTTGCTCCTGAATAAAGAAATACAGCTTCCCTGCCCAGCCGTATGTCTCTGGTTGTCTCTGTTACCCGCCCGTGAAGCTAGCCCGGCCAGCTAGAGCCAGCCCGAATTTTAACAACACCCTTGTTTTGCTTCTTAAGTATCACCTGTAAGTGAGAGCATCCTGTATTCATTCTTCTATTTTATCTCATTTAACGTGATTCCTTCAAATGCTGTCTAAAATATGGAGAAGGTGGTTTCATTATTTCTTACAGCTGAGTCATACTTCATTGTGTGTATGTACCACAGCTTTCTCAACCAATCATTTGTTGTCAGGCATCTGGATTGCTTCCATTACAAATCATGCCACTGTGAAAACAGGCATATAGAGGTCTCTTTGGAGAGGTGTTTTTGTGTTCTTTGTATAGATCCATCCCTGATAGAGGCGCTGTACTGTCTCATAGGGTAGATCCATTTCTGGTTTTCTGAGTAACTTCCAGTTTTCCACAGGGGTTGAATCAATTTAAGTTCAACAACACATTGTTTCTGTCCTTTCTGAGGTATGACATTTTCACAGGTGTGAAGAGGTGTCCATTGTTGTCTTTATTTACATTGGCTAAGCATTTTTTTTTTACAGTTGGCTTTATTTACAGTTGGCTAAGCATTTTTTTACATGTCTGTTGGACATGTGGACATCATCTTTGGTGAAAATTCTTTTCATACCCTCTCATTTTTTAGTGGGGTTATTTTTTTTTTCTTGTTGAGTATTGTGAATTCTTTATGTCATTGGCTTATCCTTTATCTGATGTATGACCCATAATGACCTCCCATTCTGTATGCTGCTTTTATGGTTTGATGATGGTTCCTTTTGCTGTGTAGAAGCATTTCAGTGTGATATAGTCCCATGGTTTTATTTCTGCTTTTGTTTTTCTTGCTGTTGAGATTGTCTTCAAACATGTTTCCAAAGCAAACATTATCGAGTATTCAGCCAGTGTTTTCTTCTATGTATTTGATGGTTTCTAGACTAATTTCCATGCCTTTGACCCAAAATGAGTTGACTTTTTGCGCAAGATGATATGTAATGATCCATTTTCATTCTTCTGCATGTTTCAACCTAATTTCACCAGCACCATTTATTGAGAAAATTATTTTCTGCATTTAGTACTCTGGGACCCCTTGTCAAAAAGTATTTGTTCATAGGCATGAAGTGTGCTAATTTTTAGATAATACGTTAAATTGCCTTCCAGGAAGTCTAAACCAATTTATAATCCCAACAACAGTATGAAGGTGACACTTCCTACACCCTGACCAGTACTAGATAAGATTAGTCTTGGGAGTCGGGTGGTAGTGCAGCGGGTTAAGCGGTAGTGCAACGGGTTAAGCGGTAGTGCAACGGGTTAAGCGCTCATGGCGCGAAGTGCAAGGACCGACGAAAAGATCCCAGTTCAAGCCCCCAGCTGCCTGCCTGCAAAGAAGTCGCTTCACAAGCAGTGAAGCAGGTCTGCAGTTGTCTGTCTTTCCTCCTCTCTGACTTCCCCTCCTCTATTTCTCTCTGTCCTATCCAACAATTACGACATCAATAACAACAACAACTACAACAACAAATATATATAAAATTTTTTTTAAAAAGGTTAGTCTTAGGACTTCTTTACAGTATTAAGTTTAATTTTAAGTTCATTGTCTGATCTTTTTCTTTTTAGGGAATGGCATTTACACTACAGGAACGACAAATGCTTGGTCTTCAAGGACTTCTACCTCCCAAAATAGAAACACAAGATATTCAAGCCCTACGATTCCATAGAAACATAAAAAAAATGAATGGACCTTTGGAAAAGTAAGAATTGATTGAATGTCAGATTTATATTGATGTTCTGATCAGAAAAGAATTTGGAGTAGTATGGTTATTATGGCATGAGAAATATATACTGTCTTATATTGGAGTTTGTGCTTTTGTCAGTTAATTATTATTCTTTTTTTCTTTTCCATTTCCATTTATTCATACATCTCTTACACCCCAATTATTACTATTTTTATTTATTTTTTATTTAAGAAAGGATAAATTAACAAAACCATAGGGTAGAAGGGGTACAACTCCATACAATTCCCACCACCCAGTCTCCATATTCCATCCCCTCCCCGATAGCTTTCCCATTCTCTATCCCTCTGGGAGCATGGACCCAGGGTTGTTGTGGGTTGCAGAAGGTGGAAGGTCTGGCTTCTGTAATTGCTTCCCCACTGAACATGGATGTTGACTGGTTGGTCCATACTCCCAGTCTGCCTCTCTCTTTCCCTAGTAGGGTGTGTCTCTGGGGAAGCGGAGCTCCAGGACACATTGGTGGGGTCTTCAGTCCAGGGAAGCCTGGCCGGCATCCTGATGGCATCTGGAACCTGGTGGCTGAAAAGAGTTAACATACAAAGCCAAACAAATTGTTGAGCAATCATGGATCCAAAGCTTGGAATAGTGGAGAGGAAGTGTTAGGGAGGTACTCACTGCAAACTCTAGTGTACTGCTTTCAGGTATACATTTTGCAGTAGTTTATGGATACGTGTGAACATATGCTCTCTCTCACAGAAACTGGTGTATATCTAGGTTTTGGGACTTTGTTAGAAAGTGATCCACCTGGGATAGAATTAGAGAATGCTATGAAAGGAAAGGTCTCACCCGAGTAATGAAGCTGAAGGGATGTCATTCCACTCGTGAAGTCTCTGGACACAGTCTGAGCTGAAGCATGTTGAGGTGGCAATCGTTGCGTTCATTAGGTTGCGATCGGCTGATGCAATATTATTTGATATGGTTTGGGAGAGGCATGCGGGAAAGTGGACCCTATCCTAAGGTTCCAGGACTGGGGGAAATATAGGCTCTATAGTGGAGATGTGAGGTTCCTGCTGTCTTAGGGTTCAAAAAGACAATGGATAGTTAATGTTATCATCACATTATTTGGTAATTGGGTTAACTTTGAAAAGTCCTTTTATTAGGGTATGCTGTATAGTACCCAGTATCTTGTAAATATCTGTGCCACTAGTTGCCTCTGGTCTAGACTTTTGAGAGAGTCCGCATATCAAATAGACAGCCTATATATTAAGAAGATTCAGTCTGTGTTTTAAAAACTTCAAGACATACAATTAATTTTTCCCCTCTCATATTAATTAACTAGTGATTTATATGACTACACTTTACTAGGAGTGTACATAAACACCATTCCCACCACCAAAAAACTGTATCCCATCCCACCCACCCACCCCCACCCCCCCACCGGCCCAGGAAGCCGCATGTCTACCCCTCACCACAGGGTTTTTACTTTGGTGCCTACTTTCAATTTAGTCAGATCCTGCTTTTAGTTTCCCTTTCAGATCTTCTTTCTCAATTTCTGTTGATGAGTGGGATCATTCCATACTCATCTTTATCTTTCTGACTTAGCTCACTTAACATAATTCCTTCTAGCTCTGTCCAAGATGGGTCAGAGAAGGTGGGTTCATTGTTCTTGATAACTGTATAGTATTCCATTGTGTGTGTGTGTGTGTATATATATATATATATATCACAGCTTTCTCAGCCATTCATATGTTGTTGGGCACCTGGGTTGCTTCCAGGTTTTAGCTCTTATGAATTGTGCTGCTATGAACATAGGAGTACACAACTCTTTTGGGTTGGGTGTTATGGAGTCCTTGGGGTGTAACTCCAGGAGAGGAATTACTGGATCATATGCAAGGTCCATGTAGCCTTGTGAGAGTTTTCCAGACTGTTCTCCACAAAGGCTGGACCAATTTACATTCCCACCAGCAATGCAAAAGGGTTCCTCTGTCCCCACAGCTTCTCCAGCATTTGTTGCTGCTGTCCTTTTTGATGTATGCCATTCTCACAGGAGTGTTGTCTTAATTTGCATTTCTCTGACAATCAGTGACCTAGAGCAGTTTTTCATATGTGTATTAGCCTTTTGGATCTCCTCTGAGGTGAATGTTTTGTTCATATCCTCAGCCCATTTTTGGATGCTAAGTTTGCTGAGCTCTTTATATATTTTGGTGATTAGTTTCTTGTCTGATATATGGCATGTGAAGATCTTCTCCCTTTCTGTGAGGGGTCTCTTTGTTTGTTTAATAGTTTCTTTGGATGTGCAGAAGCTTTTCAATTTGATGTAGTCCCATGGGTTTGTTTCTGCTTTAGTCTTTCTTGCAATTGGGTTTATTTCATCAAAGATGTCCTTGAGGTGTAGGTGGGAAAGTCTTTTACCAATGTTTTCCTCTAAGTATTTGATTGTTTCTGGTCTGACATCTAGATCTTTGATCCATTTGGAATTGATTTTTGTTTCTGGCAAGATAAAGTGGTTCGATTTCATCCTTCTGCATGTTACAACCCAGTTTTCCCAGCACCATTTATTGAAGAGAGCCTCCTTCTTCCATTTAATGCTTTGGGCCCCCTTATCAAAGATTAGATGTCCATAGGTGTGGGGAAGTTAATTATTATTCTTAAGTGCTCCCTTCAGTGAATACTTGGGTTCACTACAGTAAAATTTAGCAAAATTCATTTTATTTAAAATCACAGAGAACATTGGTTTTAAATGGGATATTCAAAACAAAAACTACCATCTTATTTGCACACATTCTATTTAATCACTTTTACTAATGTACTTTGTTTATGCCACTGCACTAGACACTGAAGATATAATCAGGTTAAGAGGTGATATTGCAGGGAGTTGGGTGGTAGCACAGTGGGATAAGCGCAGGTGGCGCAAAGCACAAGGACCAACAAAAGAATCCCGGTTCGAGCCCCCGGCTCTCCACCTATAGGGAGTCACTTCACAAGCAATAAAGCAGGTCTTCAGGTATCTATCTTTCTCTCTGTCTTATCCAATAACAATCACATCAAAAACAACTAGAACAATAAAACAACAAGGGCAACAAAAGGGAATAAATAAATAAAAGAGATGTGATTGCCATATAATATATTGTCCAATCCAAGATACTCTGGGGCGTAAAAAAGAGGAGTAGCAGAAACTGTGCTAGGCAGAATTGAGTGTATTATTACCCTAGTACTGAAAAGCTTTACTTCTTATGAGCTCATCCGACTATACTCTTTGTGACTATACTCTGTCATTGCATTTTGGATGAAGTATAGTCGTGTGTAGGACAATATGAAAAAGATACGTGGATGCTTTAAAGTTTACCTAGCCTACCTTGGCAGGTCAGCTTGCTGAAGACAACTGAAAATTAAGCAGTGTCTTAGAAGTAGAAAGCAAAATGAGAAAAAAAGGGCAAGTGTTCTCGAGAGAGGGACCAGTGTGAATAAAGGATTGAAATGTCTGTAGATTTATTAAGTATAGATTATTAATTATTGAAAACTGGTGAGTAGTTTCTTTTTAAAAAATATTTTATTTATTCCTTTTGTTGCCCTTGTTTTATTGTAGTTGTCATAGGATAGGACAGAGAGAAAATGGAGAGAAAGGGGGAGAGAAAGACAGACACCTGCAGACCTGCTTCACCGCCTATGAAGCGACTCCCCTGCAGGTGGGGGGCTGGGAGTTCGAACTGGGATCCTTAAGCTAGTCCTTGTGCTTTGCGCCACATGCACTTAACCTGCTGCGTTACCGCCCGACTCCCAGTACTTTCTTTGATATGAGCCAAAAGGTGAATGGAATAGATTGAGACATGAATGAGTGGGGTAGGAATTAATAAACTTTTAAAAGAAGTTTAGATAAGAGCAAGCAGAAAGACATTGAACTGTAAACAGAGTAGGATATGGGCTTATGGGAGAATGTTTCAGACGGGAAGGAAGTTGGGCATGCTCATAGATGGAAGGAATAAACCCCAAAAGAAGAATAATTTTATATCTCAGAGAAAGAAAAAGTGTATGGGTCTGGGGTCAAATCTGGTGGTAGAGTGATTGGCCTTGAACAAGAAAAAAAGACCAGCTCACTCTCTGTGCATGAGCAAATACAGGTATAAGTCCAGATATACTAAAGCAAGTGGTGGTGCAGAACTTGTGAAAGCTTATCATACCTGCTAGGTCCTTGATTTTCTTTGTGGTGTAGAATATGAAGCTTGTGACTAAGACTAAGAAGGACCAAGGTTGAATGAATTGGATAGGAGACTGAAGTATGTTTGGATGAAAACTGGCTCTTCAGGGCCCAGGTGGTAGTGCACCTGGATGAGCACATGTTAAAACGTGCAGGGACCTGGGTTCAAGCTCCCTGTCCTCACCTGCAAGGGGGAAGAAGCTTCACAAATCAAGAAGCTGTGCTGCAGCTATCTTTCTCCTGCCTCCTCAATTTCTCTACCTTTACCCAATAAATAAATAAACAAATATTAAGAAAAAGAGAAAATAAGTCCATCTTGTTTGTACTGGTGCTGTTCTGTCCAGCAATGTTGTTTTCTCATGGAAAAGGTGAAAATACACAAGCTTAATGCAATGATAGAGGCACTAGATAGCTAGCCAGAGAGTAGAGGGTTGTGATTAGAGTGTGAAACAATAACATTAGATTACTAAACTGAAACAGTTCTCAGCGAGGACTGTAATAATCAGTGTGAGGCACTCAGTAGAGTGACCAAAGTGCGATGAAGGAGAAAGTGATTGATAATGTTAAGGCGGCCCAAGAACTGTACAGCTCTCACATGCTAAATAGACCATCAGTTCCTCTTAATATTTCTGCTTCTGTTTCATAAAGCTTTTCTATCTTACAGCCCTGTTGTTAGTTTTCTTCCTTAGGTAGAGAAGAAATCTCTTGCCCTTTAACTCTTGCCTGTTGGTAGGATTTCTGCCCATGCTTCTGTGTAGAAAAGACTTCTCTTCTAACTTAGATTCCTCCTTGTTTAGTCAGAAAATATTTGCACACCAGTTGTAGTTCATATACTCACTCATTACTAGAAGCATGGAAGTGTATAAGGCAGTAGTTTCTAACTCATATCATCTAGGCTGGTGGGAAGATAGAAAAGTGAAAAGAGGGTTACAAAAGAGGGAGTATGGTGTTAGGGGAGCTGAAAAAAGGGAAATTTAAGATATATAATTGTGTGGTAGGCAAGTAGAACAAGCAGAAAAAGACCCCCAGGGAACATGGCATATGGAAGGTGTGAGTAGGACTGTGGCTGAATAGAGGGTGTTCCCGGGAGAGAATGCAGAGCGAGTAGCAATTCCAAGGAAAGAGTCATGGTGCATTTGATTCCAGTAAGTGCAGAATGAAGGAGACAAAACTAAAAAGTAGGCTGAGGTCGTGTAACTATTTTAGTAACTTAACTTTTTTTTTTTTTTTAGTAATTTATTTCTTTATTGGGGAATTAATGTTTTACATTCAACAGTAAATACAATAGTTTGTACATGCATGACATTCCCCAGATTCCCATTTAACAATACAACCCCCACTATGTCATTCATCATCTTTCATGGACCTGTATTCTACCCACCCACCCACCCACCCCAGAGTCTTTTACTTTGGTGTAATACTCCAATTCCATTTCAGGTTCGACTTGTGTTTTCTTTTCTAATCTTGATTTTCAACTTCGGCCTGAGAGTGAGATCATCCCATATTCATCCTTCTGTTGTAACTTAACTTTTTTATTATTTATTAATTTTTTTCTTTTGGATAGAGGCAGAGAGAAATTGAGAGGGAAGAGGAGATAAAGAGCAAAAGATTGGGGCTACGCATTGGCACACGTGGTTAAGTGTACACATTATGGTGAGCAGGGACCCAGGTTCATGCCCCTAGACCCCATCTGCAGAAGGAAAGCTTCACAAGTGGTGAAACAGAGCTGCAGGTGTCTGTCTCTCCCTCTCTAGTTCCCCTCATCTCAATTACTCTCTGTTTCTATCCAATAAATAAATAAATAAATAAATAATGTTTTTAAAAAGCAAGAGATTCACCTGTAGCACTGTCACTACTCATGAACCTTCCCCTCTGCAGATGGGACCTCGGGCTTGAGCCTGGCTCCTGGTGTACTATGATGTGTGCACTCAACCAGGTGTGCCATCACCAGGCCCTTTTATTTTATTTTTTAATGGCTCTTAGAAGGTGTTTAAGAATAAAAATCGTCAGAGTTAAGCTTTTTAAAGATTTCTATTTATTTTGCATAGAGACAAAAAATTGAGAGGGAAAAAGGGGAGATAGGGAAAGAGATGCCCGCAGCACTGCTTCAACCCTTGGGAAGCTTCCCTCCTGCAGGTAAGGACTGGCGGCTTGATCCCAGTTGCTTGTGTATTAGCATGCGTGTGCTCAGCCAGGTGTGCCACTGTCTAGCCCCTTGATTAGAGTTAAGTTTTTTTTTTTATAGCCCACTGTTAAAATTCAATCTGATTACTAGTTTGAAGTCTTAAGTGCTTAGATTGAAGGAACATATACTCAGAGCTGTGTTCTGTGCAACAAAAAGTTTGAGACATTCGATCCATCTTTTCTCTCTTGTATAAATTGAATAGTAATTTGTGAGACTATAAGTTAATAGGAGTGTATATTAAGAGTTAAATTTTTAAGAGATTAGAGCAGAGGGACAAAACTGCATGTATAACAACCAGTTGAAAAGCCCTTGAGATGAGAAAAGATAGTGGCACTTGGGTGCAGGTGGAGGGAGGATATATTTGAAAAGTCTTTAGCATATAGAATATAGACTGGAAGACTTGACTTAGTCAATTGGAATAGGATAGGAAAAGAAGAAATCAAGAATAAAAAGATAACAGAAGGAAAAATTAGTTGAGGGGAAGATAAGTCAGCTTTTGTTAATTCAAGATGGTTACCAATTTTTCAAAACATTTCCCTGCTTCCTAAACTGTATTTAAGTCATTGTTCATAAGAATTGATCATTACCTCTCTTATGCTACACCTGTGCTCTGTATAGATCAAATAATGCCTATAAGCCTACTCAGTTATGAACTTCATCAAGACAGGGGTTACTGAGTATGACCCTTGTTCAGAAACACTGTCTTGCACATAGTTGGTATTTAGTAAATATTTGAGTGAATACCAGTTAAGTTTCCATCCTTATTTGTGTGTCAGTCTTCTTGAGCTTCTTCTTCTTCTAGCATTTGCCCTTCTTCCGTAGCCAGTCAACAGCGTCAGGTTGAGCCTGATGTAAAGTTTTGAAACCTCCTTTGAATCTGGAGAGGTGGCAGTCGTTGACTATGTGGGTCATAGTCTGTCTGTAGCCGCAGGGGCAGTTCGGGTCGTCTCTGGCTCCCCAGCGATGGAACATAGCAGCGCACCGGCCATGGCCTGTTCGATAGCGATTGAGGAGGGCCCAATCATAACGTGCTAGGTCAAAGCCGGGTTGACGCTTGCAGGGGTCTGTGATGAGGTGTTTGTTCTTTACCTCAGCTGACTGCCAACTCTGTTTCCAAGAGTCTGGAACAGAGAAGTTCAGTGTAGGCGTAGGGGACCAGATTGGGTGACGAGACTTCAAGCGTTGGACAGGGTGGGCGAAGATATCCGCGTATATTGGCAGGTCTGGTCGAGCATAGACGTGGGAAATGAACTTAGATGATGCCGCATCCCTACGAATATCTGGCGGGGCGATGTTGCTAAGAACTGGCAGCCATGGAACCGGGGTGGAACGGATGGTTCCAGAAATTATCCTCGCGGAGGAATATAATTTGAAATCGACCAGGTGGACATGGGGGCTATGGAACCATACTGGGGCACAGTATTCTGCAGTGGAATAGCATAATGCCAGAGATGATGATCGTAGTGTGGAAGCGCTCGCGCCCCATGAGGAGCTGGCCAGTCTTGCAATGATGTGATTCCTCGCGCCCACCTTTGCTGCAGTTTTTATGAGATGTTTGTGAAATGACAGAGTGCGATCGAGAGTAACGCCAAGATAGACTGGCTGGGCTTCATGCCGGATTCTCGTATCGCCAAGCTGCACATTCAGCTCACGCGAGACCGAGGCATGGTGTAGATGGAAAACAGTTGATACCGTTTTTGCAGTGCTAGGGATTAGTCGCCATTTTTTACAGTAATCAGATATCAGAGACATGTCTTTCGTGAGTGTTTCCTCGAGGATGTCGAACTTTGATGCCTGAGTTGCACAGCAGATGTCATCGGCATAGATGAACTTCCTTGAAGAAGTTTCTGGGAGGTCATTGATGTAAATATTAAATAGCGTAGGAGCCAGAACAGAGCCCTGGGGGAGACCACTTGAGACAAGTCTCCATCTGCTAGACTTGTCACCCAGATGCACCCGGAATCTTCTGTTTTAGAGAGGAAACCATATAGTGTTGGCCACCCATGGAGGCAGGCATCTTGAGATCTTGACTAGGAGACCACAGTGCCAGACCGTGTCATAGGCTGCTGTGAGATCAACAAAGACAGCACCCATCTTTAAATTCTTCTGGAATCCATTTTCAATGTAAGTTGAGAGGGCCAGGGCTTGTTCGCAGGTAGATCTTCCTGGGCGGAAACCAGCTTGGGCAGGTGATAGGAATTTCTCTGTAAGAGGAGAAATACATAACAGAAGCAGCCTCTCAAGGAGTTTGTAACACTTGAGCAATAACTCCTCAATGGTGGGTTGTCTCGTGATGATCTTTTCACTGCCTTTGTCTAGAGAACCTGACTTAGATAAGGACTCTATAAATATTAGCTGTTGTTCTAAATATTAGCTCTTTTCATCGGCATCTACCATTTAAACATAATATAATTTTTATGAAATTTCAGTCCTGTGTGTTAAAAATAGTGACATTTGGGGTTTTCTTTGCTGAGAGAGGGGTGCTAAGCTTTAGACAGGAGATTTAACTTGCAGAGGCTAAACCTTTGAATGCACTTCTGAATGGTATAGACATTATTTTCTTTGCTTAATTTCAGATACATCTATATAATGGGAATTCAAGAAAGAAATGAGAAATTGTTCTACAGAATTCTACAAGATGATATTGAAAGTCTAATGCCAATTGTATACACACCAACAGTTGGTCTTGCCTGTTCCCAGTATGGACACATTTTTAGAAGACCAAAGTAAGATTTATTTTTAAAAACATTTATAGATGGCTAATCTGTAGAAAGAATAACACTCCGTAACACCTATTTCATTTCTACTTTATGTGGTGTAGTCTTATCTCACCCACACTTTTTACTTTATACACCATGAAGGGATTAATAAAAACTCAACATGTTCATATCTTTTATTTTTGTAGAAATAGCATCATTCATTCTTAACCTTCTATGAGTTATGGTTATTAGAATTGTATCTCCTATATAAAAAATGGTGGGTACTATTCTGGTGGCAAATTTCCAGCAATATCAGTTGGAGTTTTTAGCAGTCTGGCCCGACTTAGGGATTGATTTTCTCATTTTTCATCAACTTTGGTTTCTGTTTGCTATTTTTATGAATTCTCTTAAATTTTCACTTCAAAGAGTTCTGCTATCTCCAAATACTCTAACTGAAAAAGGATATTGGAATGGGCATTGACTCAAGCTCTTGCATAAATGACTTTATCCCTCTAGATCTGTCTTGTTATTTAAAAGAGGGATACTAGTACCTAGCAAACAAAAGCTGAGGTCAGATGAGGAAACTGATGCTTACGTGGGGGTTGATAATATAATGGTTATGCAAAGGACTCTTATGCGTGGGGCTCCAAAGTCCCAGTTTCAGTCCCCCACCATAAGCCAGAGTTGATAGTGCTCTGGTTAAAAAAAAAAGAAGAAAGAAAAAAGAAAAGAAACTGATGCTTTAGTTTGTTGCATTATTTTTTAATAAATTTGAATTGTCTTCTTCTAAACTCATTTTCTTCAGTATATATATATATAGACCTTTCCCATGTCCTGCTTACATACTGACATAAATATGGAAACCAGTACAGTATGTGATAGCATTTACCCTCAGCCTACTCCTACCTGGAATTTCAAAATCTAATGTTTGACTTCTTTTAAATGTTAATTTCTGCTTCCTTTCCTCTCCTCATTGCCAAGATTTTGATAAAAAGCAGAATGGAGGTCTAGATTTTAATGAACACCATTGATCAAAGTGCTGCAGGTATACCCTAGGAGATCATTTGAGAATACTGTTGTACTCTCAGTGTTGCCATCAGTTAATGTTTCAAAACCATTTCTTTAGTGGTCGGCAAAATAGCTCAACCAATAGACTGCTGGACTTTCATGCCTGATGCGTGAAGCAGGAATTTGATCCCCTTTACTGCATGTGCTGGAGTGATGCCCTGACCTCTCTCTCATTGTCATGTGAAACTCTGACTACTATGAAATAAATAAAGTAATTCTTTAAAAAAAATTCTGATACAACTCAGCTGTTCAACTCTTTCGTAATTTGTTTTACTTAGTGGTTCTTGATCCAGATTAAAAAAACACAAGTAAAATTTAAAAATTAACAGTAAAAGAACAAAACAAAAAGAAGCCTGGGTCCTACCCACAGTGATTCTGATTGAGTTAATCTAGACGTGGGCCCAGGTAGTAGTGTTCCATAAGAATTTCTAGTGTTGGGAGTCGGGCGGTAGCACAGCGGGTTAAGCGCACATGGCACGAAGCTGTGTAAGGATCCCGGTTTGAGCCCCCAGCTCTCCATCTGCAGGGGAGTCACTGCACAGGTGGTGAAGCAGGTCTACAGGTGTCTTTCTCTCCCCCACCCCATCCCCTCTTTTCTTCATTTTTCTCTGTCCTATCCAACAACGACAACATTAATAACAACTACAACAACAACGAAAAACAAGGGCAACAAAGGGGAAAATAAATAAATAAATATTTTAAAAATTTTTTAAAGATTCCTCGTGTTGACTTGCTGTTTCTACAGAGTAGAGAACTGAGGTGTGAGGTGAAACATAAAGAACATTACTTTTCAGTCATGCAGTGGGATTTTTTTTTTTTTTTTTTTGCATCTTGAGATACATACATATATATATATATATATATATATATATATATATATATATATATATATATATATGATGGCCAGTAAATTTTGGTAGTTAATTAAACTCCAGACCTGCTAATTTAGAATCTCTGGAGGTGGTAGGTATTTTAGTGTTTTTTAAAAACTCATCAAATGGCTCTGTTATGAAGCTGTGTTTGATAAATTATTTAAAACAACTGATTTTTACTAGAACGATAACACCCAAATTAATATATCACTGAGAAAATTGAATGTAAAAATCAGCTTAAAGGAACTGGGTGTTTATTGATTCTCATCTCTGCTTAACCTATAGTCTAGAACCTTCTTTCCTCTCTTTTTGAACCAGTACTACTTAAATCAATTGGATAGCAATATACTTTGTTTTTAAAATAAGCTCTTGCTTTTTCCTAATGCTTTTATTTGAAATTACTATACTTTTCCTCTTTATTCCTCCTTCAGATATCATTTTCAGTTTCATTTAGTTTTAAGAGTCATTTAGCCTTATGCTTGCCTGCATTGATGACTTGTCTCTGTATTACGTTTTGCTGAAAGTGGATTTGATTTATTTAAATATGGCAAATGAACTTTTCTTGGGTAAAATTATTATATCATTTAATAATAATCTTTATTGTAGCTAATGTGTGAGCAGTACAATTACAATTTGAAGTAGTTGAAATGTTTGGAACTAAACCCCTATGACTTATCTAAATTTGCTTATACTGTGTCATAATGTTTATAAAATACCTAAGTATTCCCAGTTATGACAAAAAACTTAGAAAAAATTATTGTGAAATGCAAAGGTGTTTTTGTTCTGTTGCAGGGGATTATTTATTTCAATCTCAGACAGAGGTCATGTTAGATCAATTGTGGATAACTGGCCAGAAAATCATGTTAAGGTACTAATAGCACAACCTTCCTTCTCACAATGCTTTTTTTTCTTCTTGTAAGTTAACTCTAAATTTCCTAGAAGAGTTTTTTTGTTGTTATTTTGATTTTGTACTCAATGCAGTTAGAGTTAGTACTCTGAGCAGACCATGATATGATTATTTTATGAGTTAATGGCATAGTGTTTGGCTCGTGAATAGAAATGGAATTAGTAAGGTGAGCCTGATCACTGTCCACACCATTGTCTCATGGCTAATTTATATCCCATCTAATTCTTATCCTAACTAAAGAAAATACATTAAACTGCTATAGCAGTTTTAATTCTGGTGGATGGTAGAGAGAATACATTCTATTTTTTTTAATCTAAAATTTATCTTTAAGCAATTAACAAATATTATTCAATCTAACTTTCAAAAAATAAAACCCAATGACTTATCTAGAATCTGGAGTAAGATTCAATGTTTGTTATTTTGCCTTTATTACACGTCTTCCTTACCAAAATAATCTTTGATAACTAATCATTAATTCTCATAATCTGGAAAAAATCATCAGATAATTTTATTTATCATCTTAAAACTTTATAGGTAGGTATATATACTTTTTAAAAAAAAAAACTCTAGATCCTTTTTTCTTTCACCATTACTTTTTCTTGTATGGCTTAGGTTGTTATGGTGGAATATATGTCATTTATTTCTAAATTCTTGATTCTCTCTATGGAAATCTATCAGAAGTTTGTTCACCTCTCCCCTATTTTAGCTTTTTTGAAGATATTTAAGTTGACTCCTGTCAGAAGCATTCTGCTCACAAACTAAAGACAGAGGGGAAATCAAATTTAGATAATTCTCTAACATCCAGATTCTAGAAATGCTAGAATTTTAGGAATGCTTCATTTACTTTGAAAGTTAGTCAAGAAACAGTTTTATTTTTAAGTGAATGTGAAAATGCATTAATAAAATCATTTAAAAATATTTTTCTTTTGCACAGCTTTTAATGCATATGTATTTTTATACTTAAGGCAGTTGTGGTGACTGATGGAGAACGAATTCTGGGTCTCGGAGATCTGGGTGTCTATGGAATGGGAATTCCAGTGGGAAAACTTTGTTTGTATACAGCTTGTGCAGGAATCAGGCCTGATATGTGCCTGCCTGTGTGTATTGACGTAGGAACTGATAATCCAGTGAGTAAAATTATTTTCCTCCTTTTACCTACTACTATGTTAAATGCTTTACTCCTCATTTAAAGATAATAAAAGACATTGTGATTACATGTTTCAGTCTTAACATTAACCCAGTTGTGATATTTATACAAACAATAGTAAATTATACCTGCTGGAAGTTTCCTGGAAAAAGACAGTGAAGTTTTAAAATACCAGAGTAGTGGTTTTTAAATTTAAAAAAATTTTAATATTTATTTACTAATTTATTTTCCCTTTTGTTGCCCTTGTTGTTTTTTCATTGTTGTTGTAGTAGTAGTTGTTGTTATTGATGTTGTTAGATGGGACAGAGAGAAATGGAGAGAGGAGGGGGGGACAGAGAAGGGGAGAGACAGACACCTGCAGACTTACTTCACCGCCTGTGAAGCGACTCCCCTGCAGGTGGGGAGCCGGGGGAGAGGGGGCTTAAACTGGGATCCTTGCACTCTGCGCCATGTGCACTTAACCCACTGTGCTATCACCTGACTCCCGTGATTTTTAAGTTTTGCAGTTTTTTTTAGACTTTAAACTGGTTATGTTTAAAAATATTTATATAAATATATTTCACTATAAAGCATATAAGTATAAGTACTCTAAAAACCATTTTTACATTTGATTTATTTTATAGGCACTTTTAAAAGATCCATTTTATATGGGCTTATATCAGAAAAGAGATCGCTCACAACGTTATGATGACTTGATAGATGAGTTTATGAAAGCCATTACTGAGAGGTAGGTATATAACAAAATCTAGTGCTATAAAGGCATGTTTTTTATTAGTGATTTAATATTAGTTTACAAAATTATAAGATAGTAGGGATATAGTTCCATAATATTCCCACCACCTGAGTTCTGTGTCTTCAGTCGTCATTCCCTCTATTGAAAACTGCAGTAATGTGTGTGTGTGTGTGTGTGTGTGTGTGTGTGTGTGTGTGTGTGATTTATTTATTTATTTTGCCCAGTTTTTTCCTACAGTCCTGCCTCCACTTCCTTTCTAAGTCACACCTACACGTATTGCTACTTCAATTGTCCTTTGTTTTTCCTCTTCTCTCTTAGATAGAAGAAACAGTGCTTGGCTTCCTCTGGTGTTTTCCAGATTCACTTTCCTTTCAGTGATGGTATAGGATTCCTGGTGACAAACATGAAAGCATGTTTTCATTTGTTTGTTTTCCTTGATCACTTGTGAAGATAGGTAGAAAGAGATTTCATTTTTGGAAACTTTGGTTCAATCTGCCTGATTAGATGTGCTGATACGTAGTGATACCCTGTGTACTTTGCTGAGTTATCTGATCTCTTGAGAGAAGTCTGAACTCACTGTTCCTTCTTTTAGCCCTTGGCATCTGGTCTCACTCCCACCATTCTGATGGCACTCTTGTGCAGCGCTCCTGTTTTTTAATGCACCTATCATTTAATGTGCTGTAACATCTCACCAGGTTTTCCACCCCCTACATCCTTGAAATTCTCATGACAACTAAAAGATTTCCTCCTAAATGTGTTTTCTTCCTCCTAACTTTTTCTTCCTTTATATTCAGTGGTTCTGCTCGCTGCCTTTTATTAAATATGGAAGAGTACATAGTTCTTTTGTCTTTGAGTCTTGTAAGTTAAGACCTTTATGCATGTGACCTCTCAGTCCATGAAAATCCATCTCTGCAGTCCCACCTCTCTGAGGTCTGCATTTCTAATGGCTGGAATCTCCTACCTGGACACTCAGTTGTTACTTAATATTCATGTGCAAAACAACTCTTTTTTTCTTTCCAAACTATCCAAATTCAATCTGTCCAGCTTTAATAATGGCAAATACTACATCCTATTGCCAGACCTAGTGCTATGTTTGACGCTTTAGTTTTTAGTGGATACATTATGTAATTACCTTCTTTGTAAGAGTGTAGGATACCAGTTTACTAGGCTAAATTGCACTTGTGAAAACAAACACAGAGCAGAGGTAGCCTTGAAGTTGAGGAGTGGTTTGATTTTGGGCTTCTTTCTATGCTCCTATTTTGCTTTTTTTGTGTCAGAGGTTCTCACCTTCCTGGGGTCTGGACTTTCAGAGCTTCAGGTTCTCCAAGTAAGCACCAATGAAGATGTTTTAGGACCTTTTGCATTGATGACAGTTGTGGTTGAGATGGTTGTGATAAATTTCAGGTGTGTCCTGTGTAAAGCACATGACCGAGGATAGCAGTTTAGTCACAGCTAGCAAGCTGCTACCCGGCTGCTTCTGGAAAATCACTCTGGTGCCTCAGTGGTCCCAGTGAAGACACTCAGTGGTCCCAGGAGCCTTGTGAGCTCTCAGTTCCTGACATGCTGACTGGTTGTTTGCTCTCACTCAGTAGCTTCTGAAGCACATCTTCTGTAGGATAATATCTAAGCATTTTGCAAAGTTGAACCCCTCAGATAACACCATTCTTACTTGATAAGGCAGAGAAGTTGCTAGAAGGCTAGAGAGGGAGAGAAACTAACCTGCAGCACTGCTTCATCATTCGTGAAGCTTCCCCATTGTAGGTGGGAACCAGGGGCTTGAACCTGGGTCCTTGTGTGTGGTAATGTATGCATTCAGCCAGGTACACAACTGCTTGGTCCTCAGTGCATCTTCTAATACATTGCATTTCTGGAATACATAGATTGGAAGTACCTACCGCTTCCTGTAAATAGGGATCAGATTGCAGTTTTGGTTGCTGTCCACCTTCCCGTTCAACTTTTGGAGTCATGATTCTTAATCTAATCACCATCATCCTTGACCTCAGATTTCTTAGTAGCCAACTTCTGAGTTTCTCCTTGGTTTTGTTTGTTTGTTTACCTACCATCTTGCAAAATGAGAAAGAGAACCTTTCCCCCCACCCCACCCCTTTTTTTTTTAGCCAGTGCACTACTCAGCTCAGGTTTATGGTGGCACAGGGACCTGGGAGCCTCAGGCATGAGAGATTATTTGTACAACCATTATGCTGTCTTCCCCCACCCTTTTCTTTATTTCTGAGCCACAATTTCTTCATAACACTGTGTTGCTTTCTCATCCAGATAGAGAGACACCATAGTAGTACCGTTGTAATGTGATGCCAGCTTAGTTCTGGGCCACACTCACATTTTCTTCATAGTAAATTATCTTTCTGAGCCAAGACTACTTCCTTCTTAAACACTATGTAGTCAGTCCTCTCATCCAGCTTGCACTATCACTTGGAATGCCTCAGAAATTTATCAGCTCTTTTCTACCCAAATTAATTTTCTGCTGATCCACCAACTCTCTTCTGAATTCTTCTAAACTTTCCAGTTTCTCTGCTCTTTTTACATGTGCCTGAATTACATCCCACCTCCTTTTCAAGGGTTCCTTTATTACCCCAACTCAACAAGATGACTAGCATCTTCCCTAAATGCCTGTGAACTCATACAGCTATTGCTTTATGGTCTCTCTCTCTCTCTCCTTTAATTATTTATTTAGTTATTTTCCCTTTTGTTGCCTTTGTTGCTTTTTATTGTTGTTGTAGTTGTTATTGATGTCATCCTTGTTGGATAGGTCAGAGAGAAATGGAGAGAGGAGGGGAAGACAGAGGGGGAGAGAAAGAAAGACACCTGCACAGCTGCTTCACCGCCTGTGAAGTGACTCCCACAGGTGGGGAGTTAGGGGCTCGAACTAGCATCCTTATGCCAGTCCTTGAGCTTCATGCCACATGCGCTTAACCCGCTGCACTACTGCCCAACTCCCGGTCTCTTTTTTTAATATATAGTCTCTCATGTTTCTTTTTTAACTGCTAAAATATTGCTAATAACTCAAATATTACTTTTTGAGACTCAGACTAAAAAGAAAGTTATATAGTACTTATATGTACTAGACAATTTCCTAGGTAGTAGCTTATCCATAATCCCATCATAGTGTTACATTTTTGCACCCCATAACATTTTTTGAATGCATAATAGATTTCTTTGTTTTTGCATATAAGATTTTATTGGTTCTAAAAATTGCCAGATGACTTTAAATGAACTAATGAATATACATTTTGGGATTTTGTTGGGGCTTCATGCCTGTGTGATTCCACTGCTCCTAGTAGAATCTCTTTTTCCTTCTCTTCCTCCTCCTCCTTTTCCTTCTTGATAGGAAGCAAAAGACAGAGAAAGAAGGAGAGGAGAGCAGCACCATTTCACCATTCATGAATTTTCTTCCCCTTTGTATGTTGTTTCCATGTGATGACCAAGGACTTAGAGCCTGGGTACAGTGTGCACTCTTACTGGATGAGCTATCTCCTGACCTGTATAATATATTACATTGAAAAGGAGGGAAATGAAACAGAGAAACTGTTTAATAGTCGTATTTTCTTCACAATCATTATGAATTTTGTTGATTATAGATACGGACAGAACACGCTTATTCAGTTTGAAGACTTTGGAAATCATAATGCATTCAGATTCTTGAGAAAATATCAGAAAAAATACTGTACCTTCAATGATGATATTCAAGGTAAAAGATGAAAAAGAACTTTTTTATTCTTTTTAAATGTTTTTAGTGTGCCCGTTTTTATTTGTTTATTTATAATCACTGTTTATCTTATAGGGACGGCTGCTGTGGCTTTAGCAGGTCTTCTTGCAGCACAAAAAGTTATTGGTAAATCACTCACACAACATAAAATCTTATTTCTTGGAGCAGGAGAGGTAAGTTTCTGTAAATTTGTTAGATTTAAAAATCAGCACTCTTTTAGATGGAAAATGGGGCAGAATGTTTACATGTCAAAGAACATATTAAGCTTGTGATTTTGAAATAGGATATGAATTCAAGATCTGTTTTAAATGAGGTAATTTAAAATGTTATGAGAGTATCACAGAGTCAGCTTCTTTGTGACATGGAAGGGAAGAATAAGTCAAATATTTCTCTTAATATAACTTTTCACATATAAAATAATTCAAATGTTGTACCACGTTTTTTTAAAAAAGATTTTTATGGGTGGGAGGAAGAAGAGCAGTTTTCTTTTGACAGTATTCAATTTAACTTGTCTATTACAACTGGCATTTGCTTTTCTCAAGTTCAATATCACTTTAAGGAAATGTGAATTTGTAGGATTTCTGTTGTGTCAACAATATATTTTCACATTTCCTCATGATACAGGCATCAGTGTTTTTTGTTTTTAATTTGTGTATTGAACAGGCTGCTCTGGGAATTGCCAATCTCATAGTTATGGCTATGGTGGAAGATGGTCTCTCAGAAGAAGATGCCCAAAAGAAAATTTGGATGGTTGACAAGTTTGGCTTATTATATAAGGTAAGGGTTTTTTTTTTTTTTAATTGAAGAAGCAAGAGGAATACTGTTATTTTTTAGTTTAATTTTTTTTTAATATTAATTTTCCCTTTTGTTGCCCTTGTTTTATTGTTGTAGTTATTATTGTTGTTCTTGATGTCGTTGTTGTTGGATAGGACAGAGAGAAATGGAGAGAGGAGGGAAAGACAGAGAGGGGGAGAGAAAGATAGACACCTGCAGACCTGCTTCACCGCCTGTGAAGCAACTCCCCTGCAGGTGGGGAGCAGGGCGCTCAAACTGGGATCCTTACACCGGTCCTTGCGCTTTGCACCACGTGCGCTTAACCCACTGCACTACCGACTGACTCCCTAACTTTTATCTTTTAAGAAGACTTTTGCATCATAATCAAATCATATTCTTTGCTGGTGCCAGTCTTTCCTGTTTTTTTGTTTACTGATCCTTAGGAGATCCGATAACCATATAAATGAGGTACTTGCTTATAGACAGTAATCATTACCCTTCTAAAACTAGGTTTTCCCTTCCTTTCCTTTCCTTTCCTTTCCTTTCCTTTCCTTTCCTTTCCTTTCCTTCTTTCTTTCTTTCTTTCTTTCTTTCTTTCCTCTAGGGTTATTGCTGGACCTTGGTGCCTGCACTCCAAATCCAGTGCTCCTGGAGGCCATTTTTCCCATTTTGTTGCCCTTGTTGTTGTTGCCATTGCTATTATTGTTGGATAGGACAGAGGCATCAAGAGGAGGGGAAGAGAAAGATAGACACCTGCCGACCTGCTTCACCGCTTATGAAGTGATCCTCCTGCAGGTGGGGAGCCAGGGGCTCAAACCCCGATCCTTACCCAGGTCCTTGTGCTTCGCACCATGTGGGCTGACTGCACTACCACCTGGCTCCCCAAAACTAGGTTTTCAGTGGGAACTCAGAAGTTTGTAGGTGGGGCCAGGCAGTGGCACACCTGGTTATAAGTGTACACATTATAGTGTGCAACCTGGGTTCCAGCCCCTGGTTCCCACCTGCAGGGGGAAAGCTTCAGAAGTGATAAACCAGGGCTGCCGGTGTCTCTGTCTCTCTCTCCCTCTCTGTCTTCCCTCCCCTCTCCATTTCTCTGTCTCTATTTAATAATAAATAAATGATTAAAGTATATTTTAAAAATTGTAGGTAGCCTGTGGGTAAGAATTGGGCTGTAACTCAACAAAATCATCTTCTTTTAAAAATGTTTTCACTATTATTAGTGATTTAATATGGATCTACAAAATTACAAGATAATATGAGTGTAATTCCACACCATTCCCACCACCAGAGTTCTGAAACTGCAGGGTTTCTCCCGAGGTCACAGATAGGGGTCTTTTCTATGGTCCTTCCTTCTCTTCCTTTCTAAGTCTCACCTACAGCTATTACTACTCCTGAATGTCCTCTTTTCTTCTTTCTCTATGGGTCCTGATGGAGTTTGGGTTCAGAGCTGTCTGGTCATCTTTGTCTATCATTTCTCCCCCTCTGGGAATATGGAACAAAATCTTTTTTGGGGTATAGAAAGTGGGAGTTCTGGCTTCTGTTATTCCTTCTCCACTGGACATGGACACTGACAGATTGATCCATATCCCCAGCCTGTTTCTGTCTTTCCCTAGTGGGTTAAGGCTCTGGAGAGGTGAAGTTCCAGAACAAATTGGTGAGGTTGTCTGCAGAGAGTTCAGAATGGAATCCTAGTAGCATGTGTAACTTGGTGACGGAAAGACAGTAAGATATAAAGCAGGGCAAAATGTTTAATAAGTGGGAACCAAAAAGTAGGAACAGAGCACATGAGAATCAGGATCTTAGGGTGGAGAGAAGCTAGGTAGTCTATTTTAGATATGTTCCTAGGGGTCTTTAGTAATTTTTGCCCAAGCTCGATAGCTAACATGGAGATAGACTAAAAATACTGGGAAGATAGATATGTTCCTAGGGGTCTTTAGTAATTTCTGCCCAAGCTCGATAGCTGACATGGAGATAGACTAAAAATACTGTCTGGGAAGATAGATATGTTCCTAGGGGTCTTTAGTAATTTTTGCCCAAGCTTGATAGCTAACATGGAAATAGACTAAAAATACTGTCTGGGAAGATAGTGTCAGAGTTGAGAATAGGAGTGGAAAGCTGCATTAGGATAGAGAGTCGCTCCCAAATTTGAAGAAAATTTGTAAATACAATTAACTGTTTATTACCCCATCTATTGGACCCAGGTCCTATATATATTTAGCACAGGAGCTTGTATAACCTCAGAGTCCCTGTCAGTCTGAATTAGCAGTCCATGGTCACAGCTGGGAACATTCTAGGCTGCACCCATTTCAGGACCAGTCTTCCTTGAGTGGCAGAGTAGAATGATTCAGCCTCCCTTTGGAGAGTGGGGAAATTCCTACCATTGCTAGTTCATAGTGATGGTATAGTCCTGAAGAAGCCCACAAAAGGGCTTATGATGATGTTCCCAATGGGTGTAACCAGTGATGGTGGAGAGAAGGATCTATTAGAGGTCTGAACCCATTGTATCCATGGGAGAATATGATTCCCTGACAAGGGGCCCAAGTGATAGTATGGTCTGGTAGTGACCAGAAAAGCCATTATTAAGTGAGCCAGTTGCTTGCCCCTTTTCCAGCTTGTGTGGTCCCTTTTTTATTTGTCAGGCTTAGAGTTTTTTTTCTCCCAATTGTTAATGCATCCTTTGTTATATCCAGAAGCGTATTAGGTTTATGGTATCTAGTCTCGAGTTAGGGAGGAAATACATGTAGATTTTTTTTCTTTTTTTTTATATTTATTTTTATTTATTCCCTTTTGTTGCCCTTGTTGTTTTATTGTTGTAGTTATTATTGTTGTTGTCGTTGTTGGATAGGACAGAGAGAAATGGAGAGAGGGAGGGAAGACAGAGGAGGAGAGAAAGATAGACACCTGCAGACCTGCTTCACCGCCTGTGAAGTGACTCCCCTGCAGGTGGGGAGTCGAGTTGGGGTTCGAACTGGGATCCTTATGCCGGTCCTTGTGCTTTGCGCCACCTGCGCTTAGCCCGCTGCACTACAGCCCGACTCCCACATGTAGATTTTAATGGGACCTAAGTTAAACATTTACTTGTTTGATGTTTGATGATTCTAATAAAAGTTGTCATAGGGACAGTAATAGTCCTTAGTTGATCATTATTTTTGCCAGTATTTCTCTCTTTTGCCAGTATATCTCTTGGCCAATTGTATACAGTGTTTCTTCTAAAGATTTTCAAGAGGTGACAGTAACACCAATGCTGTCAGAAGAGATTAAGAGATACTGCTTACTTTCTTTTGTGTAGTTAGTTCAGTCAATAGAATGATTGAGGGAAGTGAAGTAGGGGGTAGGAGAGGAGAGGAGGGTGTCTAAGCCTGGGTAATAAATATTTGATTAGACTATTTATAGTGCCTTCTCTAGGCCTTTCTATTAGATTACCAAGCTTATTAGGTCTAAGTCATTTTCTTAGCCTAAATTTTCACCACATAAAATCTACTGGTATCATTTGAATGTTTCATTGGCTACAGCAATACTTCAGAACATCTTAGCAGGACACTTAGTATCTGAGCAGAAATTCTTAACCTTTGGTAGATCATAGCCCCCTGTGGCAATCTACGGAAATCTATGGAGTGTTTTCTCCAAAAAGAGTATATACTCCAAAAGCAATTCATGCATAATAAAGATCTTCTATGTCAGGTTGATTTGTCCTTTGGACCTTAGCAGCAGTTGCAATTTTTACTAGTTTAAGAAATGCCTCGTACCTTATACTGCTTTAACATATTGAAATACAGGTAAAGTGTTTCATAGGTAAGCCTGTCTAATACACAGAGCTGTTGTATTTGAGCTATCTATAATGATGCAATATTTACTTAGATTTCCATCATTAAAATATCTCCAACATTGTGACAAGACTTTAATGTAGTATTTAACCTCAAATATTGTGAAATTTCACAAATGAAGAAACTGAGGTTTTCAAAGATCAGGTGGCTTTTTGAATGACATTAGTTTTTAAGTGATAAAGGTTAGATTCATACTCAAGTAGCCTGATTTTGAAGCCTGTGATGTTACCTGTTAACTGCACTGCCCCTCAAGTGAGGTATATGTACCATATTTACTTACGTATAAAATCCAAGGGTTATGATACAACATGCCCTTTAAAACATTATTCAAGGGATATGTATTTTACAAATACACAGTTTGATGTTTCTTTTTGTAGTATTAGTTTTTCAGAAATGTTTTGTGATTCTCTTATCATACTTGTAACAAGTCATATCTTATCTTGGTTAGCATTAGTGAGCATCCCTCCTAATCTGCAAGTTCGAAAAATACATGTGTGGGCCTGACAAAATTGCTGACTTGGATAGTGTTCTGCTTTGTAATGTGCATGACCCAAGTTCACACCCTGCCCCCACAGCACTGAAGGACTCTCTGGTGCTGTGGGTTCTTGCCCTCTCTCCTTAGTCTCTTCCTATCCTTTCTGTTGAGAAAGCTTAGAATGGAAAAGCCCTAGAAGCAAACCCTCCCCCCACCAAAAAAAAAAAAAGTGTGTGTCTACACATGGACTTCATTTCCCAGTCTGCATCATGGGTATCTACAGAATACTCTCACCCCCAACCTAAGTCCCCACCCCTCCCCTTCCAAGCCTCTCTCCCATTCCTTCTCCAGAGTTTTTTGCTTTAAGCAGTACTCCACCCCCAGTCCAAGTTTCACCCTTTGTTCTCCCATTTGAACTTTGTCTCCCAAGTTTCACCTATGCATGCAATAAGTCTGCATTCTTCCCTTTCTTTCTGACTTATCCCACCCAACACCTTTCCTTCAGGTTCCAGCCAAGATGAGGCAAAAATTAGGATTTTAGAGTTTCAGATCTATTTTTTGGCCTTTTGATATTTGGCCTTGCTTCAGCAACATTGTTCATATTGCTCTGCCCATTTTTGTCCTCCCTTTTCAGATATCTTTGCTTCTTTTGCTTCTGTTGATTGCTTTCAGTTCTATTCTACCACTGATGAACTCATGAAGAGTTTGTTTGCTTCTTTTCATGTAGGACTCCTTTCAGTAATTTTTGTGAGGCAGTGTTGGTGGTACTGAATTCCTTCGGTTTCTATATGTTTGGAATGGTCTTAATTTCTCTTACCTATTTGTAGGATAACTTGGCAGAGGTAGAGTATTCTCGACTAGTCATCTTTATCATTTAGTGTAGTGAATATGTCGTTCTATTCTCTCCTTCTTATAGTGCTGTTTGGATTGAGAAGTTTGGAATGGCCTGATGGTTCTACCTTTGTATGTCAAATTCTTTTTTTTCCCTGGTGGCTTACTGTGTCTTTTCTGTGTCTTTGCTTTTGGGTAGTTCTAAAATGATGTTATCACTGTGGGCTATTTTGAGATGTAAGTCCTGAATGTTCTTCCAGGTTCCTCTATGCTTATATTTTCAGCATTTCACAGGTGTGGAAATTTTTCTGCTATAATTCTATGAATATGATCTCTGCTCCTTTATCTCTTCATCTTCAGGTACAATAACTTTTTTCTCATGGAGTCTGCTTTTTCATCCAGGATTGTTTCATTTCTCATGAGTCTTTCCTCTCCAGCAGCCACAATGGTGGTTTTATCTTCTAGCCCTGCTGTTGTCTTCTCTAACTGAATTATTCTGATTAATCCCTTCACTTCATGTATCTCCATTCAGTTTTTCTTTGTGAGCTTTGTAGCTCTTTGGTGAAATGTTCTCTGAGACCATCAATTGTATTTGTGTGTTACAGTTGGAGTCTTGAGTTGCCTTCATAAGTTGAATTCAAACTAAGACATTTTTTCCAAATCCTTTTAGCCTACTTTAAATTGTTGACAAACCATCACTACTCTTGTTTGCCTATGCTATCTCTCTTATAACACTGCTAAGCACTTAGTTCTGATAGTTTTTTTTTTTCCTGGGCTTTGGGAGATTTTGATGTCTATTCATCAAAGCATAATTTCTTGTTCCTATCATTTCTGAGTCCGTAGTAGTGTAAGTTCATAGTATCTGCCTGAAATTCTAAGATCTCAGAAATACCTGTGCTTTTGTTTGTTTTGGTTTTGTTTTCCCTGAAATTAATTTGGTAACAAATCTGACTCACCTGAATTTAATGTGATAGTAAAGCCAGAAAGGGTACTTGTAGTCTTAGCCTATTGTACTTGACATGACTATTCATAAGTTTTGTTCAGTTATGGGATACCCATTGGTAGGGTATTCATAATATTTGATAAAGTATTATAATACGTTTCTGCAATACGAAAAATCCAGAATTCCTGAAATGCACCTTACCTTGGTAAAGGAATGTAGATATTTATGTGGTATCACATCTGACATAAGGTAAAAATGAGGTTTTGATGGACTATCACATTTCTGGTTGTAATGGGATTTGACTTTTATACTTAAATTTATGGGCATTATGACTATATAACTGGAAGTCATAAAGAGAAAAATAAATGAAAAAACACTTCCACTGTGGAAACAATATGCAACTCAGCAATGTCTTTTTGGTTAATTCTCAGCACTTATAAACATTGTATTTCATCTAAAAATTCAGGGGCGGAAAGCTAACATAGAAACTCATCAAGAAGCATTTGCTCATGCAGCCCCAGATAACATACCTGATACTTTTGAAGACGCAGTTAAGATACTTAAGCCTTCAGCTATAATTGGTAAGTAGAATTGTTGATGCATCATCCTATTAACTACTTATTTCCAGGCATATCTACTATACCGAGTTGCTAAAAAGGAAATGAGCTTTTAACCTACTTGTCAGCATATGTAATATTTTCTGTAATAGTTTTTTTCTTAAAGTGTGTAAAGTTCAGTTAGCAGATGTCACTTATACTCATAAATGCTTTAGAAGTCGTGTGATTAATATATTTACCTTTGAGAGTTGGTATCACTTTAGAGTGCAAAACCTTAAAAAAAAAAAAACCAAGGTAATTTGGCATACGGATCAACAAAGAGTCAAAGATTTTCATTAACAGCCAAACTGACATTAGACTGTACCAGCATGGCCTTAAGTTCACAGCAGAAAAATGTAGAAAGGTTTTTAAAGGAGTAACTATTTTCGGGATTTGGGCGGTAGTGCAGCGGGTTAAGGGCACGTGGTGCAAAGCGCAAGGACTGGCAGGCGTAAGGATCCCGGTTCGAGCCCCGGCTCCCCACCTGCATGGGAGTCACTTCACAGGTGGTGAAGCAGGTCTGCAGGTGTCTGTCTTTCTCTCTCCCTCTCTGTCTTCCCCTCCTCTTTCCATTTCTCTTTGTCCTATCCAACAACAACTACATCAGTAATGACTACAATAATAAAACAAGAGCAACAAAAGTGAATGAATACATACTAAAAAAAAAAAGGAGTAACTGTTTTCTTATGTAGTTGTAAGATTTGAATATACAGGTTTTTTTTACTTTATTGCCATTTTTTATTTGTGATTAATAGGAGGTTATAAGATTATTTGATTACAGAGTATAATTTACACCACACCCACCACCAAAGTTCTGTGCCTCCATCCTCCCACCTCTCAAAGATAGCCACCAGAGTTCTCGCAAGTCTTAGAAACAGTTTATTTGCTTTTGTTTTGGTTTTGTTTTGGAAGTTCATGTGTATCTGTTCTCTAGATACCTCATTGGAGTGAAACCATCTGGTACCTGCCTATAATCTCTTCACCTATTTCACTTAAGCTTGATCACCTCCAGCTCTACCTCTTTTGTCCCAAAGGATGCAACATTGTCCTTTTCATTTCAGAGTAGTACTCCATGGAGCATATAACCCATAACTTACTGAGCCAGTCATGTATCAGTGGACATTTTAGCTGCTTCTACTCTTTAGCTATTGTGAATAATGCAGCTATGAACATTGGGGTGCATATGTCCCTTTAAATAGGTGTCTGCATGTCCTTTGGATAAATGCCTATGAGTGGTGAGGCCTCTCCATACAGTCTTCTGAAGGAATTGCTACAGCTTGCTTTCCCACCAAGAATACAGATAAAGGGACAAGAATACAGAAAAAGGGACAACCTTGTTAAGACCTGTCATTTCCTGTTTTGTTGATGTAAGCCATTCTCAGGTGTATGGTGCAATCTCAGTGAACTTTTAATTTGCAATGAATTGTCATTTTTATTATAATTTTATCAATTTCATATAAAAATAAAATAATAAATATGGTAAGTTTTGTAGTCAGAAAGAATGTGTATTAAAGTTTTCATTGATTACAATTTGTAATTTTTTAGAACTAGATGAAAGATCATCTGGCCTATTTTTCTTAAAAATCAGTATGAACACTCAATCTGTTTATTGACTCCCTCACTTTTTTGTTTGTTATTTCTGAGAGAGAGAGAGAGAGAGAGAGAAAGAGAGAGGAGTGATAACACAATGCCACTCCCTCATCCATGGAGTTCTCCCATTGATATTCATGATGCTCTTCACGGTAGGAGGCATGCATTCTGCTGGGTAACATATTTCCCAGTCTTGAAAATTGTTTTGACCAATGTAAGTTCTGCTGTTATGTCAACTGAATTAAGTATTCAGCACAGGCATCACTTAGTTATTGCAAAATCCACATGTGAGCTAACTTTTCTTCATGCTGTGCTTCCATAACACTGCCTTCTTAGCATTTGCTAGGAATGGATAAAGCACTAGGCTCTTAAGTAGGAGGTCCTAAATTCAGTCTCCAGCATCTCACATTACAGAATGATCCTTTGACTCACCTCCTTCTGGTGCTGGTAAATTCAAAGGCTGTTGAGCTGAATCCTATGGAGCAAATGGATTACTCTAGGCGAGATGATCTTTTATCCCAGGAATGGGGCGTTCCCCACCTGCAAAGTTATGTGGCTTCATTCTGCCAAACCAACCGCAGGCAAGGCTTGCAGTTTAGTAAATCTGTGCATTTTTTTATTATTGTGTTAATTTTTAGTTAATAATTTTCTATGGCCCTCGAATGATGTCATAAATATCCAAATAGTCCTTGGCAGAAAAAAAAAGTTCCATATTCCTGCTTTACCCTTTCTGAATTCTTGTTTTGTAACAAATATCATAATTTAACAGTTTAATATTTGAGACAAATTTTTCTCATAAAATTGTTTCAGTGTGGTAAAATACAAATAATAATAGAATTTGTCACTATCACCATTTTTAAGTGTACAATCAGATAGTTTTAAGTGCATTCACTCTGCTGTGCAAGCTATCTCCAGAACTCTTTTCATTTTGAAAAACTGTACTCTATACCTATTAAACAAATACATATTTCCCCACTTCCTGGCAGCCACCATTCTAATTTTTGTGTCTCTGTATTTGGCTACTCTAGGTACCTCATATAAGTGAATCATGCAATTTGTTGTGTGTGTTTCACTTACTGTGTGTGTCCTCAGGGTCTGTCTATGTTGTAGTAAATTTAGCCTTTTTTAAAAATTTTGTTTTTTATGTGTTCTTTTTTTAAATTTTATTTTATTTATAAAAAGGGAACACTGACAAGACCACAGGATAAAAGGGGTACAACTCCACACAATTCCCGCCACCAGAACTCCATATCCCCTCCCCTCCCCCTTATAGCTTTCCTGTTCTTTAACCTTCTGGGAGTATGGACCCAAGATCATTGTGGGGTGCAGAAGGTGGAAGGTCTGGCTTCTGTAATTGCTTCCCCGCTGAACATGGGCGTTGACAGGTCGATCCATACTCCCAGCCTGCCTCTCTCTTCCCCTAGTGGTAGTAGTTTAACAGTGGTTTTCATGAATATACCATTGCAGGGGTCTGATTGCATACTGTAACTGGCACGAAAGTTCTGTGTCCCTGCTCTGCTCCATACTCAAACCCAACAAGAACCACCAAGTTCTCACTACAATCTTAGAGATAGTTTGGTGGCAGCTGCTGCCAATTTGCTTGTCTGTGTGTGTGTGTGTGTGTGTGTGTGTGTGTGTGTAAGTTCATGTACTTTAATTTTCTTAATTAGATGGGGTAGTGGAACAAATTTTATGTTTTTTCTTATAATTTACCATGTATAGGATAGACATTGACTATTTAAACATTTCAGGGTTTGTTTGTTTTCCAGATTTAAGATTTTGTCTCATATTTTTCAGCAACACAAAATTTGTCATGTAGTATGAGTTTTTTTTTCCTGACCTAAGTCATTTTGTTGTTATACCATTGCTAGAAATGCTATCAATTAGAATTGTTTTATATTACCTACAATGAAAAAAAAATTACCATTTTATTATAGGAGTTGCAGGAGCTGGTCCACTTTTCACTCCAGGTGTAATCAAAGCCATGGCTGAAATCAATGAACGCCCTGTAATATTTGCATTAAGCAATCCTACAGCGAAGGCTGAGTGCACACCTGAAGAGGCATATACACTGACAGAGGTACTAATAATAATAGCATGGATTGGTTATGTCCATTAATTTTTCTCTATAAGCCTGTTTTTTTATATATTCCTAAGTAACTATTCCATGGTCATCCTAGAGATTATAATAAACTTTCATGGACTATTGCTCTTACTTTTTTTTAAACAAAAGTAACTTTTATTGTCATAGTATTTTTTTTCCCATAAGGACAATGAAGACTTTGTTCTAGGGGGCAAAAGGCAATGGATATCAGATTAATCTAGATATAAGAAGTAAATTATAGGGGGGCTGGACGGTATAGCACAGTGGGTTAAGTGCCCATGGTGCAAAGCACAAGGAGTAAGGATCCTGGTTCGAGCCCCTAGCTCCCCACCAGCAGGGTTTACTTTGTAAGTGGTGAAGCTGGTCTGCAGGTGTCTTTATCTCCTCCTCTCTGTCTTCCCCATCTCTCTTGATTTCTCTCTGTCCTATACCAACAATAACAGCTATGACAACAATAACAATAATAACTACAAGCGCAACAACAAGGGCAACAAAATGGGGGAAATAGCCTCCAGGAGTAGTGGATTCGTAGTGCAGGCACTTAGCCTCAGCGATAACCCTGGAGGTAAAAAAAATAAAAAGAATAAATAAATAACTCATATTGACACTGTTTATATTAGTGATTTAATATTGATTTACAAAATTATAAAGTAATAGGAGTATGGGAGTCGGGCGGTAGCGCAGCAGGTTAAGCGCACATGGCGTGAAACGCAAGGACCAGCGTAAGGATCCTGGTTCGAGCCCCTGGCTCCTCACCTGCAGGGGAGTCACTTCACAGGAGGTGAAGTAGGTCTGCAGGTGTCTCTCTTTGTCTCCCCCTCTGTCTCCTCCTCTCTCCATTTTTCCCTGTCCTATCTAACAATGACGACATCAATAACAACAACAATAAAATAAAGTAATAGGAGTATAGTTTATCACCGTTCAGCCACCAGAGTTCTGTTCCCCATTCTGTCCATTGGAACTGTATTCTCCCAAGATCACAGATATGAGCTGACTTATTTCTGTAAGTATATATGTGTGTGTGTGTGTGTGTGTGTGTGTATATATGATGTATATATGCCCATTTTTCTATACATAAACTATTGTTCTAATGTTATTAGCTTATTTTGGTTCTAGAAAGCAGTACCATTTTAACACTATGATTTTTGTGCTGTTGTTGTGTTTTAATTCTCAAGCTATTTTAACCCCAAACAACATTTTGATTATTCACTGCTTTACTTTTATTATAAGCCAATTTTTACTTATTATTTTTATTAGTAATTTAATACTAATTAACAAGATTGTAGGATAAGAGGAGTATAATTCCATACAATTCCCACCACCAGAGTTCTGTGTCCCATCCCCTCTTTTGGAAGCTTCCCTATTCTTCCCTCTGGGGGTATGTTCCAAAATTCCTCATGGGGTGTAGAAGGTGGGAATTCTGGCATCTGTAATTGCTTCTCCACTGAACATGGACATTGGTGGGTTGATTCATATTCCCAGCCTGTCTCTCTTTCCCTAGTGGGGTAGGGTTCTGGGGAGGTGGGGTTCCAGGACACATTGTTGAGGTCATCTGCCCAGGGAAGTCAGGATGGCATTATGGTAGCATCTGCAACTTGGTGGCTGAAAAGCAGTAAGATATAAATCAGAAAAAAAATTGTTTAATAATCAGGAACCTAAAGGTCAGAATAGAGCAGATGGAACTAAGGGTCTTGGTGTGGGAAGAAGCTAGGCAATTCATTTTAGATACGTTCCAAGGGACCAAGCCAGTTGTTACGTGTGATCAGTAGTGGTTTACAAAGTTACAAGATTATAGTTACACAGATGATAGTTCCACACCATACCCACTGCCAAAGTTCTGTGTCCGCACTCTTCTGATAATAACCAGAATTTTCTCAAAGTTGTAGAGACAATTATCCTGTCTTCTGTCAATGGCATCTAGGCTGCTTCCACTATGGCTATGGTGAATAATGAACCTATGAACACAGGAGTACTTACATTGCTTTGAATTAGTGTTTTCATGTCCTTTGGATAAATGTCTGAGAGTGATATTGCTGGACTGTAAAGTGGTTCTATTTTTATTTGAGAGGACTCTGCATACAGTCTTCCAGAGGGGCTGCACCAGTTTGCACTCCCACCAACAGTGTAACAGTCCCTTTTTATCCACAGCCTTGCCAACATGTCATTCCTCGCTTCTTTGATGTAGGCCATTCTCATAGTTGTAAGGTGGAATCTCATTGTCATTTTGATTTGCATTTTTAACGATAAGTAAAGTGACCATTTCTTCAAATGTCTGTGTACCACGTGTATCTTTTCTTTAGAAAATTTGTCTATTTAATTCTTTGGCCCACTTTTTCTTGGAGTGCTTGTTTTTTGAGTTGTCAAGTCTTTCATAGTTGTTTGATATCCGTCACTTGTAGGGTATGTGATGTGCAAAAATCTTCTCCCAGTGGTTGGGTTGCCTGGTTAGCTTTGTGGGGATTTCTTTTGATGTATAGAAGCTTTTTTTGTTTGATGTACTCCTACACTTATTTTGTTTTCATTTCGAATGCCCAAGAGGTTGAGTCTCCATGTACATCTTTGATGTTAAGGTACCACAAATGACATTGTATCCTTAAAGCATAAATTATTCATTTAGATTTGCCTAGATTTCAATGTTTTCTGTCACTTCCCGTTCTTTTACTGCTATCTAGAATGATTTTCCTTCTATTGAAAGAGCTTTCCATGTGTGTTTCTCTGATTAATTACCTTAGTAGAGATTCTATTTTGCCTTCATTTTGAAGGAAGCTTCACTGTTCATGGAAGTGAAAGTAAAAGTAGTTACTTTATTTTAATAATATCAAGATGTCATTCCACTGGGCTTTTGTTGTTTTTCTGTTTGATATATCATTTTGTCTTTTGCTCCTGGTGGCCATCTTTTTTCCATTGTTGTTGCTGCTGTTATTGTAGTTGGATAAGACCGAGAGAAATTGAAAGAGATGGGGAAGACAGGGAAGAGAAAGATAGACACCTGCAGACCTCCTTCACTGCTTGTGGAGTGACCCCCACCCCTGCAGGTGGGGAGCTGGGGAGCTGGGGCTTGAACCAGGATCCTTGCATTGGTCCCTGTACTTCACACTATGTGCACTTAACCCGGTGCACTACCACCTGACCCTGTCTTTTGAGTTTTAAATAGCTTTACTACCATGAACCCAAGTGTGATTTTCCGTGGACTTATATAGAGGGTTTATGTAACTCCTGAATCAGTCGCTTGAAGCCCTCCCCACCTTTTGGGGTGTTGGTTTATTTTGGAAATATATCTGTCTTGGAGGTTTTTATGGGACTCAACCTATATGGATGTTATATATTTCTATCGTTTTTGCTCCATTTCAGTTCACTAATTATGTTTGTCTTCCTTCTAGGTTTGCATATTGCTTTTCCCCCAAAAAAGTTTATTTAGTTAATTTTAATTATTACCACTAGGGTTATCACTGGGGCTCTGATCCTGCATAGCGAATCCACCACTTCCAGTTGCCTTTTTTTCTCTTAATTTGATGGACAAAGAGAATTTGAAAGAGAAGGGAGAGAGAAAGACCCGCAGCACTGTTACACTGCTCGTGAAGCCTCCCTTCTGCCAGTGAGGGGGGGTTAATAAAGACTCAAACCTGGGTCCCAGTACATGGTAATAAGGATATTCTATGCTTTATGCCATTACTGGGCCCCTTGCATATTGCTTAGTTGAACTAATCTGCTTTTGGGTTCTGAATTTTGTTGCATTTTTCATCAGTAGAATTTGATTTTTCAGCAGTACATTACTTTGTGACATAGACTTAAAAATCACATATTGTCATAGTCCAGGAGGTGGTGCAGTAGGATAAAACACTGGGTTTTCCAAGCTCAAACCATATGCCAGAGACAAAGCAATGCCATTGTTCTCTCTCTCCTCTTTCTAACATTAATGAACAGATGTTTAAAGCCATATATTATGAAATAATTCATTTATAAATACTGCTTTCTTACCCTCAGACTTTATAAAACTTTTTTTTACTTTCAAATGCTTCTTTATAATTCATGTTTGTCTTTATGAGGGTTTTGCCCATTTTTTTTTATTGTCGTTGCTTTGCTGACAGCTGTCTGGAACAAATTTTCACTTTTATTAGAATTGTTAAAGATTTAGCTCTCTGGAATTTGTAAGCACTGATACCAGGTTATAGCCCAGCTGTAAGTACCTGCTTATATGCCATTGGAACACTTGTCTTTTTCCTACTGTCCTATAAGAATGTACTTAATAACTTCTGCAATATGGTTACTTGAATTTTTTGTTATCTTTAAGTTGCTCTAGGAAGTGATTTTAATATTAAGTAATGCTTGAGAGTAATTAATACATCTGTAATGTTTTAACACTCTTTTCTTTTTTTAATATTTTTTATTTTATTTATTTATTCCCTTTTGTTGCCCTTGTTGTTTTATTGTTGTAGTTATTATTGTTGTTGTCGTCGTTGGATAGGACAGAGAGAAACGGAGAGAGGAGGGGAAGACAGAGAGGGGGAGAGAAAGATAGACACCTGCATACCTGCTTCACCGCCTGTGAAGCGACTCCCCTGCAGGTGGGGGGCTGGGGTTCGAACCGGGATCCTTATGCCGGTCCTTGTGCTTTGTGCCACCTGTGCTTAACCCACTGCACTACAGCCCGACTCCCCATGTTTTAACACTCTTAAAGTATTTTATTGTGGAAAATTTTTAAACATCTACAGAAGTAGATAGTGTAATTAACCTCCTTGTACTAATACCTTGCTTCAGACACAACCCATTACCAATCTTATATCTCTTACCTTCTGCCTACCCCAGATTATTTTGAAGCATACTTCATACATCATTTCAATGTAATTATTAAAGTATGTTTCTCACTAGTTAGGAATTCTTTTTTTTTCAATATTTTATTTATTAGAAAGATAGGAGGAGAGAGAGAGAGAACCAGACATCACTCTGGTACATGTGCTGCCAGGGATTGAACTTAGGACCTCATGCTTGAGAGTCCAATGCTTTATCCACTGCGCCACCTCCCAGTCCACCTACTTAAGAATTCTTTAAAAATATAATCACACTGTCATTAATGTAACTTACAATTTTAACAATAATTCTTTAAATCCAGGCATGTTCCTTTGTGTAGCTTGCAGTATTCTGTTAAAATATTTTGTCATTTTATTTCTTGTGTCATTTTATTTCTTGGATATTTGAATCATCATTAAAGTAACATATTGGTCTTTTTTGCTGCAGGATCTGATTTTGTTTGAGTTCATGTCAGTTTTCTAGTTCTCATAACAAAAATGAGGTGATTTCATCTTTTAACAGGGAAGGTGTTTATTTGCCAGCGGCAGTCCATTTGGGCCAGTGAAACTCAGTGATGGGCAAGTCTTTACACCAGGTCAGGGGAACAATGTGTATATTTTCCCAGGTAAATTTCACCATTCTTTACATTTTAGTAATAACTATATAAAGATACCTAACAAAGTTATTTAAGATTAAAATGAAAAAAACAATATTTATAGGACTTGGTATGTATATACAGTAAGCTCAAGGAGCTTAACTTATCCACCTATTTTCACTTCTCTTGAAACATGTTGCTTGAATTTGTGTTTTAATATAGAAATTGTGTAATGTGTGGTTCATAAAAATACAAAGATAACAGATTGTTATAAAACTAATTAACCATCTTTATCTCCCCTAGTAGCTACTTAGCACACTTCTAATCTATAGCCACTTTTAGTATTCTACAATTGTATTTTTTGTTTAATGTGATAGAGAGAAAGGAGAAACACCAAAGCACCAAGTCGCCATGCTTGGAGTATCTTGTGTGTTTGGTGTTCCCATTGGCGCTTGCACATAATCCAGGGCTTTATGCATAGAAGGCATGTGCTCTACTCAGTGAACAATTTCCCCCTGCGTTGAGTTCTTCTGGTAGTTATAATCATGACTAATACACTAATCTCCTTTTAACTTGTTAACACTTGTTTCTGTTTAACTCTGTTCTTCAACTTCCATTAAGAACTTCGTTCGGGGGTCAGGCGGTGGCGCAGTGGGTTAAGTGCATGTGGCGCAAAGCGCAAGGACCGGTGGAAGGATCCTGGTTCAAGCCCCCAGCTCCCCACCTGCAGGGGAGTCGCTTCACAGGCGGTGAAGCAGGTCTGCGGGTGTCTTTCTCCCCCCCTCCTCTCTCCATTTCTCTCTGTCCTATCCAACAATGAACAGCATCAACAATGGCAACAATAATAACCACAACGAGGCTACAATTACAAGAGCAACAAAAGGGGGAAAATGGCCTCCAGGAGCTGTAGATTCATGGTGCAGGCACCGAGCCCAGCAATAACCCTGGAGGAAAAAAAAAAAAAAAGAACTTTGTCCATGAAATATAAGTAATAATACACTTACCTCTTTTTTTTACCTTTATTTATTTATTTATTTATTTATTTATTGGATAGAGACAGCCAGAAATCGAGAGATAAGGGAGTGATAGAGAGGGAGAGATACAGACACCTGCAGCCCTGCTTCACCACTTGAAAAGCTGTCCACCTGCAGGTGGGGACCAGGGGGTTGAACCTGGGTCCTTGTGCACTGTAGTGTGTGTGCTTAAACAGGTGCACCACCACCCAGCCTCACACTTATCCCTTATATTTTGCTTCCTGTTCCTACCTCTGTTTGTTTTACTACTTTTAACTTTCCTAATAGTTGTCTTTATCTCTAGAGCATAAACAACTTTGATTAGCAACCTAAGACAGCTTTTATTAACATGACTGGGGAAAAATTTTTAAATCTGGTATTTAGTTTTCTTACCTCTTCCCAGTCCATCTTTCAATTTTGTTCAGTTAATATTTGTGCATTTTAGAGACCTTTTTTTTTTTTTGCTTTATCTTTACCTATGGATTCACTCTGAAATTTCATGATTATGTAAATTCTGTATAAGAGTTTCATAAATATAGCAGAATTTGCTATCCTGTATTATAAAATTTTTTACAGTCTTCCAATTGTCAAGTATACCTATCTTCTTCTAATATCTTCAGCTTTTTTCATTTCTTTTTCATCCAACTCCTCCAGCAAACTACATGTTTTGTACTTTGTTGCTATTATTTCTCTTCCACATATGCTCTAGTTCTCTCTGTCTCATTTTCCTAAAATGCATCTTTAGTTTTTTTTAAGCAAGGCATAGATGAAAGCTTCCTGAGTTTCTAGCTGTCTAAATGTTCTTGTTTGGGCCTCTCTCTTGTTAGTTTGATGAGTAGGGATTTATAGATTCAAAATCACTTTCCTTAGGAGCTTTGGCAACACTTACTTATGCACTTTGAGTATACAGTGTTGCTGATGAGGACTCTGATACCTGTGAAATTCTAATCACTTTATATGCACTAGCTTTTTTTTTCTTCTAAAATGTTTAAAATTTTTTCTCTAGATTTTAAGAAATTTATCAGCATACATCTAGGTTTGGGCATATTTCCATTTGCTGTACATGTATCTGTTGATAGATATAGATACTGTATCATCTTTAAAGGATTTGGGTGCTGGTCTTTGCCCCCCTCCCCCTGTTCCTTTTATTGGCCTTGTAAATTTTATTTTATATTTTCACCACTACCTTTTTTTACTTCTTCTGCCATTTTGTTTTTTACCTGTATATGGCCAATGTTTGGGGGCTTTTTTTTTTTTTTTGCCTCCAGGGTTATCGCTGGGGCTCAGTACCTGCACTAAGAATCCACTGCTCCTGGGGAGTCAGGCTGTAGTGCAGCGGGTTAAGCACAGGTGGTGCAAAGCACAAGGACCGGCATAAGGATCCCGGTTCGGGCCCCGGCTCCCCACCTGCAGGGGAGTCGCTTCACAGGCGGTGAAGCAGGTCTGCAGATGTCTATCTTTCTCTCCTCCTCTCTGTCTTCCCCTCCTCTCTCCATTTCTCTCTGTCCTATCCAATAACGACAACAACAATAATAACTGCAACAATAAAAAAAAAACAGCAAGGGCAACAAAAGGGAATAAATAAAATAAATATTTAAAAAAGTTAAAAAAAAAAAAAGAATCCACTGCTCCTGGAGGCCATTTTTCCAATTTATTTATTTATTTATTTATTTATTTTGATAGGACAGAGAGAAGTTTTTGATAGGGGAGGAAAGGGAAGGTAGAGAGGAGGAGAGAAAGATAGGCACCTGCAGACCTGCTTCCCCACCTATGAAGCGACCCCCCTGCAGGTAGGGAGCCAGGGGCTCAAACCGGGATTCTTACACAGGTCTTTGCACTTCATACTATGTGCACTTACCCTGGTGTGCTACTGCCCGGCCCCCAGATTTCTTTGCTTTACACTTCTAGTGCCTGCTTTCTTCCATCAGTGTTATTATTGTTATAGTTATTGAAAGTTTCAGACATTCAAAAGTAGAGGTAAGAAAGTGGGACTTCATTCTTACTCCAGTAGCAGGCTGTTCTGTCCAACAGCGTTTCTATAGCATAAAGGCATGGAAAAGAATACTTTCCTGATGATTTATAAAAATACAGAAGCCAGACCTTCCACCTTCTGCATCCCACAATGACCTTGGGTCCATATTCCCAGAGGGATAAAGAAAAGGAAAGCTATCAAAGGAGGAGGTGGGATACGGAGTTCTGATGATGGGAATTGCGTGGAGTTGTACCCCTCTTATACTATGGTTTTGTCAGTGCTTCCTTTTTATAAATTAAAAAAGAAAAGAACTACTAATTACTAAACTCTCCCAGAATGCAGTGTGTGTGTGTGTGTGTGTTCTATCATAATTGATTAGTAGAGTACTGTAATTAAAAAGAATAAAAGACTTCACGGGGGGCTGCAGCTTGGTGTGGGTTGAAAACAAAGGTTTATTCTGTAGCATTATAGAACGGTATATTTTAGGCACAGTAAAGTAAGTAGGGGTAAGAATAGACCGGGTACAGCTTCACTTGTGTACAAGTCTGCGGCCATGGTGGGGCCCGAGCATGTAGGAAAACAGGGAGCAGGAGAACGGAGTGTAGGAAAGCCCCCCCTGGCTTCCACCTGGCTTTTAAGTTCACCCCTATGCTACTAATGTTTGTCAGCCGTGTGCTAATCAAGCCCCAAAGTCATGTTCACTGGCTGTAGAGTATTTGGGAGTTGATTCTTTTTATATAACACTTCAAGGTCCTAACTTTATTAATACCAATTATTAGTCCTATAATTATAGGTGTAAAAATGACTGGTAGTAATGAATAAATGTAGATTTAAACTCTGCAATGCTCAAAAGTCTACTCTTTAGCAATTAGAAACTTCAGTATCTGCTAATGTTTGAATTACCTAGTCCAGCAATTATAAAAATTAGGTGAAATTTTTAAAAAAATTTAAGAGGTTCAAAAGGCTAATAAGATAAGTGACTAAAGAAAATATTGAGGTGGCTGAGTGGTGGCACACCTGGTTGAGCGCACATAATACAATGCACAAGTATCTGGGTTCAAGCCCCCAGTCCTCACCTGCAAGGGGAAAGCTTTGCCAGTGGTGAAACAATGCTGCAGGTGTCTCTCGGTCTCTCTCCCTCTCTATCATTCCCTTACCTTTCAACTTCTGGCTGTCTCTATCCAATAAATAAATAAAGATAATAAAAAATTTAAAAAAGAAAATATTGAGAAATTCTTCTCAGTTAAGACTATGAAGAGAACTAGAGCTTGGAGAAGTGAAATTCACATTAGTAGGAAGATTTGTACTAGTTGTGTTACCTAATTAGGATTGATGTGATCAGCCGAGGGGGAAGGCTATGTTTTTCATGGAGGAAGGATAAAGACTGGTGTCTGGTGCCTGCCAAAGATGAGATTCTTCTTAGAACTGAGGTCCTTCTTCTTCTAGCATTTGCCCTTCTTCCGTAGCCAGTTAACAGCGTCAGGTTGAACCTGATGTAAAGTTTCGAGACCTCCTTTGAATCTGGAGAGGTGGCAGTCGTTGACTATGTGGGTCATATGACTACACCATGGAATATTGGTGTTTATATAGTGTCTCATGGATGATCTAAAGACTTTTGTTCTGGTTTATTACTGCCCACAAGTACCTGACAAAAGCAAACAGAGATTTTGGAAGTAGCATGACACTATCCCAGTCCTTAAGTTATTTTGAAAAAACAAATTTTCAATTATAGCCATATTTAAAAAAAATATATACTGTACATAAAGAGGCAGAACAACATCTGCCAAAAGATACAGGAATAACAGGGAAGTCTAGATATTCAGGAAAGTGCTATGAAGTTCTCAATAATGATGTTATTTTGTTGGGACAAAATGAATTGAACTGGAGGTGATTATACTAAGTGAAATAAGTAAAGCAGCTACCAGATGGTTTCAGTCATATACATGGAATATAGATAACTAAATAAAATGAACTTTCAAAAAATAATAATAACCAAACCATGCCCTGGGCTTTAGGGAAACTGGTGGTTATCAGAGGGAAGGGAGGAACGCAGGAACCAAAGTGGGTGTGATGAGTCCTACTTCCACATACATGGGTGTGAGACTATATCCTTGAAATTGTGAAATTCTGTGGGCCACCACTAACTCACTCATGAAGTTGAGAAAGAAGTGCAAGGCAAAAAAAAATATATATATATATATATATATATATATATATATTGTGTGTGTGTGTATATATATATATATATATAATGTCTGTACACATAGAAACCAATATTTTGACTTAGTCAGATTTTACTGTACTAGGATTTTGAAAATTCACTTAGAAGTCAGTGAATAGGACTTACTAGCAAGTTAGAATAAATTGGAAGATACAAGTAACTCAGAGTGAAACAAAGACCAAGAAAAGGAAAATATGGGGGGTGGGAGGGTGAGACCATTTAAATTGAAATCCCAAAGCAAATGGGAGTGAGAATGAAGCAGAGGCAGTGTTTACAGTCCTATGACTGAGAATTTCCGACATCGGCACACAACTTTCAGGAAGCTTGGTGAGACTCACTTCCACCTCCAGGATAAGTAAAAGGAAATACACATCTAGGAAATACATTGTGAGACTTCGGAAAGTAGCAGAGAAGACAATAATGTGACTAAAGCAAAAAGAAAAACAAACCTTTTCCTTCAAAGTAGTAACTGTTAGACAACTGACTCATCAGTGATAACAGAACTCCAGAAGGTGTAGGATAATGTACGTATGCTGTTAATACAAACTGACTTTCTCAAGGATTAAGGCACAATGAAGACATTTCCAGGAAAAAAGCTAGAAAAAACACAAGAGTTGGACGATAGTGCAGCGGGTTAAGTGCAGGTGGCACAAAGCGCAAGGACTAGCATAAGGATCCCGGTTCAAGCCCCCAACTCCCCACCTGCACAGGAATCCCTTCACAGGTGGTAAAGCAGATATGCAGGTGTCTTATCTTTCTCTCTCCCTCTGTCTTCCCCTCCTCTCTCCACTTCTCTCTGTCCTATCCAACAACATCATCAATAAGAACAACAATAATAACGACAACAGTAAAAAAAAAAAGACAACAAGGGCAATAAAAGGGAAAATAAATAAATTTTAAATTTTTTTAAAAATGTTTATTTATAAAAAGGAAACATTGACAAAACCATAGGATAAGAGGGGTACAACTTCACACAGTTCCCACCACCAGAACTCTGTATCCCATCCCCTCCCCTGATAGCTTTCCCATGCTTTATCCCTCTGGGAGTATGGACCCAAGGTCATTGTGGGATGCAGAAGGTGGACGGTCTGGCTTCTGTAATTGCTTCCCCGCTGAACATGAGTATTGACAGGTCGATCCATACTCCCAGCCTGCCTCTCTCTTTCCCTAGTAGGGAAGGGCTCTGGGGAAGCAGAGCTCCAGGACACATTGGTGGAGTTGTCTGTCCAGGGAAGTTTGGTCAGCATCCTGCTAGCATCTGGAACCTGGTGGTTGACAAGAGAGTTAACATACAAAGCCAAACAAATTGTTGACCAGTCTTGGACCTAAAGGCTGGAATAGTGCAGATGAACAGTTGGGGGGTCCGTTTTATAGATAGCTAGTAGGCCTATTTTAGTTATATTCCAAAGGGCCTGTGGCTATCCTAGTTTTTTTGTTTGTTTGTTTTCTTTTTTTTTCCCCCCGGAGCCTGAAATCTGATATGCAGGTGGATCCAAGTTACTGTCTAGGGAGATGATGTCATGGTTGGAAAAAGGACCAGAAAGCTGGATCAGGGAAGAGAGTAGCTCCCGAATATGGGAAAGGTGTATAAATATTGTTGAGTATAAACCCATCAATTTGATGGATCTGGGGCCCATATTCAGCTTAGGAGCCTATGTGACCTCTGCATCCCTCTAGATCTGAGCTCACATTCTGTGGTGATGAGAAGGAACATTCCATGCTGCCTCAGTATCAACCCATCTTCCTCAGGTGTAGCATAGAATATGTTGTCCATCCTCCCTTCGGAGGATGGAACATTCTCTACCATTGTTGATCCAAGTTGAGGGCAAGGTCCTATGGGGTCCCACAAAGGGGTCTATTCTGTTGTTCCTGATAGAAATGACTGGTAACAATGGAGAGAGGGATTCATTCAAAGTCTAGGCCCATCATGTCTGTCCTCTCTCCACTTCTCTCTGTCCTAACGATGATATCAATAAGAACAACAATAATAACTACAACAACAATAAAAAATAAAAGACAACAAGGGCAACAAAAGGGAAAATAAATAAAAATTTTTAGAAAAAGAAACGAGAGCAGGATGTTTTGAGAAATTTCCAGTTTAAAAATTGTATCATCACCCATTTGTAGTTTTTCAGAAAAAGTATATCCTGCCAAGAAAAAGTAGTAACATAAAACTTTAAAAACTGGGAATTAGTAAATGAACCCAGTTTTGGAAGAACGAAAAGGAATCCCTGTGGTGATAAAAACAATTTTCCAGAATGACAACTCTTGTTTGGAATGGAGATCAGCCAGACACAACTGGAGCTCAAGCATAAATTTATTATAGAGAATGCATGAGGTAGTTGAAATATTACCAATTTCAGCAATTAAATGAGGGCTTCAGGGCATAACAGTTTTAAGTGCTGCACTTAAAAATGAAGGAGTGAAAAAACGATAAAGTTACACAGAGAGGGGAAAGTAATAATAGTAGAATGTTAATATATGGTTCAGCTAAGACTGACACTTAGGAGGTCACAGTAGTATAAACATGGAATATACATGTAGCCAAAACCATAGTTTGACTATATTGGGAAGGAGGGAGAAGACTGGAAAAGTGAAGAAAGTGAAATACTTAGTTCCCACAGGAACGGATTGATGATGTATAAAAAAAACTCAAGTCAGTTGAAAGAAATATGAGCAAGCTGTTTTAAGAGTGAGAAAAACAAATACGAAAATAATCAGCTAAGACAATTGAAAGTAATTACCTCTGTAGAGCAGGAAATGGAAGGTTAGAGTCATAGGCTGGAAACTGATGCTTTTAAAGTGTTAATATGTCATTTTAATAAATTAAAAACTAAATTGAGGAATTCCATTTGATACTTCTTAAATTTCTTCCAGTAGTAAATATTTTGAAGATAATTTGATTATTTACTCTGAGATTGCTGTTTAATCTTTACTGATTTCTTCTTTTTGGGGGAGGGCGAGACAGCATATTTGGGATGTCAGTAGGTTACTTTAAATCTATCTGGCACTTTTCAGACCACATCAATGTGAAAAGTTACCTTACTAAATAAACTATTTAAAATGTATTCTAGGCGTGGCTTTAGCTGTTATTCTCAGTAACACCCGGCATATTAGTGACCATGTTTTCCTAGAAGCTGCAAAGGTAAATGTTTTAAATACTGTTTGCTTATTTTAAAAAGGATAAATTATAAAATAAGGGAATCTTAACTAAAACCAGAGCTATAAAGAAATAATAAGTTAAATCTGCCTTATGCATGCAAGGAGTTATTCATATCTTTTTGATTTGCCTATACCTTTTTTATAAAATTAATCTTAATACATATACTTTACCTGTATTACTTTTCTCTTAGGCTAGCATATTGTGACCACATCAATAAAGTATCTTTGCTTTTTCTAATGGACAAGTAAAAGTTTATTTGAAATGTTGAAGCTCCACACTTTGCTTGATACAGACATTATTATCTAGTTTTATGGTAGCCATTGTAGTTATGTCAACACCTATATTATAAGTAGAATCTGGGTTTTTTGTTTTCAGGGTTTTTTTTATTTCTTTGTTGCTTAGTGGTAAACAAATTGAAAGTCTACAGTGGTTTAGATTCAGTCCTTTTGGAAATAAGAATTGTTTTGCTGGTATTATTGTTTGTTCCCCAACCCTTTTTCTCATTTAGATGCTCTTATTTCTATTATTCTGTGCAATTAAGTAAAAAAGTGATTTTTCCTTCCAGGCACTCACAGATCAGTTAACTGACAAAGAACTAGCACGAGGGAGACTTTACCCACCACTTGCCAATATTCAGGAAGTTTCTATTAATATTGCCATCAAAGTAAGTAATTTACAAATCTACACAAATTTCATTGGGGTTTGCTGAAGCACACATAATATTTTTTATTATAAATAAGTTTGAGAAAGTCAGACGGTAGCACAGGGGAGTCACTTCACAAGCAGTGAAGCAGGTCTGCAGGTGTCTGTCTTTCCCTCTTTCTGTCTTCCCCTCGTCTCTCCATTTTCTCTCTGTCCTATCCAACAATGACAGCATCAGTAACAACAATAATAATAACTACAACAACAATAAAAAACAACAAAGACAACAAATGGGAAAATAAATATTTAAAAATAAATAAATAAATAAATTTGAAACATTTAGGGGAGGAAAGAAGAAATTTTAGGTCTTCCATACTCACCGCCAGAAAATAAGCCCAAGTCACATTCATTCTGTATCCAGTGCCTTCTTACTGGTTTCTCCCCAAAGCAAGCACATACGTGCAAATCTATATACATGTCCTGTCACCTGTTTGGATTTTGTCAGTAAGTTTCTTGCTGTGTACCTTCCATTTAACATCAGTTAATAAATATCCCATGTAAAATCAGTAATAATTCTCATGTGGTTAATGCCACATGCTATTCTTTTAGTTACTGTTTTGTAATTTATTCAACCATTTCTCTATTTTGGAGGGGGGATGTCTAAACACTGTTCATTTTTGTTGGAAATAATGTTAAAGTGAACATTCCTATTTGCATCCTAATTTTTATATGTATATGTGATTGTTCTTAAGATAAATTCTAATCTTAAGAACAAAAGGGGGGCCAGGTGGTGGGACATCTGGTTAAGCCCACACATTACAGTGCACAAGGACCCAGGTTCAAGCCCCTGGTCCCCTCCTGCAGGGGGAAAGCTTCCTGAGTGGTGAATTAGGGCTGTAGTTATCTCTCTGTTTCTTTCCCATTCTATCTTCCTTTCCTCTCTCAATTTTTCTCTGTCTTTATCCAATAATAAATAAATATTATTTAAAAGAAACAAAAGGTGTTAGTATACTAAGACTCCTGATAAATATTGTCACATTTCTTCAGGAAAAAAAGTTGAGTTACATTATACCTGTTAGGTTTAAGTTTATCTCTTTACGCACATCTTTTTGCCTGTCTTTAGAATTACTGTTTAAACCTTGCTTATTTAATAGGTGAAATTTGTATGTCATTTTATTTTTATTTTATTAGTGAAACTGAGGTACCTTTTATGTTAATTGAATCATATTCCTTCTGTGCCCTGACTTTTGCAAATCTTTCCTTGTCTTCATTCTTAATATTTTTTTCTACTTTTTAATAGTGAATTTTAGTGAGACTTTATAAATTCAGAATAATAGTGATCCTTTTGTAGTGGTACAAGTTTTCCCATCTGCCTTTAATTTACAGAATTGTTTGACATGCCATTAAGCTCTTTAATAGAATAAATCTGTTTTCTTTATGGATCATTTCTTCATTTTTTAATGTTGGTGTCTTCTCCCATTTCAAATTATGCAAATAATTTTATTGTAACAAAACTTTAATTCCTCTGAGATTTGTTTTAGGATATGATGTGTGAGACTTTTTTTTAAAAAAGTTTTTCTTTTTTTTAATATTCCCTTTTGTTGCCCTTGTTTTATATTGTAGTTATTATTGTTGTTATTGATGTTATCGTTGTGGGATAGGACAGAGAGAAATGGAGAGACGAGGGGAAGACAGAGAGGGAGAGAGAAAGATAGACACCTGCAGACCTGCTTCACCACTTGTGAAGTGACTCCCCTGCAGGTGGGGAGCTGGGGGCTCGAACTGGTTTGCACCACCTGAGCTTAACCTGCTGCGCTACCACTGACTCCTGACTTTTTTTTTTTTAAGTAGTTAACTAGTTACCCAGGCACCAGTTGAGAATACTTCATTACCAAAAATAAAATTCTTTAATCTGTTACTATGGCTTCTGTTCCTTACTATAATTATCTATTATTAATCATTGTTTTAATCATTATAGAATGTTCACCTTGTGTTGATCTGTGACATCGTATGTTTTTCATGTAATTATGTTTTTTCAGTACTTTTTTCTTACCTGTTCTAAATTGTTCTTTTGGATGAAATCTTGTAGTAAGTCTTCTGAGTTCAAAGAAAACTCTGGTTTATCTGAGAACTTGGTTTTACATATGACCCAGGTTCTGTCCAGTTCCTATTGTACTGGGAGAAGCTTCAGTGCTCTCTTGTCTTCTCTTCTTTCTACCTGAAAAAGTTAGGTAGAGCAGTAAAGCCCCAGTCAGTGACAGAAGGAGGGAGAGAGAGAAGGTGCTGTAACTGTATGAAATTATTTTATTTGTGAATTTAATTGATGAAATTGAGTCTTTCAATATTGATTCTTAGCCACTCAGTATCTACAGTTATTAAGGTCCTGTAACTGTATGAAATTATTTTATTTGTGAATTTAATTGATGAAATTGAGTCTTTCAATATTGATTCTTAGCCACTCAGTATCTACAGTTATTAACCTCTTTATTTCTAAATCTTTCAGTATAATTTGGGTTTTTTTTCTTCATTTAAATGTGACATATCTCTTATGACTTAATTTTCTTGTATTTAAAATTGTATGTTAGATCATTGTACAAATTATTTCCATATATTTTTCTCTGGTCATTTCTGACATATACGGTAGGTACTAATTTTTATGACTAATAACAGGTCTGTGAACGGCCTTTTCTAAATAATTATTGTTTTTTACTTACTGAGTTTTGAATTAACTGCAATTTTTTTTCTCTCATGTACCTTCATATTTAGGGAGTTCACAGTAATCTTACTTTATTTTTCAGGTTACAGAATACCTGTATGCTAATAAAATGGCTTTCCGTTACCCAGAACCTGAGGACAAGGCCCAATTTATTAGAGAAAGAATATGGCGAAGTGAATATGATTCCCTGCTTCCAGATGTGTATGAATGGCCAGATTCTTCGTTACAACCTCCCCAGATAATAGAATAGAAACACTCCCACTGAGAAATACTTTCTAAGCTTCAGGGAACCCCCTACCCTATCTTCTTTTTTCCCCCATTCTAAGACAATAAGACGATATTCTGAAAGTTATTTTCAGTCTCACCACTTTGCTTGGCTTTTTTTCCCCTCCTATGAATGGGACATGTCTGTAGGAGCTAACTGTGCTGACTACTGTTAATGCCCACCAGTACCTTACAAGCAAATCACCATAATGCTTTCATTCTGATTTCAAGCTCATACCACATCAAAGAGATGTTGACAGTGTACTCATGAATGTCTTCACTTGTGCTTTTTACATGTTTGCCAATGGACAGTATTTGCTGTTTCCTATTCAAGGAAATGCTCTTCTCTCACCCAGCTCTTTTAGGCTACTGAAATAGGAATTTACTTCCATGGCCATGAGGACAGGATTTTGAAAAGTCAAATTCAACCAAATTCTGTGGACATATTATCAGTATCTACAAATGCTCTCTTATAACTGCTTCATTTTTCCTTCATGATCTGAAACTCCTTTAGATAAGAGAAATATGAAAAAAATCTACCCTATTTATTTTAAGGAACTAAATTGAGGCTTACCTATCACATTGTAAGAAAGAAATGGGAAGTATATCTGCCTTTAGACAAATGAATGAAACAGTCATTGTTTTCAATGGTGTATAAAAATCATAGTGTAACTTTATTTAATAAAGGTAATATCTTAAATTTAATTGCTTCAATTATGCTACTTTATTGTCCAACAGAAATCTAGGTTTTCTAATTATGAAAAATGCATTTTTCATTTTCTTGTAGATAATCCTGTGAGGTTATATATTATAAATAGTGGCTGATTTGTGACGTTACACATCAGTCCTGTTTCACCTCTAAATGAAGCATATTTACTTGGAGACTATATCCTTCTTACAGCAGTGATAATCTTTAGTGCTTCAGTTAATTTTGGAATGCCTTTATAGTGTATCCCATTGAATATCTTCAGTAGTCACAACTCTTTCCATTGAATATGGACATCTATAATTTTTTAACCAACAAAATTAATTTAAAGCCCAGTTGGAAGGAGTAAGTAAGCTTATTTTTAAGCTGGGAAATGCCATTTTTAATCAACAGTAATAATTGGCTAGTAAAACCACTTTTCTTGTGTAATTCACATATTGAAGAATTCTAAAGGAAAATCCAAAACATTTTGAGAAATAGTAATGTCATAGTATTGTCTTACATGGTTATTTTGGAGGAACTAAACTTTAAATACTTTTTGGAGTGGTTAACTATAAAAAAATGTTAATAACTACTGCACATCATTTGATATTTCTCCCCATGATCTTTGATGTGTTAGATACAATGTTCTTGGGGGTAAGGTTGCTTCATTTTTATGTTTTTCATTTTTTCCTTCTACCTACTGGGAATGACTGATTCATAATAATTTTGAATGTTGTTCAGTGTTTAAGAATGTTTAAAATTGGCATTGCCATTTGGAGTATGGCAGAATGCAATTCATTTCCCAGACTAGTAAAGCCAGAAGTCAGCCTTTGTGAGCAACTAAAGTGAGCAACATTTCTTTAGAGATAAAAGACTTTTTTGTGTTGTGTCCAAACAAAATCAGTCCCTAAAAGCATTCTGAAATTTTTATTTTAGCTTAAGATAAATATAAGAACTATAACTGCTTTTTTTGCTTAGTGGTTACTGAAAGCAGGAACACAGCTGAAAGTAAATTTATGACAACATTGGCTTATTAAGATGCTCTTTTTAAAAATATATATATTATTTATTTATTAATGAGAGGGATAGGAGGAGAGAGAGAACCAGACATCACTCTGGTACATGTGCTGCCAGGGATTGAACTCAGGACCTCATGCTTGAGAGTCCAACACTTTATCCACTGAGCCACCTCCCAGACCACTAAGACGCTCTTCATAAATACTTAAGGAAAAAAGTTTAGATGAGAACCTTACTTGAATAAGAAATCCTTATTCCTTTAAAGCATCTAGTCTTGCTCTGTGTTCCATCAACTAGTAAAGTTTACTATTTAAGCTAAGAATTTAAGTTAGGAATTATCATTAGGGTAGGAGAGGCACATGTAGTAGCAAATTAGGTGGGGAGAGACTAAAATATTTTAGACCTTAGCCAGAATCTTTTACCTAAAAGGTCACTCTGAAAAACAGGAATGAACAGTCATTTTTTTTAACAGAAAAAAAATCTATAGATTTGTCAAATTATTTGATAGGTGAAAGTAAGAATACACATTTCTCTAATCTGGCACCACATGCAGTGTGACACAGATAAATAGTGAAGGAACGTTTTATTGACTATAATGGGATGTCTTAAGGATTTTGGCTAAAAATGTTTTTTTTATTTATTTATTCATTTCCTTTTGTTGCCCTTGCTGTTTTATTGTTACTGTTATTATTGTTGATGTTGTTGATTATTGTTGATGTTGTCGTTGTTGGATAGGACAAAGAAAAATGGAGAGAGGAGGGAAGACAGGGGAGAGAAAGATAGACACCTGCAGACCTGCTTCACCACCTGTAAAGTGACTCCACTGCAGGTGGGGAGCCAGGGGTTTAAACCGGGATCCTTATGCCAGTCCTTGTGCTTGGCACCACGTGCGCTTAACCCACTGCACTACTGCCCAACTCCCTGTTAAAATGTTTTTAAAGGGTAGATTCAGAACCTCAAAGTATCCTTAGGTTACTATGAAGCTTTAAAATGCAAATACTTCTGCTCCCTCTCCTAGTCCTCCTGGAAGGTATATTTTCTCCAGGTTTCCAGGTGATTTTGAAACACTTCCTCCCCCAATCACAGCCTTAAAGCAGCATCTGAGTCATCTGGAAAGTTAACTGATTCCTCCTGCTGGTGCAGTGGGCTTGGGGTGACTTTAGACTCATTTCTGATAGAAAACTAATTTCTGACCAGTTCCTGGATGCTGATACTGAGAAGCTGAGTGGTGCTGCTCTGGAGTAGAGTCCAGTGTGCAGTTTGCTTAGTGCTTATGCGGGATAAACTTTATATGAGAAAAGATAACTAGAATTATGTTCTTACACAGAATTGACTTCATACCTTGGTGGGGGTGCGATTGACATGAATTTATGGCGCTGACCAATGATTCAATATTTGTAGAACAAAAGGACCACAGAAAGTCTGGTTCCATCACCATACAGTTAGTTTCATCTGCTATGTGCAGTTTTGACATTAATACTGAAGTGGATTTTTCTGAAGCTGCATAACTAGAGTACTGTTAATTCTCAGCCATAGAGTTATAGTGTACTTAAGTAAAACAAACTGGCCAACTTTGACTTATAAAAGCTTAACTCTCAAGTGGACATTTATTTCTCTATTTTTTTATGATAGAGCTTAACCTGTCATTTGCCCTGTCTTCAAATTATTCCCCTCAGAGAAATAAGATTTTACCCTCTGCTTTGCAAAACAGTTACTAGAAAATTAAGATCCAAGCATAATATAATAATTATTAATTATTGTGCATTACTTACTACTCTGATTACTGAGAAAGCCCAAAGCAGTTGGGGAAGAGGAGAATCCTTGACTTAGGAAAAAAGACATAATCCACAAAAGCCTCCCATAGTTTTTTTTTCCCCCCAATCCTTTCATTAATATCCTTCAAAGATCACTTCATACTCTTGAAAAGCCGAAGGGTTCTGCTGAATTCACCAAAATAGAACCCACTCTGTTGAACAAACATAATAGTGGAGAACATCAGTATAATTCCCAAAGTTCTCTACTGGGATTCCGTTTAAAAGAACTGTTCTAATGGATGATACAGCACCATCTTCACTCTCATCTAGATGCAGACACATTGCTGACTTTACAAGGAAGTGGTAGATTCATTACTTTGGCTCTCAGCCAATTTGTGATTTGTACCTGAATGTGCATGCAAATGTTTTTAGAATGAGATCAATCCTCTACAGACCAGATAATACACTTAACATTTATAATATTCAAGATAATTCAACTACAGAAAAATCCCCCCAATGAAATCCAGATAAGACATTTGTTTTTGTTTTTCAGATAAAACATCTTAATGTACACAGATAACTCGTTGCTTTCAAATTTTAATAAATTCAACTAGACCTAATTAGGACTTGAATCTTACTGTATAATTCCTTTAATCTTTGCCAGGAGTTACTCAGATAAACTAGTGAATATACTTTAAGATTATTTCTTTCTAGGCAGAGATTTTCATGCCTGAGGCACTCAAGTCCCAGATTCAATCCCCCACACTGCCATAAGCCTGAGCTGAGCAGTGCTTGGGTTAAAAAAAAAAAAAAAAAGATTATTTCTTTCTTTGAGAACAAATTCTGTACCATTCAAAGTTTAGGTATAATATGGGAATGTGGTCACTTGCTTAAAGTTTACAGATTGTCATGTGACTTTCAGGTGTTTTGTATCTTTATCAGCTTTTTGCCAGTAAATTGACTAGCAATTTAATCTTACATTTCTCCAATTGAAAACTTACTTGCCACTGTGCTGTCTATATTCAGCATATTTTTAATTTTTTTTAAGACAGGGAAATTTTGTCTTCATTATGTCCTTTATATTCTATAGAGAAATTACTTTTAAGTGTGTCTTCTAGCAAATGGTTACTTCCTGCATGTTCACTGAATCATCACCATGTTAGTAGGGGTGATTAACTAGTGATGAGGAGCTCCTAGGATTAGCACCTACTCTGCCAGCACTGCCTGAAGCATACTACATGCATCAGCGCCTTTGACCCTCACCATCATCCTCTGTACAGAGATGGACACAAAGATATATGGTTAAATGACTTGCCCACCGTCTCAGCTGGCTAGTGTACAGAGCTGGAGCACTTAACATGAGCCTTTCTGGAGAAGGGGCCCTTTGATAGGTATCCAAATCGTGAAAACCTTACCTTCAATATTTATTATACAGGGTGGAAACTCTTCACTTATTCTTGTAAGATTAGTCTCAGCTCCTTGTTAATATATATTTTGCCAGTTCATTTGAACTTTACTCTGCTCCCATTTACAATCCAAGTAAAGATCCTACAGCATTTTAAGTATTGAATGTAAACTTAAAAGGTCTAGTTTGGAAATTGGTGAATTATACCAAAGAATCTCTGTAACCAGCTCACATAACATCTTTTGATTTGGTAATTGTCACAGACCCATCAACTGCTGTCACTTCTATGCATATCAGTTTCAAGAGTTTTTGGTTATATGTTTTGTGAACCTGCCTAAGTCAGTGTGAATTTTAATTGTAAGGTGTATTATTGATATCTGTTGTACTATGCACATATATAACTTCCATTAAGAAGTGAGAACAGAAAATAGTAATATGTGTAGAATAAGGAATTTCTATCTTGGCTAGATATTAGAAAAGGTATAATTTTTGCCTGTTTTATTATACTTTGCCTAATGATCTTAAAATGAGTAAAATCATCTTTGCTAGTGACATTTTTTTGTGTGTTCTCTTTGGTAACATCCATGAATTATTGACTTTAAGGAAGATATATGTTGCAAAAGTCATCACTTAGCCTTTCTCATCTTTGTACTTAAAAGATGAAATGAATTGTGGTGGAGTACTAGTTTAAAGGAGAATTCTTTGTACAGAGTATTATAACAGATCAACAAATTGCAGATGGTTCCAAGAAAGTCTATAAATGTCATCATAATGTGAATTGTTTTTCTCTTTTGTGATATATAATTGTAATGAGATGTGTATATTTTCTTAGTAAAATTTTCTTAAGCATACAATTTGTGTAATGACCTTGTTTTTAAAGGATGCTGTATATAGGGCACTTTAAACTTGGCATTATCAGGCTACCAAAATGGCTTACCTGGACAGGGTGCCTGCTTTGTTTTATGTGCAGCCCAGATTCAATCCCAGAATACCAGAATTGGAAACATCAGTACTATGTTGTTTCTCCCTCTATCTCTGATTTCCTCTGTCAGAAAATGTTGGCCCAGAACGGTGAAGCTATGGTGACTCCAAAAAACAAAAGGTGGTATTATACTCACACTAGGATACCTGATCCCTTGGGAACATGTTAGACTTAAAATCAAATGTGGAGCAATAGTTGTGCTTTTACCCTTTTTCAGTATTCTACTCTCCTTATTTAATCAGAACAGTAGAGGAATTGCTGCTCACCTCCTCTCTTCTCTCCTCAATACATACTTCAAGACCCTAATGTTAGGGTGCTAATTAGGAAAGATAGTTACGTGGAGTTTGTGATGTGTGTTGGGGGGGGGGGCGTGATAAAACAGCTAGTGCCTGAATGTTCACTTCTAGCCACAAAGCCATTGCATTATTACCAACACTTTACAAAACCTGTTGTATAATTTAAACTTGCAGAAACCTTAGAAAGTGTAGCTACTCATATTCCACAGATGTAGAATTAGACCCCAAGTCATCATGATCAAGGAGCTACTAAAATGGCAAAGTGAGAATTTAAAGTTTTCAGATGATAATTTTAACAAAGTACTGACCCTATTTAGATCCAACTCTTCCCCCACTCTGAGCAGACAGCCCATATAGCAGAGCACCCCTGCAGACGGTCACAGCCATGCTGATTGTCTAAGGCAGAATCACTGTCAGAAGCCCTTAATGTGCCTGGCATTCAGATACCTTCCCTGCCATCAGGTCACTTGTGGCTTCAATGAGCTGATGAGACTGCAACAGAGACAGTATGCCCATCTGGACGTGTGCTCCCAAAGTAGATGCTTTCAGGTTAATAGCAGAAACCAAGATACTTGAGGTGGTGAGAGCTAGCTACTCCCCCACAATCTTTTTCAAAGTAATCAACTCAGAGATTTAATGACCTTTAGTTGGTACCATGAAATCAGAAATTACTTCACACAGGACAGGTAGGGAACGCAACCTTAGGTGCTAACCCTCACTGGATTCCTGATCAGCTCATCCAAAGATGAGCTCAATTGGTTTAGTCAATCTGCCTGTATTGAATATGTTACATGTCAAGAATGAATGTTGATTTCTAACTGCTACCACATTGATTAAGAAGTAACTCTATAGAGTTTACCATGTGCCAAAGCTGCTAGCACTAATATCTATCTAGTCTTTCCGTAGCTCATAGTAAAACAAAATATTCTTTAAAAGGGGGAAAAAAAAGTCACTGGGATTAATCAGTAAAATTGGTCACATCATTTGATAGTCAGTATGATAATGCTCAGTGTCTTGATTTTTGATCAAGTGATAGCAGAAAGTCTTAAGGCATTCTTTTCTAATAAAAGGATGCATCAGATTGATAAATTTTAAGTTAAAGGATTACAGGAATGTACTGAACTACTTAAAAAGCAGATTGCAGCAACTGAAAACACCTATGCCAACTCAATTTGGAAAATGGCCACCACAATTTTGAGAGAAAAATGTAAAAAAAAAAAAACCCCACACCTATGCACATCTAATTTTTTATAAAGGGGCCCAAATAATTAAATGGAGAGAGGAAGCTCTATTTAATAATTGAAGCTAAAGAAACTGGGTTAAAACTATACAGAAGAATGAAACTGAGCCACTTTATCTCACCAGAAACAAAAGTCAACTCCAAATGGATGAAGGACCTGGGTGTTAGACCTGGAACTATAAAATACTTATAGGAAAACATTGGTAGAACACTTTTCCACCTAAACCTCAAGGACAGCTTTGATGATACAAGCTGAATTGCAAGGAAGACAAGCCCAATTGTAGGGTGGATTACAAGACAAATCAATGGGACTATATCAAATTGAAAAGCTTCTACACAAGTGAAGAAACCATCACCCAAAGAGACCCCTCACAAAATGGGAGATCTTCACATGACATACCTCAGACAAGAGACTAAAAACCAAAATATCTAGGCCACTCCTGTGCTTCCTGGTTTGCAGGTGGGCGGGGGGAGTGGGCATACACCGCCATGGAGAAGCTGCAGCAGGTCCTGAGCGGCCAGGACGATAAGGAGCAGGGCCTGATGTCGTAGATCCTGGATGCCTCCAGCCTCAGCTTCAACACCATCGTCATCTGCTTTATGAGCGGCATCTTTTCCATCCTCGGCACCAGGCTGCTGTGACTCCCTGGCAGCTTCAAGCAGTTCGCTGTGTTCTACACCTTAGGGAACCTTGCTGCCCTGGCCAGCACCTGCCTCCTCATGTGGCCCATGAAGCAGCCGAGGAAGATGTTCGAGACCACTCAGCTGTTGACCACTGTCGTCATGCTGCTGTGCCTGGTGCTGACCCTGTGCGCCGCCCTGTGGTGGGGCTAGAAGGGGCTGGCCCTGCTCTTCTGCATCCTGCAGTTCCTGTCCATGACCTGGTACAGCCTGTCCTACATCCCATATGCCATCATCAAGTGTTGCTCTTCCCTGATGAGCTGAGGTCGGGTGGGCGTGTGCAGCATGAAGGCTGATGCTGTCCCGGGGGCCCTGTCCTCCCTCTCCCGACTCCTGGAACACTCCGGAATGTTCGGCAGCTCAGACCCAAGGCCCAGGCTGATCTAACCACCCAGGGTCACCATGCCTGCCCCTCTGACCTGGCCGGGCAGGCCCCACTCAGTGATTTCCTGCCCATCTCATAGTCTTTCCTAAACAGCATTTGACGAATATTAAAAATAATAATAACCAAAATATCTAAAGAGCTCACCAAACTTAGCAACAAAAAAGTAAATGATCTCATCCAAAAATGGGCAGAGGATATGAACAAACAATTCACTATAGACAAAATCCAAAAGGCTAACAAACATGAAAAATTTCTCCAGGTCACTGTCAGAGAAATGCAAATAAAAAAAAAAAACACTGAGATACCACCTCACCCCTGTGAGAATGTCATACATCAAAAATGACAGCAGCAACAAATGCTAGAGAGGTGGGGACAAAGGAACCCTCACAAAGCTAGAAATAGACCTCCCATATGACCCAGTATTTCCTCTCCTAGGGATATATCCCAAGGACTCCATAACACCCAACCAAAAAGATGTGTATACATCTAAGTTTATAGCAGCACAATTCGTAATACCTAAAACCTGGAAGCAAACCAAGTGCCCAACAACAGATGAATGGCTGAGAAACCTATGATATATACAATGGAATACCACACAGCTGTTAAGAACAATGAACCCACCTTCTCTGACCCATCTTGAATGGAACTAGAAGGAATTACGTTAAGTGAGAGAAGTCAGAAAGAAAGACGAGTATGGGATGATCCCACTCATAAACAAGTTGAAAAAGAAGAACAGAAAGTGAAACTCAAAAGCAAAATCTGACTGAGTTTGAACTATGGCACCAAAGTAAAAATCTCTGGGTAGAGAGTGAGGATAGATGTTCAGCTTCACTGGAGGGGAGGGAGACACAAACCTTTGGTGGTGGGAATGGTGTTAATACACACTTCTATTAACTTATCGTCTTACAAATCACTATTCAATGTATATGAGGGGGGGAATGGATTGAATGTCTCAAACTTTTTGATGCATAGACCATAGTATATGTCTATGAGTATATGTTCCTTCAATCTAAATACTTAAAACTTCAAATTGGTAATCAGATTGAATTTTAACAATGGGCTCAGATTGTTAATACATTCATAATAATGACTTGTTCTTTGAAATATTAAATTTAAAAGCTTAGAACAGGGAGAACAAAAGCAACAGGTGGCGTTACTTTATAAGACACAGCTATATGTAAATAGTATAAAAGAACACAAATTATGGCGAGGTCTGGTATGATCCAGCAAATCCTAACAATGGGATTTTTAAAGTTAACCCAATTGCCAAGTAATTTGGCTATAGCAATAACTATCTATTGCCTTCTTAAACCCTAAGACAGCAGGAAACTTCCCCTTTCTCCATAAAATCCATATTTCTCCCAGTTCTGGAACCTATAAGGTGGGGTTCACTCTCCTGCATGATTTTCTCAATTCGTACCAACTGATACTGTATCTGCTGATCCCAACCTAATCGATGCAACCAGTACCACGTTGACATGTTTCACTTCAGACCATGTCCAGAGACGTCAGGCGTGGAATGTCAACTCTTCAGCTTCATTACTCTGGTGAGACCTTTCCTAGCTCATAGGACTCCTTAATTCCATTTTGGGTGGTGTACTTCTTAAAACCTAGATAACAGACCAGGGCCCATGAGATAGGGCATATGTACACATGTAAGTTAGGGCAAAGTATATACCTTAAAGCAAATGCCATCCCCACCATCCCACGCAGACTACTGAGGCGCTGGAAGGAATGCCAGGAGGAGCACTTGCAAGTCGGGCCTGCGCCTCCCTGCCCCCAGACCCCAGTGGGCACCACCGAGCGCGGACCTCCAGCGCCTCCTAGAGCGGCCAGGGCGGCCAGAGTGGGCGGTGCACTTCCGCCCGTGCCCCTCGCCGCCTCGCTGAAGGCAGGGTCCCGGTGCCAGCCTGCGCCTCCCTCGGCTCCAGCCCCGGGCCTGGGGGAGTGGGTGAGTGGGGCCGACGCTCCGGCAGGGGGCGGGCCAGGGTCTGCACCACCGCGGCCTCCCCCTCGAGGGCCGTATGGGCCGGGCCGGGCCGGGCCGGGCCGGGCCGGGCCGGGCCGCGCCGGCGGGTGCGCCGCCTCCGGTCTCGCGGGCCGGGCCGCTGGGAGCCCCAGGCAGGAGCGTGCGCCGCCCGCCGCACCTTCGCGGAGACTGGCAGCGACTTGGAGCGGAGCCCGGGCTGCTCGTGGCCGGAGACGCGGCCTTTGACGCGGGCGGCTCACTGCTCGCAGCCGTCTCATCTGAGACGCGGGTGGCGGCTGGGTGCCCTGTGTGTGTGTGGGGAGGGGTTGTGGGGGTCTGCGCGCTCGGGGGAGCCACCAGCGAGGCCCCGGGCCCCGGATAGTGAGTGACCCACCGCCCTGCGGCCTCCGCCCGGTTCTCCACCCGAATGGCCACCTGGTCCCAGGCGGGTGACGGTCTCGAGGCCACAGCGTCTGTCTGTCTGTCTGTCTGTCTGTCTGTCTGTCTGTCTGTCTGTCTGTCTGTCTGTCAGCACTTTCCACTAGAAAAACCGGCCAACACCCACCACTCGGGATTGTGGATCCTAGAACGGAGCATGCGTGTCACCGGACACCACTGACAACACCAATCGATTTCTGATGACTCCCGACCTAGTGGAAGGTGTTGAGTATTTGGCTGGTATTTGAAACATTATGAAACACCAGACATACAATCGGCCCCGAGTACTTGAGATCAACCATGTTCCATCTATGACTCCCCCTCCCGGATTATTTTTAATAGCAAGTTTGAAACATACCATTTCGTCCTCGAAATACCTGTTTATGTGTGTAAAACATAATACCTCCAAGTAAAACCATTGTGAATTTAATAAGCCTTTCATATTTTCATCCTTTCAGTGTTTACATTCCCAGAGTGTGTGTGTGTGTATGTGTCCCTCTCTCTCTCTGTCTCGCAGTTTCATTTGTTAAAATCAGGATCCAAACAATCTACAGGTAATGTCACATCTGGTTGACATTTCTTGAAATTCTTTTAGTCTCTTTGCCCCTCCCTCACAATTTTTCCCTCTGATGTTTTATTCGGGCGGGGGATGCCAGTTTATTTGTCCTGTGGCGCTTCCTGCAGTTTTGGATTTTGCTTTTTCCATCCCTGTGGTTTCCTTTAATTAACTGTTATTTCAAATCCAGGCCGTACATTTTGGCAAACAAATCTCATTGGGCTGCTATGAGCTTCAAATTGCAACACATCAGGATTCCAATAAGGTGTTGTCCTTCTTTGTGTTGTTAAGATCGATTAGTGGACCTTTCTGTACAAATTGCACCGCAGGATAAATAATTCACTAAGGAATCACAGAAGGATGCCAGCTGATTACTGCAGATGAAATGAAAGAACATCACCTTTTGGCAACCCCCAATAAAATAATGGATCCTGGCAATAAGCATTAGTGACTGTTAACATCAGAAAAAAAGACAGCCAGACAACCTGCACTTCCTGATAGAAGTACCTGATACCACTTACCAAGTATTCTTGGATGAATATTTAACAAGTGCTTGGCTGGTAGGTGAGAGACATAGGAGAAGCAAAACTGGCCATGAGTTGATGATTGTTGATGTACATGTTGGGTATGTGGTAGAGCATTATATTACTTTCTTTATCTTAGTGTTTGAAATTTCTGACAAAATTTTCTTTTTCTATTTTTATTTATTTATTTATTTATTTTATTTATTTATTTATTAGCTTCCAGGGTTATCTGGGACTCAGTGCCTGCACTACAGATCCACTGCTCCTAGAGGCTTTCCCCCCCTTTTGTTGCCCTTATTTATTGTTGTTATTACTGTTGTTGTTGTTGTCATTGTTGTTAGGACAGAGAGAAGTCAAGAGGGGGAGAGAAAGATAGACACCTGCAGACCTGCGAAGCGACACCCCTTGCAGGTGGGGAGCCAAGGGTTCCAGCCAGGTTCCTTACACTGCTCTGCTCCTTGTGCTTCACGCCATGTGCGCTTAATCTGCTGCGACACCGCCCAGCCCCCCCCCCCCTTAAAGGCTAGGTCATGAATTCATGTGAGCCTGATCCATCCATTACAGTTCTCCATTAGCTGCTAAGTGCTTCTCAAACTCAGTTACACGTTAGAGTCACAAGGGAAGTTTTTTTTTTTAATGACTGTTATTCTAAAACATGTCTCACTTGCAGAATTTCTTGTTTGTTTTGGGGTATAGCCCAATCATTGATATATTCTAAAAGCCCTCCTGGCAATTCTAAAGTGTTCTAGGTTTATGCACCGCCAGAATAGATCTATTATTTCTTTTTTTCCCCACTGTTTTTCAAATTTTTTATATTTGTATTTATTTTCCCCTTTTGTTGCCCTTGTTTTTTAGTTATTATTGTTGTTCTTATGTCGTCATTGTTAGATAGGACAGAGCAAAATGGAGAGAGGAGGGAAAGACAGAGAGGGGAAGAGAAAGACAGACACCTGCAGACCTGCTTCACCCCCTGTGAAGCGACTCCCCTGCAGGTGGGGAGCCGGGGGCTCGAACCGGGATCCTTATGTGGGTCCTTGCTTTGCGCCGCCTGCGCTTAACCCGCTGCGCTACTGCCCGACTCCTCAGATGTATTATTTCTTAGGGACTGCAAAGAAATTACCCAAGTATTCCTTCTTCAGTTTTTTTCTTTCTGCATCCCGCTTATTCTCACCTCTCTTGTAAACTACAGTCCAGTAATTTTAATACTCTTCACAAAGTAAGCTACTTGCTTATCACAAGGAAGCTTAGCCTTGGGTGGGACCGTGTAGAGTACTACGTGAAGGACACTAGCAGTGACCTCAGGGCTTGTGCATGGGGCAGAAAGATGTATGAGGAGGTGTGTGGAAAAAAGGCACTTCTGACAAGTGATGGAGAGGAGATCAGGTGATGTTAGATGAGCCTATTTGGCTTTAGACACATTAAAATAATCATCAATATTGGGGAGTCGGGTGGTAGCGCAGCGGGTTAAGCGCACGTGGCGCAAAGCTCACGGACCGGCATAAGGATCCGGGTTGAAGACCCCCCGCTCCCCACCTGCAGGGGAGTCACTTCACAGGCGGTGAATCAGGTCTGCAGGTGTCTTTCTCTCCTCTTCTGTCTTCCCCTCCTCTCTCCATTTCTCTGTCCTATCTAACAACGACGACAACAAGAATAACTACAACAATAAAACAACAAGGGCAACAAAAGGAAATAAATAAATATTAAAAAATAATCATCAATATTAAGCAAATGTAAAAGAAGTGGCTATACTTCTTATTACAATCAAAATATTTAAAAGTTAGTAATCCCCTCTACCAACACCATGATTTTAATCACCCCTGAGATAACTCATGTTAATAGCCTGGTGCATGTTCGTCCAGCCAGTCTTTCTCCATTCTATATAAATGTAGGAGTTTAGGCCCTTGTTATGAAAATGAGATCATGCCATAACATCTGTGATCTTTCTCATTGTCATCCTTCTAAGACAAAAGTTGCAGACCTGAGAGTACTAGCTGAGAGTAGCTTGTCCATACTGACATATATTCAGAGTGTAGACTCCCATACTGCATCTACCTTAAAAATACTGCAGTTAGCATGGTTGTACAGAGATCCTTTACTTCTGTAGGACATAGACCCAAACATGGGACTGCTGGGTTAGATGTGTCATAGCAGTATTACTATTGCTATTATATACAACCAACTTACTCTTCCTAAATATAATAGCAATTCATGCCTCCATCTAAACTAGGTATGAAAGTTTCCTGAGTCTTGGCAAATACTGGCTAGCATTAATATTGATTATCAGTGTATGGAAAATGGTGTCCCTTTAATTCGCATTTTCCCTTCATAGACATTGAGCCCTTATGCTTCTTTCCTCTTTTGATTTTGTCTGTAATTTATTTTACATGTATCCATTGTTTTCTTTTTATGTATCTTTGATTTTTTTTTTTTTTTTTAACAGAGCACTGCTCAGCTCTGGCTCATGGTGCTAGGGATTAAACCTAGGACTCTTGAGCCTCAGGCATGAGAGTCTCTTTGAATAACCATTATGCTATCTACCTCCACTGACTTTGTTTTGTTTCTAGGATGATCACTGGGACTCAATGCCTGCACAGAATCCACCACTCCAGCAGCTATTTTTTCTGATATTCTTTCTCTCTTTCTTTCTTTCTTTCTTTCTTTCTTTCTTTCTTTCTTTCTTTCTTTCTTTCTTTCTTTCTTTCTTTCTTTCTTTCTTTCTTTTCTTAATGTGATAGGATGGGAAGAAATTGAGAGGGGAGAGGGAGATAGAAAAGGAGAGAGATTGGGGGTCGGGTTGTAGCAGGTTAAGTGCTTGTGGCGCAAAGATCAAGGAACAACGGAAGAATCCTGGTTCCAGCCGGGACTCCTCACCTGCAGGGGGCGTTGCTTCACAAGCGGTGAAACACGTTTGCAGGTGTCTTATCTTTCTCTCCCCCTTTCTGTCTTCCACTCTCCATTTCTCTCTGTCCTATCCAACAACGACGACATCAACAGCAACAATAATAACTACAACAATAAAACAACAAGGGCAACAACAGTAAACAACAAGGGCAACAAAAGGAGAAATAAATAATAATAAAAGATTTAAAAAGGAAAGAAAGCAAAAGAAAAGGAGAGAGAGAAAAAGGGACACCTGGCAGCCCTGCTTAGAATCCACTAATCCCAGCAGGCATTTGCTTTCTGATGTTTTTTTCCTTTTTTTTAATGTGATAGGATCGGGAGAAATTGAGAGTGTGGGGGAGAGGGTGCTAGAAAAACAGAGAGGAAGGGACACCTGGCAGTCCTGCTTCATCACTTGTGAAGTTTCTCCCCTGCAGGAGGGGACTCAGGAGCTTGAACCTGGGTCCTTGCACATGGTAATGTGTACACTCAGCCAGGTTTGCCACTGAAAGCCCCATTGTTGTGTGTGTATGTGTGTTTTTTTTTGGTAAGGTCTGTTATTTTTTTTAAATTATTATTATTGTTGTTGTTGTTTATTCCCCCTTTTTTTTGCCCTTGTTTTATTGTTGTAGTTATTTTTGTTGATGATAATGTCATCATTGTTGGATAGGACAGAGAGAAATGGAGAGTGGCGGGGAAAACAGAGAGGGGGAGAGAAAGACGCCTGCAGACCTGCTTCACCACCTGTGAATCGACTCCTCCTGCAGGTGGAGAGCCAGGGCTCGAACCTGGATTCTTATACCAGTCCTTGCGTTTCATGCCACCTGTGCTTAACCGACTCCCAGGTCTGTTATTTTTAATGCATTTTCATGAAATAGTTGTTAGAGGCCATTCGTCACCATTTAACATACATTGAACATAACATTCAACCCTTTGACTTTGAGTATTTTAAAATATAATAGTTTTTATGTAGTAAAAATGCCTTTATAAAAGAAATGTGGTCCAGGAGGTAGCCTAGTGGATAAAGCATTGGACTCTCAAGCAAGAACTCCTGAGTTCAATCCCCAGCAGCCCATGTACCAGAGTGATATCTGGTTCTTTCTCTCTCTCTCTTCATTTTTTTAATTAATTTTTTTTATTATCTTTATTGGATAGAGACAGTCAGAAATCAAGAGGGAAGGGAGGGATAGAGAGGGTGAGAGACAGATCTCTCTTCATTTTTTATTAATAAACAATTAAAATCTAAAAAGAAAAAAAGAATGTCTAGTGATCCAGGAGGTGATGTAGTGGCTCAGGTGCTGGATTTGTGTGCGTGAGATCCTAAATTTGACTTCAAGTACTGCATGTGACACAGTGGTGCTCTGGCTTTCCCTCTCTTTTCTCTTCTTTCTCAAATAAAGAAATCTTTTTTAAAAAATATATTGTCTAGGGCTGGGTGGTGGCGCACCTGGTTGAGCACACATGTTACAGTGCACAGGCACCCGGGTTCGAGCCCCCAGTCCCCACCTGCAGGAGGAAAGCTTTGCAAATGGTGAAGCAGTGCTGCAGGTGTCTCTCTGCCTCTCTCCCTCTCTGTTACCCCCGTCCTCTCGATTTCTGGCTGTCTCTATCCAATAAATAGAGATAATTAAATAACTTTTTAATTTAAAAAATTGTCTAGATTTCCAGTCTTGTCAGTTAGACTTTCTATCCCTTTGATCTTCTCATTTCGGTCAGTGTTGTGTTGGGGCCTGTGCTTGTGCCGCGCCAGCACTCTTAGGTCTGCTTTTTTATTCTTGTTCTTCTACAGAGAAAGAGGGAGAGAGACACAGACAAGAGACTTCCCATAGTGCTGTGCCACCAGCCATAGAGCTCACCCTGGTGCTGAGTGTGATGCTTTCCTGTGGAGCCAGGGCTTTGAACACAGGGCTATATGCTTTCTATGCACTTTCAGTAGGGTGAGTTGCCTCCCAGACTCCTTTAATTTTGGGGACATATCTTATTGAACTGTTGCATTTAGATTTCTAGCATATATATTGCTTTTTTTTCTATTTTATTTTTTCTCCAAGGTTATTGCTGGGATTTGGTGCCTGCACTACAAATTCACTGCTCCGTGTTCTTTTTTTTTTTATTATTATTTTTGGATAGGACAGAAAGAAGTTGAGAGGGGAGGGGAAGATAGGGAGAGAGAAAGACACCTGCTGACCTGCTTCACCGCTTCTGAAGCGACACCTCTGCAGGTGGGGAGCTGGGGGCTTTAACCAAGATCCTTTCACGGGTCCTTGCACTACTGTGTGCGGCATCTAACCCAGTGTACCACCGCCCAACTCCCTACATTTGCTTTTCTACAAAAATAGCCAATGTGTCAGTGTGGTTCAGTAAAGAAACCACTTTTTAAATGAAATACTGCCCAGATTTTCTTAGTACAGTTATTGTAACAAGACAGATTTTTTTCTTTTACAACATAGTTTATTATGATCAATTGTTATTCTTTATATGCTTTCTTTTAAAAAATTTTTTAAATATTTATTTATTTTACCTTTTGTTGCCCTTATTGTTTTATTGTTGTAGTTATTATTGTTGTTCTTGATGTCATCGTTGTTGGATAGGACAGAGAGAAATGGAGAGAGGAGGGGAAGACAGAGAGGGGGAGAGAAAGAGAGACACCTGCAGACCTGCTTCACCACCTGTGAAGTGACGCCCCTGCAGGTGGGGACTGGGGGCTTGAACCAGGATCCTTAAGCAGGTCCTTGTGCTTTGTGCCACATGTGCTTAACCCGCTGAGCTACTGCCCGACCCCCACCCAACTCCCTCTATATATGCCATCTATGTTAGGAAAAAAGTAGCTTTGATTAAAGATAGAATAATGAGTGCTAATACTGTGTGTGTGTGTGTGTGTGTGTGTTTATATAATTCCACACCACAGCCACCACCAAAATCCTGTGCCCTTACCCTCCCATTGCTAACCACCATAGTTCTCACAAGGTCTTAGAGACTGTTTCTGGATTTTTCTTTTTTCAGGGTCATGTATTTTAGTTCTCTAGATTCCACATATCAGTGAAATAATATAGTATGTCTTTCACCTCTTATTTCACTAAGCATAATCACTTCCAGTTCTATCCACATTTTGTCCCAAAGGACACAGTATCACTTTTTTTAAAAAGTAATATATATATTTTTTTAAAGAAGTCACTTTCTGAGTATTTTTTAAAAAGTACCATTTTTTGTTAAGACTTTTTTATTATTGCTTTAATATTGGTTCACAAAATTATGAGATTACAGTGGTAGAATCCCACACCTTTCCCACCAGCAGCTCTGTGTCCCCTCTCCCCCCACTGGAAACTGCAGGAGTTCTCCCAAGGTCACAGATATGGACTGACTATTATTTCTATGACTATCTATGTTGATATGTATTTGCCCATTTTTCCTGTGGTCCTGCCTTCTCTTCCTTTCTAAGTCCCACCTACACCTATTCTGAATATCCTTCGTTCTTTGTTCTTTCCTTTTCCCTTTCTGGGTCCTGATGGAGTTGGAGTTCAGAGCCCTCTGGTCATCTTCCCATAACATCTCTCCCCCTCTGGGAATATGCACCAGATTTTTTTTTTTTTTTGCCTCCAGGGTTATCGATGGGGCTGAGTGCCTGCACTACTAATCCACTGCTCCTGGAGGCCATCTTTTTCCCATTGTTGTTGTTATTGTTATTGCTGCTGCTGTTACTGAATAGGACAGAAAGAAATTGAGAGAAAGGGAAGACAGAGAGGGGGAGAGACACCTGCAGACCTGCTTCATGGCTTGCAAAGCAACGGCCACCCTCCCTTAAACCCCCGCAGATGGGGAGCCAGGGGCTTGAACCCTGATCCTTGCTCCAGCCCTTGCACTTCACGCCGTGTGTGCTTAACCCAGTGCACTACCACTGGGCCCCTGGACCAAACTTCTTTACAGGGTGCAGAAGGTGGGAGGTCTGGCTTCTGTAAATGTTTCTCTGCTGGACATGGGCTTTGGTAGGTCAATCCATACCCCCAGCTTGTTTCTATCTTTCCCTGGTAGGGTTGGGGTAGGAAACACTTTTAAAGTAACTTATGTTACATACTGATTCCCATACATACCTGGGTTTATTTCTGGCCTGTCTTTTGTCTTTCACCTGTATTTTTGTGCCAATATTATTCTCTTTTAATTATACCTGTTTGGTGTAATAAGTTTTAATATATGGAAACAAATCATTACTCACTGTGTAATTTTCTTGCCCATGCTCAGACATTCATTTTTTTCTTCAGTCTGATAATTAGATTTTTATAGTTATTGTTGTTCCATTAAATGCATCTATGCTAATTATAAAAATATTAACATTTCTGCAATATTAACTTTGCCTTAGGGATGTTGGCCATTTATCTTACAGTGCAAACAGTTACTATTATGAAACATGATTTTTAAAATTATTTTTATTTTTATTATTTTTTTTGCCAGCAGATTATTGCTGGGGCCCAATGCCTACAGAATCAATCCACTGCTCCTGTCAGCCATTTGCTTTCTTTGTTTATTTGCTAAGACAGAGAGAAACTGAGAGGGAAATAGTAGCTAGAGAGACACAAATGTAGCACTGCTTCATGTGAGGTTTCCTCCCTTGCAGGCAGGGACTAGGGGCTTGAACCTGGCTTCTTGCATGTGGTAATATGTGCACTCTACCAGGTGTGGCCTGCCAAGCCCTGAAACATAATTTCTGTCTCCATTTGTTTGGACCTTTTAGGGGCTTTTCCTTTCTTGTTCATTTTTTTAATATAATCTTTTTTTATATTTATTTAGTTATTTTCCCTTTGTTGCCCTAGTTTTTTTATTGTTGTAGTTATTATTGTTGTTATTGATGTCATCATTGTTAGATAGGACAGAGAGAAATGGAGAGAGGAGGGGAAGACAGAGAGAGGGAGAGAAAGATAGACACCTGCAGACCTGCTTCACCGCCTGTGGAGAGCCGGGGGCTCAAACCAGGATCCTTATACTGGTCCTTGCGCTTCATGCAACATGCTCATAACCCGCTGTGCTACCGCCCAACTCCTTTCGTGTTCACTTTATTTCTAGTCATTTTGTAAAGTGAGTGAAGATTTATTTTCTGTTTCTATCCATTTCTAAGGGTGAAAAAATTACAGATAATTTTAAATATTCAGTTGCCTGTCAAATTTTCTCTCTCTCTTTTAAAATGTTTATAAAAAGGAAACACTGACAAAAACCATAGGATAAGAGGGGGACAACTCCACACAATCCCTACCACAAAACCTCCATATCCCATCCCCTCCTCTGATAGCTTTCCTATACTTTAACCCTCAGGGAGTATGGACCCAGGGTCATTATGGAGCACTGCTTAGCTCTGGATTATGGTGGGCATAAAGTAGAACTGCAAGGGGCAGCCAGAGGTTTTTTTGTTTTTTGTTTTTGTTTTGTTTGCCAAAGCACTTATCAACTCTGGCTATGGTGGTGTGGGGATTGAACCTGGGACTTCAGAGCCTCAGATATTAGTCTGTTTGTATAACTATCATACTGTCTACTCCTACCCAAATTTTCTTTTCTTAGTAGTTCTTAAAATTATTTGTTTGCTATTTTCCCTTCTATCAATGTGGACAATATATAATCCAGTAATATGTTAGTTTGGGTTTATTTTCAGTTGTTGTATCTGATGATGTCAAACACCACAGAAAGGCTTGTGGCCAGAAAGAATGAAAGGAAAAAGAGATGTCAAGTGTTGGCAGAAATCTATCGATTATTGCTGATGACCTAATAGCAGAAACCCAAATCCGAAATAGCCATGAACACTGTCCTTCCGGAGAGTGAGGCATTCCCTCAGCGCTAATATAAATGTATCCACATTACTGCAGAGTAGTGTAAAGCATTGCTATTATTTATGATCAGTCAGCGAAAAGGCTGATCACAGTAGATACCAGAGATTTATCACGTAGCATAATTAAGTCCCACTTCTTGTCCAGTACCTCAACTAGAGTTATTCAGGTTCCATAAGATAAATTTTTAATGAATGAACAGAAAGTACAATGAGTCCTTCCCCACCTCCACCCACTGGATTTCCCTATTACTAATTTCTTGTACCGGTGTGATATAGCTATTACTGTCGGTGAGTAAATATTGATATATACTTATTAACTAAGACATTTGGGCCCATTCACTTGTGGTATTGTATATTCTATGCATTTTTTTTTTCATTTTCTGGGTAGGGGCAGAGTAATAGAGAGGAGAGAGGGAAATAGAGAGTGAGAGGGAAATAGAGAGTGGGAGGGAAAGAGAGAGACCTGCAGCTCTGCTTTTCCACTCATGAAGCTCTCCCCCTGCAGGTGTGTACTGGGGAATAGAACCTGGGTCTTTGTGCACTGTAACATGTGTGCTCTACCAGGTACACCCCCCATTCTACCTTTCTATATATAATGACATGTATCTTTTTTTCACTGTGCCATACAGAATGGTTTTACAGTCCCAAGTGAAGCTTACTCATTGCTTGCCTCCCTCACTCCTAAGCCACTGGAAACCAGCCACCTTTTCACTGTCTCCCAAATTTTGCTTTGTCCAGAAATTCCTGTCATTAGGGTTTTTAAGAATCTTTTATGTATTTATTATTGGATAGAGACAGAGAGAAATTGAGGGGGGATAGAGAGAGACAGAGAGACACCTGCAACCCTGCTTCACCACTTGTGAAGCTTTCTTTCCCCCTGCAGGTGGGGACCAGGGGCTTGAACCCGGGTCCTTGAGTACTGTAATGTGTGTGCTTAACCAGGTGCGCCACCAGCTGGCCCCATAACTGTCATTAGGGTTTGATTACAGTTTTTTTTAATGTTTAGCAAAGTTTTTTATTTTATTTTATTTATTCCCTTCTGTTGCCCTTGTTGTTTTATTGTTGTAGTTATTATTGTTGTTGTTGTTGGATAGATCAGAGAGAAATGGAGAAAGGAGGGGAAGACAGAGAGGAGGAGAGAAAGATAGACACCTGCAGACCTGCTTCACTGCCTGTGAAGCGACTCCCCTGCAGGTGGGGAGCCGGGGTTCGAACCGGGATCCTTATGCCGGTCCTTGTGCTTTGCGCCACCTGCGCTTAACCCGCTGCGCTATAGCCCGACTCCCTTGATTACAGTTTTTAATTGATTGAGTTTGCTTTTGTTTTTTTATTGTATGTTTTTGTGTATGTGAGTAATCACACAAGGCTTGGCAACCTGTGGTTTTTACTGACTAAGAATTATTGAATTTTGGGCCAGTGAAATAGCTTACTTGAATAGTGGACTGCTTTGCCATGTGTAGGACTAGGTTCAAGCTGAACCCCCACAACACTGAAGGTCGATTCATTGTAGTCTCTTCCACTGTCTACCATTCTGTCTCCCTGTCTCCATCTTTAAAAGAAGGTTATGAAAATCTTACTTAGGATTTGTTTGGGAAACTCAGGGAATAAGGATTCAGACTAGAATAGGATTCAGGCTAAATAACCAAAAGATAGTAGCAGCAAATTCCATTGGAATCTGTTTACATGATTTGGATGTGTAGTAATCCCTGGTGATCTTTCCATTGCAGGGTGGAAGATGTCGATGGATGTGACATTTCTGGGAACTGGCGCGGCATACCCATCCCCAACCCGGGGAGCCTCTGCTCTGGTCTTTCGATGTGAGGGTGAATGCTGGCTCTTTGACTGTGGGGAGGGAACTCAGACGCAGCTTATGAAAAGTCAGCTTAAAGCAGGTTAGTTTGGATCCAGCTACCTGATGAAGATTGTCTATTGCTCTGCTTGATTTCTCGGCTCTGCTGGGTCTTTGCTCAGCAACAGCCTTTCAGATTTGCTGAGCAGGCTCTTGCCTCAGACCCCAGGCTTAGCAGCAGCTTCCCTACTTGCCTGTTCGCTCCCCAATTCCACTCTGGAGTGGCTTGAAAGCTCTTGTCTTGCTGTTAAACCATAGTTTATTACTTGTAGTTTGTTAATTAGGGTCTGTCATCTATTCTCTGGGTATAAAACAGTATTTCAGGGGGCTGGGTGGTGGTGTACCCAGTTGAGCACATATTACCATGCATGAGGGTTTGGGACCATACTTCCCACTTGCCAGAGGAAGCTTAATGAGTGACAAAGCAGGTCTGAAGGTCTCTCTCTTTCTCTGTGTGTGTGTGTGTGTGTGTGTGTGTGTATGTGTGTGTGTGTGTGTGTGTGTGTGTGTGTGCGCCTATTTCCCCTTCCCTTCTCAATTTCTTTTTTTTATGAGTTTTTTTCATTTATTTATTGATTTATTCCCTTTTGTTGCCCTTGTTGTTTTATTGTTGTAATTATTATTGATGTCATTGTTGGATAGGACAGAGAGAAATGGAGAGAGGAGGGGGAGACAGAGGGGGAGAGAGAAAGACAGATACCTGCAGACCTGCTTCACCGCCTGTGATGCAACTCCCCTGCAGGTGGGAAGCTGGGGGCTCGAACCAGGATACTGATGCCGGTCCTTGCGCTTGGCGCCACGTGCGCTTAACCCACTGTGCTACCGCCCAACTCCCCCCTTCTCAATTTCTATCTGTCCTATCAATTAAAAAAAAAAGAAAAGAAATAATAAAGGAAAATGAACACCAGAAGCAGTAGACTCATCATGCAGGCATTGAGCCTCAGTGATAAACCTGATGGCAATAATAACAATAATAATAATAATAATAAATAAAAATTAAAAATGTTGTCATTATATTCGATCAGCACCTTTCTTCTTGTCATTGAGGTAATGTTGGTTTACAGGACTGCATGTTTTGGGGGTATAATTCCACAGCCTTGAGAGTGTACAACACCATGGACACTACCAAGGGCCAGTCTCCATCCATGTTTCATTAGTGTGGGGATGGGAACACTGTCTTCAGTGTATTTCTTCAGTAAAAACAATTCTTTTTCATTTTCTCTTTGAGTTTCTCTTGCCCAAACAAATTACTGATTTTTTTAGTTCATATGTTTTCTTCACTAAATATAAAACTACTAAGTAAATATGGAACAAAACTCAATCCAAGGGCCCAGCAAGGGATTCATCTGGTGGAGTGCACACATTGTGATGTGTCAGAGCCCAGGTTCAAGCCCCTGGGCTGCCACATGGGAGTGCCTGCAGGGGAAACTACTCAGGAGGTAGTACACTGCTGTGGCGCTCTCCCTCTCTCCCCCTTCTCCCTCTCCCTCTCCCTCTCATCCTCCTCCCTCTCCCTCTCCCCCCTTGTACTCCAGTAAGTGTAGTTTTGAGGAGAGAGGGAGAGAGAGAGAGAGTGTGTGTGTATGTGTGTGTATCCCAGTGAGACATCACTATAAGTCTGTCTGCCACAATACATTTCTCTAGTCTTTTATATTTTATAGCTTTCACATATTTTTAATTTGTTGCAAAACTCTGTAAAAAATGTCAATAGTAATTTTTGACATTATAAAAGTAAACTAAACCTGGCCAAAAAATAATAATAATTGAAATCAAAATAAAATACAGCCTAAGGGAATCTTTATTACATTTTTACTGGTTTTACCAGTGCCCTAGCCTGAGAGGGGAAGGTGAGACAGTAGTTCAGAACGTTGTCTATGAAACATCAGCTTTTCAAAGCCTCCAGGCCCAAGCTGGCTGCAGTTCCTTTAGCATGTCTTGATTTCTCTCAGTAACTCAACATGGATCCATCGTTTGACTTATTGAAGCCCTTTCAGTTTTTACTGCCTCCTGGAGTAATAATATTTCATGAATTTCATAAGAAAATACTATCTATTTATCTTGACATATTTCTTTCAATAGCCTTTATATGTAGTCATCTCATTAATAAGTACAGCTTTACCTTGTGTAATCATAATTTTATTTATTATATTTTCATGGGAGAGGGTGAGAGACACTAGAATATCTATACCATTCATGGAGTCTTATTTGTCTCTGTGTTTGATTTTTCAAGGGGTCCAGCCCCAAACCCCAGGCTTGGGAGGCATGCTCACTACCCACTAAGTCGCTTCCCCAGCCTCTTTTCCTGATTCCAATATGTGAACTTAAGTTCTGTTTTTCCTGCTCTCAGAAATGATTTCAAAAGTATGGTTAAAAAAATGATATGCGGGAGTTGGGTGGTAGTACAGTGGTCCTGGCGCAAAGTACAAGGACGGGCTTAAGGTTCCAGGTTTGAGCCTCGGTTCCCCACCTACACAGGAGTCGCTTCACAGGTGGTGAAGCAGGTCTGCAGGTGTCTTATCTTTCTCTCCCCTTCTCTGTCTTCCCCTCCTCACTCCATTTCTCTGTCCTTTCCAACAATAACGACATCAATAGAAATAATAACTACAACAATAAAACAATAAGGGCAACAAAAGGGAATAAATAAATAGATAAATATTTGAAATAAATGATATGCACACCTGGTTGAGCGCACATGTTACAATGCACAAGGACCTGGGTTCAAGCCCCTAGTCCCCACCTGCAGGGGGAAAGCTTTTCAAGTGATGAAGCAGTGCTACAGGTGTCTCTCTGACTCTCTCCCTGCCACCCCCTTCCCTCTTGATTTCTGGCTGTCTCTATCCAATAAATAAATAAAGATAATAAGAAAAAAATTTTAATGGTGATATGCAGGTAGGGAGATGTTTCAGCAGGCAGAGCACAGAACTTGCATGTGTGAGTCCCTAGTTCAAACTCTGGTGTCTCATATGCCTGAATGGAGAACTGCTCTGATGTCTGTCTCTCATAAAAATAAATCTTGGTGCAAAGCATAAGGACTGGCTTAAGGATCCCGGTTTGAGCCCCTAGATCCCCACCTGCAAGGGAGTCGATTCGCAAGCAGTGAAGCAGGTCTGCAGGTGTCTGTCTTGCTCTCCCCCTTGCTGGCTTCCCCTCCCCTCTCCATTTCTCTGTCCTATCCGATAACTATGACATGAATAACAACAACAATAATAACTACAACAATAAAACAACAAGGGCAACAAAAGTGAATAAATAAATATTAAAAAAAGAAAAAAACAAGGGCAACAAAAGGGAAAATAAATAAATAAATCTTTTAAAAAATATACCTACTTGTTATAAAGGTTCAAGCAGCAGAAAAGTGTAAATAAGAATAGCCTAAATAGGGAGTCCAGTAGTAGCACAGTAGGTTAAGCGCACGTGGCGCAAAGCGCAAGGACCAGTGTAAGGATCCCGGTTTGAGCCCCTGGCTCCCCACCTGCAGGGAGTCCCTTCACAGGTGGTGAAGGAGGTCTGCAGGTGTCTATCTTTCTCTCCCCCTCTCTGTCTTCCCCTCCTCTCTCCATTTCTCTCTGTCCTATCCAACAACAACAGCATCAACAACAATAATAACTACAACAAGAGCAACAAAAAAGGAATAAATATTTTTAAAAAACCTAAATATCCCCACATATGTAGACTTTCTGTCCTTGCATATATGATAATGATTTGTGTCTAGCATACATAGAACCACTACCTGGTGTGTACTTACTTTCCCCCAACTGAACACTACATGTGAGTGGTATGTTGTAGTCTTTTTCCTATGACAGTAAATATAAGATTTAGTATTATGTTTAGTATTCCACTCCTCTGTATATGACATATTCCCCGGCAACTTCCTCATTCTTTTTTTTAAATTTTTTTTATTATCTTTATTTATTGGATAGAGACAGTCAGAAATCGAGAGGGTAGGGGAGATAGAGAGGGAGACAGACAGAGAGACACCTGCAGCCCTTCTTCACCACTTGCAAAGCTTTCCATCTGCAGGTGGGAACCGGGGGCTCGAACCCGGGTCCATGTGCACTACAACATGTGCGCTTAACCAGGTGCGCCACCACCTGGCCCCAACTTCCTCATTCTTACGTGAAAGGAGTGCAGGCATTTTCCTTCCTTCATCTGAAAACTCCCTCTTGCCTTTGATCATGTGGGTGCCATTCCCTTCCCCTCTCAAATCACGTTTCTGGAAAAGTGAAATGTTTGTCTTCTGTGATAACTGTGGGAAGCACTTTTTATTTACTTGACTTCTTTCACTTACTATGAATTTAGATTGTTTGGGTATCCAACCTTGGCTTTCTTTTGCAGTAGAGAGGGAGAAAGATCAGAACATTTGACTTAGCAGTTTTGAGGTCCCTGTGCCAGCTGGGTTCTATAGCTTGTTCGTCCTTTTGTCTGGAGAGGCCTCAGGCCACTTTTAGAGGTGCTATGAGAATCTAGAAAGGAAGAAGAATAAGGAAATGATTCTAGAAAAAAAATTATTAAAGCTGTATTTATTTTATGACAGAGAGAGAGAAGCACAGCACTGCTTTGTATAAGCAACACCAGGAATTGAACCTGGGACCCCATACATACAGATCCTGTGCTATACCTGCAGAGCCATTTCCCCAGCTGTGTGTTCTAGAAATTAAAAAAAAAAAAAAGAGAGAGAGAGAGAGAGACAAGGAATAAAAAGAGAGGGCAGGTATACTGAAGAAACTTCTAGAGTACATCTGGGAAATGCTTGGAAATGCTCAATGTCTGAAATTGACCTTTGCCCCCAATCTGCTATTCTCTGACTTAGGGACTTGAGTTTGGGGAAGGGACTCGGGAGACTCACCTGGAGAACACTCTGACCTGGATGTTCACAATGAACTCATATCATAATATACTACTCTTCTTCTTTATGGCATCCGTAAACTATTTCTGTTACTTTGTGGTGTCAAATCTTTGAACTAGGTAGGCCAAGAGAAAGGAGAGAAGCCTCTGTTAGACTAGTGTCGTAGTTTATAAAACACCTTGTGGTGCAGCTGAAGAAAATGCTGATGTGGCACCCTGCCACAAACCAGGAGTAGATTCAGTTTACCATCAGCCAGATCAAGTTACAGCCTAAACTGAAATGCACTGAAAATGCTGCTCAGTTCAGATTGAAACTTAAAAACGGGTTGAGCCATGGAGCTCTGGCCCTTTGCTCTGTACCCTGGTCCCTGATTTCCACCTCCTTCCCTCTCAGTTTTTTCCCTTCTCTTCTGCCACTCACTTTCTTTCTTTTTTCTTCTCCCTCCTCGATTTCACCCGAACAAGCAAGCTCTGTTTTGGTTAGTTAGTTCTTTATCCAGTATAGCAAGCCCTTAAAAGGCAGTTTTGGATTGAGTCATCAGGAGCCAAGGATTTTTTTTTTCCTGAAGCACATATTTGCTATTATCAGAGGAGATGATAGGGGGCAGTGTAAGTGCTTGATGTTTTTGACTGGAGGGATATTCTGTTATAGTTACTGAAGTGAATTATTTTGGTACACTTCCTTTTTATTTTTTAATTTTTTTATTATTTATTTATTTTTTATTTAAGAAAGGATTAATCAACAAAACCATAGGGTAGGAGGGGCACAACTCCACACAATTCCCACTACCCAATCTCCACAACCCACCCCCTCCCCCAATAGCTTTCCCATTCTCCATCTCTCTGGGAGCATGGACCCAGGGTCATTGAGGATTGCAGAAGGTAGAAGGTCTGGCTTCTGTAATTGCTTCCCCGCTGAACATGGGCGTTGACTGGTCGGTCCATACTCCCAGTCTGCCTCTCTCTTTCCCTAGTAGGGTGTGTCTCTGGGGAAGCTGAGCTCCAGGACACATTGGTGGAGTCTTCAATCCAGGGAAGCCTGGCCAGCTGCGCTACAGACCGACTCCCCCTTTTAATTTTTTTAAAGACACATAGAAAAATACTTTTAAATCTGCGATATTATGTACTTTGAGGATGCTTTATTAAAGCCACCTAGTAAAAGAAAACCTATCTGTTTTGCTTGTGGAATCATATCAAAATAGGTAAACCCGCTGCGCTACAGCCTGTAGGCACCAGTTCGTGGACCACGTAAGGGAAGACCAATTCCGTGTGGGTGAGCTCCATGGTTCTCCAGATAAAGTCCCGAAGTCCTGCGGGGCCATAGATTTCAATAGGCTGTTTGGTGACTGTGGAGCCACTCTGCAAGCTGATTGTGCAGAGGAGGCCAGGAAGGCCAAAGAAATGGTCTCATTTCTTTGTAGCGCAGCGGGTTAAGCGCAGGTGGCGCAAAGCACAAGGACCGGCATAAGGATCCCGGTTCGAACCCCGGCTCCCCACCTGCAGGGGAGTCGCTTCACAGGTGGTGAAGCAGGTCTGCAGGTGTCTTTCTCTCCTCCTCTCTGTCTTCCCCTCCTCTCTCCATTTCTCTCTGTCCTATCCAACAACGACAACAACAATAATAACTACAACAATAAAAAAAAACAAGGGCAACAAAAGGGAATAAATAAATAAAATAAATATAAAAAAATAATTAATAAATAAATAAACAAAATAGGTAAAGAAACAAGCTTATAGTAATAACTAGAATTACTAAACTCATTTTGCTGCTTTCTGTGTAAATCATTGTACATATTTCAACTCTGGATTTGTTTCTGAAAAGTTTCCAATTTTTTTCTCTCTGCCCCCTTCTGAAGGGAGAATTACCAAGATCTTTATCACACATCTGCATGGAGACCATTTCTTTGGCCTTCCTGGCCTCCTCTGCACAATCAGCTTGCAGAGTGGCTCCACAGTCACCAAACAGCCTATTGAAATCTATGGCCCCGCAGGACTTCGGGACTTTATCTGGAGAACCATGGAGCTCTCCCACACGGAATTGGTCTTCCCTTATGTGGTCCACGAACTGGTGCCTACAGAGGACCAGTGTCCACCAGAAGAAATGAAAGAATCTGTTAACACCAATCGAGTTGACAACTCTCCCAACGAGGAGCAAGGAAGAACTATCCTGTTAGACTCAGAAGAAAACTCTTACCTTTTGGTTGATGATGAACAGTTTGTGGTAAAAGCGTTTCGCCTCTTTCACCGAATTCCCTCCTTTGGGTTCTCAGTCGTGGAAAAGAAACGCCCAGGTAAACTCAATGCACAGAAACTGAAAGATCTTGGTAAGTGGTTTTTTTGTTTGTTTGTTTTTCTTCCCCATTCTCATCAATCTAGCTGCTGTTAGTGGAAGCAGTTAGAAATGTCACAGCAACCTTCCTTACCTAAACTTAAAAATGACAAGCCTAAAACACATTTTTTCCCCATTTTCTTTGCTTTCTTTGTCCAAATTGCTACGCACAGAAAATTCTTAGGACCAAGTGACACTATTCAGAGCAAAATCCAAGTATATGATTAAATCCTTTCTGCGAGTGCCTGCACATTCTTAGTTCATACTACTGCAATTGACAGGGTGGTATTGTCTTAGGTCCAGGTTTATTGTTTTAATGTCTCCCTTTTGAAACATTTTTTTTTTTTGCCTTCAGGGTTGTTGCTGGGGCTTGGTGCCTGCACCATGAATCCACTGCTCCTGGAGGGCATTTCCCCCCATTTTTTGTTGCCCTTGTTATTGTTGTTATTAATATTATTATTGCCATTGATGTTGTTGGATGGGACAGAGAAATCGAGAGAGATGGGGAGACAGAGAGGGGGAAAGAAAGAAACTTGCAGGCCTGCTTTGCTGCTTGTGAAACGACTCTCCTGCAGGTGGGGAGCCAGGGGCTCGAACCGGGATCCTTACGCTGGTCCTTATATTTTGTGCCATCTGCACTTAACCCCCTGTGCTACCGCCCAACTCCCTGAAACATGTTTTCATTGACATCTTTGACCTGAGAATTTTGCCATAGGCCAACCAACTACTGTCAAGGCTTTCCTTCTCTCTTGGCCTTGCCTATACCTTCAGTCTCAGTTAAGTTAGTTTGGTGCTTAGAACACTGCACTTCAACCATTTGTGAACTTGGGCACATCACCCTTGAAAACAAGTGCACAAAGAAGGGGTTGGCACCCACCTGAGACTCTGTGCCTCCTTCAGCAGGCCACAGTGCATGAGGGGGCCTTTCAACTCCCCTCAGAGCAGTGCCCAGGCCCATTACACCTGCAGTATCACCACCTTTCTTGGCATGACCATGGCAGAACTTATAAAAAAAAATGGTGATGTATTTTGTGTGTTTATTTCATTTCTGGAATAACCTCTCTCTCTCTCTCTCCAACTTAAAAAAACAAAAACAAACTTCTGACTAAATAATGAGGAAGACTGACTTAAACCAGAGGTGTTTTTATTATCTAAAAATCTGTGCTAATATAATTATATTTGGAAACTATAAGCCCAATCTCCGTTGGGATTAGTGACCACACATTTATAAGTAGTCTCCAGAGTGGGAATCAGGTATTGTAGACTAGTGGGAGATATAACCTCAGTTTGGTAAGTATGGAGTTGCCCCTATCTGAAAGGAGATTGATTATGATCATTTGAGATTCTTTTTGATCTTGTGATCAAATAATCTGCTCTAGCAATTTTTTTATTGATCAGTTGATAGGTACCTTGTCACTACTTAAATGAACTTTTTCTTTTTTGCCTCCGTGGTTATTGCTGGGGCTTAGTATTTGCACTAGGAATCCAAATCTAGTGGCTACTGGTGGCCAATTTTCCATTTTATTGGCTAGGACAGAGAGAAATTGAGAGGGGTGGGGAAGATAAAGAGAAAGATAAACACCTGCAGACCTGCTTTACCAGTTGTAAGACGTCCCCCCTGCAGGTAGGGAGCTAGGGGCTTTAATTGGGATCCTTGTGCTGGTCCTTAGGCTTAGGACTGTGTGTGCTTAACCAGGTGTGCCCCCGCCCGGCCTGCCTTACATGAACTCTTTAAGGATCAATTTATTGTTCTCATGCACGACAGGGTATTGAGACTATCCTCTCTCTCTTAAAAAATATTTAGGGATTCAGGCTGTAGCGCAGCAGGTTAAGTGCAGGTGGTGCAAAGTGCAAGGACCGGCTTAAGGATCCCGGTTCGAGCCCCTGGTTCCTCACCTGCAGGGTAGTCGCTTCACAATTAGTGAAGCAGATCTGCAGGTGTCTATCTTTTCTCCCCCTCTGTCTTCCCCTCTTCTCTCCATTTCTCTCTGTCCTATCCAACAATGAGGACATCAATAGCAACAATAATAATTACAACAATAAAACAAGGGCAACAAAGGGGAATAAATAAATATTTTAAAGAATATATTATTCATTTATTTATGAAAGAAAAAGAGAGAACAGGGTCCAGGTGGTGGTGCCTGGTTAAGCGCACATGTTACAGTCCACAAGGACCCAGGTTCGAGCCCCTGGTCCCCACCTGCAGGGAGAAAGCTTTGCGAATAGTGAAACAGTGTTGCAGGTGTCTCTCTATCTCTCTTCTTATCTCCCTTCTCCCTCTCGATTTCTGACTGTCTATCCAATAAATAAATAAAAGATAATAAAAAATAAGAAAAGACACGAGAGAACCACAGTATCACTCTGGCACATGTGATGGCTGGTGATTGAACTCAGAACCTCATGCTTTAGAGTCCAGTGCTTAGTTCACTGCACCACTTGCCAAGCTGTTTGAAACTATTCTCTTGACTACAATAATAGAGTCTCAGATTTAAGAGTTTAAAACTCGTCTGACACCTATGCTTGAGAAATGTTTTAAGTATTAACGCATTGCTAATATCAATAGCCATCACTGGACTTTAAAAAATGTATAACTATTCCAGCTTTCCACAAGTAGTAAAATTTTTACAACAACAATGAAGAGCATTGGATTCCTTTTCTATTTGCTGTGCTATTAAAACAGACTCTCTTAAAAAGCCTTGAATTCCAATCCTGTGATGTGATGTCATCTGCCTTCATCATTAGGTGTGCCACCCGGTCCTGCTTATGGGAAGCTGAAAAATGGCATCTCTGTTGTTCTGGAAAATGGAGTTACAATTTCTCCCCAAGATGTCTTGAAAAAGCCTATCGTTGGAAGGAAAATCTGCATTTTGGGGGACTGTTCTGGGATTGTGGGTGATGGAGCAGTGAAGCTGTGCTTTGAAGCAGACCTATTGATCCATGAAGCAACCCTGGATGACACCCAGATGGACAAAGCAAAGGAGCACGGACACAGCACACCACAGATGGCAGCCGAATTTGCAAAGCTGTGCCAAGCCAAGAGGCTGGTTCTGACTCACTTCAGTCAGAGGTACAAACCAGTTGCATTGGCCAGAGAAGGAGAAACAGATGGGATTGTAGAACTAAAAAAGCAAGCTGAATCGGTGTTAGATCTCCAAGAAGTGACTCTAGCAGAAGACTTTCTGGTGATTGGCATTCCAATTAAGAAATGAATCCAGTGTTCCTGAAAGCATACTGTGAATATGTCTTTGAACCAACGGTCCCATTTGTTGTTGTTATTGTTTTTGGTCTAAAATTATTTGGGTCCTAATAATCCTAGAAAGGATGGAGCTGCATTATTAAACTCACTCGGCAGCAAGAGGGAGCCAGGTTTTTGATAATAAATGACTTAAAAAAGAAATTAAAAGCCAACAGCATTCTTCTTAAAGTTCAAATTTGACAAAATGATAGCTTAATCAGATAAGCTTTTTGTTTTGTGGCTGCTGCCTCGAATATACACCAATACTCCTTGTAATTCTGGACTTAGCTTCTGCCCAGCTTTATTGCTGTTTTTGGCAAAGTACACAAGGCTTTCAGTCCTCTTGGCTAAAAATGGCATTTTGGCAGTTTGTGTTGAATCTGTTCATGTTATTAACAGGATAGAGAAAAATGTAATGAGACATGAGACATGCAGGGTTAAAGCTGGCATATTAAACTTCAGAGTTTTTGCTGGAATACTGAGCTAGGTGTTTATTTTTCAATTACCATTTTATTGAACTTTTTGGTTCTCTCTGAATCTGTGGTTCTTGGCTGTGGGAGATACCACTCCTCTAGAGTGAATTTTGAAATTGTGGGGAGGCCCTCTTTTCACGGTGCTGGGGAGTGGGGAGTATTGCTTGAGCTTGAGTCAGCAGAGCCAGGGATGCTGGCGCCTATAAAATTTGGATCAGTCCTGTACAGTGGAGAATCATCTTGCTTCAAAATGGAAATTGCAGGCCTGTTGAAACACACAACAAGTTAAAACATATATTCCCAATGTGAATACTTGATCAAAGGTAATGACATAATGAGTTGAACTACTAGTTAAGTCAAATTCTACAGAAAAAAAAAGTCTTCAGCAAATCCTCAAAAGTTGGTTAAGTGTATATGTTGGGATTAGAATGCCGTACCAAATATTATTTGATGAAAATGAGCTATGAACTGGAATTCACGAATCTGAAAGCAAAGGAGTAATTATTAGACTAAAGTATATGTATCTTTTACTAATTCCAGAAGCACTTTGCTTCATTGTTCTTCCTGGAACAGCTTGTACTTCTGAGCTGCTTTCCCTCCCCTGTTCGCCTGCTATTGGTAACTTGTTTGTCCCACAGTATTTCTCAAAGTATGTTACATGGTAGACTAGTCTCAAGTACTACACTGTTCAAATCAGCTTGAGAAACACTTACCGCCCTGTAACCCCAGAAAACATTCTAGTGCTCATTATTGTTGAAAGTATTGCTTGAGTCATCAAGAGTCTTTGGTACCAGAAAGACCTGTTTTCAGAGTGCCATTCTCCACCTGAGGGTGGCAGTGTGTGGTCTGGAGCAGATCACTTACTCTCTCTCTCTCAGCTTTGGCTTGCTTATCTCCAGACTGATAAGTATAATAAGCTCTATGTGTAAGGGCTGTTGTGAAGGCTAATCGAGACAGTACGGTGAAGCAGGTCTGCAGGTGTCTATCTTTCTCTCCTCCTCTCTGTCTTCCCCTCCTCTCTCCATTTCTCTCTGTCCTATCCAACAACGACGACATCAATAATAACTACAACAATAAAAAAAAAATGACGGCAACAAAAGGGAATAAATAAATAAAATTAAAAAAAATATTTAAAAAAAAAAAAAAGAGGTCTTGTCCTGTGAAGGCCTGTCAACCCTCTTGAACCCCATTTCAGCCCTGCTTTACCATCTTAAAGCTGTAGTGAGTTTGATAGCACACCTACACTAGAAACATTGTCATGATGTACAGTAGAAAATTCCTTTGGGTTCTAGCCCTTCCCTGATAAACGTTTTTGACTTCTGCATATGAGAGCTAGGATGGGCCTAATTATTCAAGAAGTCAGTGTGGAGCAGATACCGTACTGCTCTGGCTCTGTGCTACTGTAGACCTCTTGGCCCCCGAAGTATCAAAGTTTGACCAGACTCAAACTTTATCTTATATAAATAAATACAAATAAGTATTTTTTAGATGTCTACTGTGTTCTCAACTGTACAGGAAGGAATGGTTCGTATTAAAGATCTCTAGTACATGGAGCTCTTTAGGGTAAAGATTTCATCTTAGATTCTTATCTCTACATTCTTGGAAATGCCCATCCTTAGTGGAGGTCAGAAATGCCTGCTGAATGAAATCAAGTGTACGTGCTTTAAAACCCCAAGTTTAGTGCCTGTGCCTAGTCCACTGTGTTACTGTACTTGTCCACATAATCAAACCTACCTGAGTGGTCATGCCCTGTGCACCAAGAACCAGTTGAGTGACAGGCTCTGTGATATTGGAAGAGTATAAGTGAATATAAGACAGAGTTCCAGGACCAAGCTCACAGTATTACATGACAGGTAGATAAGTAAATAGAAGTAAGCATACAGTTTCTTAAATGTTTTCCTAATCCTCTAGCCTGGCACTCAGTTTTGCTTTTCCTGAGTATTATTCCATAACTGACTTGAATTGTGCCCTGAGAATCAGACTCTATTAATATATGTGGGCTAAGCCCTCAGAGATGGTGGGAATGTTGGATGAATTGATACCTTGGATCAAGTGGACTGTATTAGTCCTTGGTGACATTCTTTCTTGGGCTCTCTTCTGACCTAAAATTTGTTCCCAATGATAAGATACTCTAAGAATTTAGAAAGATTGTGTTAGGAATAAAGCTTCTACTGGATTTCCTAAAGCCTATAATCTGCTTATGTGCAAAAATCAAACGGAATTAGATAGAGAATGTATTGTGTCCCATACTTATTTAATAAGTGAATCCTTTTTTCCCAAGGAACATCATGGAACACTGAGAAATGTTATTCATTAATGCTTTTCAAAAATATTTTATGTTTATAACCACCTGCCCATTACATTAAGGCCATGGGTTCTGTAATTAATTATACTTAATATGCCTTTGTCCTAAATTGACTTTTAGTTGTTGGAAACTCACAGATACCAGTTTATTTTAGATTTAAAAAATAATCAGAGGCATTTCCAGTCCAGTTCTCAAAAGATGTGTAGACTTGCAAAAGTAGACTCCAGATCAGCTGTTCCCTATGCCCATGTCTTAGTAATCTACTTTCACCACTAAAACAGTTGATGCTCGGTAGAGAATTTTTTTTAAAGATATAAAAAAAGTTGAGTACTCAAAATTATACCACCCAGAGAGCTTTCTGGACCAGTGGTCCTCAGTCTAAGGTGTGAATTAGTGCTAGTCAAGGTAGTATACTAGTAGCCAAGCATGTGTGGGTCAAAGATGAATCAAGTCTGTCTCTGCCAAGAACCACAGCCTGTACTCCAAATTCATTCCATCTAGGAGCTTTTTCATAGCAACAGTAAATGCTAATTTTTAAGTGGATGATTTTGTGTCATCCATGAATGATGTTATAAATATCCAAATGGCCCTTGGCAGGAAAAAAAAAAATTCACCACCCCTGGTGTAGGCAGACAAATCCTTAAGTGCAAAAACTTGGAAATTAGTACATTAGGGGTAGAACCCAAGAACATGTGACTCTTAAGAAAGACCCTCTCCTGGGGGTCGGGCGGTGGCGCAGTGGGTTAAGAGCACGTGGCGTAAGGATCCCGGTTCAAGTCCCCGGATCCCCACCTGCAGGGGAGTTGCTTCACAGGCGGTGAAGCAGGTCTGCAGGTGTCTGTCTTTCTCTCCCCCTCTCTGTCTTCCCCTCCTCTCTCTATTTCTCTCTGTCCTATCCAACAACGAACAACATCAACAATGGTAATAATAATAACCACAACGAGGTTACAACAACAAGGGCAACAAAAGGGAAAAAATGGCCTCCAGGAGTGGTGGATTCATGGTGCAGGCACTGAGCCCAGCAATAATCCTGGAGGGGGAAAAAAAAAAAAAAAGAAAGACCCTCTCCTACCACCTCCAATCCCCACCCCTACTCCAGGTGATTCTGAAGTATATGGGTGATGGGCCATACAGGGAGAAAATTTTTTAAATATACTTCTAAATACTGGAGGCACAGGTAATTTATATGTCTAAACATGACACATTTATATACGTGATACATATTTTTTTATTTTTTGATATTTATTTATTTTCCCTTTTGCTGCCCTTGTTTTTTATTATTGTAGTTATTGTTGTTGCTATTGATGTCGTTGTTGGATAGGACAGAGAAAAATGGAGAGAGGAGGGGAAGACAGAGAGGGGAGAGAAAGATAAGACACCTACAGACCTGCCTCAATACCTGTGAAGTGACTTTTCTGCAGATGGGGAGGTGGGGGCTCGAACCGGGATCTTTACACTAGTCCTTGTGCTTCAAGCCACGTACACTTAACCCACTGCGCTACCACCCAACTCTCCCATGATACATATTTTTATATATAGGTCGATCTGCTCAGAAGAATTTTCCTGTGTTATTAAATATTCTTTGAATGCATGAACTTAGTGATTCTGTATTATTCCATTGTATAATATGAATCAATTATTTTCATACTTTGGGAACATTGAAATTATTTTCCATTATTATAAATAATGCTACCGTGAATATTGTTGTACGTACATATATATATATATATATATTTTTTTTTTTTTGTATCTCTATTAACATTGACTTCTCTGATGGTCAAAACTAAACACCTGACTTGTTTTGAGCCCATCTAGCTTCTATTTCAGTAAAGGCATAAGAAAGGCCTGCTTTGCTACATTAGTATGTGACCTTGGGAATCACCAGTTAGTGACCTAATACTTCTCTACTTCTCTCCCAAGGTATTTGTTTTTTGTTTGTTTGGGGGGTTGTCACTATGACTTCACTTCTTTGGGCCAACTTATTCAGCTGGAAAGACAGACACAGAATGGGCGGTGTGTCGAGAGACACCGCAGTACCAAAGCTTCCCTTAGTGTGCTGGGACTGGGGGCTCACCCTTAGCTCAACTCATGCTCATGGCAAAGCAGGGACACTAAAGTGAGCTTGCTGGCCCCCAAACGTTTGTCTTATTAAAAAATTGCCTCCTGGTACAAATAATTGTATCCAGGATTTTAATTAGCGCATACATTGATACTTTAATTGTGATTTCTTTTTTTCTTTTCCTTAATGGCAGCTCTAAAAAAATGGCAGTTTTTCCTTTTTTAAGAAATATTTATTTATTACCTTTTGTTGCACTTTGTTTTTTATTGTAGTTAGTTTTCCTTTTAAAGAGGTAAAAATCCTCCTGCTCTAAATATGTTATTGACAAGGTGCACAGTGAAGGCACTTTTGTCTTTGCAAAGGCGTACATTTATAATGAAATGTTCTGTCCTCACTGACAGAACATTCAGGTTGTGAATGAATCAGTAATCTTTTTCTCATATGGGAAGAATAAAGGAATACTGGTAGTGCTTTGAATGTTTGTTCTTGGCAGGATAAGAATAGAGTTTGAGGAGGTGGGGTGGGATGTGAGGTGAAATCAGATTTTTTTCTCCTACAGTAGGAAGTAATGTTTAAAATTAAAAAATAGTACTTTAAGTATATTATTATTATTATTATGCCTCTAGGGTTATCGCTGGGATTCGGTGCCTACACTATAAATCCACTGATCCTGGCAGCCATCTTTTTCCATTTTTGTTGTTGTTGCTGCTGCTGTTGTTAAATAAAACAGAGAAATTGAGAGCAGGGAGGGGAAGATAGAGATGGGGGGAGGAAGATAGAGCCCTGCAGACCTGCTTTACCACTTCTGAAGTATCCCCCTTGCAGGTGGGGAGCCGGGAGCTTGAACCAGGATCCTTGCACTGGTCTGCATTTTGCACTCTGCGCTTAACCTGGTGCGCCACTGCCTGGCCCCTATGTATGCTATGTTTTTTTTTTTTTTTTAATTTCTTTATTGGGAGATTAATGTTTTACATTTGACAGTAAATACAGTAGTTTGTACATGCATAACATTTCTCAGTTTTCCACATAACAGTACAACCCCCACTAGGCCCTCTGTCATCCTTTTTGGACCTGTATTCCCCCACCCTCCCACCCCAGAGTCTTTTCCTTTGGTGCAGTACACCAACTCCACTTCAGGTTCTACTTGTGTTTTATCTTCTGATCTTGTTTTCCAACTTCTGCCTGTGAGTGAGATCATCCCATGTTCATCCTTCTGTTTCTGACTTATTTCACTTAACATGATTTCTTCAAGCTCCATCCAAGATGGGCTGAAAACGGTGAAGTCACTGTTTTTAAAATTTGGGTTTTTTTTAAGTATTTTTAAATATTTATTATTTATTCCCTTTTGTTGCGCTTATTGTTTTATTGTTGTAGTTATGATTCATGTAGTTGTTGTTGGATAGGACAGAGAGAACTGGAGAGAGGAAGGGAAGACAGGGGGGAGAGAAAGATAGACACCTGCAGACCTGCTTTACTGCTTGTGAAGCGACTCCCCTGCAGGTGGGGAGCCGGGGGCTTGAACCGGGATCCTTATGTGAGTCCTTGCACTTTGCGCCACTTGCGCTTCACCTGCTGCGCTACCGCCCGACTACCGAAGTCACCGTTTTTAATAGCTGAGTAGTATTCCATTGTGTATATGTAACACAACTTGCTCAGCCACTCATCTGTTGCGGGACATCTGGATTGCTTCCAGGTTTTGGATATTACAAATTGTGCTGCTAAGAACATAGGTGTACACAAATCTTTTTGGATGGGTCTGTTGGGTTCCTTAGGATAAATGCAGGGTCATAGGGTAGGTCTATTTCTAGCCTTCTGAGAGTTCTCCAGACTGCTCTCCATGGGGGTTGGACCAATTGACATTCCCACCAGCAGTGCAGGAGGGTTCCTTTGACCCCACACCCTCTCCAGCATTTGTTGCTGCTACCTTTTCTGATGTATGACACTCTCACAGGAGTGAAGTGGTATGTCACTGTTGTCTTTATTTGCATTTCTCAGACAATCAAAGACTCGGAGCATTTTTTCATGTGTTTCTTGGTCTTTTGGATCTCTTCTGTGGTGAATATTCTGTCCATGTCCTCCCCCCATTTTTGGATAGGGTTATTTGTTGTCTTGTTGAGTTTGGCAAGCTCTTTATATATGTTGGTTATTAAACTCTTGTCTGATGTATGGCATGTAAAGATCTTCTCCCATTCTGTGAGGGGTCTCTTGGTTTGGGTAGTGGTTTCTTTAGCTGTGAATAAGTTTTTAATTTGATGTAGTCCCATGGGTTTATACTTGCCTTAGTCTTCTAGTAATTGGATTCATTTTACTGAAGATGTCTTTAAAATTTATGCGGAAAAGAGTTCTGCCAGTATTTTCCTCTAAGTATCTGATAGTTTCTGCTCTAACATCCAAGTCGTCAATCCACTTGGAATTTACTTTTGTGTTTGGTGAAATATAGTGGTTCAGTTTCATTCTTCTGCATGTTTCAACCCATTTTTTCCGACACCATTTGTTGAAGAGACTATGCTTCCCCATTTACTAGTCTGGGCCCCTTTGTCAAAGATTAGATGTCCATAGGTGTGGGGGCTTACTTCTGGGCTCTTAATTCTGTTCCACTTGTCAGTGTGTCTATTCATGTTCCAGTACCAAGCAGTTTTGATGGCATTGGCCCTATAATACAATCTTAGATCTGGGAGTGTGATGCCTCTAAATCTGTTCTTACTTCCCAAGATTGGTTTGACAATTCTATAGGTCTTTTCTGTTTCCAGACAAACATTTGTAGCATTTGTTCTATACTCCTAGAAAATGTGGTTGGGCTCTTGATGGGGATAGCATTAAATTTGTAGATGGCTCTGGGTAGTATATTCATTTTGATGATGTTAATTCTTCCAGTCCATGAACAGGGAATATCTTTCCCCTCCTTCGTGTCTTTTTCAATTTCCTTGAGTAGTGACTCATAATTTTCAGTATACAAGTCTTTCACTTCTTTGGTTAGGTTTATTCCTAGATATTTTATTGTTTTTGTTGCTATAGTAAAAGGAACTGATTTCTGGATTTCATGTTCTTCTAATTTAGTGTTTGCATAGATGAATGCCATTGACTTTTGAATATTAATTTTATAGCCTGGCACCTTACTGTATTGCCTGATGATATCCAAAAGCTTCTTGCTGGATAATTTAGGTTTTTCTATGTATACTATCATGTCGTCTGCAAATAGGGAGAGTTTGACTTCTTCTCTTCCAATCTGTATGCCTTTAATTCCTTGCTCCTGCCTGATTGCTATGGCAAGAACTTCCAACACTATGTTGAATAGTAATGGTGATAGTGGGCAGCCCTGTCTAGTACCTGGTCTGAGGGAAAATGCTTCCAGTTTTCACCATTGGCTGTAGGTTTACTATATATAGACTTCACTATCCTCGGGAATTTTCCATCTATTCCCATTTTTTATAGTGTTTTGTTCATAAAGGGATTTTGGATTTTGTCAAAGGCTTTCTCTGCATCTACTGATATGACCATGTGGTTTTTGGTCTTGCTTTTATTGATATGGTGGGTCACGTTGATTGATTTACATATATTAAACCAATCTTGCATCCCTATGATAAACTCCACTTGGTCATGATGAACGATCTTTTTAATATACTGCTGTATCCTGTTGGCTAGAATTTTGTTCAATATTTTAGCATCTATGTCCATCAGATATATTGGTCTGTAGTTTTCTTTTTTGGTTGTGTTCCTGTCTGCTTTTGGAATCAGAGTGATGTTGGCTTCATAGAAGCTGAAAGAGAGTATTCCTTTGTCTTCAATCTTCTGGAAGACTTTTAAAAGTAGAGGTATTAGTTCTTCTTTGAAGGTTTTGTAGAATTCATTTTTAAAACCATCTGGCCCAGGACTTCTATTTTTGGGGAGATTTTTGATAACTGTTTCAATTTCATTAGCTGTGATGGGCCTGTTCATGTTATCCACTTCCTCTTTATTTAATTTTGGAAGTTCGTAGGTATAGGAAATCGTCCATTTCTTTCAGGTTCTCTAGCTTGGTGGCATATAGTTGTTCATAGAAGCATCACATGATATGTTGAATTTCTGTGGTGTCTTGTGATATCTCCTCTTTCATTTATGATCTGATTTATTTGAGTCTTCTCCCTTTTTTGTTTTGTGAGTCTGGCTAAAGATTTGTTGCTTTTGTTCAGTCTTTCGAAGAACCAACATTTTCTTTCATTGATCTTTTGTATGGTTTTCTTATTTTCAATGCTATTGATTTCTGCCTTAACTTTAGTTATTTCTGTCCTTCTGGTTACTTTAGGGTTCCTTTGTTCTTCTTCTAGGTCATTAAGGTGTGCAATCAGGTTGTTTGTGCTTTTTCTTGTTTCCTAATGTGTGCTTGTATGGACTATTACTAATCTTTTGTTGATTGTTAAGTGTTAGTTTCTTTCCACTGTGGTCTGAGAAGATGCTTGGGATGATTTCAGTGCTCTTGAATTTGCTGATACTGTCTTTGTGGCCTAACATATGGTCTATCCTTGAGAATGAGCCATGTGGACTTGATTAGAATGTGTATTCCAGTTTCTTGGGGTGAAAGACTCTGAAAATGTCCAATAGTTCTAGTTTATCTGTCTCCTCATTTAGCTCCCTCATGTCTTTATTGATTTTCTGCCTGGATGATCTGTCAAGTTGAGAGAGTGGGGTGTTGAAGTCCCCTACTTTAACTGTGTTGCTGTTAATATATTGCTGTAGCTCTTTCAGTAGAAGTTTGATGTATTTAGATGGCTTCTCATTGGGTGCATATATGTTAATAGTTATTAAGTCCTCTTGGTTGACTTATCCTCTGAACATTAAGTAATGTCCATCCCTATCTTTTTAATTTTACTTATTTTACAGGCTATTGCATCAGATATGAGAATAGCTGTTCCTGCCCTTTTTTGTGGGCCATTGCTTTGTATGATAGGCTTCCATCCTTTCACTGAGTCTGTTTTTCTTGTTGAGTTAGGTGGGTTTCCTATAGACAGCATATTGTTGGGTTGTGTTTTCCTACTCTGTGCCTTTAGTAGGTGAATTCAGGCCATTGACATTTATTGATATAGATTGAAGCTATTTTAACGCCATTCTTGTAGAGTTTTAGAGTGTTCTGACATATGACATACTTATGGTGGTCTGACTGTTTATAGGAGACCTTTCAGAACTTCTTTCAGGGCTGGCTTGGTGATATTTGATTCTTTCAACTGTTGCTTGTCTGAGAAGGTTTTTATGCCTCCATCTAGTCTGAATGACTGTCTAGCAGGATACAGTAGTATTGGTTGAAAGCCTTTCTCATTGAGCACTTGATAGATATCTTGCCATTCTCTTCGGGTCTGTAGTGTTTGTGTGGAGAAGTCTGCTGCTAATCTTATGGGTTGTCCTCTGTAGGTGACTCTTTGTTTTTCTTTGGCAGCCTTCAGGATCCTTTCTTTATTCTTATTCCTTTCCATTTTAAATACGATGTCTTTAAGTCTGTGTTAATTCTGTTTGGGACCCTCTGGGCTTCTTGAACTTTTATGTGTTTGATGTTGTCTAGACTAGAGAAGTTCTCAGCTATTATGTCCTGAAGGATGCTTTCTTCTCCTCCCTCTCTTTCTTCCTCTGGTAAGCCAATAATGAGTATATTATTTATTTTGAAATCATCCCATAGGTCTCTGTTGTTGTTTTCAGTATCTCTTAATCTCTTTTTGAGATCTCTTTCTTCTTTTTTAGTTGTCTCTAATTTGTCCTCGATCTTGCTAATTCTGTCTTCAGCCTCATCTGTTCTATTCTCTCTCCCCTCTACTCTTTTCTGGAGTTCATCTTGTTCTGATACTGTTTTAGCTTGTTCAGCTCTAGTTGTATTCTTAGCTCAGCTATTTCAGCTTTCAGCTCTCTAATAACCTTGAGATAATTAGTGTTTTCTTCCAGAGTCTCATTTGTTGTTTCTGCATTTCTGATGACAATTCTTTCAAACTCTTTACTCACTCCTGTGACTTTCCTTAACAAATGTTTGGATGTTGACCTCACTGTTTTGTGGCTCACCCTTTGGGGAGTCTTTACCTAGACTGTGGTCCTGGTTCACTTCTCTAATATTTCTTCTTGTTTGTTCAACTATTCTATATAGTATGTTATGGTGTCCCTTTCATAGCACTTTTCAAATTACTTCTCACTCTTGCCTGGATTGACTTGTGTCTAGGTAAGGTACTTAAAGAGTTCACAGTTGTGGAAATTAACAGTTATTTCAATATTATTTCAATCCCTGAGTTGGAGCACAGAGGCTGCTAAAAGCCTCTTTTGTTCTTTTTCTTCCCTGTAGGCTATGGGAGCCTGAGTGCTTTTAAACAATAAGTAGGCTTCTTAGCTTAGTCACTCACTCCTGCAAGAGATAAAGCAGAGTGGGGGAGAGGTAGCACAGTGGTTATGCAAAGAGACTCTCACACCCCAAGGATCCAAAGCTTCAGGCTCAATTCAGCTTCTCTGCCAAGCAGGACAGCACTGCTGGGCCCTTTGAGTGTAGGTTCTGAGGCAATTATTCACCATGTTCTCCACAGGAGAACAATGTGAAAAGGCTCCCACTATACAGCCCCACTGCTAGGCCACCAAGGTGTAGCTCTTCTCCTGAGTTTCCTGGTCAGTCCTCTGTTCACTGATGTCAGCACAGGGCCTCTCCCTTGCTGCCCCAGCCTCTGAGGGCAATAGCAATGGAAACTCACAGTTGCATTTGTTGAGTCTTAGGGGAGTCCTCTCCTCCCTTCAGCAGTATTTTTGTTGGTGAAACATACTGGAGGTTGTGCCTCAACTCGTAAACTGCCGGACTGTTACCAGCTGCTCAATCTCTCCTTAGGCTCCTCCCTGTCCATGAGCCACATGTGTTTGCACTCACCAGTGGTTTGGTGGGTTCCTGAAGTCGTTCTGTCCTCCCTTGTTGCTGTCCTAGGTGGTCTCCTCCTATGCTATGGCATTTACCAAAAAAACAAACAAACAAACAAAAACACCAAAAAACAAGAGGTAGGGTTGTCAGCAGCAGATGAACAGTTACCAGTAGAGGAAGCAGTCCTTAGAGGAAGATCAAGGGACCTGAAGAAGGATTGTCAGGGGGCTGTTTTTGTAGACCTGATAGTGCTATACTATTTGGTGTGTCTAACAGCTTATGCATATCTATTCATTTACTTTAAAACTTGAATTAGAACACACACAAATAGGTAAAGCAGTGCTGTGAGTAATCATTATCCACTGAAGGTCTCCACAAGGGTGTATTAGACTTTGGCCAGCCCTCTCATTTATCTTTAAGATCCTATCCATTCATCGTACTACAAAGTAATTATCCCCACACCTCAAAATGTAAATCGGGGCCCATCACTCCTATTTGAAAATATTAATATCCTTGCTTATCTACCTTGCCAGGCTAATCTCACCTCATGGTGCCACTCTTAGGAGTGGCCCAGCTCTATATGCCTTCCTTCAGTCCTTTGTGGGAGGTTTCCTGGAATATGTTTCTCTTCTCCCCAAGTTAACCTCTCCTGGGCATTCAGATCACAGCTCCACAGTCAAATTCATGGAGCCTTCCCAGACTCCCCTAGTAGGTACACATTACTCTCAGAGCACCTGTACCCCACTTTTCTCAGACTTGTCACTCCACATTTTGATTTGCATGTGTGCATGTTTGCTTGACGTTTCTCTTCCTCCAGCCCTGTAAGCTGCACAAGACTAGAATCGTGTCTGTTTTAGTTTCCCTTTGTGCCCTAGCTCCTAGCCTAGTGCCATGTGGAACATTCAATAAATTTTGGTGACCAGCTCTATTTTCCTTGCTAGGTTGTTATTCCATTAAGATGCAGTACTTTGTTCTTCTAGGGGTTTGTCCTGATTAATATTTTAAAACAAATGAAAATCCTACCCTCGAGCTGGGAGCTAGTTTGCCCAGTAGGGCACACACTATACCGTGTTTGAGGACCTAAGATCAAGTCGCCGGCACCACATGTACATGATAGCAGGGGACGCTCATAAACAATGGAGTAAGGCTATAGTCACATTCTCCCTTTATATGAAATTTAAAGAATAAAAAAGGCCACTAGGAGCAGTGGAAGTATATACACAGATTCCAGGAGTATAAAGGGAAAAAAAGGAAGGAAAATATACCCCATTGATCTCTGAACTAAAATTGAGGCGAAAGAAAATGGTTGCCTGTGAACTTAATGTGGCAAGACCTTAGATATACTGACAGATATAACCACAGGAAGCACTAGAAAAAAAATTTATCTGCCTAAGAGATTGGGATGCTAGCTTTTGCTGTGTATTATCAATAGAAGAAATCAGAACAAAGGCAATAAAGACTTAGGAGGTCTGGAGCCCCATCCATGTAGGCTAGGGAAATGGTGGGAGAGTCTTAAGAGCACCAAGGTCATAGACTGGGGAGACAGCATGGTGGTTATACAAAAGACATTTATACCTGAGACACTAAAAACCCTAGGTTCAGTCTCTAGCACCACCATAAGCCTGAGCTGAGCAGAACTCTGGTAAACAAACACAACCAAGGATAGATCCTATTTTTATCGTGACTTCATTGCTTAGGCATAAGTCATTCCATGTCACCCAAAATTTCTTTGAAGTCAGCCAGACAATTTGCTATACACCACCAAACAAGAACAAGTTCTGATTCCATGACTGGGTTGACCTAGATGGAAAAAGGGACAGCATAAGTGAAAGGCCAGACAATCTAAAACTACTAGAGTTCACAGGAACAGAATCAGGGGTAACTGCGAGTACCTGTCTCCCAGGAGTTTTCTGCAGATGGTAAGAAAGGCATTGACCTTTCTATAACCCAGAGGAACAGAAAGACAGGAGGGGGATGTGTATCTTAAGGGACAGGATAATTCCAGTTGACATCTGGATGCAGGTATTTCTGTGTGTTCGCACCAGACATAGTCTAAGGATTAAAAAGCTGTCATATCCAGGGCAATAGGAACTTGAAAAGAGTACCCAAGTTTATCCAAAGCAAAACAAACAAAAAAAATCACTCCTAAATAAAGCTAGCCGAGAAACACGGTTGCTCAGATGTCAACACACTAATTATACACTCAGCAGACATGGCAGGTACAAAGATTAAATTCACCCACAAAAAATAAAGGGAAAGGCGAGGGATCAAGTTTTCCAGCTATATAAATCCCTCTGTAACTGTCAGAATTGTTAAGGCAATCTCAGGTAGAACTGAACATTAGTTCCTGTCACCAGATGAAACCCAGGTTGTTAATGGGTGCTCTACATTTGTATGACTTCTGGGTGGAGATGGCTGGTCTCAGTGAGGCTCCATCTCCATCAGACATCCTGGACTGGAGTTGTGCTTATAGAACAGTACTCATGATTGGGTCAACAGCTCATATGTTGGTCCTTACTGGTTTGCGAAGGGTTTTGCCATGGAACCCATTCTTACACAGCTAGTAAACATGGAACACAAGTAATCTCCTTCCCCCACATGCATATACTGAGAAATACAGCTTTTTATAACAGTATTCAAAACATGCTATTTGTAGTACCTATAGATAGGGTTGGAAAGGAAGGGAAAACATTTTCCTGAAAATTTTATTAAAAGTGTTTGTATTTTTTTTTATTATTTACAAAAGATAGAGCAGAGTGGGAGCTAGGCAGTGGCGTGGTGGGTTAAGTACACATGGTGCGAAGTGCAAGGACCGGCTTAAGGATCCTGGTTCGAGCCCCCAGCTCTCCATGTGCAGTGGGTTTGCTTCACAGGCAGTGAAGCAGGTCTGCAGGTGTCTGTCTTTCTCTCCCCCTCTCTGTCTTCCCCTCTTCTCTCCATTTCTCTCTGTCCTATCCAACAAAAACAACAACAATAATAACAATGACGATGATAAAAAAAACAAGAGCAACAAAAAGGAAAAAAATATAGAGAGCAGAGCATTGTTTTGACATTTTATGTGGTTTGCTATGTAGAAACAGGCAACCACCACTGAATTATAGATCCAAATCCTTGGTCAGCTATGGTATTACAAATACATTCTACTTCTCTATGACTTGATTTTCATTCTTTTGATGCTGGAGATCAAATCTGGGGCAAGGAATGTCCACTGGGCCACCTTCTTGGGACACCTGAAAACACAGAGTGTAGCTTGGACTAAATATGATCTGTTGGAGCCAGACCAAGAGGGAACAAGTGAAGAGGACATTGAGTCCCAGATCACAATGGTTGGTGGTGGGAGTGGTGTGCAGATGTCTAGCATGGAAGGTTGAAAAATTGTACCCATGTGACAACAACTGTCTTGTAAATCATTAATTCCCTAATGAAACAAAGCTGAGGCTTAGAAGAACCTGGAAGATTTCGTTTTGGGAAGATGTTATTTATTCCCTTTTTTTTTTTTTGCCTCCAGGATTACTGCTGGGGCTCAATGTCTACGAATCCACTGCTCCTGGAGACTATTTTTTCCCTTTTGTTGCCTTTGTTTTATTGTTGTTATTGTTGTTGTTGTTGTTATTGATGTCGTCATTGTTGGATAGGACAGAGAGAAATGGAGTGAGGAGGGGAAGACAGAGAGGGGAAGAGAAAGATAGACACCTGCAGGCCTGATTCACTGCTTGTGAGGTGACCCCCCCTGCTATTGGGGAGCCGGGGGGGCTGAAACTAGGACCCTTGAGCTGGTCCTTGTGCTTTGAGCCATGTGCATTTAACTGCTGTGCTACCGCCCGGCCCCCAACTTAATATTTTCAGTTACTTATAAATTTTGTCTTAGTAGAATGGTGTGTGTGGGTGGGTACATTATGGTGAAATTTTTCAGGCAGAAATCTAAAAGGTCTCATTTCCTGTTTATTCATGCAAGCAGTAATCTAGGTTCTGCTGTGAATGGATCATGAAAAAAGTCCCAAATCAAGATGTGGGATTATCTGGGGTGTTTGAAAACAGGTGATGAGCTCTGGCTGGCAGGAAAGAGTAAGAGAGTAGAGATTTGATGTACCAGAAGTATCTGCAAGTCCATTGCTGGCTTTGGAGGTAAAAGGAGCTACCTTCAAGGACCTGAGAATAGTTTCTGGGAGCAGGGAAAGGTGCCCAGCCAACAGCCTTTGGGAAGCAGGGACTCCATCCTCACAGCTGCAAAACACTGAATTCTGCCAGCAGCACAAGTGAGAAGTCTTCCCCAGAGCCTTCATATAAAAGTCTAACACCTTAATTCTGGACTTGTGAGACCCTAAGCAGAAAATCCCATCTACAACACCAGCCATGTGCTTCTCAATAACAAAATGGTAAGAAAAGTAACTTTTTTAAAGCCCTAGAGTTTGTGGTGTTCTGTTATGCAGTAGTAGAAAACTTACATACATAATCACTGTTATAATTTTTTAAAGATCTGTTTGGTTTTTGTTTGTTTCTGAGAGGTCGAGAGAAGCAGAGCATCGCTTTGGCATATGCGGTGCCATGAATTGATGCCTGCAAATCCCGAGCTCTGCCACCTATGCCATCTCCCAACTGCTCACTGTGCTTTTATTTATTAAAGCAGTCTTACTGAGATATAACTGACAGTCCACTTTGTAGCGCATGTGCTTTCCTATGAAGGAGGCCCAGGGCGTGAGCCCTGGAATCACATCGGAGAATGAGTGCTCAGGGGGATTGCCACAGGTGGGGAAGTGGGGTGTAGGGAGTTTTACTCCCTTCTCCTGCCTCAGGGGTGGGTAACTTCCAGTCCACAAAATTTCTTTTTTAAGTTGATAATTTTTCATGGCCTATGAATGCTGTTAGAAACATCCAAATGGCCCTTGTAGAAAAAAAAAAAGGTCCCTATTCCTATCCTACCTCTATCTGAAGTTTAGAGAGAGCTGGAAAGATATCACCCCAGAGAAGTGGAGTCATGCATGTGTGAGATTTCAGTGCTGCAAAAAATTAAAATATATTTCTCTTTATTGAGGAAGCGCTGTCTTACAAAACTATTTCTCACAGACATTTAATTTCATGTCTCCCCAAGTCAGATGCCAGCACCTCAATCACACCACCAAAGTGCCATCTCCCACCACTATAAGGCACTGGGCTTCCAGTTCCCTGTCGCTCTCTATCCATCCTCTCCCCTTTTCAATCCTTACATCTGCTGACATAGACCACAAGTTTTAATTCTTCTCCCAATATCTTCCTTTGCTTTGTTTTTCTTTTTTTTATTATCACCAGGGATTGCGCAGGCACTCTGCCTGCAAAATGAATCTACCACTCCCAATGGCCTTGTTTTTGTTTGCTTCTTTTCATTTTATTGGGAAGTTAATGGTTCACAGTACAGTTGTTGATACCTGGGTACAATTTCCCATCTCCCTGAGCTAGGTATCTGCAAAGCACTCTCATTCCCAATTTAGGACTCCAGTCCACCCCTCATCCCTGAAGGTCCCTCTTCCTCCCTGCCCCCCCCCCCCCGGTCCTTTGCTTTTGTGGAGTACACAGAACCCCAACTAAGCTTTACTTTATGTTTTCCCTTTCTGTGACTGTCTCTTAAGTTCTGTTAGTGAGTGAGGTCATCTGGTACTCAGCCCTCTTTTTGACTCATTCCGCCCAATGCTATCCTTTCAAGATCCATCCAAGATGAAGTAAAGATGGGGAATGTTTTCTATATATTAGGTAGTTGGAAAAGTCAAAATGCATTTTTGGATAGGAAAATAGAAAAAGTACATGCTGACTTTTGCAGTAGCCTAATATTTAGAGATTTTGGTTTAATATTAGTTTGTTTAATCCACTTTGATCTGATTTGGGTGTATTGGTATTAAGTGGTGATCTAGTTTCACATTTCTACATGTAGCTGTTCAGTTTTCCTAGCACCATTTGTTGAAGAGACCTTCTCTTCCCCATTGCATGGTTTCGGCCTGTTTGTCATATATTAGGTGGTCATTTATGTGTGGACTCCTATCTGGGCTCTCAGTTCTGTCTCGTTGGTCCAAGTGTTAATTTTTGCTCCAGTACCACACTGTTTTAATCAGTATTGCTTTGTAGTATAAATTGAAGTTTGTGAGAATGATACCTCTGTTTATTTCCTTTTTTTTCCTCAGAAGTGCCTTGGCAATTTGTGGATTTTTTTTTTTGTGTGTGTGGTTGCACACACATTTTTTTGGGCAAGTTGTTCAATTCGCTTGAAGAATGTCACTTGGACCCCATGAGTTTTGCATCTAATTTACAGTATCTATGACAGTCTTTTTAAAAATTGACCTTGGTTCACTAACATTTGATGCTTTTTCTCTGTCCATTTTGCCCTCTCCTTTCCTCTTTGTTTTTTTCCCTACTGCTGTTGTTTCTGTTCTTGATTCTACTCTACTACTGACTACTTCATTGAGAATTGGAATTCCTGGGAGTGGGCCCTAGCACAGTGGGTTAAGTGCACGTGGCGCGAAATGCAAGGACTGACATGAACCTGGTTCGAGCCCCCAGCTCTCCACCTGCAGGTGAGTCCCTTCACAGGTGGTGAAGCAACTCTGCAGGTGTTTGTCTTTCTCTCCCCCTTCTGTCTTCCCCTTCTCTCTCCATTTCTCTCTGTCCTTTCCAACAACAATGACAACAACAATAATAACTGCAATAATAAAACAGTAAGGACAACAAAAGGGAATAAAAAAAATAATCCCTGCTTGAGACCCGGGCTCCCCATCTGTGTGTGTGTGTGGGGGTCACTACACAAGTGGTGAAGCAGGTCTGCAGGTGTCTGCCTTTCCCTTCTCTCTTGATTTCTCTATCCTATCCAACAACAACGGCAACAAAACGGGGAAAAATAGCCTCCGGCCATAGCGATAACCTTGAGGGGAAGAGAATATCAAATATTTCAATTATTTTTATGTTGAATAGTATTTTGGACATATTAGGTTGAAAATACATTGTGAAAATTAACATTTGAAGGGGTTGGGTGGTGGTGCACCTGGTTGAGTGCATGTTATCATGCACAAGGACCCAGGTTTGAGTCCTTGTTTCCTACTTGTAGGGGGAGCTTCACAAGCAGTGAAGCAGGTCTGTAGGTGTCTGTCTTTTTCTCCCCCTGTCTTCCTCTCCTCTCTCCATTTCTCTCTGTCCTATCCAACAACAAGGACATCAATAACAACAACAATAATAACTACAGCAATAAAACAACAAGGGCAGCGAAAGGGAATAAATAAATAAATATTAAAAAATAAAATATATATATATATATATATATATAAAAGAGTAACAATAACAAGGGAAACAAAAATGGAAAAAAAAATGCCTCCTAACCCCAGTGATAACCCTGGAGGCAAATATATATATTTCAGGTTACATCATTACTCCACTCTATAACAATATGATATTTCATTCACAACAAATAAGAGTCAAAAATCTCACCCAGGGTCTGTCAGATCCTGTGTGATCAGCTTTCCCCACTGCCGATCAGTCTCTCACTTGTGGGGTAAGATCAAGGTTTTGCTAAACCTGAAACTTGGACTGTGGGGGAAGGGCAGGCAGGAAAAGAGACACATGGGTCTTTGCAAAGGAAGAGAATACAGGTCACGGATATAAAACTAGACCCTTAACTGAATATTCATTGAGATGAGAAACTAAGTCACATTTTCACTCAGGTCCCTTTTTTTTCTGATATCTGTTTAGGCAATTTACCCGACATGCTTACATAGAAATGCTTCTAGATGGGAGTTGGGTGGTAGCATAGCGGGTTAAGCACATGTGGTGCGAAGCGCAGGGACCCACTAAGGATCCCAGTTCAAGCCCCCGGCTCTTCACCTGCACTGGCGGTGAAGCAGGTATGCGGGTGTCTATCTTTCTCTTCCCTTCTTTGTCTTCCCCTTCTCTCTCCATTTCTCTCTGTCCTACCCAACAACAACGACATCAATAATAACTAGAACAATAAAAAAACAAGGGCAACAAAAGGGAAAATAAACTTAAAAATTTAAAAAAAAAAGAAATGCTTCTAGATCACAGCCTGGCTCTGCACCCCCACCTCAAAGTCTTCATAACTCCCACAGGCCCCTCCAAGAGCAAGGGTCCAGGCAAGTGTTGCTGGTTTCTTGGGAAATCGCTTTCTCTCCTCACCACATTTGCTAGCATCTCCCCACTTGTCTCTGAACTTTCTTACCCAAAGCATGACCTTTCCCTGAGACTTCGTTTACTGTACCCTGAGCCCCAGCAACCCAAGAACTTCCCCTCTTATTTCCTTTGTTTCTCTCCTCTCGCATATCTCCTCATGGCCCCTTGGCTTGATCACCTAGGGCCTGCGAGCTGCTCTCCTGCACTGTCTGTACTCCTCCCCACCCTGATCACCTCCACAACACTGATCAGCAACTAAGGAGACACACACTAATTTGCTCACTATCTGTGTCCCTGCTTTCACAGGGAAAATTCAACAGGACATGACTTGGTTTTGCTTCTGATAGGTATACTCAGCACATAGAACTGTCACTAGCCCTGTGACCTTGAGTAAGTAGTCCCTTAAACTGTGAATGTCAGTGTCCTTTTAGTAGACTAACACAGCAGTACCTATCTTACTAGGGAAGATCAGGTTGATATGAGTAAAATAATTACAACAGCGTCCAGCACATAAGAAATTCTCAAAAAAATGTTAGCAAACAAGATTATGTCTAAATTGTATAGACTACAAGCTTCTCAAAAACAAAAGTTCTTATCTTCTTCGTAGCTCAGCTAACATGGAGAAACCACTCAAGTTTTTTCGACTTGCTTTGCTCAGCGGCGTTAATTTATTAGCAGATGCAGGCATTGTCTTGCTTGCTGGTTTCTCCGTCTGCTCTAAATTTAGTACTAAATAAAGACAACTGTGGGGGTGGAGGAGGCTTTAGAGATCTCTGGTCCAAATCCATTGGTTTTTGTTTTGTTTGGAAGTTATGATCATAATCTGGAGAGAGTTTAGAAGCATCTGATGAAGGTCATGTTTGGGCATGTTTTGCAGAAATGTGTAACATCTGTTTACATTGTCATGTGCATCCTACTCTGAATCTTTATCCATTTGCATATACATCCTAACAGTCCAAGTTGGGTTCAACTCTGTATATGTGCCTGCATGATTTCTTACGCATTATAGCATATACACAGCAAACACACTGGCTTATGAGAAGCCATTCACGTCTTCAACCTTGTTTTTTCAGTATGCTGTGGATATTGAACCTAGCATCTCATGCATGTGTACTTTACTACTTAGTCATTTCCATAGCCCAATTTTTATTTTTATTTTTATTTTTACTTTTTTTGAGGGTAAGTGTGAGAGAGAGAAATGCAAAAACACTGCCTGAGTATCCATAGACTTTTTCTTTCTGTATTGCTTTTGCATTTGGTACCAGTGATCAAACCCAGGGCCTCACGCATACAAGGAGGTGCTTTTATCATTGAGTCACCCCACTGAGCCGATTTCTTCCATCCTGGTAAGTAGTATAGTCACAATCTCACAGCCCTGGGTTTGAATAAAGATGTCTAGAAACAGGGCATCATAATTATGTCTTTCATTTGTGTAACACACTATACTGCCAGACACACACTTGTCTTGTTGAATGCACCCAGCCAGTCATCATAGGAGACCGATAGGGAGTAACACAAACCCATTTTACAGATGAAGAAATCAGAATTAGTGGTGTTAAGTGACTGACTTAAGTAACTGAAGGGTGACAAGGGGCTGAGTCATATACTCAGGTTCACAGAGTGCTAGCCAGAGCCCTTTCCACTCTCTGGGCAGAGGAGACCTTTTCTCTTCCTCTTTATTTTTTAATCAGTGATTTGAAAATACAAAATAACAGGGATATAATCCCACACCATTCCCACCACTAGAGTTCTGTGTCCCCATTCCCTACATTGGAAACTGCAGTGGTTCTCCTAAAGTCACAGATATGGGCTGACTATTACTTGTATAACTGTCTATCTTCTATCTATCTATCTATCTATCTATCTTTCTGTCTGTATTTTTGCACAATTTTTCTTTTTTTTCTTTTAATATTTTATTTATTAAGGAGAAAAAGAGGAGAGAGAAAGAACTAGATATTACTCTGGTACATGTGATGCTGGGGATTGAACTCATGTTTAGGAATCCAGTGTTTTACCCACTGTGCCACCTCCCAGATCACCCCATTTTCTCTATGGACTTGCCTTCTCTTCCATTTCAAGTCACACCTAAACCTATTACTACTTCTGAATATCCTTCTTTTTTTTTTCTCTCTCTGTCTCTTCTTTCTGGGTCCTGATGGAATTGGGTTTCAGAGCACTTTATTTATCTCCTCCTAACACTTCTCCCCCTCTGGTAATATGGACCAACATTCTTTTCTGGGATGTAAAAGGGAGGGTCTTTAGCTTCTTCTTTTTTTTTTAAATCTTTATTTATTAGATAGAGACAGCCAGAAGTGGAGAGAGAAGGGGGTGACAGAGGGAGAGAGAGACAGAGAGACACCTGCAACCCTGCTTCACCACTTGTGAAGCTTTCCCCCTGCAGGTGGGGACCAGGGGCTTGAACCTGGGTCCTTGCGCATTGTAGCATGTGTGCTCAACCAGGTGCGCCACCACCTGGCCCCGGTCTTTAGCTTCTATAGTCGTTTCTCCACTGGGCATGGGTGTTGGCAGGTCAATCCATACCCCCAGCCTGTTTCTTTCTTTCCTTCTTTTTCTTTTCTTCTTCCTTTTTTTTAATAAAGTAGAAATACTGACAATACCATAGGATAAAAGGGGTACAATTCCACACAGTTCCTACTACCAGAACTACATATCCCAGTCCCTCCCTTGAAAGCTTTCCTATTCTTTATCCCTCTAGGACTATGGACCCAGGGTCATTGTGGGGTGCAGAAGGTGGAAGATCTGGCTTCTGTAATTGCTTCCCCGCTGAACATGGGTGTTGGTAGGTTGATCCATACTCCCAGCCTGTCTCTCTCTTTCTCTAGTGGGGCAGGGCTCTGGGGAGGTGGGGCTCCAGGACACACTGGTGGGGTCGTCTGCCCAGGGAAGTCAGGCTGGCATCATGGTAGCATCTGGAACCTGGTGGATGAAAAAAGAGTTAACATATAGAGCCAAACAAGTTGTTGACTAACCATGAACCTAAAGGCGGAATAGTGCAGATGAAGAGCTGGGGGGAGACCTAGTTTCTTCCACCAAGATTAACAGCTAGACTCTGGTAAAGATCTGATAGTTCTTGCCAACAGTAGTCTGTGTGTGAACCTTCAGTAACACCTGGGCCTTCTTTGGACAATTCCATTTTGTAAATAGCAGAGGCCCAACTCCTTGGAGAAGAGCATTTATGTCAGGGAAATGCTGAAGATAATAGCATTTACTTGCATCTGCTAGAGCTGAGAATCTTTGGAATTCAAAGAGACACAACCATCGATGAAACAACTTGAATAATGAGAGAGAAATTTCTTGTCAACAATCAACTTCTTTCTTTGTTCCTCCTTTCTTGTTAAATATGCCTATAAAACGACACATAACATAGAGGCAGAAGGCTTTTTGTAAATAGGACTTTGAACAGAAGCAATCATAGGAGTTTGGCAAAGTCTGTTTTCACTAGAAGAAAGGCACCACCCTAGAATTACTTGTCATTCAAGGAGGGGACAGGATTAAAACTAGAAGGAGAAGTAGTCTGAAAACAGAGTTGATGAGGGATGACTCTGTGTGGCTATGATATAAAGTATTAACTCTATAAAGGAGTCTGTGTGAGTGACGAAGAGTGACTAAAATCTCTGTATAATTAGTATATGAATTCAGCCCAGACAAGTGGAAACTGGAACCGACATGCACTGAGCACTTGGTATTGGACATGGAAATGGGTGTAGAGAAAGCCAGGCTGTGGAAAGGATCCATTCCACATAAAAATCCTCACTTATAATAGTTTGGAGTATTTCTGTGTCAAGGGCTTGAAAACCAATTGAATAAACTCAAAACAGTGGCAGAATGGGTTGGTATCTTTTAAGTCAAAAGAATAAGGACGATGCCAGCTGTAGCAGATGCAACTGGATTCAGAGCTCAAAGGATAGAAGGGTTTTCCTCTGACTTTTAGCTTCACTCCCCTCTGTTTGTTTCCTCTTTCCCACAACAGATGGGTTTCTCTCTGTAGTCAGAGAAAGTAGTTGTCAGCAATGACAGGTCATGGCAACCATCCCAACACAGCAATCCTGGCACAAAGAAAGACCATGACTTCCTTGCAGAAATTCCCAGAGAAGGATTTTGACTGGCTAATGTGGGTCACATGTTCACCTATGGATGAGTCTCAAGAGCTAACACAACTGTGTGTCATGACTGGTCAATCCTTGGTCACATCTCTACACTGGAGGTCAAAAAGATGGAACGTGTTACCAGAAGAAAAAAAAAAATCATGGTAGGAATTTGGCTGGGCTATCACAATCCATTACTGCAACTGTTCTCAAATTTCCTTAAGATAAAAATCATCTGGACCTGTGCTAAGACCCACATTCCTGGTCTCTCCACCCCTAGACTATGGAATCAGAATTACAGGGGAAATGATGGTAGTATCTATTTCACAAGCACCACAGGTATATTGGTTTCCCAATGTTGTGGTAACAAATTACCAAAACCTTTGTATCTTAAACAGCATGAATTTGGTGAGCTGAGTGATCACTCACCAGGTAGAGCACACACGTGGTCATGTTCTAGGACCCAGGTTCAAGTCCACGGTTCCCAACTGCAGTGGGGAAGCTTCACAAGTGGTGGAGTAGTACATAGATGCCTTTCTTTCACTCTTCCTTCATCCCTATTTCTCTTTGTCTCTTTCAGAAAATTCAGAAAAAGAGAAAAAAAATGGGGGATGCCTCAGGGAATGGTAGAATCATTGTGTGGGCACTGAGACCCAGCAATAGCCCAGGTGGAAAAAAAAACACATGAATTTGTTACTGTATTGTTCTGGAAGTCAGTAGTCTAAAATCCATTTCACTAGACTAAAGACAAAAGTAGTTTCTTCTGGAGGTTACTGTTGTAACCAGGTTCTCAGGAGGAAACCTGTTTACCTTTCTCAGCCTCTACTGACAGCTTGTATTCCTTCACTTATAGTCTCTTCCTCCATCTGCAGAGTGATCACTCTGATCGCTACTTCCTCCATCACATCATTTGCCTCTCTGACTCTGAGTCTACCTGTGTCCATCCTCTAAGGATGGCCACTGGCCCACTGAATAATCTGAGTCCATCTCCCCTGCTCCATCCCCGAACTTGACCACATCTCCTAGTCACACCTTTTGCCATAGAACATCCACAGGTTCCAGGGGTTGGGATATAGGCACAGGCCGCTATTCAGCCTATCATACTAGATGATTCTCATTATCAGGAAAATCCGAGAAACATCATGAGTAGTTAAATAATATAATGCACCATAAATATTCCAAACTACAAATATTTATATAAGCATAATTATGTGACTATTCGTAACAGATAAATACCCAACCTGGGTGACCCAGCTGCCATGTTTTTGCATGTGTCCCAGGCATTACACATAGACCACTGGCTGCCTTTATCACAGTCTGCTAGTAGGCTAGTAGATTCACCCACAATGAGCATTCAGTTACATCCAGTTTGGAATTGAAATCATGTATACAATTTTTTGTGAAGACAAATATTTGCATTTGGAAGGATACATATCTCATAGTGATTGAAATGCTATGTCATATGGTTAAATATACATTCTTTAAGTAGTTTTTATTTGGTGGTGCTGAGACCTTGCATATGTACCACTTCATTGCTCCAGAACACTTGTTCCATTCAAATAGAGATGGAAAGGGCCAAGTGCACCCCAGTTTATGGGCACATAGTAGGAAGGGCAAGGATCCCAGTTGAAGCCTCTGGTTCTCTACCTGCAGGGGGCCGCTTCACAAGTGGTGAAGCAGGTCTGTAGGTGTTTCTCTCCCCCTTTTTTTATTTGCCTCTAGGGTTATTGCTGGGGCTCCATGCCTGCGCTACAAATCCACTGCTCCTGGAGGTCATTTTTCCATTTTGTTGCTCTTGTTATTTTTGTTGTTCTTACTGCTGTTGTTGTTGTTGTTGGATAGGACCAAAAAAATTACGAGGAGAGGAAGACAGAGAGCGGAAGAGAAAGATATACACCTGCAAGCCTGCTTCACCGCTTGTGAAGCGACCCCCTTGTAGGTGGGGAACGGGGATCCTTACGTGGGTCCTGTGGTTCACAGCTTGTGCACTTAACCTGCTGCACTACCGTGCAGCCTCCTGTACCCCTCTTTGTCTTCCCATCCTCTCTCAATTTCTCTCTGTCCTATCCAGTAAAAAAATGGGGGGAAATGGCCTCCAGGAGTAGTGGATTCATAGTGGCACTGAGCCTCTGCGATAACCCTGGAGACAGAAAACAAACAAACAAAACAGATGGACAGAGCAAAGAAGAAACATCACAGCACCAGAGTTTCCACCAATACCATAGCACTTCCTCTGTGGTGTTGGGGCTTGAACCTGGACCCAGCACAAGGCAACTTACAAGCCCTATCCAATGTACTCGCTCTCTAGCCCTATATTAAACTCTTAAACCACTGCCAAACTTCTTGAAGTAACCTGCAGTGCTTTATATGCCTACTACTATTGCTGGGGCTCCACATTCTCATTAGCATTTGATATAGATTTATTTTTAAAAAGATTTATTTATTACATGTGTGTCTGTGTGCAAGACTGTGTTTCCCAGGAGACAGAGAGGAGAAATAAGTCAGAACACAACTCTGGTGTATGTAGTGCTGGGGATTAAACCAAGAATTTCATGAATAGGAGTCAGATGATCTACTTACCAGTTGAGCCATTTCCCCAGCTGTGGTGTAGTCAGTCTTTAATGTTAATAACCGTAGTGGCCATACAAAGGTACCTCATTTTGCCTTTAATTTGCACTTGAACTGATCATTATTGCTGTTGATCCTCTTTTCAATGTTTTTGGCCATTAGTCTGTCTTCTTTGTATATTTCCCCCTCTTTTTATTGTTTTATGTCCTTTCCTGACTTTTCTGAGGCATGTTAATGCAAATATCTTCAGGCAGCAGTGTTAGCTTTTTTTTTTTTCCTCCAGGGTTATTGCTGGGCTCGGTGCCTGCACCATGAATCCACCGCTCCTGGAGGCCATTTCCCCCCTTTTGTTGCCCTTGTTGTCGTAGCCTCGCTGTGGTTATTATTATTGCCATTGTTGATGTTGTTTGCTGTTGGATAGGACAGAGAGAAATGGAGAGAGGAGGGGAAGACAGAGAGGGGGAGAGAAAGATAGACACCTGCAGACCTGCTTCACCGCCTGTGAAGCAACTCCCCTGCAGGTGGGGAGCCGGGGGCTCGAACTGGGATCCCTATGCTGGTCCTTGCGCTTTGCGCCACATGCGCTTAACCCACTGCACCACCGCCTGACCCCCAGCAGTGTTAGCTTTACCAGTGATGGTTTCAGCTGACTGAAGCCTGGAAGGAAGTGATAATGGTAGACTGAAGTGAGGAGAGCCAGGAGTGGGGTCTATGCTAAGGACAGAGTCAGATGAGGGAAAGCTGTGACTTTGGTGACTGTAGTTTTGGTAGATATAAAGCCTTTGCCACCATCTTCTGGCCTTCCTCCCACCTTAGTTGTTGTTGAACTTTTGTCATTTGTAACCAACAGAGTAGGAGCTGCTCTCCCTAACAGGGCATGGTGCTCCCTGGCCACTTGATCTTAGTCTTGGCTAGTAACTGTGAGACCTCTTTGGAATTTTATCTTCTGACGCTCTGCTTTTTATCTATAAAGGTGGGTTAATGGTGCTTTCCTTGCAGATTTGTGGAAGACCTGAAATGAGATCACACAGGTAAAAATGCTTATGAGCAAATTGTACAGTTCCCAAAAGGTATAAAGTGTTGCTGCTCCTTGATTGTCATCCTGGAGATGATTGATAACAGCATTAGCTTGGATAATCATTCAGCTTGTGAAGCAGTTTTCCATTTTTCTAAATCCCCCTTGCCAACTTTTTTACTTTCAGGTGAAAAAGTCTGAGAGCCTTTTGGAAATAAAAATTTGTCAAAAAAAAAAAGGGGGGTGAGGTGGGGAGGTGGGATAAAGCTTAAGAACTAATAATTTGCTTGATTCCTGAAAATAATCTATTTGATTCACAAAATGGTAAATTCATTTGAGGCTAGGGTCAGGAGCAGAATTGTTGTGTATTAGGACTACCATTCTTTATCCCTCTGGGAGTATGGACCCAAGGTCATTGTGGGTTGCAGAAGTTGAAAGGTCTGGCTTCTGTAATTGCTTCCTTGCTGAACATGGACGTTGACTGGTTGGTCCATACTCCCAGTATGCCTCTCTTTCCCTAGTAGGGTGGGTCTCTGGGGAAGCGGAGTTCCGGGACACATTGGTGGGGTCGTCTGTCCAAGGTAGTCTGGTCGGCATCATGCTGGCATCTGGAACCTGGTGGCTGAAAGGAGAGTGAACATACAAAGCCAAACAAATTGTTGAACAATTATGGACCTAAAGTGCAGATGAAGTGTTGGGGGGGTACTCACTGCAGACTATTGTGTACTTTTGCTTTCAGGTATATATTTTGCCCTAGTTTATGGATACGTGTGAACATATGCTCTATCTCAGGGGACCTGGTCTATGTCTAGGTTTTTGGATTTTGTTAGGAAGTGAACCACCTGGAATGGAATTAGAGAATACTATGAAAGGAAAGGTCTCACCCGAGTAATGAAGCTGAAAGGTTGTCATTCCACACCTGAAGTCTCTGGACAGTCTGAAGTGAAGCATGCTGAGGTGGCACTCATTGCGTTGATTAGGTTGTGATTGGCGGATGCAGTATTATTTGATATGAATTGAGAGAAGCATGCAGGAAAGTGGGCCCCACCATAAGGTTCCAGGACTGGAGGAAATATAGGCTCTATAGTGGAGATGTGAGGTTCCTGCTGTCTTAGGGTTCAAGAAGAAAATGGATAGTTATTGTTACCACATTATTTGGTAATTGGGTTAATTTTGAAAAGTCCCTTTGTTAGGATTTGCTGTACAATACCCAGCATCTTGTATATAGCTGTGCCACCAGTTGCTTCTGTTCTCCCTGGTCTAGACTTTTGAGAGAGTCAACATATCAAAGACTCAGCCTATGTATTAAAAAGACTCAGTCTGTGCTTTAAAAAGTTCGAGACATACACTCAATTTTTCCCCTCTCATATTAATTAAATAGTGATTTATATGACTACAATTTAATAGGAGTGTACATAAACACCATTCCCACCACCAAAAGACCCATTCCACCCACCCACCCCCACCCACCCAGCTGCCTTGGGAAGCCTAATGTCCACCTTCCCCCTCAACACAGGGTTTTTACTTTGGTGTCCTACTAGATTTAGTCAAATCCTGCTTTTAGTTTCACTTTCTGTTCTTCTTTCTCAACTTCTGTTGATGAGTGGGATCATCTCATACTCTTTATCTTTCTGACTTAGCTCACTTAACATAATTCCTTCTAGCTCCATCCAAGATGGGTCAGAGAAGGTGGATTCATTGTTCTTAATAGCTGCATAGTATTCCATTGTGTATATATACCACAGCTTTCTCAGCCACTCATCTGTCATTGGGCACCTGGGTTGATTCCAGGTTTTAGCTATTATGAATTGTACTGCTATGAACATAGGTGTACACATATGTTTTTGGTTGGGCATTATGGAATCCTTGAGGTATATCCCTAGTAGAGGGATTACTGGGTCATATGGAAGGTCCATGTCTAGCCTTGTGAGAGTTCTCTAGACTGCTCTCCAGAGAGGCTGTACCAATTTACATTCCCACCAGCAGTGCAGAAGGGTTCCTCTGTCCCCACAGCCTCTCCAACATTTGTTGCTGCTGTCCTTTTTGATGTATGCCATTCACACAGGAGTGAGGCGGTATCTCAATGTTGTCTTTATTTGCATTTCTCTGACAATCAGAAACCTGGAACAATTTTTCATATGTTAGTTAGCCTTTTGGATCTCCTCTGAAGTAAAAGTTTTGTTCATATCCTCTGCCCATTTTTGGATGGGGTCATTTGTTTTTTTGGTGCTAAGTTTGCTAAGCTCTTTGTATAGAGTAGGAACATTCTAAGCTGCCCCAATATCAGAATCCATCTTCCTCAGGTGTAACACAGCCTCCCTTCAGAGGATGGAACATTCTCTACCAGTTTTGATCCAAGTTGAGGGCAAGGTCCTATGGGGGTCCACAAAGGGGTCTGTTTTGTTGTTCCTGATACAGATGATCACCAACATATATTTTGAAGTCTAATATAGATATACTATTGTGATATCTTCTTCTTAAGCTGGATTTTGATATAATTACATTTGATGTATGGATTCATATTTGAATAATTGCTATATTTACAATATTAAGTTCTTCTCTCAGTGAATACATAATACAGTCTCTTTTACTCTCATTTTCTTTTATACCTTCAAATAGAGTTTTACATATTTACCGAGATCCTTTTTTACCTTCTTTGACAGGTTGAGTTCTACATATTCTGTAGTTTATGGCTACTACACATGATATTTATTGGGTTTCTGAGTCACATGGCATTACATTAACTTTTCCCTTTTATTTTTTTAAATATTTTTTAAATTTACTTATTCCCTTTTATTGCCCTTGTTGTTTTATTGTTGTAGTTATTATTGTTGTCGTCGTTGTTGGATAGGACAGAGAGAAATGGAGAGAGGAAGGGAAGACAGAGAGGGGGAGAGAAAGATAGACACCTGCAGACCTGCATCACTCCCTGCAGGTGGGGAGCGGGGGCTCCAACCGGGATCCTTACACAGGTCCTTGCGCTTTGCCCCACGTGCGCTTAACCCATGGCGCTACCGCCTGACTCCCCTTCCCTCTTATTCTTGTTGTTGTCACTGGGTCTTCACCACTCTGGGCTAACTTATTCAGACATAAGGAGAGAGACAAAGACAGAGAAAAACACCACAGCAGCAAAAACTTTTCCACTGAGCTGTGGGAACCAGGTTCTGATATGGGTTGTGCGCATGACAGAGCCGGTGCACAGTCTAAGGGAGCTAGCTGGGGGTGGTGAGTAGGTCACTGTATTTTATTTTTTAATTAAAAGAGGTCATTTCAAAGGATCTAGAAGTCTAGATCCTCTGAATTCTTGAACCTGATATCTCTCCCAGGATAATCGATCTCCCTTTTGATTAGTATAAAATCAACTAAGAAACTTAATTATATTTGCAAAATCCCATTATCTTCCTTTACCGCATAAGGTAACCTACTCACAGAAGTGACGTCTCATTCTCAGTCCACCCACACACTCCCAAGAGTTGAAGATCATACAAGGACTTGACTCCATGGGGCTCATCTTAGTATTCTGCCTACCACATACTTCTAGCTCAAATTAGGAACGTAAATTTATCAGTTTTTCTTTTTCTTTAGAAAGGGAGAAAGAGGGGGAGGAGGAGAGGCAACAACCACAGCAAAGCTTCCTTGAGTGCAGCGGGGGCCAGGCTTGAACCTCAGTTCTGCTGCACATTGTCTAGACGAGTTATTTTGCCAGCCCACTCATCCTTTATTTTTCTTTACCCTTTTTCTATTCCATCAAAAACCTCAGTTCTCAGTAATACCAATATAATTACTCATTTGCTTTGTTCTGTAGTACATACTATCTTGGAATAATAATACCAAATTCACCACCAATGTAATTATCAAAACAGTTTCTAAGATTTTGCATGTACGTGTTGTGGTTCTTTTGTTCTTTTGGGTGTGTTCTGCTTGGAAGATGATTTTTCAGTATGCTACCAACTTGTTACAAAACTGGGTTAATGTATTTCTTTTTACAGATCGCCTTTTACTTTAAATTTAATTTTTGTTTCATAAATATATTATTTACATGGTTCTGCATAAAATTCACAGAACAAGATACAGTTAGAGATGTACAGCTTTTTATTATTATCTACTTCCTCCTTGTAAACAGCTTTTAATTTTTTATGATTTACTCTTCTATTCTTTTTAAAAATTTTTTAAAATATTTATTTATTCCCTTTTGTTGCCCTTGTTTTATTGTTGTAGTTATTGTCATCGTTGTTGGATAGGACTGACATAAATGGAGAGAGGAGGGGGAGACAGAGAGGGGGAGAGAAAGACAGACACCTGCAGACCTGCTTCACCGCCTGTGAAGTGATACCACTGCAGGTGGGGAGCCGGGGACTCAAACCAGGATCCTTATGCTGGTCCTTGCACTTTGCTCCATGTGTGCTTAACCCGCTGTGTTACTGCCCGACTATCCCTATTACTTCTTAATATAAGCGGTATGTCTATATCTGATAAAACGGGAGGGTTTTCACTATAATTTCCGATTGTCAATGGTTATTTTCTATTCAAAAGTTCCCTCTCTCCAGGTGTCCTTAATGTGTACATTAAGATATCATTATATATCTTATGTCTATAATGATGCAAATATTATATATAATCATTACATTATATATGTGATATAATTAAAGAAGAGAGACAGAGAGAGAGACCACAGTGGAGGTAGAGGCTGGACTTGAACCTGGATTGTGCACATGGCAAAGCAGCCCTCTCTCCAAGTGAGCTATTTTGCCAGCGCATTATATATATAAACAACTATGTTTATATATATATAATATATATATCTAGATTTTCAGGTCATGTATCATGTTCACAGTATTTTTATTTTATTTTTATTTAATTAATTTATTTTTGCCTCTAGAATTGGTGCAGTCAGTACAAATCCACTGCTCCTGGCGGTTGTTTCTCCCATTTTACTGGGTAGGACAGAGAGAACTTGAGATGGGAAGGGAGATAGAGAGGAAGAGAGAAAGATAGACACCTGCAGACCTGCTTCACTGCTCATGAAACTTTCCCTCTGAAGGTGGGGAGCGGGAACTCAAACCGAGAGTGCTGGGGTACTATGTGTGCTTTACCAGGCATGCCACCACCTTGCCCCCAGTATTTTTATTTTATAAAAAAAATATTTATTATTAAGAGATGGAGAATCAGAGCATTGCCCTAGCATAGTGTCTGAGATTGAATCCAGACACTCAAGTTTGCAAATTTTGTGCTCAACTTCCTGGACCACCATAATCCTTTTTAAGTACTGATTTGGTCTGTAAATTATGTCCTCCTTTTCCTGTGTGCTATGTTTATTTCCTTGAGAGCTTGTTTGGAGGTTCTAGCAGGGAAGGACAGGGGAGCGCAGCTACTCCAACACAGGAAGTCTTCCTCTTTGACCAACAAGCAAGCAGCTTTGGGAGGGACACACATGGAGCGATGAGGGAGGAAGGGGACACCTGCTTAGCCAGCCAGATCAGCCAAATCAACCCTGGTGATCAGTGGGGTGACAGATCACCCCCACAGCCACTGTGATTACTTCCTTGTGTATCCTCTACTTTTTCCTGATTATTTCATCAGAGAGGTTGGTCAGTTTTACAAATTTTCAACACATCATCTTTTAATTTTGTTATATGTATTTTATTGATTTTCTTTTTGTCCTTACTTCTTTATATTATTGATTTTTGTTCTTATCTGTATTGCTCCCTGCCTTCTTATTTCTTTGAAGTTTTGAACTTCACTCAGTTAGTTTCAGTATTACTTGTTTGTAAATATATGACAGAATGCTGACTTCTCCCTTTAAATATTGCCTTATGTATATCGATACTTTGACATATGGTACGTTTGTTGTATTTCACTTCCCCTTATAACTTCCTTATTCTGATATTTAATAGTATATTTTAAATTCCCAGACTTTTAGGTATTTCAAACTATGCTCTTATTTGATTCTAAGTTTACTACCTTGTGGCCTGATAACATAAGCTGTATGATGTTAATACTTTGGAATTTACTAAAGTTCATGACTAGTATATGACTGTTGTTTGTGACTACTGAACACACTTTTTGAAAGTATATATATTCTTTATTTATTGTAAATAAACTCTTAGACTGAGCTTACTAACTGGGTCATTCAAATATATTTAATCTTCACTTAAAAAATACTGATTTGTCAGTTTCTACGCTAGTGTATTAAATGCTCCAATTACAGAAATGTGGAAATAGATCACCCAGTAGCATGCATGTCTTGCCATGCACAAGGCCCTGAGTCTCGGTACTAGATGGAGTACCATGGAAAGCACTGAGGGAGATTCATGTATCGTGGAGAAATATTCTGATCTGGTCTCTCTCCTCTCTGTCAATCCTTCCCTTCTTTCATTCTCGGTAAAGTGAGTGGGTGACACAAGTAGCGCATACCTATCTGACGTAACTGTGCATGAGGACTTGACTTCAATCCCTAGACCCACCTGGGAGCACCGTGGACAGCACCCAGAGGACCTTTCTAGATGGTGATGTGCTACATTGGTGCCTCTCCCTCTTCTCTCTTTCCCTCTCTCCTCTCTCCGCCTCTCCCTTTCTCTTCTCTAAGGATAGGAAATTTAGAAATTGGTTCAGAAGCCCACTCAGTGGCATTGTTCAAATATGAGGCTTTCAGCTCATTCTCTGGCACTGCATTAAAAAAAAAAACCAGGGGAGTCGGGCTGTAGCGCAGCGGGCTAAGCGCAGGTGGCGCAAAGCACAAGGACCGGCATCAGGATCCCGGTTCAAACCCCGGCTCCCCACCTGCAGGGGAGTCGCTTCACAGGTGGTGAAGCAGGTCTGCAGGTGTCTGTCTTTCTCTCCTCCTCTCTGTCTTCCCCTCCTCTCTCCATTTCTCTCTGTCCTATCCAACAACGACGACAACAATAATAACTACAACAATAAAACAACAAGGGCAACAAAAGGGAATAAATAAATAAAATAAATATTAAAAAAAAGAAACATACACAGTTTTAAAATAAAAAAAAAAAACCTGCTTGTGTGGTCCAAGAGGTGGTGCAGTGGATAAGGCAGTGGACTCTCAAGCAGGAGGTCCCAGGTTCAATCCCTGGCAGCACATGTACCAGAGGGATGTCTGGCTCTTTCTGTCTCTCTCTCTCTCTCTTTCTCTCTCTCTCTCTCTCCTCCTATCTTTCTCATTAATAAATAAATAAAATCTTTTTAGAAAGCACTATTTGCTTTTTGCCTTCACGTACGTGCTGACTGGTTAGATTGGTGGCTAATGAAGGAATGGTGGTTGTGGTGATTTCTTTTTCTTTCTTTTTTTTAAATTTTTTTTTTTTTAACCAGAGCGCTATTCAGCTCTGATTTATAGTGGTGCAGGGGATTGAACCTGGGACTTTGAAGCCTCAGGCATGAGAGTCTGTTTGTATAACCATTATGCTATCTCCCCTCCACCCGGCAATTTCTTAAAATGAGAAGACAGTGAAGTTGGCCACAGCTATTGACTCTTGTTCACAAAAGATTTCTCTTTATAATATTTCTCTTCCTAATATTGCTATTAGGTAGCATTTTACCAACAGCAGAACATCTTTCAAACTTGGAGTCAATTCTCTTAAACCTAGCTGCTGCTTTATCACCCAAGTTTATTTGAAATCTCCTCTTGCCATTTCAACAGTGTTCATAGCATCTTCACCAGGAGTAGCTCTGATCTCAAGAAAGTGCCTCCTTTGCTCACCCATAATAAGCAACTCCTCTTCTTTTTAAGTTTGATTATGAAGTTGCAGCAATTCAGTCATATCTGCAGGCTCCACTTCTTTCTTTTTTTATGCCACCAGAGTTACCACTGGGGCTTGCGTACTTCCATGGTCACTCCACCAATCCTGGTGGCCATTTGTTTTCTTCTTCATATAAAGACAGAGAGAAATGGGAGAGAGAGAGAGATATGGAGACACTTGCAACAGATGGGGACTGGGGCTTGAACCCAGGTCCTTATAAACTGTAATGTGATATGTGCACTTCACCAGATATAGATAGTATGCCTTGAGAGTTAAAATAGCAGCCTGGGAAGTGACTCAGTGGGTAGGCTTTTTAACCCTCAAACTTAAGGTTCCAAATTTGAACTCTAGTTTAGCATCAAAGTGATGCTCTGGCTTTCCTCTCTCCTCTCCTTTCTTTTTCTCTTCCTCATAAATAAATACATTTTAAAACAAAAGGAAGTCAGAATGATTCCCTGGCTCATGAGCTGAAGACTGGAGGTTATGTACCTGAACATGAAAACAAAAGAAATCTCCTTGTATATCACAGCCTAGGAGGTGGTACAGTAGTTAGAGGCTTGAGCTTTCAAGCATGATGTTCCAGGTTTGATCTCTGATATCGCGTTTGCCAGAGTGATACTCTAGTTCTTTCTCTATCCCTTTGCTCACCTCTCTCTCTCTCTCTTTCTCTCTCTCCCTCTCTTTCTCTCAATAATAAATAAATAAATCTTAGAAAAAAACAAACAAACCTCCTTGTATTTCTCATCAGCACTGCCTTGGGTTATCAAGTGCATTGTCAGTAAACAGTAACACTTTGAAGGGAGCATTTGTTTATTTATTTATTTACTTTATGAGTAGTGGGTCTTAATAGTGGACTTGAAAAATACAGTAAATCTTGTTGTAAACAGATATGCTGTCATCTTGCTTTGTTGTTCCATTTATAGCGCCTAGGCAGAGTGGATTTAGCGTAATCCCAAATGCTCCAGGATTTTCCAAATGGTAAATGAGTTATTGGCTTCAGCCTAAAGTCACCAGCTGCATTAGCCTTTAACAAAAAGCTCACCCTGGCCTTTGACGTTTTGAAGCCCGGCACTGATTTCTCCTCATTAGCTATGCATGGCCTCTTTCCAGTGCAAGGCTGTTTCATCCATTGAAACGTGTTGAGCGCAGAAACTGTGATGAATGAGTTTAGCTACATCTTCTGGATAACTTGATGCTGCAGCTCCTGTATCAGCACCTAGTTGCTTTCTCTTACACTTTTATATTACAAAGCTAGTTTCTTTTCTTAAACCTTATGAGCCAACCTCTTTCTTCAGACTTTCCTTGCACAGTTTCCTTGCCTCTTCTAGCCTTCCTAGAATTGAAGAGTTCGAGCCTTTTCTTGGATTATGCTTTCTCTTATAGGACTGCTGTGCTGGACTTGATCTATGTAGACCACTCACACTTCTTCCAGTCTGTAATAAGGATGTTTTGCTTTCTTGTAATTCGTGTGTTCTCTGAAGGAAATGAAGCACTACTTCAAACACGTGTCCTTTGTATTCACAACTTGGATAACTGGTGCAAAAGGCCAAGCATTCAGCCCAGCTGAGATCTCCACAGGCAGTAAGCTTGATGATTTCTAGCTTCTGATTTAAAAGGAGAGGTGTGTAACTTCTCTTGCACTTGGACACTTGGAGGCCATTGTAGTTATGAACTGACCTCATTTCAATAGTGTCATGTCTCAGGAATCAGAGAAGGCCTGAGGACTGATCAGATAGCGCAGCAGAGAAAAGTCTGGGGTGAGGTGTGGACATTCAACACCCACGTTTATAAATGTGCCATCTCATATGGGTCCCATTCTTAGTACCCCCAAATCACCACAAATTATAGTATTAAGCTCACTGACCACAGAAGTAACAATAATGAAAAATAGAAATATTGACCTAAAGACAGAATGTGAGCATATACTTTTGGGGAAAAAATGGTCCTAGTATACTTGCTACATGCAAGGTTGCCATCGACTATCTATCTATCTATCTATCTATCTATCTATCTATCTATCTATAAAAAGTCACTGTGTCTGTGACATGCAGTGAAGTGACATGCAGTGAAGTGAGACTATGCCTTCACCCTCTTCCACAGCAGTACCTGGCAAACATCAGACACTTAGTGCATTTTTGCTGGATGAGAGAACTCTGCTTTAACCCTCAGGGAAAATAAATCTTTAAACAAGCATGATGAGACCTACTTTTATAGATGAGGTAAGTAAAGCTGAAACAGAATCCATAATCTGCCCAAGAGAAAACAAGGACTGAGCCACGAGTTCAACAATTGTTCTGCTCAGAGTCCTGATGAAGTTGACTGGAAACAAACAAGGAAAAAGGAAAGCAAGTGTCAGCAGAGGGGCTTGTGGCTTTTGGGGTGAGATCAGCTGAGATAGTCATTTGTGGGCAGGTGGTTGGACCCTGGGGATGAGAGACTTGGAGAGGTAGAGAAAGGAGGCAAACCTCAGACCTAGGCCTGTGATGGTGTATGGCAGCCTTGCCTTTGCTGAGTAATCCTTCTGGCTCCTGGGGAAGCAGTGAGAATTGAGGGCAGGCTGCAGAGCAGGGTGAGCTAGCCTGCATTCCTGGGCCTTGGGGTCAAACCCTCCAACAAAGAACCCTTTCCTAGAAGCTACTGTGGACTGTGGTTGGAATGGGAATCAGAACAGGCATTCTAAGCAGTGTTGCCTCAAACAAGTTCAGACTTGGCTCCCCAGTGGTGTCAATTCTCTTTGCAATAGGGAAGAGCATTGAGGCTTTGGAGGGGTTTGTGTGATGCCTGGGCATCAGCATTATTGACCAGGTAGGGGTTGTCTTGGGATCCAGCCTCTCTAAGGAGGAAATGGGAGGCTAACAGCTGCTGCCACTAGGGCCCTTGAGGACATTGAATTCTCCTTTTCTTTCTGGTTAAGGATGTGTATCTGGATATGAACCCCAGATCTGGCAGCCCTTCTCTACCTGGGCTGAGAGGAGGGGGGATGTCTCTGCACCCTGTGCAGACCAGAAGAGAAAGAGCATGGAGGACAGGAAGTGTGGGGACAGTTAAAAGGCAGCAGCTGGGTGCAGCTGGTCAGGCATGCCAGGGAAGTGAAAGTCAGCCAGGGCAAGGAAAGGGGAAGAAGCAAAGCAGAGAGGCAGCAGTAGTCATCGGGAAAAGAGGAGAGAAAAGTCTCCGAGAGGTAAGTGTTCTGGAAGCCTCAGAGGTACTGCTGGAGGTCTGAAAGGCTGAGTTATGGAACCAGTTTCACACAGCTATTTCCTGATTACTGTACATGAAGTACATGATGTTCATAGCTCTGTCTCCTTCAAGTGCCCCATTTCTACTTTTATTTTTTAAAAATATTTTATTTACTTATTTTAATGCAAGAGATACAGAGAGACCAGAGCACTGCTCAACTCTGGCTTATGGTAGTGCTAGGGATTGAACCTGGAACCTCAGAGTCTCAGGCACAAAAGTCTGCTTATCTACTATGCTATTTCCCCACCCTCTCATTTCCAATTTGAAAAGGTGGTTCTTGAGTGGTTCAGGACCTGGCACAGCTGGGAGAGAGCAGGACTTAATGTATAAAGTCCTGAATTTGAACCCCAGCAGTGCATATGCTGAAGTGCTGTTCTGGTTCTCTTTCCTGTCAATCAAGGTTTTTTGTTTTTTGTTTTTTTTTAAGATGACCCTTGGTTATCCTTAAACTTTTAAAATTAAGTAGCTGTAAGTTTGGCCCAAGGTAAAGCTAAATAATTTCCTCAAGGCGATTTTTCCCCCAAATGCTTTAAAAATATGAAAAGATTTTGGTGGGGTCAAAGGTAAGACATTTTCAATATTGTTAGTGAAAGTCACTACATTGTATATCAGATCCCCAGAACTTACTCATCTCATACAACTATGAGATTGTACAAATATACAGACAATACTACACCACCAGCACTAGTCCCAAAACAATTTATATCACCCCAGAAAGAAACCCCAAATCTGCCAAATTTCCCTCTGTCTCCCACCAACCACTAATTTCCTTGCTGTTCCTCTGAATTTGCATATATTACAAAGAAATGATGTTAAACAATAAAAGGAACTAAGGATGCTGATAATTTTCCCTGTGCTAGGCCTTAGTGGCTGCAGAACTTTACTTCTCAGAGGCCAGTTTTCTTTATTTTCTTTTCTCTAGCTAGAGAGTGGGAGACAGAGGGAAGAGAAGCACAGGGGGTGGAGACACTGCAGCCCCACTCCACAGCTCATGAAGCTTCCTACCTGAAGGAGAAAAACTTCACAAGTGGTGGAGAAGTGCTGAAGACAAGTGGTGGAGAAGTGCTGAAGATAAATATTTTTTTCTCTTCCTCTTCTTTTCCTCGCAACTTCTCTCTGTAGCTATCAAAACAACAACAACAAAACAGAGGGAGAGACCATCAGGAGTAAGGGATTTCTTGTGCATAAACCTGGTAGCAAAAAAATTATATATTTTTAATTAGTTAGGTTACTCTATAGACCCAAGAAAGGGTTCCAAGAAAGGTTCATTTCAGTTAGATAACTGAAGTGCTTCTCTTGGGTCCTAAAGTTAAGCTTATATGAAGCAAGTAATAAAAGACTTATTTCTCCCTTCCCTTCCCTTCCCTTCCCTTCCCTTCCCTTCCCTTCCCTTCCCTTCCCTTCCCTTCCCTTCCCTTCCCTTCCCTCCCCTCCCCTCCCCTCCCCTCCCCTCCCCTCCCTTCCCCTCCCCTCCCCTCCCCTCCCCTTCCCTCCCTTCCCCTCCCTTCTCCTCTCCTCCCCTCCCTTCCCTTTCCTCTCCTTTTTCTTTCTTTCCCTCACTTCACTCCCCATTCCCTTCCCATTTTTTCTTTTCTTTTCTTTTCTTCCCCTTCCTTCCTTCCTTCCTTCCTTCCTTCCTTCCTCTCTTTTTCAACGTGTCTATGGAGATCAAAGGAAAAGACTTTGAACATGGAAATGAAACAAAAATCCAGCCGGGAGCTCTGAAGTCAGACAGTAGAGGTGTCTAGATATCAAGGCTGAGCACCAAAGTAAAAACCCAGTGGTGAGGGGTAGACATGCAGCTTCCTGGGCCAGTGGGGGGTGGGAGTGGGCGGGAGGGATGGGTCACAGTCCTTTGGTGGTGGGAATGGTGTTTATGTACACTCCTAGCAAAATGTAGACATATAAATCAGTAGTTAATTAATATGAGAGGGGGAAATCAATTGTATGTCTCAAAGTTTCTCAAAAGACAAACTGAATCTTTTTAATATATAGGCTGTGTATTTGATATGCGGACTCTCTCAAAAGCCTAGACCAAGTAGATTAGAAGCATCCAATAGCACAGCTATATACAAGATACTGGATACTGTACAGCAAACCATAACAAAGGGACTTTTCAAAGTTAACCCAATTAACAAATAATGTGATGATAATATTAACTATCGATTGTCTTTTTGAACCCTAAGACAGCAGGAACCTCACATCTTCACTATAGAGCCCCTACCTCCCCCAGTCCTGGAACCCTTGGATAGGGCCCACTTTCTGTATGCATCTCCCAATCCAAACCAAATAATATTGCATCCGCCGATCACAACCTAACCAAAGCAACGATTGCCACCTCAACATGCTTCACCTCGGACTGTATCCAGAGACTTCATGTGTGGAATGACAACCCTTCAGCTTCATTACTCGGGTGAGACCTTTCCTTTTATAGTACACTCTAATTTCATCTCAGGTAGTTCACTTTCTAACAAAGTCCCATAATCTAGATATACACCAGTTTCTGTGAGAGAGAGCTTATGTGCACACGTATCCATAAACTACTGCAAAATATATACCTGAAAGCAGAAGTACACTAGAGTTTGCAGTGAGTACCTCCCTAACACTTCCTCTCCACTATTCCAAGCTTGGGATCCATGATTGCTCAACAAATTGTTTGGCTTCATATGTTAACTCTCTTTTCAATCACCAGGTTCCAGATGCCACCAGATTGAAGACCCCACCAATGTGTCCTGGAGCTCAGCTTCCCCAGAGACACACCTTACTAGGGAAAGAAAGAGGCAGACTGGGAGTATGGACCGACCAGTCAACGCCCATGTTCAGCGGGGAAGCAATTACAGAAGCCAGACCTTCTACCTTCTGCAACCCTTAATGACCCTGGGTCCATGCTCCCAGAGGGCTAGAGAATGGGAAAGCTATCATGGGAGGGGGTGGGTTATGGGGACTGGGTGGTGGGAATTGTGTGGAGTTGTACCCCTCCTACCTTATGTTTTTGTTCATTAATCCTTTCTTAAATAAAAAATTTTAAAAAAAAAGATTAAAAAAAAAGATATCAAAGCTGAAACATCTCTAGATGACAGATTTGCCCTGGCAAATTAAGTAATGGGGAAGAGTTTAAAGAAAAAAAGGATTGTGTCATTAACTGTATCATATTCCTACAATCTTCACAACTGAACTTGGGTTTTCCTTTTGAAAGAAATTAGATCTGTGGGTAGGAAGAGTCTGTGTCTCCTGGAGAATTATACTCTGGGGACCTGCAAGATCTGGAGATGGTGAGAATTTTTTCCCAGGTCTCATTTAGAGAACTGAGCCCATCTTCTCTTATACCATGGAAGTTGGAGCCGGAGCGTTTGGCATATGCTCTCTTTAGAGAGAGAACCACAATGACTGTGCTTGGAGAAAGTGCACGACTGAGTGCAGTTCTTCCAAATATCTGATGATCTTTGATACCACAGTTTTGTCAATGTTTCACTTTTATAAGTAAAAATTAAAAAAAAGAAAGTGACAAATGGGGAGTCGGCAGTAGTGCATCGGGTTAAGTGCGGGTGGTACAAAGCTCAAGGACCAGCATAAGGATCCCTGTTTGAGCCCCCCCCCCCACTCCCCACCTGCTGGGGAGTCGCGCAAGCAGGTCTGCAGGTGTCTATCTTTCTCTCCCCCTCTCTGTCTTCCCCTCCTCTCTCCATTTCCCTCCTATCCAACAACAACAACACAACAAGGGCAACAAAAGGATATAAATAAATATTTAAAAAAAATTTTTAAGTGACAAATGAGTGTTGGGTACATAACCAAGCACCTTCCAGGTCTAAACTGGAATATTCCTAGGGCCACTCTGGTCTCACTCTATTCCTTTTCCTTCCCCAAACTAGGACAATCATTCTAAATCACTATCTTCATCTAGGTTTCTCTAAAGAGCTAGAAGCAATAGCTGTCTGAGAGATCAGTTGGCAGAAGAATGTGGGGCTTCCTGGTCTAGGAGGTGGCATAGCTGAGAAAGCATTGGACTCTCAAGCATGAAGACCTGAGTTCAATCCCTGAAAGCACATGTACCAGAGTGATGTCTGGTTCTTTATCTCTCTCTCCTGTCTCATGAATAAATAAATAAATAAATAAATTCTTTAAAAATATATTTTATTGGGAGTCGGATGGTAGTGCAGCGTATTAAGCGCATGTGGCGCAAAGCACAGGGACGGGCGTAAAGATCCTGGTTCGAGCCCCCGGCTCCCCACCTGCAGGGGAATCACTTCACAGGCAGTGAAGCAGGTCTGCAGGTGTCTATCTTTCTCTCCCCCTTCTGTTTTCCCCTGGTCTCTCCATTTCTCTCCTATCCAACAACGACGACATCAATAACAATAATAACTACAACAACAATTAAAAAAAAACAAGGGCAACAAAAAGAGAAAATAAATACATATTCAAAAAATATTTTATTTATTTATTTTAGAAAGACAGAAAAATCGAGAGGGAAGGGAGATAGAGAGGGAGAGAAAGAAAGAGACACCCACAGCCAGGTTTTATCGCTTATGAAGCTTTGCTCTTCCTTTTCTTCCAGAGGCTTGAACCCAAAGGCTTGTACATCATAACATGTGTGCTCGACCAGGCACGCCAACACCCAGCCCCACCCATCACTTTTTATAGGCACCATATTTTATCAGTATTCTTATCTTGCCAGCCAAAGGCTGAGTAAAACCTAAAAGGGTAGACACACAAATATACTGATGGGGGCCAGGCGGTGGTGTACCTGCTTGAGCACACATGAGACAATGTGCAAGGATCCGGGGTCCAGCCCCGGGTCCCCACCTTCAGGGCAAAAGCTTTGCAAGTGGTGAAGCAGTGCTCTAGGCTTCTCTCTTTTCTCTCTCCCTCTCTGTTTCCCCTACTCTCTCAATTTCTGGTGGTCTCTGTCTAATAAATAAGGATTTAAAAAAGTCTCAAATATAAAGAAACAAATGGAGGTCGGTTAATTTCCATTAAAACTTCAGATACCATGTAAACCCCACTAGTTCATAAAGGCACAATTAGAAAAATAAAAATCTCAGTTTACCTCTTCACATAGTCAAGCTATTTTTTTTAAATTATCTTTATTTATTTATTGGATAGAGACAGGCAGAAATTGAGAGGAAGGGAAAGAAAGAGAGGGAGAGAGACACATTGACACCTGCAGCCCTGCTTCACCGCTTGCAAAGCTTTCCCCCCGCAGGTGGGGACTTGGGGCTCAAACCCAGGTCCTTGTGCACTGTAACATGTACGCTCAACCAGGTGTGCCACCACCTGACCCATCTCCATTTCTTTTCTATTACTGACAGAGAGAAACGAAGTTTTTCTCCAGTGGTAGTAGGGGGCAAGCTCAAACATGGACTGTGTGTCTGACAAAACAGTTACATTATTTAGATGAGCTAGACTGCTGGTCTAAGCTATCTCCACTTCTTTCCTTCTTTTTTTTTTTTTTACTTATAAAAAGGAAACATTGACAAAACCATAGGATAAGAGGGTTACAACTCCACACAATTCCCACCATCAGAATTTCATATCCCATCCCCTCCCCTCCCCTGATAGCTTTCCTATTCTTTACCCCTCTGGGAGTATAGACCCAAGGTCATTGTGGGATGCAGAAGGTGGAAGGTCTGGCTTCTGTAATTGCTTCCCCGCTGAACATGGGTGTTGACAGATCGATCCACAGCCTGCTTCTCTCTTTCCTTAGTGGTAGTAGTTTAACAGTGGTTTTAAACTACCAACACTGGCTTAATGAAGGAGAACCTTTGTCTTTGTTCTGCTATTTCTGCCAAGCACAGCTCTCAAAATAGTGGCAAGCTCACAAAAGAAAAAATGTTGATAATGACAAATGCAGGAGGAAGACAAAGAAATAGACTGAGATTTCTTATCTTTTAGTTGTTCACCGGCTTTAATTAGGTGATTAAAATCTTCTTTTCGGGGGCAAGCAGTGGCGCTAAGTGCAAGGACAGTCGTCCCAAGGATCCCTGTTTGAACCCCTGGCTCCTCACCTGCAGGGGGTCGCTTCACAGGTTGTGAAGCGGGTCTACAGGTGTCTTTCTCTCCCCCTCTCTGTCTTCCCTTCCTCTCTCCTTTTCCCTCTGTCCTATCCAACAACAATGACATCAATAACAATAATAATAATAACCACAACAATGATAAAACAACAAGGGCAACAAAAGGGGGAAAAAAATGACTTCCTGAAGCAGTGGATTCGTGGTGTAGGCACCGAGCCCCAGCAATAACCCCGGAGGCAAGAAAAGAAAAGAAAAGAAAAGAAAAGAAAAGAAAAGAAAAGAAAAGAAAAGAAAAGAAAAGAAAAGAAAAGAAAAGAAAAGAAGGGGGTCGGGCGGTGGTGCAGTGGGTTAAGCGCATGTGGCGCAAAGCGCAGGGACCGGCATAAGGATTCCGGTTCGAGCCCCCGGCTCCCCACCTGCAGGGGAGTCGCTTCACAGACAGTGAAGCAGGTCTGCAGGTGTCTTATCTTTCTCTCCCCCTCTCTGTCTTCCCCTCCTCTCTCCATTTCTCTCTGTCCTATCCAACAACGAATTGTGTCAACAAGGGCAATAATAATAACCACAACGAAGCTACAACAAGGGCAACGAAAGGGGGAAAAAATGGCCTCCAGGAGCGGTGGATTCATGGTGCAGGAACCGAGCCCAGCAATAACCCTGGAGGAGGAAAAAAAAAAAAGAAAAGAAAAAGAAAAAAAAAACTTCCTTTCTCTAAATCCATGGTTAGAAATTAACAAGTTTTAGAAATTCAAGTTCCCTAATGACCACTAAAATCTTTTTTTTTTTTTGCCTCCAGGGTTATTGCTGGGGCTCAGTGCCTGCACCACGAGTCCATTGCTCCTGAAGGTTATTTCCCCCCCTTTTGTTGCCCTTGTTGTTTTATCATTGTTGTGGTTATTATTACTATTGATGTTGTTGTTGTTGGATAGGACAGAGAGAAATGGAGAGAGGAGGGGAGGACAGAGAGGGGGAGAGACAGACACCTGTAGATCTGCTTTACCGCTTGTGAAGCGACCTCCCTGCAAGTGAGGAGCCGGGACTTGAACTGGGATCCTTACTCTGGTCCTTGCGCTTTGCCCACCTGCGCTTAACCTGCTGTGCTACTGCCCGACTCCCGTGTCCACTAAAATCTTAAGTTATTTTTGGTAATATTTTGTTAAATGGTTTTAAATCCTCCAATTCCCTAGCACTAGCCAAGATACTTTTAAATACAGTTTCTTTTCTTCTGTCTCTTATCAACTTAGTTTTTTCTTCCAAGACTTCCTTGGTGATGACTTTTTTTTATCTTAGATCATGTTTGTAGTTTTTTATATATATACAGTTTTAAAAAATATTTATTTATTTATTCCCTTTTGTTGCCCTTGTTGGTTTACTGTTGTAGTTATTGATGTCATCATTGTTGGATAGGACAGAGAGAAATGGAGAGAGGAGGGGAAGACAGAGAGGGGGAGAGAAAGATACCTGCAGACCTACTTCGCCACTTGTGCAGCAACTCCCTCACAGGTGGAGAGCTGGGGGCTCGAACCGGGATCCTTATGCCAGTCCTTGCGCTTTGTACCACCTGTGCTTAACCCAACTCCCCTATTCAGTTTATTTGTGACTAATAGTAGGTTACAAAATTGTAAGAGTAGTGTATAGTTCCACACCATACCGACCACTAGAGTTCTGTAGTTCCTCCCTCCCACCTCCCAAAGATAACCACTATAGTTCTCACAAGTGTTATAAACACTTATTTACCTGCTTCCCCCTCCAAAGTTCCTGTGTATCAGTTCTCTAGATTCCACATAAGTGAAAACATCTGGTAGTTATCTTTTATCTCTTTACTTATTTCACTAAACACAGTTGCCTCCAGTTCTATCATTTTCTTCCAAAGGACACAGTATCATCTTTTTTGATTGTAAGTAGTATTCCATGGACTATATATCCCATAAATATCACATATTCTTTAGCCAGTCATCTGTTGATGGGCATTTAGGCTGCTTCAACTCTGACTATTGTGAATAATTCAGCTATGAACATAGGGGTGCATATGTCCCTGCAAATTAGTGTTTGAGTGTCCACTGGATAAATGCCCAGGAGTGGTATTGCTGGATCATAAGGTAATTCCATTTTTATTTGTTTGAGGACTCTCCATTCAGCACATGCTACAGTGCGCAAGGACCCAGTTTTGAGCCCCCAGTCCCCACCTGCAGGGGAAGAGCTTCACAAGTGGTGAAACAGGGCTGCAGGTGTCTCTCTCCCACTCTGTCACTCCCTTCCCTTTCCATTTCTGGCTGTCTCTATCTAATAAATAAATATTTTTTAAAGTGAAATATATATTTAAAACAAAAGACCAGCTTAAGGATCCCGGTTTGAGCCCCCAGCTCCCCACCTGCAGGGGAGTCGCTTCATAAGCAGTGAAGCAGGTCTGCAGGTGTCTTTCTCTCCCCCCTCTCTTTCTTCTCCTCCTCTCTCCATTTCTCTCTGTCCTATCCAACAATGATGACATCAATAACAACAACAAAAACAACAACTACAACAATAACTACAACAATAACTACAACAAGGGCAACAAGAGGGAATACATAAATAAATAAATATTTTTTAAAAACTCCTTTGAATACTTAGACCTCTCTCCCCCCTCCCCCAATTTATCCAGCTGTGTACCTGTTGCAAGTAAGCACTTTCACCTGGTTGGTAGAGTCATGAAAGACTGGTCGAAAAAAAAAAAATTCAGAGTAGGGACTAGATAGTGGCACACCTGTTTGAGCACACACATTATCATGCATAAGGACCAGGGTTTGAGCCCTCACTCCGCATCTTCAGGTGAAATGGTCTCTATCTCCCTCTCCCCTTTCAATTTCTCTCCATCTTATCAAATAAAATAAGAGAGAGAGAGAAAAAAAAGGAAAAATGGCCACAAGGAGGGGTGGATTTATAGTGCAGGCATTGAGCCCCAGTGAAAACCCTGGTGGCAATACAAAAATTAAAAATAATAAAAATTAATTCAGGATGATTTGAGATTTTTAAGGATTTTATTTATTTATGAGAAAGATAGGAGGAGAGAGAAAGAACAAGACATAACTCTGGCACATTTGCTGCCGGGGATTGAACTCGGGACCTCATGCTTGAGAGTCCAAAGCTTAATCACTGTGCCACCTCACAGACCATGTATTTTTTAATTTTTATTTATTCATTATTTATTGGATAGAGACTGAGAGAAATGAAGAGGGAAGAGGGAGGTAGAGGGAGAGAGGGACACCTGCAGCACTGCTTCGCCACTCATGAAGCTTTCCCCCTGCAGGTGGGGATAGGGGCCTTAAGCCAAGCATTTTGGTGCACTATAACATGGCATATCACTGCCTAGCCCTGGAATGAAAAGGTTTTTTAAAGGGCTTATTTTATTTGTTTCATGAGAGAGGGAGAGAGCACCTGCAGTGCCAGGGATGAAACCTAGGGACCTGCAGGTACACATGAAAGTCCTGCACTCTAGTCAGTGTTTGTTTGTTTCAAGACTGCATTGTAGTGATTTTAGAATTGTGGGACATAAATAATTAGGTTAATCAGTGTTGAGTGATTTTTTAAATATTTACTTATTTCCCCTTTTGTTGCCTTTTAAAAAAAATTGTTGTTGTTGTTGTAGTTATTATTGTTGTTGGTATTGTCTTTGTTAGGACAGAGAGAAATGGAAAGAGGGAGGAAGACAGAGAGGGAGAGAGAAAGATAGACACCTGCAGACCTGCTTCACCACCTGTGAAGCGATTCCCCTGCAGGGAGCCGGGAGCTCGAACCAGGATCCTTACGCTGTCCCTTGTGCTTCGTGCCACATGCGCTTAACCTACTGTGCTATCGCCGGACTCCGAGTGATTTTTTTTAGGACAACTTGGATGATTAATTTTTTTAAAATATTAGGCTGACTCTAAAATATCATGTTGTTAATGGGGTTGTCAATTGCCAGGCCATTTTCATGTTAATATTTTAGTAATTTCATTCCTAGGTGGGCAGAACTAGAGGTAAGAGTTCTTTGTCTTTGCCTCTGGGATGGAAGATTAAAGCTCTGTTTCTTCTCACTACTGAGAAACTCCAATCCATTGAAGGTGGAGCCATCAAATAAAACAAAAGAAAGAAGAATGTTTCAACACTCTTCCTGACCAAATCAGAGATGCATTTGTAAAATGAAATGTTTCACCTGGAGAAATTTCAGGAAAGGAATTGGCATAACTCGCTGTGTGTACTTTAGCGTCTCGGTGTTCAAAATGTTTTGCTTGCTCACCCCCTTAGAGGAATTTGAGAAACCATGTTTCCTTTTGTACTTTTAAAGGTCATGTCTAAAATGGCTCATCTTAAGTTTAAATAATAGCTAACTTTGTTATTTCTGGAATATTATAAGTATTGTCATTAAAAAAAGATTATTACATCATTCTCTAAGTGATTTCAAGGGGCTCTAATATCATAATGTATCTAACATCCATTTAAAAAATCTGTGATCAAGCTTTTTAAAAAAAGAATTTTTACATCATTATTTCTCTCTTCATCTTTTTTCCTATCCTACTTGCCCCTGAACATTTTTATAATAAGATTTTAAGCTGAAATGCCTTTTATTGATCAATCTATCATATTTCCCTACAGGAATGTTCTGAAAAATCTTTTAAGTCTCTAAGTTTTAAAAAAACTTGTATTGACTATATTATTAATACAATGCTGAAAACCTGTATTGACTTAACAACATAAATATTACACATTTTGATAAATTGTTAAACCAAACTCTTCCTATTTTTCCTTATTATGGATCAAAACATAAAATAATGAATGTTCACTTATTCAACAAATATTGAGCATCTCCTGTGTTCAGAGTTATTTGAGGCATTTGGGGTAGATTTGTAAACACTACAGATAAATGCCTGCCCTCATGGAATTTATACTGATGAGGGGAAGGTTTGACAGATAGTAAACAACATACACCAGTAAGTTATACAGTCAGCAGAAAATACAGGCTATAAGAAAAGACAGTGCAGGGCAAGAGGCATCTGTGGTGTTGAATGAGAGTCTAGAGTGGGCTGTGATTTTTTTTTTTTTAAGTTGAGGATCTCATTGAGAAGTTGACATTTGACCAAAGAAGGTAAAGGACTTTGCAATGGAGGTGTCTGGGAGGAAATGTACACCATGCAGAGGGTATAGTTGATGCAAAGGTCCTAAGTTGGCATCTTCTAGGATTGACAAAGGTACTAAAGTTATAACAGAGACTAGCCAGAGATGAGATCAGAGAAGTAATTTAGGGTTGGCAAAGTGTACAGACCTTGTAAAAATCCTGTAGACTCTTATACGGATATAGGCAACTAAACAAAATGAGGAGACATCGTTGGGATTTAAATAGAGGAGTGACATGATCTGACTTATGTTTTATGAGGACCATTCTGGCTATTATGTTGGAAGACAAGCATATGAATAGGGAGAGTTTTTGAAGAGCTTTAGTTCAAGCATTAATGGTGGTAGTTCAGAATAAGGAGAAACAGTGGAATTGGGGAGGGGTACTCAGACCTGGATTGAATGTGACAGGCAAAAGAAAAAGGGAATGGGTCCAGCATGACTCTAGGGCTTTTGGTCCGAGCAATTTGAAGGATGAACATGTCAGCAACTAAGATGGGAAAGTTGGTGTTAAATAGCTGTGAAGGAGGAACTTGATCAGCTTGTGGTGTACTAAGTCTGAGGTGTGCAGCAGACTACTGGGTATTAGAATCTGGAATTTAGGTAGATTTGAGTTGAAGATATGAATTCTGCAGTTGTCATCAACATAAATCTTAGATGATGATATCATTTAATATTGAAAGTCAGGAGATTTGATGACATCACCAAGGAAATGAATACAGATTGAAAAGAGAAGGAATCCAAAGAATGGACCCGGTGCTTTTGCAAGGTTAGTGGTCTGGAAAACAGAATGAAATCAACAAAGAAGGAAGAAGACAGGGAATGAGGGATTGAGGGATTGAGGGATGGAGGAAAACAGTGTAGTTAAAAAAAAAGTGAATCAATGGTGCCTGTTGCTGCAGACATTACAGACAGACCAATTAAGATGAGAAGTGAGATGAGATCATCAGCTGCAGACAATGTGAAGTTCACTGTTGACCTTGACAACAGTAGTTTTGATATAAGGATGATAATATTAATGAAGTAAAGTTAAGAGCGGCTAAGAGGCCCTCTCAGCTAAAGACTGACAATAACAGTACATGTATCATCTTGTATATGCTGTTATGATTGTTACATGTACACATAGTCTTTTTAAAATTTTTTTGTTTTTATTTACTTGTTTATTATTGGATAGAGATGGATGAAATTGAGGGGGGTGGGGAGATAGAGAGGGAGAGGCAGAGAGACACCTGCAGCCCTGCTTCACCACTTGTGACGCTTCCCCCGTGCAGGTGGGGACCAGAGGCTTGAACTTGGATCTTTGCACACTGTAATGTGTGTGCTTAACCAGGTGAGCCACCACCTGGCCCCATGTACACGGAGTTTTAACATGCACAGGGTATTTGGCATGCTCTTGGGCTTTGTGTAAATTGTATCATATGGCATACAGTCTACTGCTGTGGGATGGGAGAGGAGTTAGAAGAAGGAAGTATAGACACTTAGAAATTTTGCTGCAAAGGAACTAGAGAAATGGGAGAGCTGATAGTGGAAGTGAAATAAAGAGAACATTTAAAAAATATTTATTCCCTTTTTGTTACCCTTGTTTCATTGTTGTTATTGATGTCATTGTTGTTGGATAGGACAGAGAGAAATGGAGAGAGAAGGGGAAGACAGAGAGGGGGAAAGAAAGACAGACACCTGCAGACCTGCTTCACTGCCTGTGAAGTGATTCCCTTGCAGGTGGGAAGCCGGGGGCTCGAACCGGGATCCTTATGCCAGTCCTTGTGCTCTGCGCCAACTGTGTTTAACCCTTGCGCTACCGCCCGACTCCCCAAAGAGAACATTTTATAGGAGTGGAACTGCTTACAAAATTGTGGGACTGACCCAGTAGCGAAGGAAATACTGAAAGTATGAAAAATATGACAGATAATTGCAAAGTGATAGTGGAGATTTTGATCAGGTAAGTGGAGATTGGGATCTATTGCCTTAGGGGCCTGGAAAAAAGGGGTCCCGTGTATGGTGTGGAAGGTGAAGAAGAGGTTACAGATATTGGCAAGTAGGTGTGGAGAGATGAGCTGGTAGGATTCTATGGAAGCTTCAGTCTCAATTCTTCACTGTTCTCAACTGAGATAAGCATTTTTTTTTTTAAATGAAAAATGAGGATGAGATGGAAGGAGGTGTAGGGTAGAAGACAGAAAAAAAATGAACTCTAGAAGAATGGAGGAGGAAGTAGGATTCCTGGGCAGCACCAAGCATCTACTCAAAGTTCATAGTGCCAAACTCAAATAGAAACTAGTCAGTATGATTGTGCTTTTTGATAGCCATGTTCACATACTTGGGTGTGGTGTGGAGTAGATGGAGAGTGGGCTTGTGTCAGGGTTGTGGTTTTGTCCAGTAAGCAAGGCAAAGGGGGAAGAAGGTAAAAGGTTGAAAGTTTATGTGATTGGCAAAGAGTGGTAAGGGTGGGGGAGCATGGATACATGGGTTGAAGAATGGCTGAGTTAGAATACTGCAGGGAGATGGGAAGACAAGAGGTGGCATTCAGAATATGAGGCCTGACCTAGCGATTAAGATGGAGCAGAGTTTGATAAGAGGCTGTGTTCCCAACTTTCTCAAGCTGAGCAATTTTAGAACACAGTATATATGACAGTGGGAAGTCTGGAAATGAATTTCCTTAAAATTAATCTCGAGGTCTGGGGAGACAGAATAATGGTTATTGAAAAGACAGTGCTTTAAAACACAGTGTTTTAAAACATTGTGTTATACACTTTATTTAGAAACAGTTTATTATTTATTATTATTCATTGGATAGAAACAGAGAAATTAAGATGGGGAGGGAGGGAAGGAGAGAGAGAGAGAAAGAAAGGAACAGAAAGAGAAAAAAAAGCTGCAGAACTGTTTCACCACTTGTAGAGCTTCCTACCTGCAGATGGGGATGGCGTTTTGAAGCCTGGTCCTTGCACATTATAATACATGCACTGAACTGGGCCTACCACTGCCAGACTAGCAAAATACTTTTATGAAAGCCTGAGGCTCCAAGATTCCAGGTTCAGTCCTCACAACACTATCATAAGCCAGAGCTGAGCTGTGCTCTGGACTTTCTCTGTGTCCTTTTCATTGTAATCCTCTATCTCTCATTAAAATAAATAGTAATAAAAAAAAACTAGTCTCAGAAAGTCTTCATGAGCTCAAAGGTAAGGGAACACCAGATTGAAGAGAGAAGAGCCCAGCCTGTTCTTCTAGCATTTGACCTTCTTCCGTAGCCAGTCATCAGCGTCAGGTTGAGCCTGATGTAAAGTTTCGAGACCTCCTTTGAATCTGGAGAGGTGGCAGTCGTTGACTATGTGGGTCATAGTCTGTCTGTAGCCGCAGGGGCAGTTCAGGTCGTCTCTGTCTCCCCAGCGATGGAACATAGCGTTGCACCGGCCATGCATTGGATCGTGGTGCATCTCGTGAGTACCCATTCATTGGGGAAACTGACGATCCTTACTAGCCGACTGAATCCACATGGATCCCAGTCACTTTCAAAGCCAGCAACAAGCAGCTCCTGACAGCTTTCAAGCTGTTGGTCCTTCTCTTCGAGCCCAGCCTGTAATGACCAGGTGCATGGCTGGGGTGGGGGTAGACACTGTACAAGGTAGGAGGGGATTAGAGAGTTTCTCAAGAAAGAATTTTAGAACTTTTATTTTCTCACCAGGGTTATCAATGGGGCTTGGTGCCAGCAGGACAAATCCCACTTGCAGCACTGATCTACCACTGACAAAGCTTCCTCCTTGCAGGTGGGAACCGGAGACTTGAACCCGGGTCCTTGTGCAAAGTAATGTGTGCTCTCTACCAGGTGTGCCACAGCTCAACTGCTGTAACTTTCTAATAATTCATCTTGGTGGGCTCCCCAGTGAAAGTATTTCATGGCTGGTGAAAAGTCTGGTTTATTTGTTTATGCCAGAGCACCTACCAACTCTTGACTTTTTGCTTCCGAGATCAGACGAGATCCTGCGTGTTCAGGGTGGTATGGTCGTAGAAAAGCTCTTGACTTTTTGGTGGTGACAGATTGAACCGCTCACCTGCCAGTCTCCCTGCACATCATCGCTGCACTATATCCCTGGCCCATGAAATTTTTACATGAGAAAAGAAAATGCATTCTTTTTATACGACTGTCAAATAAAACAACTATAACGTCAAGAACAGAGTTTACCAACAGGTATCCTTGCAGCTCTAGAGGATGTGCCTTTCTAGTAATCCCCTTTCTGCAAGAGCCGGTCACTTTCCTTAACGCCAGGCCTGCGAGCCCAGGGCGCTGTCTAGCGAGTTTGAACCTTTGAATCTACAGATCCGCGGTTGGTTTGGAGGAAAGAGAAGGAAGGGGCCGCCATCCGCAGCCGCTTCCCGGAGGAAGCTGCTCCCGCTGCCGTCTCCCGGGGCGAAGCTGCTGAAGTCTCTTATTCGTGCAGAGGCAGGTCCTCAAAAACAAGCCCCGGCTGATCGCTCAACACTCGCCGGACGCCCACTACGTGCCCAGCTCTCCCGCGCGCCTGTGGACTGCTTTGCAGAGGGCTGTGCCCATTCCTCTGCTGACCACTCCCTCCAGGCAACCCCCCCCCCCCGCCTTCCACCCCCCTTTCCGGGCAGCACCCTCCCGCCCAGCCCGAGCCCAGGTCAGGACTCCTGGCCGCCAGGGTTGCCCAGCTGGCGCCTGCGCAGAGCGACCCTCCCGTCACTCCGGGGCGGGGGGCGGGGGCAGTCCGGAGAAAGGAAAGCTGCGGGGAAAAAGGGCCAAACCCTGAAATTACCCGGATGTGGTCTCCGCTCGCGCATGCTCAGTGGCCTCTCGACAAGTTGGCAGCAACAACACGGCCCTGCTCGCTGCCGCCGCTGCGGTAACGGAGCGGCTCGGGTGGCAGAGCCTGTGATCGCGCCCGCCCGCTCTCGCCGGGAGGCCCGGTCCCGCCCGCCCCTCGGCTCCACGGCCGCCCAGGGGACGGGAACGGGAGAGGAGAGTCGGGCGCCCAGCTCGAGGGTCTCCCCGCCGCGGGGCGGCCCGGCAGCTCGAGGCGGTCCGGCCCGCGCGGGCAGAGGCGCGGCGCCCAGAGGGGCGGCCTGAGCGGGACGGCCGGGCGGGGGCCGAGGCGCCTCCTGGCCGCCGGGGGAGCCGCGGGCCCGGCGCCCCCGTGGACGAGCAGCCGCCGGAGGAGCGTGGACGCCCCTCTCCATCGTCCCAGCCCAGGTAACGCCATGCCCCCTCCCCTTGCCCGGGCCGGGCCCGCGCACCCCGCCCGCGGCTTCCCCACCCCGGGGCGGCTCCGGGCTCCGGGCTCCGGGCGGCGGGGAGCGCGGGGGCCGCCGGCTGCGACGGGAGAGCGAGCGCGCCGGTGCGACGAGCCGGGCCGCGGTGCCGCGCGTCCCCGGGTCCGGGCTCGGTCGTCGGGCCCCGGCCACTCGGCGCAGCCGGTCGCGGCGCGAAGTTGGACTCGGACGGGGCTCCCGCGGCGGCGGCGGCCGCTCGTCTTTGTTGCTCGGGAGGAGTTTCCCTCGCGGGGCGCGGTAGCCCAGGTCTAAATGAAAGCGGTCAGTGCTGTGTCTTCATTTCTTCTGTCTGTCTCTTTTTCTTTCTTTCTTTCACCCCCCCCCCCAATCTTGTTTTCCCCTTTGTCCCATGCTTTCTCTTCCTGGTTGTGTATTGCAGTTTGTGTCCCAGGCTGGGGTTTGTTTTCTTAGTTTGAGGTGTTGTGGGTGACGGCGGGCTGCGGGACACATTTCTTAGCAACCTGCCCTCCCCCCCCCCCCCCCCCGCCACCAGCACAGGGCGGTGGGGGCATGAAAAAGTCGTCGCGGAATCTCACTGCCAGGACTACAAGTTACTGAGCGTGAAACTGGTGTCTGGTGGAGGGCGGTGGCTCCATCACATGCCCCAAACTGCTGTTCCGATTTCTCAAGCTAGATTATTCCTATCCGCCCCCCCCAAAGAAAGAGTGTGTTAGGTTAACTTTGAAAGGTCCCTGCGGATATGAAGAGGCGCTAAGAAGCCCCGCTGAAGACCCCACTGAGATAACTGCACGCACACGTTTATTTGTAATTAGTCTTGAAATGAGTTTCTTGCTACCTTTTAGTTTGCACCACAGTTCAAAGTGAAACTGCCGGTTATTAAGTAATAAGGAAAAAAAATGACTGGGTAATAATTTTCATCAGTATGGATTGACTTTCTGAAGACGTGCCGTCAATGACCTTTGATTTTTGCCAGAATTATCATTCTTTTAGTCTTCGTTGCAGTTTGATTTATTCGCAGTACTTTCGCTGGCAGAAACCACTGGGCCCCAGCAGAAAATACAGAAATGCATACTTTCGTGAAGTGCTTAAATTTAGAACATGGCCTCTGAATAACTTTATTTTAGATTTCTTAAGTTACCTTTGCTTTGTTGTTCGGGGGCTAAATATATGTCAAGTTAGGTACAGAAAGTTCTAACGAGTAACTTTTCTTTTTCTACCAAAGACTTATATGCTGTCTATAGTGGAAAATTCAGATATGACTAGTGCATGATTTCTCAGTGTTCAGTCATGTCATGATTTTGTTAAATGGGTTCATCACAGTATGAATACAGGCAGGCCAGGCACTTAAGATTTGGAGTATGGTTTGGTTATAGGTGGATGAATTATGTAGGTTTAAGTTGGAATTAAATCTAAGTGCCTTTCGAGAGAAAATTGATACTACAATCTGTGAGTCTATTAATAGAAGTGGCTTTTTCTTGGCTTTCCAGGCTTTTGGGTGAGGTTGCTTTAAAGACATACTGCATCTTATTATTATTATTTTTTTAAGCAGGGGTGCCTAACTAGAAACTGTTGTTTAAGTATCTCCATTATAAATCCCAGACTTGGGGAAAAGTCCTGCAAATCGGTTTCAGATTGAACGAAGATTTATGCTGAGAAAGTCATTTTGAAAATTATCAGAATACGTTTTATGTGGATCACTTACCTTTTCTGGTGGCTTTGCTGCTCAAAACATTTCTGCTTATATCAGGAAGCAGCAAATCTTGTTTGTTAAAAAAAAAAAACAAAACCAAAAAACTATGCTTCACTAAAACTACATTTTAGTTAAGCTCTGTTTCCATTTGTATGTGAATTCTTTTTCTGAGTTCCCGGCAGACCCCCAATTAAAGTGCAAGAATTGAACTAATTTATGCCCAGTCACACTCCAGCTCTCCAGCTTGGAAGCTGTTTTATCTGATTGAGCCGGTGTTATAGTAACATCATTAGGCACTATTCTAATTGAGCTGTGAATTGCTGAGGCCTCTTAACAGGGCAGTTAACCCTGTAGGATCTGTCTGCCTCATTTAAAATCTATATTTAAGCATTTAGAATGCAAGTTTTTAGTCTTGTCTAAAATTTTGCCTATTTTGGGAAGAACTTGTTCTTCTAATATGTTTTGACTTTACTTATTTGAGTTCTGTTTTGTCCCTTACTAGCTAGTGCCTTTTCCACTTTCTATTCAGTAATTTATTTGCAAAAGTGTTTTCTGACTTAATTTGTGTTAGTGATCTAGTAATGGTGTACAGATCAGAAGATCGCATAGATGTAGCTGCACACTACACCCACCACCAAAGTTCTGTGTCCCCATCCCTAGTAATTTTAGAGTGAATGGTTTTTGAAATGTTTCTTATTAACCATTTCAGTGATTATCACACACATTTGATTTCTTTTTTTTTTCCTAGAAAATTGTGTAGTTAGTTTTTTTAAGTAATAATTAAAGGTGACCCTCAAATGTCTCATCTCGCAGTCCCCAGCGGGAGTGGGAATGAGGTTGAGCAGGGAGGGTGCAGTGACAGTAAAACATTGGACTCTCAGGCATAAGGTCCAAAGTTTGATTCCCGGCAGCACGATGTCTGGTTCTTCCTCTCGATTCTCCTTCCTCATTAATAATAAATAAATAAATAAAATCTTAAAAAAAAACTTTGGACTTGGAGGCATGAGGTCTTGAGTTCTGTCTCTGGCATCACTCGGATCCCCCTCTTGTTAATAATAATAAATCTTAAATAAGCTGATGAAAACAGTCTCATGTGACTTCATTTTCTACACAATATGAGAGCTAATGGAGTTAGACCGACGTAGCACCAGATTTAGTCCATTGTAGATACAGTTGGAGATTTGATTGGTTTGAAATGAGAATTTTAGACAGTTGACAAATACATCTAGCTATCTTCCACTTGAGCACACTCTCACTGTACTTTTGACATTTGCATCAGTACCCTAATATGCCAAAACATATGCTTGGTACAGTGAGTCAGACATCAGATTACTTTTCTCATCTACCCGCAGTGTGAATTTTTGGTGATAGGAAATGTGACTGAATTCCAGTTTCTGAGGAACAGGGTATTATAGGTTGTGTCACCTGTGGTCATATGTGGTGTGATTGGCATCTGGGAAAATTTGTTTCAACCAGGAGAGTGACTAGAAACCAGGATAAGTGCTTGCCTATGTGAAACTAAGATTTTGGTTAGACTTTTACAAGTCTTGATTTGCTACTGCAGATTTTGTCATAAATAAGGTAGAGACTTACTGTAAAGAATGCCTATTGTCGGGGGCCGGGTGGTGGTGCACCTAGATGAGTGCACATGTTACAATGCTAAAGGACCTGGGTTCAAGCCCCCAGTCCCCACCTGCAGGGAGAAAGCTTTGCGAGTGGTGAAGCAGAGTTGCAGGTGTCTGTCTTTCTTCCACTCTGTCTCTCCCTACCCTCTAGATTTCTGGCTGTCTCTATCCAATAAATAAATAAATAAATATATATATATATAATTAAAAAATTAAAAAGGAATATCTACTGTCTGGAATTGTACCTTTGGTCTTGTCAGTATTTCAAGATGTCTGTTGTCACATCTTATTTTATAACTTTTTTAAGGTCATTTTTCTGTTTTGTTCTTTTTAAAAATTATTTTACTTATTTATTTTTGAGAGAGATGCAGAGAGAGAAAGACACAGAGATACTCTGGCTTATGGTGGTGCAGGAGATTGAACCTGGACTTGAGTCTCAGGCATGAGAGTCTCTTTGCATAACCATTATGCTATCTACAACCACCCTATTTTATAACTTTTTAAACATAATTATTTATGGGGTGGAGAGAGAGGGAGAGAAGTAGAAAGAGAGAGACCGTCCCAGACCATCACTCTGGTGCATGCTATGTTGGGGATGAAACTCAGGTCCTCATGTGTAAGTCCAGTGCTTTCTCCACTGCTACTTAATCAGTTTATAATTGATAACTATTTAAGCTCAAGGAAAAATAAACTTCATTGTTACATTATTTTGGGTAATGCCAGGGTTGAATCCAGGATCTTCTACATGAGAAGAAGCATGGTTCCATCACTGAACTACATCTCTGTCACTCTTTTTTTTTTTAATTCTTTTTTTATTATTTTATTTATTTCCCCTTTTGTTGCCCTGGTTGTCTTTTTATTGTTGTTGTAGTTATTATTGTTGTTGTTATTGATGTCGTTGTTGTTGGATAAGACAGAAATGGAGAGAGGAGGGGAAGACAGAGAGGGGGAGAGAAAGACAGAAAGACAGACCTGCTTCACCGCCTGTGAAGCGACTCCCCTGCAGATGGGGAGCCGGGGGCTCGAACCGGGATCCTTATTCCGGTCCTTGTGCTTTGCGCCACATGTGCTTAACCTGCTGCGCTACCGCCTGACTCCCTACTCTGTTGTTTTTGCAGTTTGGAAAGCATATAATTGTTAAGATTTTTTTTTTTAACTTTTTTACTCCTTAGGTTTAAGCGGTAGTTCTCAACCTTGGCAGCACTTTGAAATCTCTTGGGAAACTTTACAAAATACTGATGGCTGGACCCCATTCCCAGAAATTGTGATGCAGGCAGTCTGGAGTGTAAACAGATCGAAGTTCTGAAGTGATTGAGCTATGAGCAGTTTTTTAACAGTTTTTTTCCCCCAAATCATTTCCTTTGTGTTGACTTTACATTCTTTAATACAATGATATATGTATGTATAAGGTAATCACCTCACCTCTAACTTACTGGGACCATTAAAAGAATTGTCACATTTGTTTTGCTTCAAGTCTGTCCCCTTCCCTTATTTGGTTTCTCCCCTCTTTGCTTTTTTCTTCATTTTCAGTTTATTTGAAGAATCAGGTAGCCAATTTTAGGAAGCTATCTTTCCCATGATGAAAACTAGGAAAACTGTTCTAAATAACTCCTTTTAGAGTGTAAAGACTTGTCTTAGTACCAAAATTAGCATCTAAGTTCCTAATAGAGTTTGGTCCTCTTAGATGGTAGGTAATGTGCTTGGGAAGTACAAACATTTTTAGCTGCCAATTAGTTTGTCATTCTCTGGTTCTTGGGAACAAGCTGTATTGATTTAACTTTTGCTGTCAGGGGTTAACATACACTGAGGTGGTGGCTCACCAAGTCCAGTTAGTTATCTGTTAGTTTTCTAGAGATTATCTAGGGCAGGAGTGGGGAACATATGGTCCACAAAATCATTTGGTTTGGCCCTGCTAAGGCAGTCACAGCTTTTTTTCTACAGCAACATTAAGTGCTAATTTTTAAGTTGATAGTTTTTGTATGGCCTGTGAATGATATTATAAACATACAAATAGCCCTTGGCAGAAAGAAGATCCTTCACCAGTGATCTGAGGGATGTGTTTAATTCTCCACTTACAGCACCTGAAATATCCCAAGTATTGGCATCTGCTTCTGGAAGAGCTATTAAAAAACAAAGCAGTATTCTTTCTTTGTTCTGTCTTTACACACCATTCTGTTATACACACTGATTCAGAATGGAATAGGAGAGGAGGCATGTGACTGTAAATTATAATGAAAGTACCTCTTGATTTTAAAAGCTTTGTATATTATTTTGTCCTTATTGCTTCATTTGTTTTAGTATAATAGACTTGTCTTTGCAATCATTGGTGCACTGCAATGATTGGAGTAATTTACTGCAAATCTATTGAATGCTAATTTGCATATTTAGAATTAATATAATCTAAAATGTCTGCTATTGAGTATCTTGTCTTTCCAGTAAGGTGTGATTTCTGTATCTCAATGTGGATGAATGTCAGTTCAGCTTTTTTTTTTTTTTTTTTTGCCTCCAGGGTTATCGCTCGTAGCACGAATCCACTGCTTCTGGAGGCCGTTTTCCCCCTTTTGTTGCCCTAGTTATTTATCGTTTTTGTTATTGTTGTTGTTATTGCTGTCGTTGTTGTTGGATAGGACAGAGAAGTTGGGAGAGGAAGAGAAGACCTGCAGACCTCCTTCACCATCTGAATGTGGGTAGTCAGGAGCTCGAACGGGGATCCTTATTCTGGTTCTTGTGCTTTGTGCTGTGTGTGCTTAACCTGCTGTGCCACCACCCAGCCCCCAGTTCAGGTCTTTTTAAAGTAAAAATTTGTTTCTAAATGTTGATGCGTTAAGAGTATTTGTCTCTGGTCTTCACTATTGAATTCTAGAACACTTGATATCAATAGGTGGCCAGTTATATTGCAGTGGCTGAATCATCTGGTGGAACTAGTATTTGAAGGGGTATGATTAGCTAGAGATCGTTGTATGTTAACACACTGGATGCATCTGTGTTATAGATAGGGCCTAAAATTAGTTGAGGGATTTTATGTGTACAGATGTTGAAATTAAGCAGCTGGCTAATTGTAAAGAGAAAGCTGTAGCTTCATGTAATTAGCTTTTTCTTGTCGTCTTTGTCACTGCTGGGTGGGTACAAAATGCAGGGCCTCATAAATACAAAGTATGTGTTCTATCATTGAAGTACATCCTTGAATCCTGTCTTCTTAGTGGTTCGCATAGTTCCCTGATAATTGTAATTGATGTCACTATCTTGTCTGATGATTTCTACAGTGAAGCACATAGAGTAGATCAGTGCTTCGTAGAACTGATAGCACCTCAGACTCTGGAGTGCTTTTTGAAGAGAGGGTCCCTTTATTGTTATCTGTCAGTAGGATTGATAGACTCCTTTATTTGAGAGGTTTTATCAGTAGTATTTTCAGTTATCACTTGTTAGAATTCGCCTTTCCTCCCAATATTTTTTCTTGTTATTTATCTTTTATTTAAATATTTAATTTATTTATTTATTACTGGGTAAAGACAGCATAAGTGAGAGGAGGGCTGATAGAAAGGGAGAGAAACAGTCACCTGCAGCCCTGCTTCACTACTTGTGAAGCTTTCCCCCTGCAGGTGGGGCCCAGGAGTTTGAACCTGGGTCCTTGCACACTGTAATGTGTGCACTTAACCAAGTGTGTCACTCCCTGGCCTCTCTTTCCAATCTTTTTTAAGACGGTGTTTCTCAAAGCATGGTCCACAGTCTCCTGTGAGATCTCCATAACCCTTGTCTTTAAGAGGGTTCACAAAATAAAAAATGTTTTATAATGATACTGAGGTAGCATTTGTCATTTTACTCTGCTGCTATTTTCAGGAATAGTGAAGAAGCAATTGTGGGCAAACCACTGACATCTTTGCCTGAATCAAGATAGTAAGTAGCCCAAACTGTATGAGATTTCTTACTGTTTTTCCTAGCTAGACACAGACACAAATTGAAGTACTAGGACAGGTTGAATGCATATGCTACAATGTGCAAGGACCCAAGTTCAAGCTCTTCTTCCTACCCTCAGGATGGGAGCTTCATGAATAGTGAAGCAGTGCTGCAGATATCTTACCTCTCCCCTTCCCCCCCCCCTCCTCTCGCTGTCTCTTCCTTCCCTCTCAGTTTCTCTCTGGTTTGAACAAATAATAAGTAAATAAAGACAAAAAAATATTAGAACAAAAATGCCAGTTTCCCTGAAGAAAATCCTTGCTGAAAAGTTTTAATTATAACAGCTTTGGAGGTGGCACAGTGGCTAAATCACTAGGTTTACAATCATGAGGTTCTTAGTTTGATCCTTCGAATTGTGTGTTTCAGAGTGATGTTCTGGTGCTAGTTCTCTCCTTTTTATTATTATTATTTCTATTATCTTCTAGAAAGTTTTAACTAAGAAAATTTCAGGGTGGTTGAGCCCACAAGAGCAATGACCTGGGTTCGAGTCCGTAGTCCCCACCTGCAGGAGGAAAGCTTTGTGAGTGGTGAAGCTATGTTGCAGGTGTCTCTCTGTCTCTCCCTATCATTCCCTTCCCTCTAGATTTCTGGCTGTCTCTATCCAATACATAAAATAAAATAAATTAAAAAATTAAAAGAAAATTTCATTCTGAATTGCATATCTTTTTTTCCCCTCTATCTTCTTCCCTCTTTTTCCCTCGCTCCCTCCTTCCCTCTTTTTTTTCTGTCAGTGGAGCATCCATATTCCAGGCTGACTTGTTTAGCTAGAAAGAAAGACACAAGAGAGAAAGAAAGACACTACAGCACAGAAGCTTCTTGCTGGCTCAGGAGTTCATGTCTTTTTATTATTCAGTGTGATTAGATGTAAGTGTCCATAAAGTACTTTTGTACGTTGAAGTTTAAAATACATCTCTAGGAAAAGTATTTGTGTAGTTGAATCGCAAACTAGGCTGCATTTTTGTACAATACCAATTTAAATTTTACTTTAAATATTGACTTCTAGGTGGATCATAGTTATTCAGATTTGGACATTTGACAATGAGTGATTTATTTTTATGTATGAGTTTTTATTTTTTGTAGTGTTTTTTTAGAGGTTTTTCTTATATATTTTTTGATTGGGGATTAGTGGTTTACAGTAAATACATGTGTTGATACTTGTGAAACATTTCTGTTCTATGCAAAACATCTCACCCCCGGTCTAGGTCCTCCTCCACCATCATACACCAGGATGTGAACCCCTCCCCTCTCTGCCCTTTACTTTGGTGCAATAAACCAAACACAGTCCAAGTTCTACTTTGTGCAAATTTCCCCTTTCTATTCTTATTTCTCGACTTCTGTCCATGGGTGAGATCATCCCATATTCATCCTTCTCTTTCTGGATTATCTCACTTAACATGATTCCTTCAAGCTCCATCTAAGATGAAGTGAAGAAGGTGAATTCATTATTCTTAATAGCTGAGTAATATATATATATATATATACCACAACTTTTTTAGCTACTCATCTGTTGTTGGACACTTAGTTTGCTTACAGGTTTTGGCTATTACAAATTGTGCTGCTATGAATATAGGTACATGCATATATATATATATATATTTTTTTTTTTTTAATTTTTTATTTACGAAAGGATTAATGAACAAAAACATAAGGTAGGAGGGGTACAACTCCACACAATTCCCACCACCCAATCTCCATAACCCACCCCCTCCCATGATAGCTTTCCCATTCTCTAGCCCTCTGGGAGCATGGACCCAGGGTCATTGAGGGTTGCAGAAGGTAGAAGGTCTGGCTTCTGTAATTGCTTCCCCGCTGAACATGGGCGTTGACTGGTCGGTCCATACTCCCAGTCTGCCTCTCTCTTTCCCTAGTAAGGTGTGTCTCTGGGGAAGCTGAGCTCCAGGACACATTGGTGGGGTCTTCAATCCAGGGAAGCCTGGCCAGCATCCTGGTGGCATCTGTAACCTGGTGATTGAAAAGAGAGTTAACATACGAAGCCAAACAATTTGTTGAGCAATCATGGATCCCAAGCTTGGAATAGTGGAGAGGAAGTGTTAGGGAGGTACTCACTACAAACTCTAGTGAACTTCTGCTTTCAGGTATATATTTTGCAGTAGTTTATAGATACATGTGAACATAAGCTCTCTCTCACAGAAACTGGTGTATATCTACGATGTGGGACTTTGTTAGAAAGTGAACTACCTGAGATGAAATTAGAGTGTACTATAAAAGGAAAGGTCTCACTCGAGTAATGAAGCTGAAGGGTTGTCATTCCACACGTGAAGTCTCTGGACACAGTCTGAGGTGAAGCATGTTGAGGTGGCAATCATTGCGTTGGTTACATGCATATATTTTTGGATGGGTGTGTTTAGTTCCTTAGGATATATCCCCAGGAGAGGAATTGCAGGGTTATCGGGTCTACTTCTAGCCTTCTAAGAGTTCTCTAGACTCCTCTCCACAGGGGTTGGATCAATTTACATACTAACCAACAATGTAAGCCTACCAATTTAAAGAAAGTAATTTTGTTGCCATTAATAAAATCTGATCTTTTGTTTTGGGAAAATTAGAATTTTGGATTATCTGTTATCTATTACCTGTGGGTTTACCAGTTTCTGAAGTTTAAGACTTTCCTAGTGAGATGGGAATTGATATTAAGGAATATGACTTAATTACATAGACACATACACTCTCACTTTGAGTTTAACTTCATGTACTGAATTTATAGTTAGATACATGTATAGAATTAAACATATCTTCCAAGTGTTGACACACTCTGCTATATAAATGAATATTTACAAATATATAACATATATGAACATATAGAACATGTTACATACATACTTACATACAAGTAACAGTACAAAATATCGCATGGTTAGGAAATCCATATAGACTAATCCAAGTATCATATAGACTAGTGGATCTTTATGTAACAGAGCCAGAATGTTTATTGCTGTGATTTTATGTTGCACATTGCAGTTAGCCCCTAAGAACTATCATTTGTTGAACTTTAGTGCTGAATAGACGATAACTACTGTCGTCTGAAAAGCCTATTATGATAGTTCTCACTTCCAACTACTTCTATGTATGAGGTCTGTCCGTTTCCTCCACATACTTTAACCCAGGTAACACAACACAACAGATTGGATGCAGAAACAGATATGACAATGCAGCTATCTTCCATTAAGTTGGGCATTAAAGAAATTTACAAATGAAAAAAACCTCACTCTAAATACTGACTTGGTTTTTCTGTCTTGGAAAGTAGTTTTTCATAAAACACATGCATAATGGGTTTATTATTTTAAATAAAGTTGATAATCTGTTTTGATTTTAAGTAAGTAAATAAATGTCAGTAGATGTAACTGACATAAGCAAAGGCTATTTGGCATTCTCAGTGACTGAGATTGTAAATAAGGGGACCTGAAACCAGAGAGTTTGACAAGCAGTTTAAAGTAACTAGTTACGCATATTCTTGACTAGATTACTGATAGGCTCGATTGTTTAGCTTGTATTGCATCCATGCTAATTCTGAGAATGTTACTGAATTTTGGTTCAGTTATACATTGGAAAACATTAAATAGTTAAGCTTTAATAAGAATTCACTAACTTGCTCTGGAAATAGAACTAGACTCAGAGGGTAGGGTCTAAGGTCACAACCAAAAGTCTTATCTCCGAACCTTGCTTCCCTTCTTGTCAGCTTCAAGTCCATCAGAAAGAGAACTTTCCTCCTCTGAATTGTCAACAGAGTTCTTGGAGCTTGACTTTTTTTTTTTTTTTTCCTATCTTTGAAACTATTGGGTAAATAGAAAATGACTCCAATTTGTCTGGTTTGTCCCACAGGCCCACCTGGAGAAATCTTGCAAAGTTAGCGTAGTGTACAGAATGGGAAATACATCTATCAGGCAGAATGCAGATGTTAGCAACAGGGCTTTGATTCCCACCCCCCCCCCCCAGGGTTGTTACCGCAGGCTCCACACCTGCATATTTCTATCACTCTTGGTGGACTTACCTACCTACCTACCTACCTACCTACCTACCTTTTTTTCTTTCTTTCCTTATTTCTCACTCCCTTTCTCACTCTCTTTCTCTTTATCTATTTCTTTTTTTAAATAGAGAGTGAAAAACAGGGAGAAAGAAAGAGAAAGGCCCCAGCACTGCTCCACTGTATGTGAAGCTCCCTCTGTGCAGTATCTGGTATGCAGTGCTCTCAGACTCGAACCCTCAGGCCCTTGGACATGGTAAAGTGTGTGCTTTTCTAGGTGAACTAGTTCTTGGCCCCGTTGATTTTTTTTTTTTTTAACACGTTCTGTTAATCCAGGGGAAAAAAAATTTCCAAATCAGATTATTTTCAATGAAGTTAGCATACCAACACAATAGATGTAAGATCTATGTGTAAATAAGAAACATGTTTGTCCCTTGCAATTCATATTGTCACAAGAAAATCTTCTTGTTGCTTTGATTATATTATTCCAAGTCAGATTTTTTGTTTCATTAATATCTGGACTTGTAATCCTTATGCTCTTCGGTATTCTCTTTTTTAAAAAAAAAAATTTATTCATTCATTTATTTATTTTAATGAGAGAGGTACAGAGGCCAGAACACTGCTCAGCTGTGTCTTTTTTCTATTATTTATTCTCTTTTGTTGCCCTTGTTGTTTTATTGTTGTTGATGTCGTTGTTGGATAGGACAGAGAGAAATGGAGAGAGGAGGGGAAGACAGAGAAAGGGAGAGAAAGATAGATACCTGCAGACCTGCTTCACCGCCTTTGAAGCAACTCCCCTGCAGGTGGGGAGCCAGGGGCTCGAACCGGTATCCATACGCTGGTCCCTGTGCTTTGTGCCATGTGCGCTTAACCTGCTGCACTACTGCCTGATTTCCTGATGTTCTCTCTCTCTTTTTTTTTATTAAAAAAATTTTTTTCTTTTATTTACTTATTTATTCCCTTTTGTTGCCCTTGTTGTTTCATTGTTGTAGTTATCATTGTTGTTGTTATTGATGTCGTCATTGTTAGGACAGAGAGAAATGGAGAGAGGAGGGGAAGACAGAGAGGGGGAAAGAAAGACACTTGCAAACCTGCTTCACCACCTGTGAAGCGACGCCTCTGCAGGTGGGGAGCCGGGGGCTTGAACCAGGATCCTTTCATCGGTCCTTGAGCTTTGTGCCACATGCGCTTAACCCACTGCACTACTGCCCGACTCCCTTGATGTTCTCTTCTAACTGCAAGCTGCTTGACAAGTCTGAGCTGAGGCTCTTGGTTGTTCCTTTGCTTAGGATCTAGGCTGTACTTGTGCTGCAGGCAGTTGAACTCAGCCTGTGTACTTTCTTCTTTTCTGCTGTAAACCTGTCCTTAGACTTTCTAATGTTATATTTACCTGTTAACTTCTTTGTATTCCTTGCTAAATTTAAAAGCTCCCCCCAGATATTCCCATACTAAATAGTTTATTCATTGTTGATCAGAATATCTCTAACTTGTATAAACTATGTTTGTGTATTGGTTTCACAGATATGAAACTAATTCAGAAGTAAACAGGCGAGCAGTTAGGAAAAAAAAGTGTCAGAATTCATGCAAGTTTATGGATTTCCATGAGAAACTCTCAGGACAGTGAGAAGCTTTTAAAAACATTTATTTATTATTATCTTTTAATTTGAAAAGACAGGAATTGAGAGGGAAGAGGAGATAGAGGGATAGAGACTCCTGCAGCACTTACTCACCACTTATGAATCTCCTCCCTCGCCTGCAGGCAGGAACTGAGGTCTTGAATCCTGATCTTCACTCATGGTGATGTGTGTGCTCATCCTAGTGTGCCACTGCCTGGACAGTGAGAATCTTAATTAACTTGGTTATTTGGCATCCCAATCCATTAATTCTTCCATATGACCCTTGACCAGCTTGTGATTAATGGCAAGATTATAGAGATGAAACAGACAAAGAATACAGATATAAGAATAAGCCTCTGTCTTTTTGCTGACTTTCTGCTTCCCATTACCCCTCTCCTTTGGGGTAGTTTGTTCTAGGCCGTGAATTTAGCACCTGTATGTGAGAGGTTTTCTAATAGTCCTAATTTCTCTACTGAGTGCCTCAAACTCAGTGTATTAGAAATGGAACCCATTGCTCAACTGCTTTTAAATCGATATCTTTTTTCATCAATTAACCTATCTAGGAGGTTTGTCATTTTTAAATAGACTCTTTTATTCACCCCTTATATTTACTTGACTGAAAAAAATCCAGTTTAGAGGGGGCAGGGAGATAGCATAATGGTTAAGCAAAAGACTTTTATGCCTGTGGGGTTTGAGTTCCCAGGAGAGGAGAGATTTCTGTAGGACTACTCCACTGCTCATAGAGCATGAGGGTGGGATTTGAACCTGGGTAGTACTTACACATAGTAATGTGTTCTCTTCTGGGTGAGCCACCATCCAGCCTACTGGTATTGAAATTTTAAGCTGGATTTTATTGTGGGAGGCTGTCTCAGAATGTTTAGTAGCAATCCACAAGATACCTAGTATTCTTCCTCCCACTTTCCTATTCAAGTTGTAACAATCAAAAATGTCTCTAAGTATTGCCAAGTGTTTCCTGAGAGGAGAGGAGGCACAGTTCTTGTTGAGAACCAGATAGTCCTATATGACTGGTCAGTCAAATAATAGCAAGATACTTAAAAGACATTTAAGGACATATGTAGAGATGGATACTTTGTTTTTGTTTGCCTAATGTCTGAGAGATGACAGTGGATAGTGTTGCCAGTTTGTAATGAATATATTTCAACTTAGGCAGAAAAGAAACCTTTGTTTTAAGACACTGATAGTTGGGGGGGGGGGTGTTGTCACTGTCACTATGACATAGTCTATCCCCATCCTGACTGTTAAATTGTGCTGAGACTTGACTTTGCTGTTGACTTTATGATCCCAAATCACTTCAGCTCCTCTGACATCTATTGCTTAGTGTAATAATATGTTTGAATCTTCTAGTATGTGATGCTCAGTACAGTAGTCTTGCTTTCAATTTACTTATTTATTTTTGTTTCTCCAAGGCTTTACCACCCTCTCCCCTCCCCTCCCCTCCCCTCCCCTCCCCTCCCCTCCCCTCCCCTCCCCTCCCCTCCCCTCCCCTCCCCTCCCCTCCCCTCCCCTCCCCTCCTCTCCTCTCCTCTTTTACCAGAGCACTGCTCAGCTCTGGCTTATGGCAGTGTGGGGGATTGAACCTGGGACTTGAGAGCCTCAGGCATGAAAGTCTCTTTGCATACCATTATGCTATACCCCCACCTGGTGCCCTGTCTTTTTATTAATGAGAAAGATAGGAAGAGAGAAAGGAAGAACCAACCATCACTCTGGTACGTGTCCTGCTGGGGATTGAACTCGGGACCTCATGCTTGAGAGTCCAGTGCTTTATCCACTACACCACCTCTTGGACCACCCCAAGTACTGCTTTTTAAAGGGACACCGTGGAAATTAGTGGGAGGGCCCTGGTGGGTGGGGCCAGAGGTAACCTAGAGTGAAGAACTGGACTACTTGTCCCAGAAAGTTGTGTAGAAGTAAAATGTGTGGGTGGGGGTATAGCATAATAGTTATGCAAAGAGACTTTCATGCTGCCTGAGGCTCTCAAGTCCCAGGTTCAATCCCCCACATCGACATAAGCCAGAGCTGAGCAGTTCTGGTAAAACAACAACAACAAAAAACTTGTAATTAATCCAGAACCTAACTCATATCAACATACTCAGTCTTTTAGGACTTAAGTTCCTCTTAATTTGGTTTCTTTCTTTCCTTCCTTCCTTCCTTCCTTCTTTTAGGACTTAAGTTCCTCTTAATTTGGTTTCTTTCTTTCCTTCCTTCCTTCCTTCCTTCCTTCTTTCTTTCTTTCCTTCCTTTTTTCTTTCTTTCTTTCTTTCTTTCTTCTTTCTTTCTTTCCTATTCTTTCTTTTCCTTCCTTCCTTCCTTCCTTCCTTCCTTTTTTATTTGTTAACAAGAAAGATAGGAGGAGAGAGAAAGAACCAGACATCATTCTAGTACATGTGCTCCCAGGGATTGAACTTGGGACCACCTGCTTGAGAGTCTAGTGCTTTATCCACTGTGCCACCTCCTGGACCACACTTAATTTGGTTTCTTAGTAAAGTTGCTGTATTTGGAATTTTTTAAATTTAGTTTCCCTTTTGCTGCCCCTTTTTTGTTGTTGTTGTTGCAGTTACTATTGTTATTGATGTCGTTGTTGTTAGATAGGACAGAGAGAAATGGAGAGGGGGAGAAGACAGAGAGGGGGAGAGAAAGATAGACATCTGCAGACCTGCTTCACCACCTGTGAAGCGACTCCCCTGCAGGTGGGGAGCCCGGGGCTCAAACCGGGATCCTTACTCCAGTCATTGCGCTTTGTGCCACCTGTGCTCAACCTGCTGTGCTACAACTCCTGGAATTTTTTTTTTACATTGTGCTACACCAGCTTTTTAAAAAAGTATTTATTTATTTATTCCCTTATGTTGCCTTTGTTGTTTTATTGTTGTAATTATTATTGTTGTTGTTATTGATGTCGTCGTTGTTGGATAGGACAGAGAGAAATGGAGAGAGGAGGGGAAGACAAAGGGAGAGAAAAAGACACCTGCAGACCTGCCTGTGAAGCACCTCGCTGCAGGTGGGGAGCTGGGGGCTCGAACCAGGATCCTTATGCTGGTCATTGCATCTCAAGCCACATGCTTTCCCCCCCCTTTTGTTGTCCTTGTTTTTTTTTTAATTGTTGCTATAGTTATTATTATTGTTGTTGTTGTTGATGTTGTCATTGTATAGGACAGAGAGAAAGATGGGGAAGACAGAAACAGGGAGAGAAAGATAGACACCTGTAGACCTGCTTCACTGCCTGTGAAGCGACTCCTCTGCAGGTGGGGAGCCAGGGGCTCGAACTGGGATCCTTATGCTGGTCCTTGTGCTTCATGCCACGTCCACTTAACCCTCTGCGCTACCTCCTGACCCCCTGTATTTGGAATTTTATAGAGTTCACTATATCTGGAAAATCCATGTCACTTTATTGCAGTCACCTTTTGCTCTTGGAGTTACCAAAGCAACACACCTGCTTTGGACAGACTATTATAATGTAGCTATTATATTAATGATAATGATTCTCCATATAAATGCAGGCATCTAACTTCTTTATTGTAATTTCTAAATTTGATATGCCTGGGACCAGACAGTGGCATGACAGGTAGAAAACACACATTACCATGTGTAAGGACCCAGGTTCAAGCCCCTGGTTTCCACCTGCAGGGGGAAAGCTTTATAAGTAGTGAAGCAGTGCTGTAAGTTCTTTCTATTTTATTCCCTCTGTCTCCCCTTTCCATCTCAATTTTTTTCTGTCTCCATCAAAAATAAGGAAATAATAATAATAAAAAAGAAATAAATGACTTCTGGGTGTGGCAGATTAGTCATGTAGGCACTGAACCCCAGTGATAATACTGGCAACATTAAAAATAAATAAGTAAATTTGATATGGTTGACATTTTAGCTAAAACGCAGATTTTATTATATGTTAATCTTAATAGATAGGCTGTCATCATCATCATTATATTTTTTATTTATTTTATTTATTCCCTTTTGTTGCCCCTGTTGTTTTATTGTTGTAGTTATTATTGTTGTCGTTGTTGTTGGATAGGACAGAGAGAAATGGAGACAGGAGGGGAAAACAGAGAGGGGAGAGAAAGATAGACACCTGCAGACCTGCTTCACCACTTGTGAAGCCACTCCCTTGCAAGTGGGGAGCCAGGGTTCGAACCGGGATTCTTATGCTGGTCCTTGTGCTTTGTGCCACCTGCGCTTAACCCGCTGTGCTACAGCCCGACTCCCCATCATCATTTTTTACCAGAGTACAGCTCAGCTCAGATTTTACCAGAGTACAGCTCAGTGGTGTAGGGGATGGAACCTGGGATTTTGGAGTCTCAGGCATGAGTCTTTTTGCATAACGATGATGCTATCTCTCCTTGGTTGGAACTTGGAAGGTCGCTAATAAGGTGATATAAACTATTTGTTGCAAAAATAGCATGGGGCCATTGATGGAACTTAAAGCCATTTCCTTTTCTTAAAGGCTTGTTTTGTTTTAATGAAACCAGAGTGCTGCTCAACTCTAATTTATGTGCATCCCAGTGGTTGGACCTGGGACTTGGGGAGTAAGGCACTAAAAAGCCTGCCCAGTGCATTGTGTCCTCCCCCCCCCAGTCTTAAAGCCATTTGCTGATCATATGCTACTTATTTTGCACACAATATAGTGTTTGTAATATTCTTAATAAAGTTGGTCAACTAATGGTTCCCAAGTTGCTTTTATGTACATTGTTGCATTTGATTACTGCAGTAAAGTAGTAAAACTGACAAGGCGGAAGTTGTTCCCATTTTATAGATGGGAGGGTTATAAGACTGTTAATTTGCCCGGTCATTCTGCTAGAGATTTAGTTTAAGCATTTAATTTTATTTATACCCGTCTCATTTTTTTTTTTTTTGTCTACCATTATTCCATACAACCTAAGAAAAAAATCTAGTGTAGGAGAACATCAAAGCACTGCCATTTTTTTTTTTAATGCTAGGAACTAATATTTCAGGTCTTCGTGGTCATAGGAATACAATGAGGAGAAGAAAACCTAAGAGATCAGAGGTGGCACAGAAGTTAGAACTCTGAACTTAAATGCATGAGGTTCTGAATTTGATTCCCAGCATTGTATATGCACCTTCTCCTCACTCCACCATTAATAACTCTAAAAAAAAAAATGACTAGACCTTTACTGAGTGGGCAACATATGGGCCTGGATGTTTTAAGCAAAAGAAATAACATCACCATGAACCTGAAAGCATGTAGTGAACGGAAATGCATTCATTTGACAGCCAGGACTGCTTAGCATGTCCTAGGAATTGGGCATTAATGATGGCTTAGACATGTACCACCCTGTTCCCTAGAGTTTCCAGTCCAGAAACTGAAGTTGTCCTAAAGTTGGCACTCAAAATTCTCAAAATAGGGAGTGGGGCTGGTGGTGGTACAATCTGTCGAGTGCACACATTACTGTTCACAAGGACCCTAGTTGAAACCCTCTGTCCCCGCCTTTATGAGGGTGGAGGGGTTGCGTGAGTGGTGAAACATTGCTGCAGATCTCTCTTCCTCTTTGTGTCTGTCTCACTTTTTTTCCTCCAGGGTTATCGCTGGGGCTATGTGCTTTTAACACTATAAACCCACTGCTCCTGGTGGCAGAGGAAGTAGAGGGAGATAGAGGGAGAGAGGGAGAGAGCTGCAGACTTGCTTCACAACTTGTGAAGCATCTCCCCTGCAGGTGGCAAACTGGGGGTGGGATGGAGGGTTGCGCATTGAACCCCGGTTCCTTGCACAAATAAATAATTTCAAATTTTGTTTCTCTTGGGCCACATTTGGGTTAAAGGTGTGTGTGGGGTTTTCTTTTTTGTTTATTTGGTTTTGTTTTTGGGGGGTGTGTTTCTCCCCCTTTTTCTTCAAAGTATAATAGTTGCCAATACTTAAAGATGATTTCACTTACTAATGGGCACCAAACATCAGACAGCCAAAGGTTAGACAGCCTGTGGCTATAATTCTCAGAGGCCACTTCTGCCAGGAGTGAGTGGTGGCTACCCACCGGAATGGGGTCCATGTGGACACTCCTCAGGACATTTCTTTGTATCTGTTCATGTATGTGCTTTGCCTGGGTATGTTTTGAGTCCTAGGTGAGTGGTTTACTTCTGTTCCTGGTCTCTTAATTTCTTTTTTTGACAAATTTAAACAAGGGAAAATACAGAAAATTATATAATGTGTTTCACGAAGCTGCTCTCCCCTGAAAACAGTGAAAGAAAGGTCTTGGGAATGGATCAGTGGTACCTGCCTTGCCTGCACTGAGGCCCTGGTTTCGATTCCAGCATCACATAAAAGGATGGAGCAGTGTTCTAGTTTGTCTCTCAAGTGAAAAAAAATATTAATTTTCAAAGAATGGTTTTTCTTCGATTTAGGCACTTCTGTAGATCTTTCAATTCTGTGAGTGCTGTGTGTTTGAACCTGGGTTACACACATGACAGAGTAGGTGCACTATCCAGATTATCCATTTTGCTGACCCCACACACATTCCTTTTTAATGCAGGCTCAGAGTATCTAAGTAATTTGTCTAATGACTTAGTATGAGTTCTGGGACTCTAATCCAGTTTTCTGACTGGAAAATTCTTCTATGCAGGCACTTGTGGCTACCTGGAAAGTATGCCTTCAGGATTTACTTATTGAATGTGGCAAGTACTAAGTATTTAGAAACATAAAAGAAATAGTTCTCCTTAAGTGGTTTATAATTAGTAGCGGAAACATCTATGTAAAGCAGATAACAATAGCAGGATGTACTTGTTAAATATCAGGTAACTGATCAAAATTCTATGGCAACCCAAAATTAAAACAGTGACTGGGAGCACAGAAGGGAGGTGGGTCAAGATGATGATGGTAGAGAATCATGTGAGTTTAATAAGAGGATGATGGCTTATAGTTTAACAACAAATAAAGATCATTAAAAGAACAGCTTTTTTTTTTTTTTTGCCTCCAGGGTTATCACTGGGGCTCGGTGCATGCACTATGAATCCACTGCTCCTGGAGTTCCCCCCTTGTGTTGTTGTTATTATTGTTATTGCTGTTGTTGGATAGGACAGAGAGAAATTGAGAGAGAAAGGGAAGACGGGGGAGAGAACGACCTGTTTCACCACTTGTGAGGTGGCCTCCCCCTGCAGGGGGGGAGCTGGGGGCTTGAACCAGGATCCTTGCACTGTGCTCTTCTTAAGCGCCGTGTGCGCTTAACCTGCTCAACTGCCTGGCCCCCTAAAACACATTTTGCCTTGAGTTTTTATTAACTTGGTAGTGGGGTAATTATTATTATTATTATTATTATTATTATTTGCCTCCAGGGTTGATATAATATGTGACATTTTGTGACTGGTTTTCACTCAGCACATGTTCCCAGCTGTAGCACGCATGTGTCTTGTAATGCGTCAAAAACATCTCATTCACTTTGATGATTGAGTAGTTTTCCAGTGTATGGATATGATCATTCATATCTTCATCAGTTGGTGGGTATTTAGATTGTGTCTAGTTTTTGGCTGTTGAATGGTATTGCTGTGAACATCCATGTTGTTATAAGGTTTTGTGTGATCCTAAGTTTATAGTCATTTTAGGTAGAATTGCTGAGGGTGGAATTGCTGGGTCAATGGTAACTCTAGTGTTTAACATTTTGAGGAATTGTCAGATTGCTTTCCAAAGTGAAGACACCATTTTGTATTCCCACCAACACTGTATGAGGTTTCCAGCTGCTTCTTGCCTTGTTATACTTCCTGGCTGTCCTCTTGATTCTCCAGCCCAGAGGTTATAAAGTGGCATTTTATTGTGAATTCGATTTGCACTCCTCTAATGACTAATGCTGCCAGCTGTTTTCATCTGCTTATTGGCTTCTTGCCTTTGGAGAAATGATTTTTAGAATTCTTTGTCTATTTAAAAATTACTATTCATCTTTTTAAAATTTATTTTTATTTTGTTAGAGACAGAGAAATCAATATGGGAGAGAGAGAAAGAATTTCAGTACTGTTTCACTGCACTGTTTCACTGCTTATAAAGCTTTCCCCCTGCATTTGGGAACTGGGGGCTTGATAACTTAAGTGCTCAACTGGGTGCACCACTACCGAGTCCTTACATTTCATCTTTTTTTTGTCAGCTGGTCTCTTTAATAAAGATGAGTATTAGTACCAGGTGATGGTGACACTTTCATGTGTATTAGTGATAGATTTTTAGGTTTAACCAGTTATTCATCAAGAATATTTCCAAGTGCTGACACTGAAATAATCTAAGAAAGTCCTGTTAACATTTTCTGACTAATGCAGCCAACAGTGCTTGATTTAACATGCTTCCATAATTGTAAGGCCTTTACTATTTTCAGAAAGATACCACCAGCAACTTTTCAGTTAATCATTTGTAAGTCTTAAGTACCAAATGTTAACTATATGTCTTTAACTTCATTGGAGCAATCCTCCCTTTTTTGCTGCATAATTTAAACATACTTTGTGAAATGTGTTCTAATTATGTCTTTTCTCCCCCCCTAGGTTATCAGGAATACCACATGTCTAACAATTTGCCTTGCAACATTAGCCATTATTTCTCACTGCCTCCAAAAGATCAAAATTGTTCCAGAAGGTGGAGACATACTTGATTTCAAAAGAATAACTTTAACAAATGGACACTATGTCTATTACGAATACACCAACAAGTAATGATGCCTGTCTGAGCATTGTGCATAGTTTGATGTGCCATAGACAAGGCGGAGAAAGTGAAACATTTGCAAAAAGAGCAATTGAAAGTTTGGTAAAGAAGTTGAAGGAGAAAAAAGATGAATTAGATTCTTTAATAACAGCTATTACTACCAATGGAGCTCATCCTAGCAAATGTGTCACCATACAGAGGACGTTGGATGGAAGACTGCAGGTTCGTCTCGCAGTAGTGCCCCACCCCTCACACACATAATCTTCTGGAGTAGCAGATAGAATGAAAGTCCTTATTTCCTTTTTTTTGTTGTTGTTTTTTAATTAAAAATATATTGGATAGAGACAGAAATCAAGAGGGAAAGGGGAGGTAGAAGAGGAGAAAGAGAGATACCTTCAACACTGTTTCTCCTCTTTTGAAGCTTTCCCCCTTTGGGTAGAGATTGGGCACTCGAACCCCAGTCCTCACACAGGTGTGCTCAACCAGGTGTGCCACCCCAGGCCCTCTCATATATAACTACGGGATATTTGAATGCTTGCTCTATATCTTCTGATGTTAGATACCCGTACTGACATGTATGTGTTTACCGTATGATGAGAAGATGTATCTCAAAATTTCTAATGTTCTGGCTAAAAAAAAAAATAGTATAGAAAACTTGGAAAATGGGAGTTGGGAGGTAGCGCAGCGGGTTAAACACACATAGTGCGAAGCGCAAGGACCGGCATAAGGATCCCGGTTCGAGCCCCCAGCTCCCCACCTGCAGGGGAGTCACTTCACAGGCGGTGAAGCAGGTCTGCAGGTGTCTATCTTTCTCTCCCCCTCTCTGTCTTCCCCTCCTCTCTCCAGTTCTCTCTGTCCTATCCAATAATAATGACATCAATAACTACAACAACAATAAAAAAATAAAACTGGGAAAATAAAAGTGAAGAGAAAATCCGTATGTTTATCACTATGGTGTTCATCTTTATTACAGTGAGAGCGAGTGAGAAAGATAGACTGGCTAGAGCACTGCTCAGTTCTGGCAATGGTACTAGAGTATTGAAACTGGGAGCTGAAACTCCAGGTATGAAAGTCTGGAGCTCTCTGGTCTTGCATTCATCATTATAGCCTTTAAAAAACGTGTGTGTTTAAAAGTGAGTTCTGACTGACAAAAAAAAAAAAAAGTGAGTTCTATTTTGTCCTCTTATGATTTAGGAATCTGATGTTGGATATTTGGTACTTTTTAAATTAATAAAAAATTTATTAATTTATTCCCTTTTGTTTCCCTTGTTATAGTTATTATTGTTGTCGTTGTTGGATAGAATGGAGAGAGGAGGGGAAGACAGAGAGGGGGAGAGAAAGACAGACACCGGCAGACCTGCTTCACCACCTGTGAAGCAACTCCCCTGCAGGTGGGGAGCCAGGGGCTTGAACCAGTCCTTGTGCTTTGCACCACCTGCGCTTAACTTGCGCTACTGCCCGACTCCCTATATTTGGTACTTTTATTTATGAAAAAAAATTTAGAAGAATTTAATGACCGGGGAGGTTGACTCCGTGGGTGGAGAATGGGGTTGGCACGATTGGGACCCTGGGTTCAATCTTAGCTGCTGCAAGTGCTCAAGATTCTTCTGGTCTCTCTCGCCTACTATCATCTAAATAAATGAATACATCTTTATTTTTTCATTTATTTGTCCCCCTCCCCATGAATACATCTTTAAAATAGGTTTTTGGAGGCCAGGTGGTGGTGTACGCTGTTAAGTGTACATACTACCATGTCCAAGGACCTGGGTTCGATCCCCCACTCCCACCTGCAAGGGGGCTCTTCACGAGCAGTGAAGCAGGTCTGCAGGTGTCTGTTTTTCTCTTCCTCTCTATCTTCTCTCCCTTCTCAACTCCTCTCTGTCCTATCAAGTACAGTAGAAAGGGAAAAAAAGAAAGAACGAAAAAATGACCACCAGAAGCAGTGGATTCCTATTTTATTTACTGGATAGCGATAGAAATTGCGAAGGAAAGAGGAAGTAAAGGGGGAAAGAAAGACTTCTACAGCACTGCTCCACCTCTTGTGAGGCTTCCTTCTACAGGTGGGTAGTGGGGGTTTGAACTGTGCATTGTAGTAGGTGTGCTCACTAGATGTGCCACCACCTGGTCCCCTCATATTTATTTATTATTAGTGAGAGGGAATGAGAGAGGACACACACACACACACACACACACACACACACACACACACACACACACACACACACCGCCTAGCTCTGTTATAAGGTGGTATCAGAGATTGAACCTATGAACTTTGGGATTGACCTTTCTCTCCAGCTCTTGAGTTTTTCTTTACCTTTCATTTTCACTGATTGCTTTTTTCTTGTAGAACTATACAGTGCCTCTCTTGCGCTTAATTTCTTTCTTTTTGGTGGTGCCCGGGCTTTATGTGTGCCTGATCTCATTGCCGGTGAAATAGCCAGTTAGCTCACTGGGATGGTGTGCTGCTTTGTCATGCACACAACACAAGTTCAAACCTGGTCCCTGTCACATAGAAGGAAACTCCAGTGCTCTGGTCTTTTTCACTCTTTTCTGCCTTTCTGTACCTTAAAAAAAATTCTAGATTTAAAAAAATATATTTATTTATTCCCTTTTGTTGCCCTTGTTTTTTGTTGTTGTAGTAGTTATTGTTGTTATTATTGTTATGATGTCGTTGTTGGATAGGACAGAGAAAAATAGAGAGAGGAGCGTAAGACAGAGAGGGGGAGAGAAAGACACCTGCAGACCTGCTTCACTGCTTGTGAAGCCACTCCCCTGAAGGTGGGGAGCCGGGGGCTTGAACCGGGATCCTTACGCTGGTCCTTGCACTTTGCACCACCTGCGCTTTCTAGATTTTTTTTTTTTAAAAAACAACAAACCTGTGTGTGTTTAAAACCTGCATACAGACCTTGAGAGCAAAGAAGTTTACTGCTTTGTGACCCAGCCATGTGTTAGCTAAACTATTCAGAGGTTTAACTTTCTCACTTATATAATGGTTTAATACTGTCTTTGTAGGATTCTAAAGTAAATGAAAACACATGTAAATACCTTGTATAGTGTGTGATTCATAACTAATGCTCAGCAAATGTTCATTTATCCTTAGGTGGCTGGTCGGAAAGGATTCCCTCATGTGATCTATGCCCGTCTCTGGAGGTGGCCTGATCTTCACAAAAATGAACTCAAACATGTTAAATATTGTCAGTATGCATTTGACTTAAAATGTGATAGTGTCTGTGTGAACCCGTATCACTATGAACGAGTTGTATCACCTGGAATTGGTGAGTAGATGTTGCTTTTGTTCCAAGGGAACAGATATCAACATTGTGTTCTAAAATTTTTCTTAATTGTGCCAGGAACAAACCCAGGGCCTTGTTGCACGTATTCTATTGCTAAACCTGTTTCCTGGCCCAAGTTTTGAATTTAATTTGTATGAGGAAGGAAACAAGAATGAGAGGAACACCAGAGCCCTGCTGTGTTGCCCATGGAGTTCCACTTGACTCTGTTCTTGATAAAGCATGGGCTCCTGGGGGAAATATCTTTTGGCCCTTATCTCTGTCCCTGGTGTTGTAACTGGGATCAAACTCAAGGCCTCATACATGGGAGACATGGATTCTGATTGCTGAGCCACCCCGGTGGCCCCCTAAATTTATTTATTTATTAATTTTTCTAAGTTAAAAGTACAAATTTAGAGATAGCCAAGGCTCCAAATAAATTTAAAGAATCAAGCATATCCATGAAATCGAATTCTTTAAACTTGTATTTGCAGACAAACTTGATCTTGTCCACTAAAATTAAAGTATGAACAGATTTTTTTTTTCTCAATTAGAATGTTGTTCTTGAAAAAAAAAAAGATGGAAAGCTTTTCAGAACTGAACACTTAGTGTGTGTTGCCAGATAGCATTCTTTTCATGAGGTTTGAGGAGGGAGAGCATGCCCAACACCAGAGCATTGCTCAGCTCTGGTTTATAGTAGTGCTGGGGCTTGAACCTGGGATGGCTGGGCCTTCAGGCATGAACATCTGGTAAACTATGTATGGCTTTATGCCTGGCCCAGCATTTATACTTTTGAGTTGAAATGTTTCATGAATTTTTGAATCTCTGACTTAAATTTACATTCTATAATTTAAAATATAATGTATATATTTAATGGTAATAATTAATGTTTCATTTTCTTTTCCCCTTTAAAATATTAAGATCTCTCAGGATTAACACTGCAGAGTAATGGTATGTAATCTGTTTCTTGTAATTTTCTTTTATCCTGTCCTTTTTATTGTCTTAGAGTTAGTTTGTTTGAATTTTGGCCACATTAACAAGACAAAAACAACTTACTACTTTGGACATGTACTTTTTTCCCCCTTTGTATGTATCAGTATTTAGAACTGGATTTAAGGGAGTGATGACTCTTAGGATTTGAAATGTTATTTCTGAATTAAATTAATCTTAAAAACATTGTGAGTGAATTCACCATACAAAATATAAAGGAAGAATGTTTTCTAATTGATTAGTTGAATAATTGAATTGATAAATAGCCAGTTATTTTTGGAAAAAAATCCCACAGAGCCAGGTAAATGGTGTAAATATCTGTAAGCTTTGGTTGTTAGGAATTATATGTGGAGTTAAATAAATGCCAGTATTCTAGTATTCCTCTTTAGTCTCATTTATTTTTATATAGATAATTTCAAGTACTACATAAATGTTTTTACTCTACATTTTGAGTAAAACAAAGCTGCTTGACTACAGTAGCTTTGACCACAGATACCTAAACATATACTTTTTAAAGATTAATTTTGTTTCATATGATAGAGTTTCGTGTCAGAGAGAAAGGAGACAGCACCACTGTAGTACATTCAGTGCTGGGGATTGAACTGTGTTTTTCAGGCCTGCAAGTCTTGCACTCTGGCAGTTGAGTTATTTTTCTAGCTGCTCAAAATTAATTGTGATAAAGAATGAGAAGGGAAGAGAAGGAGAAGAAATGAGAGAGAGGGAGCGTGCATGAGAGAGTCCGAGAGAGGGAGAGAGAGATTACACATCTCTTGCATGAGGAAGTAGTGCCAGGGGTAGGGCTCTTTGTCTCTGAGACTTTGGACATATATGCAGTTAGGTGCTTGAACAGGCTGCACCATCTCCCTCATTATTGAAATGGGGAAAGGAAAAACACAGTTTGATGTGTGTTTTCCACTATAGCATTTGGAAACAGATCTGTTAAAATTTTAGCTGTTACTGAAAACCCCTGTTTTGTTGGAGAATCTCAGAGGTAGGTCAGAAATACCATTTGATCTAAAACAAAATTTAGGAAGAGTATGAAAGTCTGCTTGTTCTTCATTCTCTACTTCTCTCCCATGTCACTAATGATAGAGAAGGATGTGCTTGCTAATTAATGGTTAGTAGAGTTCTGAGAATAGTCATTGGTAATAGCTTTCTTGGTGGTCTGGGAAGAGTAACTTGAACATCTGTTAGAGTGCTTTCTCTTTGCCACACATCAGTTATGTCTCTTAGGAAAAAGAACCAAAAAACAACACTTTCATATCTTCACAAGTCATCATTCATGCGTTTGGAGTATTGAAGCTTTTAACTCAGTGGATGTTAGAGATTGGGAGGCTGCAGAGAAAATTATATCAAAATCTCCCTTGGGGAATAGATGCTAAGAGGCCCAATGCTGAAGACTCATCACACTCCTCTCCTGTGCAAAATATAATTTTAAATACTGCTATTGATGGGGTAGTGTCAATCTTTTGAGTGGCTCCAGGGCTGTATTTAGCCTTATGGATCCCTCTAGTGGTGATTATGCAAAGGCTGGCTTCAGTGACATGTCCTCAGAAAACTGATTCTGTTTCTCATAGTTCTGGTTTCCAAAGAACCAGTCCAAGGGTAGGTAACAAAAAAATTAAGACTGGAGTAATTCCATCATTTTTTAAAAAACAAACTTATTTTACTATTTTTTATTATCTTTATTTATTTATTTATTTATTTATTTTTTCCTCCTCCAGGGTTATTGCTGGGCTTGGTGCCTGCACCATGAATCCACCGCTCCTGGAGGCCATTTCCCCCCCCCTTTGTTGCCCTTGTTGTAGCTTCGTTGTCGTTGTGGTTATTATTATTGCCCTTGTTGACGCAATTCGTTGTTGGATAGGACAGAGAGAAATGGAGAGAGGAGGGGAAGACAGAGAAGGGGAGAGAAAGATAGACACCTGCAGACCTGTTTCACCGCCTGTGAAGCAACTCCCCTGCAGGTGGGGAGCCGGGGGCTTGAACCGGGATCCTTACGCCGGTTCCTGCGCTTTGCGCCACATGCGCTTAACCCACTGCACCACCTCCCGACCCCCATCTTTATTTTTTTATTGGATAGAATCAGCCAGAAATTGAGAGGGAAGGGGGAGATAGTTAGAGACAGAGAGACACCTGCAGCCCTGCTTCACCACTTGTGAATCTTTCCCCCTGCAGGTGGGGACTGGGGCCTTGAACCTGTGTCCTGTACACTGTAACCTGTACTAAACCAGGTGTTCCACCACCCAGCTCCCAATTCCTTCATTTTTGAGTTGGAATCTTGTTGATAATCATTTCCCTCCATTCTCATTTCTTTCACCAAACTTTCATGGCCACATAGGCCTGTGTGTTTATTTTAGCTAATATTTGTTAAGCATGTATTATCTGGTACCGTGTCAGGTTTCAGACACTATAGGATCAGCTAGGTGTGTTTTCTCCACTCCAGGAGAGTCACAGTCTAGTGAATTAAAGTAAAGGTAAATAAGATAGCAACACCACCATCAGACAATGCTGTGGCCTGCCGTCTTCTGGTGACAACACAAACCTCGGATGAACCCAGTAGCTCCAGCCTTCCGATCCCCTAAACATTCCACCCCCCTCACAGAACATTTCACAGTGTTCTCTGTACACATATAACTGCTCTGCCAGTATAGTTAAATCCCAGTAATGTTGTTAAGTATTCATATTGTGTGAGGTGCTGACATAACTGTTTTGCAAGTATAGTATCATTCTCTCACAGTACTTTTACATGGTCGGTGGTATCACACACTCTTTATTGGCCCAGGAACTTGGCTGAGATTAGGTAGGAGGTGTGCTAGACTAATGTTCATCTGCTGTTAATACTTAAGCAGTAGAAAAATATGTAAGCTCTGAAGGCAAAGGCCTTTCTTTTGTTTATTAATGTATCCCAAGTGTTAGAATAGTATCTGGAACATAGTGGTTCAATAAATTTTTTTTTTCAGTGAATGAATTTGTTAAATGCTAGTCCATTAAAAGAAATAATTAACAGTTTGGTATCTGTTTTTCTAGACTTTAGAAATATATACTATATGTTTTTTAATTTTATTTTTTTGAATAGGCAATACATGGTCCATAAATCAAAAAACTATAAAAAGGTATACAGTGAAAAGAAGTGCTCCCACCCCTCCCCCCATTCCCCCTTACCTCAGGTAATCACTTTTATTAGTCTCTGGTGTTTCCTTCCAGGGTTTCTTTGTGCAAAAATACATGTATTATTTCCCTCTTTTCTGACACAAAAGAAAACTGTGCACTGTTCTGGACCTTGCTTTTTTACTTACAGTTTATGGTTTTTTAAAAAACATGCATATGATCATAGTGTACCTTTGTATTTTATGATCTGCCTTTTTTCCATTGACAGCAAGGATTGCAGAAATCTGTTTTTGTTAATGCCTATAGTTTTATCTGAGCAACATGTTATGAGTTGTTTGATTAAAGACACCTGTAGACTGGTAAAAGTCCCAGACTTACATCTGGGAAGATTTAGCCAATGTTTTTTTACAAGAAAATGTTATGAGGTATAACTAAAAGCAAAATTCACTTGTTAAGGTTGTCCATTGCGCTGCGATGTTAACTGGAAGGCAGAAGTAATCTATCAGCTATCTCCTCAAATCGTAACTGTCTCCTCAGTGTAGTAGTAGTCCCAAAATAATGCTAAAAGATCGCAGTCACTGTAACAACAGAAGTCCCCAAAATGCCCAGACGTTAGAGATGTCAGAAGCTGTATGAAGAAAACCATGTCTTTGTTGAAGCACATGGTAAGAACTACTGAATAAATATACTCACACCCACTATATGCCACAAGCAATTTTTCTTTGTTATTTTTTATAATATGTTTAACAGTGATGAGTGGTTGAGTCCCATTACAAGTTATGTATGTGTTTATTGGATAGAGATGGGAAGAAATTGAGAGGGATGGGGGCATAGGGAGAAAGAGACATCTGCAGCGCTGCTGCTCCTGAAGCTTCCCCCTACAGGTGGGGACTGGGCTAGACTCCCAGTCCTTGAGCATGTTAGCACATACATGCTTTTCTTTTTTAATTTTTATTATTTTCCCTTTTGTTGCCCTGGTTGTTTTATTGTTGTGGTTATTATTGTTGTTGATGTTCCCATTGTTGGATAGGACAGAGAAATGGAAAGAGGAGGGGAAGACAGAGAGGGGGAGAGAAAGATAGACACCTGCAGACCTGCTTCACCCCTGTGAAGTGACTCCCCTGCAGGTGGGGAGTTGGGGGCTGGAACCGGGTCCTTGTGCTTGCTGCCACGTGCGCTTACCCCGCTGTACTACCACCCGACTCCCAACACATATGCTTTACCTGGTACACCACTGCCCACCCCCTTGAATCAAGCTTATTTACTTGAACATAATGCTGTGGCAAGATCTATTTTTTAAAATTTTACTTAAATTTTTGACCAGAGCACTCCTTAGCTCTAGCTTATAGTGGTGTGGGGGATTGAACCTAAGACTTTGGAGCCTCAGGTGTGAGGAAGAGAGGAATTATTCTTAGTGGAGCTTATAAGTTTTAAAATATCACTATCTTCGTGATTTTTTTAATGTGTGAAAATGCCTTTCAGAATTTGCCATAGAAATTTGAACAGAGGAATTGTAAGACTTACCACTTTGAAACATTTAATTTTAAACTTTTGGGTCCTAATTGGTATTTATTTGTAATAGGTTCTCTTTTAAAGACCGACACTGAGCACAAATACAAGGAGCACTATATATTGGTTTTTAATGAAAAAGAGAATTGGACGACTAATTGACTGTTCTGGGGCGAGAACCTAGCATTAGAGTTCAGTGGAATGTAAAATTTTTGGGTAGTGTTAGTTCAGAAACAGTAAAGCGTTGTTTGCTAGAGAAAAAAAGCAAAGTTCAAAATAATAGCCCAAAAACAAATACGGAGGTTCTGGGCAGAGAACAGTTGCCATTATAAATGCAATTTCATTTTTTTCTCCCCTTTATAACAAAGTTCCCTGGTTTACTTGCAGAAAGGTTTTTAAGTTATACTAGATAGAGCCCAGTTTTACTTTTTGAGCTGCAAGCATATAGGTTAAAAAAAAAAGTTAGGGAGTCGGGCTGTAGCGCAGCGGGTTAAGCGCAGGTGGCGCAAAGCACAAGGACCGGCATAAGGATCCTGGTTCGAGCCCCGGCTCCCCACCTGCAGGGGAGTCGCTTCACAGGCGGTGAAGCAGGTCTGCAGGTGTCTTTCTCTCCTCCTCTCTGTCTTCCCCTCCTCTCTCCATTTCTCTCTGTCCAACAATGACAACAACAATGATAACTACAACAACAAAAAAAAAAAAACAGCAAGGGCAACAAAAGGGAATAAATTAAAAAAAAAAAAGTCTGGCAGTAGCGTCACGGGTTAAGTGCACATGGCGCAAAGCGCAAGGACCCGCTTAAGGATCCTGGTTCAAGCCCTCGTCTCCCCACCTGCAGGGGGGCACTTCACAGGTGGTGAAGCAGGTCTGCAGGTGTCTGTCTTTTTCTCCCCCTCTCTGTCTTCTTCTCCTCTCTCCATTTCTCTCTGTCCTATCCAACAATGATGACATTAATAACAATAACTACAACAACAATAAAAAACAAGGTCAACAAAAGGGAAAATAAATATATAAAAAATATTTTTTAAAAAGTTGATTATTTAGCTCCTACTCTCTCTCTCTCTTTCTCTCTCTCTCTCTCTCTCTCTTTTTTCTTTGGTTGGTTTTCTAGAAAGAAATTTTGATTTGCCACTTGGGCTATTTTTTCTGGTTTGTTCTAACCCTTTAGATAACATCCAGTATACCGTTTCAGTGAATATGTTCCTTTACAGTAATTCTAGATCCCTGAAATTTTTTAAAAATTATTTTTATTTTGATAGGACAGAGAAAAATTGGGAGGGGAGGAGATAGAAAGCGAGAGAGACAATTTTCCCCCTGCAGGTGAGGACCAGAAGCTTGAACCCAGCTCCTTGCACGTGGTGACATGTGTGCCAACTTCTAGCGCCTTAGGTCCATGAATTTTTTTTTTAAATTTTTTAATATTTATTTTATTTATTTATTCCCTTTTGTTGCCCTTGTTGTTTTATTGTTATAGTTATTATTGTTGTCGTTGCTGGATAGGACAGAGAGAAATGGAGAGAGGAGGGGAAGAGAGAGAGGAGGAGAGAAAGACAGACACCTGCAGACCTGCTTCACCGCCTGTGAAGCGACTCCCCTGCAGGTGGGGAGCTGGGGTTCGAACCGGGATCCTTGTGCTTTGCGCCACCTGCGCTTAACCCCGCTGCGCTACAGCCCGACTCCCGGTCCATGAATTTTGAATCACTATCAGATCTCACTCATTTCTCTACCAGGTAAAATTCACAGAATGACACAGTAACTTAGTACTTGCTTTCAGTTTGTACTGAATAACTGGTCTTTTCAGCATATTTTCCCTAGTCATGTGATTTTCATCTACGTGTGTATTTGTGGTGATTGTTATTTCTCGGTTAAGAAACTAAGAAATACCTTCTCAAAACCACTGCTGGAGGTTGTTAGAATATAGACTTACTTCAAATTTCAAGGAGTCAGATTGATTGATAAAATATTATCTGATGCACTACTTCTAAGTAAGTAGCTTTTACTGGTAAAGTATTGTGCTTTTCCAATTATATGAAAACAGTCTGATCTAGAGTTATTTATTCAGGTTTAACATGTTATACTGTTTACAAGATTTTCTTTTCTCCTGGGAACAGAAGTTTATGAGACTTACACATATATTTAATTTTCTGTATAGCCCCACCAAGTATGTTGGTGAAGGATGAATACGTTCATGACTTTGAGGGACAGCCGTCATTATCCACTGAAGGTCATTCAATTCAGACCATCCAGCATCCACCAAGCAATCGCACGTCGTCGGAGACATACAGCACCCCAGCTCTGTTAGCCCCATCTGAATCTAACGCTGCCAGCACCACCAACTTTCCCAACATTCCTGTTGCTTCCACAAGTGAGTTGTAAAATCAGATATAGTAAGCTGATTGAATTTCCATAACCATTGCTATTTGTATGTAGTCATTATAGAAAAGTAAATAAAATATTTAAAGTGTTATGGTATCTTTCATAGATAAACAAGTACTAAGTAGTTTTTTAAAAATATTTATTTCCTTTTTGTTGCCCTTTTTTTTATTGTTGTTGTAATTGTTGTTGATATCATCATTGATGTTGTTGTTGACTAGGACAGAGAGAAATGGAGAGAGGAGGGGAAGACAGAGAGGGGGAGAGAAAGATAGACACCTGCAGACCTGCTTCATTGCCTGTGAAGTGGCTCCTCTGCAGGTGGGGAGCCGGGGGCTCCAACTGGGATCCTTACGCGGGTACTTGAGCTTTGCACCATGTGCGCTTAGCCCGCTGCGCTACCGCTCGACTCCAATACTAAGTAGTTGTTTTTGGATTGGTCTGGTCAAAACAAAGTATGTAATGTAGCAGTTCACTGAAATTTAAGTAATAACTGATTCTATTGTTGAAAATTAATGGCCCAGTTTGTACTTTTCTAAAAGTATGCAGGAAGGCTCTTTAGTTTTTTGTTAGAGAATGCTAGATAGTTTTCAAGAAGTTTTGAACTAAGATGTTTATAAAAATCTGTTAATGGAGTTTCATGCTTTCCTTTATTCAGTTTTCTTGTTTTGTTTCATCTGTCAAAGTGTAACTTTATTATAGTCATCTTGGTTTTCCATTGTGCAAAGCTGAGAAAAAAGATCTTCAAAAGTGTGTTTATATACCTATTAAAAGATAGTTGTTCAAATCTTCAAACCAGTTTTGATGAAAAGCTAAATTTTATGCATCTGGTTTTTTAAAAACTAGTGTATTTCAAAAAAGTTCTTACTGTGATAATGATGCTTCTGTCTTAGAGGCAGGTGATGATTAGGCCTGGCTTTCTTGGGTCCTGATCAAGGCAGTAGTTACTTGGTTCTTTTAATACTGCTATTTATTCTCTACTAACCAATCAGTTTGCTGCTTGGCAAATGGAGTTGTTGTATTAGTCACAGACACAGGGTCTTAATATTTGTATTTTATTTACACCTGTTTGCTAAGGGAATTGCATCTGCACCTACTGTTAGCACTAAATTGTTGATTGATCTGAACTGATGTTTGTTAATTTCTACCAAAGGGAGCATTATTTTATTTACTTTAAGGTTAGATCTGATTAAACATAGAAATTTGATCTTGGAGAACTGATTTCTGTAATTGGGTTTGCAAATAAAATACACCACATTGTTCTGTTTGTTTCAACTCTTCAAAGCACTGTTTTGTGAGTTTGCTACATGAAATAATTATCTCAGCACATAGAGCAGAAATAAATATGCCACCATATAGAGCATATTCTAAGTGAGTCACATAGGTTAAGCATGTACTTTAGAACTTGGAGACTTAGCCACTTAGTGTTTCTGTTATCTGAATACTCTCAGCTTAGCAATTTGGGAATGAAGTTGACAAGCAGAACAGGTCGTAATAAAGAATAAAGGAAGGGGGGAGTTGGGCAGTAGCGCAGCCGGTTAAGTGCACATGGCGTAGGGATCCTGGTTTGAGACCCCGGGCTTCCCACCTGCAGGGGAGTTGCTTCACAAGTGAAGCAGGTTGCAAGTGTCTATCTTTCTCTGCCCCTCTCTGTCTTCCCCTACTCCATTTCTCTCTGTCCTATCCAACGACGATGACAACAACTACAACAACAACAACAACAACAACAAAAAAGGGCAACAAGAGGGAAAAAAAAAAAAAGAAGAAAGGAAGGCTTATTCTAGCTACTTAAAGATAGGTCAGTGCAAGAGCACCACTGCTTTTTATATTGTTTGGATATGGAATTGCATGTCTTTGTTGATGCTTGCGAAAATTATTTCATTCCGACTATCCTGCTCCCTATTGCTGAATTCTTGTTGAAGACCAGAAAAATGGAGATGAGTGAAGTGCAGATAATTTTGTCACAGTATTTTGAGGTGTAAATTTATTTCTTTGTTTGTTTGTTTGTTTACTTATTTATTTTTGCGAGAGATGCAGAGAGAGGAATACCAGAGCACTTCCCAGCTCTGGCTTATGATGGTGGTGGTGGTGGGGGTTTGAACCTGGGACTTTGGAGCCTCAGGCATGAAAATCTGTTTGCATAACCATTATGCTATCTACCCCCACCCGAGGTGTATATTTACACCATAGACTAAGAATTACTGTAGGTTTTAAAACTTACAGCAAAATGTTTTCTTAGAGTTCAAATAAATATATTGATACAATTGAAGGAAAATAAATTGTATTTAAGTAGGGGCTGTAGAAGATTGCTTCACATGACCTCTTTTCATTGTATTTTTTTAAAAAAATATTTTATTTTTGAGAGAAATGCAGAGAGAGAGACAGAGATAAACATCAGAGCACTGCTCAGCTCTGGCTTATGGTGGTGCGGGGGATTGAACTTTTCACTGTATTAATTAATTTTATCTTTTATACTGGAAATACTCAGTACAGATAATCATAGCGGTCTAACAGTTTATATTCAACTGTTAGTTAAAGTTATGTGTAATGATAGTTTTTGTAAGTTAGCTAAAATATGTAGGATAAGTAGAAGTATAATTAACATTTAAAAAGTAATTTGTAAAAATTATTGGCATGAGTAAAAGTTGAATGCTAAAAGCATTTGTAAAAATAAACTGAGTAGTGTTGAAATTTTCTTACTCTTTTAAAAATCTTACAACCTTTTTTAAAATTTTTAAAAATTTACTAATTCGATAGAGACAGAAATTGAAAAGTGAGGGGGAGATAGGGGAAGAGACAGAGACATATCTGCAGTCCTGCTTCACCACTGCTGAAGCTCTCCCCTTGAGAGTGGAGACTTAGGGGCTTGAATTGGGTCCTTGCGCACTGTAATGTGAGCCCTTAACCAGGTGCATCACTGCCTAGCCTCCAAAATTTTACAATCTCAACTTTATGGAAATTTATAGAGAGTAGAAAAATGTTCCTTTCCCTTGATGTTCTGAGTAGTGATATGATTTACTGTATCTCACCTAATAATACTTCTATTTAAATGAGAAAGATTGAGCCAGTGACAAATAACAATTATGAATTGTCACTACCTTCCAAATGAGATACATGGTTGACTTAAAAGGTATGTTTTAAGAAAGCAAGCTTTTTCATTTACAAAAGTAATCAAAACCTACAGGTCAGTAAACAATATTATAGAGTAGGTTTAAACAGAAATTTAAGAAAACTTGTTCTCTTCATATACTGCAAAGAGAGAGGACAACTCGTTTCCTGAAAATAAAGGAATGTGATAGTACTCTTGAAAAGAAGTGATTCTTGGTTTCTAAAAGCACATAAAAAGTAGATTGATAGTTTTCTTTTTTTCTTTTCTTTCTAAACTAGCAGCTAGTATACTGATCGGAGAGTACAGCTAGAATCACTATTCTTTTTCATAAAGCACTGCTTAGCTCTGGTTTATGGTGGGGTGCTGGGGATTTCACTTGGGCCTCTAGGTGTCTCAGGTAGAAAACTTTTTCTGGGGGGGGGGGGCAACAACTATTTTGCTATCTCCCCAGCCCAGAACTTTTTAAAAAAATTCTTTTTTAAAATTAATTTCCCTTTTGTTGCCCTTGGTATTTTTCATTGTTGTAGTTCTTGTTGTTATTGATATCGTTGTTGTTAGAAAAGACAGAGAGAAATGGAGGAGGGGAAGACAGGGGAAGAGAAAGATAGACAACTGCAGACCTGCTTCATCTGCAGGTGGGGAGCCGGACATTCAAACCGGGATCCTTACGCAGGTCCTTGCACTTTGCGCCACGTGTGCTTAACCCGCGGCACTACTGCCCTACTCCCTTTTTAAATTTCTTTGTCTTACCTGTTACATTCTATTTGGAATATTTGCCGACTGTGCATCTCTTTTATGAAACTCTAGGATTCTGTCATTATGCTATTAATGCACCCTGCAGTTTCTAACGTTTTCTTGAACGTAGACTTTTGTAGTTCTAACCAGAAGTGTCCAAAGCTAGATTTCCAGGGGGGAGCTGATGTCCTTCTGAAGAAAATTATGATATTCTAGACATTTAGTGGAATTTTGCTAGCATAGGCAGACTATTTGTGAAGAGTTAGAACTCTTACATGAGAGAGGTATTTCTCATGATAGAATAAATTTGAACTTCAAGGTGTTTGCCCATGTGGATAACTTAAGATTTTTCTGTTTCGTAAACTACTGGTGAGCTCCACTTTTACTCATGCTTATAATTGTGATTATAATAAGCAAATATAATTGGTCTCTCATTTACTGTATAAAGCCATAGGATTTCATCTGTAAATGTACCCCATTAATGTCTTCTTGTTCCTCTAGGTCAGCCTGCCAGCATACTGGCAGGCAGCCATAGTGAAGGATTGTTGCAGATAGCTTCAGGGCCTCAGCCAGGACAGCAGCAGAATGGATTTACTGGGCAGCCAGCCACTTACCATCATAGTATGTACACGCTTTTTAACGTTCTTTTACATAGTTGAGAAAACAGAGGCAGACTTTATAAAAGCAAATTAATCCATGTGGGCCTTAATTTTTAGACAGCACTACCACCTGGACTGGAAGTAGGACTGCACCATACACACCTAATTTGCCTCACCACCAAAACGGCCATCTTCAGCACCACCCGCCTATGCCGCCCCATCCCGGACATTACTGTAAGCTCTTGTTTTTGTTGTGAGGGCCTTTTCTTTTTTGAGGACTTTATTTTCTTTCTGTTTTTTAAAAAGCATTTTTCATCTTTTATTCATCTTAAAATTTAGTTTCATTAAATTAGTACTTTTTTTTTGTAGAGTAGTATTCCTTATTCTTTATGATCATACCTTTGTTTTAGAGGAATAATGTCTACTAAGCACATTTCTCTATTGCAGATGTTTCATTAACACCTCATCTATTTCCATTCATTACTTTGTTTGCTTTGTGTATGTGTCTGTGTATCCATCCTAAGTGGATCGAAACCCCTTGAGTGTCAAGATCCCTCACCATAATACTCAGCATTCATTGGCACATAGATGTTGACTCCGTCAGTCAGTGCTCTATGCAGGCTTGATTGGGAAGGAAAGCCTATTGATATCCATAGGTTAGAGTGTTAGAGTAAGAACATTGTTCCTTTGGCTTAGTTAAATAAAAAGTATAAGTCTTTAATATATATTAAATCCCTTTTTCTCCCATTTAAAAACTAATAATACTAAAGAAAACTTGGAAAATACAGTAAATTATATAAATAAGATAAAAAATTATCCCAAAGCTCACTACCTTAAGATAGTCACTACTAAAATTTGGCATAGTATTCCTTCCAGTCATATAAATGGGCATATATAAATGTGTATGTGGGGGGGAGGGCAATGCTTAATACTGTATATATATTGTTGTATCCTGCTTCTTTTTTTTTTTTCCTACCTATGTTACGATTTTCCATGTTTTAAGAGCATATAAATTTTAATGGCTGGGCCAGCAAAATGGTTAAGTGGTCTATTTGGACCTTTAGCTTTGAGAGACCTTGGGCAAGTTACTTAACATTTCTAAGCCTTAAGAATAATATAGTAATATCTACCTTGAGGGATGTTGTAAGGAGTAAATTTAATGATTCATGTGAGGAATGATGGTTACCACATTGTCTTAATACATAGTAATCTCTCAATTCTCAATTATGTTAGCTGCTAATCATTATATAAATATCCTTAACTTATTAAGTCATTAACATTTTCTTTTAGAATATGGACCTAGCAATTTTAACTGTCATTATGTTGCCTTATGTTATATTGTATGACTTATTACATGAATAATTCATTTATATTTACATTAAATTTTGCATATAGAACTGTTATAAACTGTTTCAATAGCATTTGGCACATAGTGCTAAAATGTAAGCCATTAAATTATTCACCAGAATAATTCAAGAGTATTTGCTTGTTGTAATTATAAACTAATCTAAACTAAGCATTTAAGTTCTTAGACATTGCTTGATCTAAGCCGCTCCAGAGGTATGGTAGTTAAATTTCAATTAAGTTTTATTAAAAGTTTTAGCATTAGAAAACTTGTAATAAATAAAAATGGGACTTCTATTGTCTTTTCTTTAGGGCCAGTTCACAATGAGCTTGCATTCCAGCCACCCATTTCCAACCATCCTGGTAAGTATGCTTCAATATTGATTCCCTGTACGTAGAATTTTCTTTATGATAATTGAAAGGTGTGTACACACACACACACACATGTTTTAATATAACTAGAGTAACTTTTCACCTAAGTATATTGCTCACGATAGCACTAATCAGCAATTTATCACTAGCTCATAAAGTCACACATAATCTATATTTGATTCTTTTTAACTGTTTCCCAAAGAAAAGATAAGAACTGTGTTTTCAGCTAAAATGTACCACCAAAATGCTGGTTTCAGCAGTGAATACATAAATATGCAGTAGAATAAAACTAGGTGTCTAAATAGAACAACTTGTAAAAAGTTGAGCTTAAAAAGTCAGGGTGTTATCAAGTAGATGACAGGGAAAAATAATTCACTGTGACTTAGTAGACGCAGAAACCTCTGGTTAACAGGAATTTAGCAACTGATTAAAGTTTGGGGTGATGACTAAATAAAGTACATTTTCCTCAACTCACTGTTTAGATATCATGTTTTAAATTATCAAGGTTATAAAAACAGTTTGAAAATAAAATACTAATGGCTTGTTAATATAAATATAGATTTTATTTTTCTTCCCTCAGTCCTTTCAAATTTATTTTTGTTGGCTCAAGAAATTGCAAATATGTAGTTCCAATAATCACCTTATTTTATTTAATTTATTTTTTTTCTTATCTCTGGATGTTTATTATTATTATCATCTTTTAATTTTTTATTTATAAAAAGGAAACATTGACTAAGCCATAGGATAAGAAGGGTACAACTTCACACAGTTCCCACCACCAGAACTCTATATCCCATCCCCTCCCCTGATAGCTTTCCTATTCTTTAAGCCTCTGGGAGTATGGACCCAAGGTCATTGTGGGATACAGAAGGTGGAAGGTCTGGCTTCTGTAATTGCTTCCCCGCTGAACATGGGCGTTAATAGGTCGATCCATACTCCCAGCCTGTCATTCTATTTCCCTAGTGGGGTGAGGATCTGGGGAATTGGAACTCCAGGACACATTGGTGGGGTTGTCTGTCCAGGGAAGTCTGGTTGGCATCATGCTAGCATCTGGAACCTGGTGGTTGAAAAGAGAGTTAACATACAAAGCCAAACAAATTGTTGACTAATCATGGACCTAAAGGCTGGAATAGTGCAGATGAAGAGTTGGAGGGCCCTCCATTTTGTAGATAGCTAGTAGGCATATTTTATTTATATTCCAAAGGGCCTGTGGCTATACTAGTTTTTTTTTTTTTTTTTTTTGCCTGAGCCTGAACTCTGATATTCAGGTGGATCCTAATTATTGTCTGGGGAGGTGATGTCATGACTGGCAGAAGGACCAGGAAACTGGATCAGGGAAGAGAGTAACTCCCTAATATGGGAAAGGGGTATAAATATTGTTGACTGTAAATCCCATCAATTTGATGAATCATCTTATTTTATTCCCCCAATTAAAAAATTGTTTTGAAGACGTTCGAACACCATAATAGGGAATCACCATTGTACTCATCTCTCAATTTAACCATTTTCTTCTTTTTCTTATAAATTTTTTTATTATCTTTATTTATTTATTGAATAGAGACAGCCAGAAATCTAGAGGGAAGGGGATGATAGAGAGGGAGAGAGACACCTGCAACACTGCTTCACCACTCGTGAAGCTTCTCCCCTGCAGGTGGGGACTGGGGGCTTGAACCTGGGTCCTTGTGCACTGTAACCTGTGAACTCAACCAGGTACACCACCACCTGGCCCAACTTTAACCGTTTTCAATGATTGCCAATTTTATTTTATTTGTACTCTTACCTACTTGTTTCTTTCATATCATCACCAGTTATTTTTGAAGGAAATCTTATTTGTGTTGCTTGTAAATATCCAGTAAGTATTTAAAAAATATATAACTATAGTAACCACAAAGATCTTTTTTTTTTTTTTTTTAAGATTTACTTATTAGCAAGAGAGAGAACAAACCAGAGCACCACTCTGATTTATATGATGCTGGTGATTTAACTTAGGACCCCATACTTGCAAGTCTAGTGTTGTAGCCACTGCTATATTTCCTGGGTCATGATAATGATTATTTAAAAGGATAACCTAGTTCCTCTAATAGAGCTACATAATTTTCTTTTTATTAACAGAGATCTATAATTTATCAGGTAAAGAGGGATAGACTTACCAGAGCACAGATTCAGCACATGGGTTTCAAGGATTGAACTTGGGGCTGCACGTATTAGAAAATTGATTCTACCGTCTGAGCCAGTCCCTGGCAGCCCCTTCCACCAACACACATATTTCCAATGACCAGGACCTTATACACATGTGACACCATCACTGAGTAGCACTCTGGATGAGTCTTCTCACTTTTGGGGGCGGGAGGAGAAAATAACATAGCATTGCTCCACCATACCTAGAATTCCTCTAATTCTGCCCATCATGCTCCCTTATGGTGCTGAGACTTGAACTCAGGTCCTTGCATGTGCTTGGCAAGGCAAGGCAAGAACACTTCTAGGGGAACTATCGCCCTGTCTTACCCCATCCCTTTTAAAGCTGAGGGGAAAAGAAAGAAAAAAAAGGAAGAAAGCAACATACATAAGAATTGAATGCTGTTGGGAGTCAGGCTGTAGCGTAGCGGGTTAAGCGCAAGTGGGGCAAGTGCAAGGACCAGCGTAAGGATTCCTGTTCAAGGCCCTGGCTTTCCTCCTGCAGGGGAGTCGCTTCACAGGCGGTGAAGCAGGTCTGCAGGTGTCTATCTTTCTTTCCCCCTCTGTCTTCCCCTCCTCTCTCCGTTTCTCTCTATCCTATACAACAATGATGACAATAATAATAACTACAACAATAAAACGACAAGGGCAGCAAAAGGGAATAAATAAATATTTTTTTAAAAAGACTGAAGAAGAAAAAAAGAATTGAATGCTGTTACGTAAATCATGCAGCAGCTCGGAGAGGGCAGTGCACACATTCCTTGCATGGACACAGTGTGATCTCTGTCACTGCAGGTGATTGAATGGTGCTAGACAAGCTCCTAAATAAATAAATCTGTAGCAGGCTGGGCGGTAGTGCGGCGGGTTAAGCACTGGTGGTGTGAAGCGCAAGGACAGGCGTAAGGATCCTGGTTCCCACCTGCAGGAAGCGTTGCTTCACAGGTGGTGAAAGCAGGTCTGCAGGTCTTTCTCTTCTCTCTGTCTTCCCCATCTCTCTCCATTTCTCTCTGTCCTATGCAACAACAATGACAACAACAATAATAATAACCACAACGATTAAGGAAAAAAAAACAACCAGGGCAACAAAAGGGGGAAAATACCCTCCAGGAATAGTGGATTCATGGTGCAGGCACTGAGCTCTAGCAGTAACCTTGGAGACAAACAAACAAACAAATAAATAAATCTGTAGAACAACATTGAAGAGATTATCTTTTTTATTTTTTGTATGAAAAATTTTACTTTGTGATTAAAGTAGGTCACAAGATTATAAGATTACAGTGTATAGATAGCTCCACACCGCACCTACCATCAAAATTCTGTATTCCCACCCAAAGGTAGCTGCTATAGTTCTCACAAAGTCTTAGAAACAGTTTGCTTGCTTCTGGGTTTTGCTTTTTTTTTTTTTTTCTCTCAATTTTATGTTTGTCAGATTTCTAGATTCCACATGAGTGAAACCATCTGGTAGTTTTATTTTTTTTTATCTCTTTACTTAATTTCACTTAAGTATAATCACCTCCAGTTCTGTCCATTTTGTTCCAAAAGACACAATTTTTTTTTTAATTGCAGAGTAGTATTCCATAATTTCTTTAGCCAGTCATCTGTTGATGGGCATTTAGGCTGCTTCCACTCTTTGGCTGTTGTGAATAATGCAGCTGTGAACATAGGGCTGCATATGTCCCTGCAAATTAGTGTCTGAGTGTCCACTGGATGAATGCCTAAAGGTGGTATTGCTGGGTCATAAGGTGACTCCCTTTTTATTTGTTTAAGGACTCTCCATACAGTCTTCCAAAGGGGCTGCACCAGTTTGCACTCCCACCAGCACAGTTAAAGGGATTATCTTTATAAGCAGATACTTTTAAGAGTTTGTAAAGTTCTTTCTCTGTCTGGGATGTGCTGTTTTTTAATTTAATTTAATTTAATTTGATAGAACAAAGAGAAACTGAGGGGGGAAGGGAAGACAGAGAAGGAGGAAGAAAGATGCATACCTGCAGGATCTGCTTTACCACTCATGAAGATTCCCACCTGCAGGTGGGGAGTGGGAGCTTGAACCCTGGTCCTTGTTCATGGTGATGTGTGTACTTTTAACAAAGTGAACCACCACCCACCCCATTCCTTTATTTTAAAGATTGATTTTATTATGCATGAGAGAGTTTCACATGAGGCAGAAGATAGAGCAACACTCTGGGCTGGGGAAGTAAGTAGCACAGCAGTTTAAGCAACAGACTTTTTATACCTTAGACTTGGAAGTCCCAGGCTCAGTCCCCAGCACCACCACAGACAGAGCAGAGTAGTGTTCTGGTTAAAACAAAAGACATACACCAGTCTGGTACATGTAGTGCTAAGAATTGAACTCGAAGCCTCCAGCATTCATCTTTGACTCTATTAGTTAAATTATTGCTCTCATAGCAGTACAGAGGTTTTGTTTATTTGTTTTTCTCTAGCTTTTGTACCTTGTGTATATGTGATTCCTCTGCTCCATGGACAATTTTCTTAATCTTTTTACTTCAGCTGCAGAAAGAGAGAGGGGGAGGAGGAAGGGAGAGGGAAAGGCTCTGAGGAGCTCCTCTGATGTGGTCCATGGTGCTCCCATGAAGTGCTAGGACTCAAACCCAGGACCTTATGCATGTTATGGCATATCTTCTTGCCTGTATCTCAGCCCCTGAAGAAACATTTTTAGCTGTACATATTTATTAAAACTATCATCATTAGTGTATTTTCAGTGTGTTATTTGTTATTTTAAGCGTTCCTGTAGGTCAAAGATCCTTGCTATTTTAGAAATCGCAATATGCAGAAAAGCATATAAACCATCATTTTTTTTGATTTTTTAAAATTTATTTCTTTATTGGGGAATTAATGTTTTACATTCAACAGTAAATACAATAGTTTGTACATGCGTAACAGTCCCCAGTTTCCCATTTAACAATACAACCCCCACTATGTCATTTATCATCCTTCATGGACCTGTATTCTCCCCACCCACCCACCCACCCCAGAGTCTTTTACATTGACGCGATACGCCAATTCCATTTCAGGTTCTACTTGTGTTTTCTTTTCTGATCTTGTTTTTCAACTTCTGCCTGAGAGTGAGATCATCCCATATTCATCCTTCTGTTTCTGACTTATTTCACTCAACATGATTTTTTCAAGGTCCATCCAAGGTCCATCCAAGATCACCATTTTTTACAGCTGAGTAGTATTCCATTGTGTATATATACCACAACTTGCTCAGCCACTCATCTGTTGTTGGACACCTGGGTTGTTTCCAGGTTTTGGCTATTACAAATTGTGCTGCCAAAAACATGTGTACACAGATATTTTTCGATAGATGTGTTGGGTTCCTTAGGATATATCCCTAGGAGAGGAATTGCAGGATCATAGGGTAGGTCCATTTCTAGCCTTCTGAGAGTTCTCCAGACTGTTCTCCACAGAGGCTGGACCAATTTGTATTCCCACCAACAGTGTAGGAGGGTTCCTTTGACCCCACACCCTCTCCAGCATTTGCTGCTGTTACCTTTTCTGATGTATGACATTCTCACAGGAGTGAAGTGATATCTCATTGTTGTCTTTATTTGCATTTCTCTGACAATCAGAGGCTTGGAGCATTTTTTCATGTGTTTCTCGGCCTTTTGGATCTCTTCTGTGGTGAATATTCTGTCCATGTCCTCTCCCCATTTTTGGATGGGGTTATCTGTTGTCTTGTTGTTGAGTTTGGAAAGCTCTTTATATATGTTGGTTATTAAACTCTTGTCTGATGTATGGCATGTAAAGATCTTCTCCCATTCTGTGAGGGGTCTCTTGGTTTGGGTAGTGGTTTCTTTAGCTGTGAAGAAGCTTTTTAATTTGATGTAGTCCCATAGGTTTATACTTGCCTTAGTCTTCTTTGTAATCGGATTCGTTTCATTGAAAATGTCTTTAAAATTCATGTGGAAAAGAGTTCTGCCAATATTTTACTCTAAGTATTTGATAGTTTGTGGTCTAACATCCAAGTCCTTGATCCACTTGGAATTAACTTTTGTATTTGGTGAAATACAGTGGTTCAGTTTCATTCTTCTGCATGTTTCAACCCATTGTTTCCAACACCATTTATTGAAGAGACTCTGCTTTCCCCATGTAATAGTCTGGGCCCCTTTGTCAAAGATTAGATGTCCATAGGTGTGGGGCCTCATTTCTGGGCTCTCAATTCTATTCCACTTGTCAGTGTGTCTATTCATGTTCCAGTACCAAGCAGTTTTGATGACAGCGGCCCTATAATATAGTTTGAGATCTGGGAGTGTGATGCCTCCGGTTCTGTTCTTTTTCTTCAAGATTGTTTTGGCAATTCTAGGTTTTTTCTGGTTCCAGATAAACATTTGTAGCATTTTTTCTATTCTCCTAAAAAATGAGCTTGGGATCTTGATGAGGATAGCATTAAATTTGTAGATGGTTCTGGGTAATATATTCATTTTGATGATGTTAATTCTTCCAACCCATGAACATGGAATATCTTTCCACTTCTTTGTGTCTTTTTCAATTTCTTTGAGTAGTGACTCATAATTTTCAGTATACAAGATAGGAATGGACACTACTTAATGCTCAGAGGATCAGTCAATCAAGAGGACTTAACAATTATTAACATCTATGCACCCAATGAGAAGCCATCTAAATACATCAAACTTCTACTGAAAGAGCTACAGCAATATATTAACAGTAACACAATCATAGTAGGGGACTTCAACACCCCACTCTCTCAACTTGACAGATCATCCAGGCAGAAAATCAATAAAAACATAAGGGAGCTAAATGAAGAGATAGATAAACTAGAACTATTGGACATTTTCAGAGTCATTCATCCCAAGAAACTGGAATACACATTTTACTCAAATCCACATGGGTCATTCTCAAGGATAGACTATATGTTAGGCCACAAAGACAGCATCAGCCAATTCAAGAGCATTGAAATCATCCCAAGCATCGTCTCAGACCACAATGGAATTAAAGTAACACTTAACAATCAACAAAAGATTAGTAACAGTGCCAAAATGTGGAAGCTCAACAGTACACTTCTTAACAACTTCTGGGTCAAAGAGGAAATCAAGGAAGAAATCAAAATGTTTCGAGAGTTCAATGAAAATGAAGACACAAGCTATCAAAATATTTGGGACACAGCTAAAGCAGTCCTAAGAGGGAAGTTCATAGCTATACAAGCACACATTCGGAAACAAGAAAAAGCACAAATAAACAGCCTGATTGCACATCTTAAAGACCTAGAAGAAGAACAACAAAGGAACCCTAAAGCAACTAGAAGTCAGAAATCACTAAAGTTAGGGCAGAAATAAATAACATTGAGAATAGGAAAACCATACAAAAGATCAACAAAAGTAAATGTTGGTTCTTCGAAGGAGTAAACAAAATCGACAAACCTTTAGCCAGACTCACAAAACAAAAAAGGAAGAAGACTCAAATAAATCGGATAGTAAATGAAAGAGGAGATATCACAACAGACACTGCAGAAATTCAACATATCATGCGAGGCTTCTATGAACAACTATATGCCACCAAGCTAGAGAACCTGGAAGAAATGGACGATTTCCTAGATACCTACCAACTTCCAAAACTAAGTAAAGAGGAAGTAGATAACATGAACAGGCCCATCACAGCTAATGAAATTGAAACAGTTATCAAAAATCTCCCCAAAAATAAAAGTCCTGGACCAGATGGTTTTACAAATGAATTCTACAAAACCTTCAAAGAAGAACTAATACCTCTACTTTTAAAAGTCTTCCAGAAGATTGAAGACACTGGAATACTCCCTGCCAGCTTATGAAGCCAACATCACCCTGATACCAAAAGCAGACAGGGACACAACCAAAAAAGAAAACTACAGACCAATATCTCTGATGAACATAGATGCGAAAATATTAAACAAAATTCTAGCCAACCGGATACAGCAGTATATCAAAAAGATTGTTCATCATGACCAAGTGGGGTTTATCCCAGGCATGCAAGGTTGGTTTAATATACATAAATCAATCAGTGTGATCCACCACATCAACAAAAGCAAGACCAAAAACCACATGGTCATATCAGTAGATGCAGAGAAAGCCTTTGACAAAATACAACACCCCTTTATGATCAAAACACTACAAAAAATGGGAATAGATGGAAAATTCCTGAACATAGTGAAGTCTGTATGTAGCACACCTACAGCCAACATCATACTCAATGGTGAAAAATTGGAAGCATTTCCACTCAGATCAGGTACTAGACAGGGCTGCCCACTATCACCACTACTATTCAACATAGTGTTGGAAGTTCTTGCCATAGCAATCAGGCAGGAGCAAGGAATTAAAGGGATACAGATTGGAAGAGAAGAAGTCAAACTCTCTTTATTTGCAGATGACATGATAGTATACATGGAAAATCCTAAGGAATCCAGCAAGAAGCTTTTGGGTATCATCAGGCAATACAGTAAGGTGTCAGGCTATAAAATCAACATTCAAAAGTCAGTGGCATTCCTGTATGCAAACACTAAGAAGAAATTGAAATCCAGAAATCAGTTCCTTTTACTATAGCAACAAAAACAATAAAATATCTAGGAGTAAATCTAACCAAGGAAGTGAAAGACTTGTATACTGAAAATTATGAGCCACTACTCAAAGAAATTGAAATAAACCATCATTTTAATGAACAACATTAACACCACCTTCCGGAGAGGCCTTAGATGTGTGGCACTTGCTAGAAACTTTGTCCAGGCCTTTGGTCCTAATCAGAAACCTTTACTGTACTCTTCTGTTCCTCCACAGGTGACCACTGTTCTGCTTTTAGTGATTTTTTTTTGCTCTTTGACAGTAAATTCATCCCTAAACACTGTACTTTTACTTGTTTCTATATAAACAAGGTCATTATATCAGTGTTTCAATTTGCATGTAAGTAGATATATTTTGATAAGGATAGGAAATATAGTGTCCAGAGAAAGAGAGTTTTTGTTGACTCCAGGGAACATCATTGAGAGACAGTAGCGACTCCTTGCAACTTGAGTGTCTCACTGTTCATACAGCTTTATGGAGGATGGTGGGCTGGGGTGAGGATAAGCAGGCTTCTGAAGGAAGACCTTATCTGGAGGGTGTGGGATGAGCAGAAATATGGTCTGCGTTGATTTTTCCCTGCTGGTAATCACATTCGTGTGTAGTCCTCTCCCCTGAGAAAGTTTAAAAAAAAAAAAATCTGAGACTCTGTCCTGGTTTTCCTGACCACCACTCTGGGGGAAAGCTAGCTGCCAGGTAAAAGCACTCAAGAGACTCAACAGAGCGATTCATGCAGATAGAAACTGTAACTTTCTGCCAGTTATCACACACCCTCCTAACTGTGTCATACTATTGATGTTGAAGACCCAACTCAAGAACACTACTGTTGGCAAGACTTTCTTAGTCACTTGTAGCCTACCCAATGCTTTCAGATCCTATGTTAATCTAGCATGTCCTAATCCTACTAAATTTGCATGTATTACCACTGTTATGAATGAGTTGGAATGAAATCAAAGTGAAATTCCTTCAAGTCTGATTAAGTAGTGTTAAAACAATTATGTCACAGACTTAAGATCATATAGTTTAGAAATATGCGTATCCCTCAGATATCATGTAAAACAAACATTTTAAGTGGTTTAATATATGAATAACCTATAGTAAGTATTTTTAGAAATCATTTTAAAACTATGCAGAAATATTTTAGGAGATATAGGTAAAAATTGTAAAATTTTAAACTAATTAGTATTTGTGATTACCTTAGAATTACAGATTTCAGACAGACCATAGATGTGGTGATTTCTTTCTTTTTTTAATTTTTAAAAAAAATTTATTTCCCCTTTTGTTGCCTTTCTTGTTCTTTTTATTGTTGTTATTGATGTCATTGTTAGATAGGACAGAGAGAAATGGAGAGAGGAGGGGAAGACAGAGAGTGGGAGAGAAGGACCCCTGCAGACTTGCTTCACCACCTGTGAAGCGACTCCCCAGAGTCGGGGGCTCGAATCAGGATCCTTATGCCAGTCCTTGCGCTTCACGCCACATGCTCTTAACCTGCTGCGCTACCCTCCGACTCCCTGATTTGGTGATTTCTTTTTTCTTTTTATTTTTTTAATATATTTATATATTTATTTTCCTTTTTATTGCCCTTGTTTTTTATTATTGTTGTAGTTATTGATGTCGCCATTGTTAGGACAGAAAGAAATGGAGCAAGGAGGGGAAGACAGAGAGGGAGAGAGAAAGATACCTACAGACCTGCTTCACCGCCTGTGAAGCGACTCCCCTGCAGGTGGGGAGCCGGGAACTCGAACCGGGATTCTTACCCCGTCCTTGTGCTTTGCGCCATGTGTGCTTAACCCGCTGCGCTACTGCCTGACTCCCTTTATTTTTTTTAAAATTTATTTATTCCCTTTTGTTGCCCTTGTTGTTTTATTGTTGTAGTTATTTATGTTGTCGTTGTTGGATATGACAGAAATGGAGAGAGGAGGGGAAGACAGAGAGGGGGAGGGAAAGACACCTGCAGACCTGCTTCACCTCCTGTGAAGCGCCTCCCCTGTAGGTGGGGAGCCGGGGGCTCAAAGCGTGATCCTCACGCGTGTCCTTCTGCTTTCCGCGTGTCCTTCCACTTTCCACCACCAATGCTTAACTCGCTGCACTGCCGCCCGACTCCCGATTTGGTGATTTCTATGCTTTGATAACTAAGCACATTTTTTTTAAAGCTTAAACACTTCTGTTCATTATCATGAGCATCGTATTTTCTTTCTATTAAAACTAAGATATATTCATAAACTTCAATATTAACTACAAATTAGTGAAGAGTTTCGTAGGTATCCTTGAGATTGTTCAGTAGTTCACAGGTGGATTTGAAGTCTACAAATTTATAAATCAGGTTGTACTTCTTTTTTTTTAAGATTTTTTATTTATAAAAAGGAAACATTGACTAAACTGTAGGATAAGAGGGGTACAACTTCACACAATTCCCACCACCAGAACTCTGTATCCCCTATATCCCATCCCCTCCCCTGATAGCTTTCCTATTTAACCCTCTAGGAGTATGGACCCAAGGTCATTGTGGGATGCAGAAGGTTGAAGATCTGGCTTCTGTAATTGCTTCCCTGCTGAACATGGGCGTTGACAGGTCGAACCATACTCCCAACCTGTCTTTTTCTTTCCCACTGAAGATAGTGTCTTTGTATTCATGAAAGATTCTCTAATGGCATCTTGTTCAGATTTGAATAAGGGGAGGAATTTTAAGATCAGACTCACCATGGGTTTCCTAGGTGCTTTTTCAAATTGCTTACTTTTTTGAATGATTTTTATTTCAGAAATTGAAGATAATTCCTTGAAGACTTACATTTCTAAATAATTTTTTATTAGTGAGTTAATAATGATTGACAAGATTGCAGTATAAGAGGGGTACAATTCTTTTTAAAAAAATATTTATTCCCTTTTGTTGCCCTTGTTGTTTTATTGTTGTTATTGATGCCGTTGTTGTTAGATAGGATAGAGAGAAATGGAGAGAGGAAGGGAAGACAGAAAGGGGGAGAGAAAGATAGATACCTGCAGACCTGCTTCACCACTTGTGAAGCACCTCCCCTGCAGGTGGGGAGCCGGAAGCTGGAACTGGGATCCTTATGCTGGTCCTTGCGCTTTGTGCCACCTGCACTTAATCCGTTGCACTACCGCCCAACTCCTGGGGTATAATTTTATACAGTTCCCACCACCAGAGTTCTGTATTCCATCCCCTCCATTGGGAGGTTCCCTATTCTTTATCCTTTTGGTAGTATGGATCATTATGGGATGCAGAAGGTAGGAGTTTTGGCTTCTGTAATTGTATAACAGATGAGATTTGGGGTCTTCATATTGGAAGGAGCTAGGAAATCTATTTTAGGGATATTCTTTTTTTTTTTTTTATGCCTCCAGGGTTATTGCTGGGGCTTGGTGCCTGCACCTTGAATCCACTGCTTCTTGAGGCTATTTTTCCCCCTTTTGTTGCCCTTGTTGTGGTTATTATTGTTGTTCTTGATATTGTTCGTTGTTGGATAGGACAGAGAAAAATGAAGAGAGGAGGGGAAGACAGAGGGGGAGAGAAAGATAGACACCTGTAAACCTGCTTCACCGCCTGTGAAGCAGCTCCCCTGCAGGTGGGGAGCCAGGGGCTCGAACCGGGATCCTCATGCCGGTCCTTGCGCTTTGTGCCACATGTGCTTAACCTGCTGCGCTACCGCCCGGCCCCCTATTTTGGGATATTCTAAGGGGCCTCTGACTTTACTAATTTTTGCCTGAGCTCAACAGCTAACATGCAGGTGGACTAAGAATATTGTCTGGGAAGATGGTGTCAGAATTGAGATTAGGACTAGAAAGCTGGATCAGGGCAGAGAGAAGCTCCCAAATATGGGAAAAGTATATAATACCACTAACTGTAACCCCCATCGATCTGACTTCTGGTCCATGTCTATTCATATTTATCACAGGAACCTGTGTAACATCTGCATCCCTGTCAGTCTGAGTTTGAATTCCAAGGTCATAGCTAGAAACATTCTAGGCTGCACTCATTTCAGGACCAGTCTTCCTCTAGTGACAGAGTGTGTTGACCCAGACTCCCTATGGAGAGTGGGGCAGTTTCTACCACTCTTGTTCTACACTGAGGGCAATGTCCTGTAGAGGCCCACAAGAGTGTTTATGATGTTGTTCCTAATGGAGATGACAAGTGATAGTGGAGAGAGGGATCTGTTAGAGGTCTGGGCCCATCATATCTATATGGGAATCCCAGAGTTCCCTGACTAGGACCATGATGGAAGACTTATATTTATTTAAAAAAAAATTTATTATCTTTATTCATGTATTTGATAGAGACAGCCAGAAATTGAGAGGGAAAGGGGTAATAGGGAGAGTAGCAGAGAGATACTTGCAACACTGCTCACCACTTGTAAAGTTTCCCCCTGCAGGTGGGGACCAGGACCTCGAACCCAGGTCCTTGTGCATTGTAATGTGCACTTAACTAGGTGCGCCACCACCTGGACCTGAAGACTTAACATTTTTTATTATATTGATAATCAAAATTTTATTTGGTAAAACTTCTTTGTAATACATTTCCTCATTATAAAAACATTTACCTAAGTTATTTTGTCATTTAAGATTTGTTTGAGAAAAAGAAAGAATATCATTCTGGTACATGGGCTTCTAAGAACTGAACTTGCACCTCATACTTGAGGGTTCCACACTTTCTTCACTGCTCTACTTCCTGGGCCACTTAGCTAAGTTCTTTAAAAATTTTCATGTTGTTAGCTCAGTCTTTTAAAACTTGCTGAAATTCCATAGATTTCATGAGGTCTGCTCAACTTCTCTAACTTAGCAATCAGAAAGTAAAAATAACAAAGTTAACAAATATATCACAATCCCACTGCCTTTCAAACGAATCGAGGCATTAAGAAACTCCTCTCTACACTTTATCCCTTTGGGAGTATGCACCCAGGATCATCGGAACTCTGGTGGTGGGAATTGTGTAGAATTGTACCCCTCTTATCCAACAGACTTTCTATAATAATTAAAATACCTTTAAAAAATCTCCTCTCTGAGCTGAGTAGTTATGCCTCACTATTCTGCTGCTAGTGCAGTGCAAGCTTGTCACTTATATGGCCATTGGTCTTTGGAGCAAAAGAGCAAAATGAGATCCAGATTGCCTTGATGGATACTTCCTGTTACCTTCTGTTTAAAAAAAGAATGTTCCTTTCTGAATCATTATACAGTAGAGTTAAGAGTGAAGTACAAAGGTTTTTCACATAGAACTTTGTATCCCAATTTTGTCACCAAATTCTCAGGAATCCACTTAGACTACTTCCAGTGCTTTACTGTCTTCACAGAGTAATTTCTTCATCCTGCTTTCCCAAGCTTTAAGAATCCTCAACTCGGGGAGTTGGGCGGTAGCACAGCGGGTTAAGTGCAAGGACCGGTAAGGATCCTGGTTCAAGCCCCAGCTCCCTACCTGCAGGGGAGGAGTCACTTCACAGGCAGTGAAGCAGGTCTGCAGGCATCTCTCTGTCTCTCTTCCTCTCTATCTCCCCTTCTCTCTCAATTTCTCTCTCTATCCAATAACAAAAAAAAAAGTTTAATTAAAAAAAAAGAATCCTCAACTCAAAGGGAAACTCAAAGCAGAATTTGACTGAGTTTGGAGTAGGCACCAATGTAAAAATCTCTGGGTGGAAGGTGAGGGCAGATGTTGGGCTTCACAGGTTGGGGTAGAGGGGGCAGGGAGGATGGGATGGGACACAGTCTTTTGGAGGTGGGAATGGTGTTTATGTACACTCCTATTAACCTGTAGTCATAAAAATTTAAATTAAAAAGAAAAAGAATTCTCTCCTTTGGTGCCATGGTGTCTTTCCCTTGCTGTCTACATGAAAGAGGTAAAAAGAGTTGACTCTGAATGATAAAACTTTGTTGATGACAAAACAATTAAAAACCAAAACAGAAAACCTTACGAAATGACTTTTTTATAGCCTTGTTCTGTGGTGCAAGTCATTTTTAAAAAATTTTTTAAATTTTTATTTATTCCCTTTTGTTGCACTTGTTGCTTGATTGTTGTAGTTATTATTGTTGTTGGATAGGACAGAGGGAAATGGAGAGAGGAGGGGAAGACAGAGGGGGAAAGAAAGATAGACACCTGCAGACCTGCTTCACTGCTTGTGAAGCAACTCCCCTACTGGTGGGGAGCCAGGGGCTCCAACTGTGGGATCATTATGCCGGTCTTTGCGCTTTACGCCACGTGTGCTTAACCCGCTGCTATCACCTGACTCCCCTTTTTTTTTAAAGCTAAAAATCTCTTAAAATTCTTTTTTCTAGAGGGCCAAGTGGTGACGCACCTAGTTAACCACACACATTACAGTGCAAGGACCCAGGTTCAAGACCTGGTCCCCACCTGCTAGGGGAAAGCTTCACAAGTGGTGAAACAGGGCTACAAGTGTTTCTCTGTTTCTCTTCCTTTCTATTTCCCCCTCCCCTCTCAAGTTCTCTCTGTCTCTATCCAATAATAAATAAATAACATTTTTTTAAAAAATTCTTTTTTTCTAATACTAGCAGGTTAACTCACTGAACCTGTTCAGAAGTGGAGCATTATGTGACTTCCGTTGTTATGTAGTGTCAGAACTCTTAGGAAAACAAACAAAATTTTTTGGTGATTGAGAAGTAATAAAGCAAGGCTAAGCATATTTGCATAAGTTGCAATTCATGATGATAAAGATATATTTTTCTTATTTAAGCCTGTAGTTTATACTTTTCTTCTCCTTGAATTGATTCTTGTGGAAATATGTGTTTTGCTCACTGAAGTAACTTTACATTTGGATAGTGCTCTTAGTATGAACCTGGTAATAAAAAAAAAAAGCTTAGTATTATAAATATTTGCGACTTCAGTACCTGTAATGGAATTTACCATTTGGATCGACTGCTTGAAGACCTCTTATAAGTGATTTTACTAGTCTTGTTTTTACTGCCAAAATATTGAGTATTGTTATCTTAGATTGTAGCGTTAGCTTCAATCACTATGTGGCAAGTTTCCACTTGTCCATGCAATGTGATGTCAAGTACTTAACTATTAGAAAAACTTCAAAAATATTTAAAAATGGCCTCTTTCGGGAGTTGGGTGGTAGTGCAGTGGGTTAAGCGCACGTGGCTCAAAATGCAAGGACCCATGTAAGGATCTGGGTTCGAGCCCCCGGCTCCCCACCTGCAGGGGAGTCTCTTCACAGGCAGTGAAGCAGGTCTGCAGGTGTCTATCTTTCTCTCCCCCCCTCTGTTTTCCCCTCCTCTCCCCATTTCTCTCTGTCCTATCCAATAACAATGGCATCAACAACAACAATAAAAAACAAGGGCAACAAAAGGGAAAAATAAAAAAATATATTAAAAAAAAGAAAAAAATGGCCTCTTTAGGATACTTTAGGAGGATAGTCTTAGATTTCATGTTTTGTTAATAATCATATGTATTAAAGGAATGTGTATTCATCACAGATTGATTTGATTTGTTGTAAAACATTAGGTACTCCACAAATGTCTGTTAAACTATTAAAAAAAAAATCAAGGAATTTTCATTTGTGTAGTTATATAATTGTATTCAAATAAAAATGAGAAAAACCTAATCAGGTTTTTTTTAAAACCAAATCAGATACTACCTGTTTTTTTTTCTCCCAACCATATGAAATTATTTTGTTATTCATAAGAATTCATTAAGTGCATCTTTAGAGGTACAGTTATAGTACTTAATGTGAGTTAACATCACTAAAAATAAAGATGGAACACCTTTAACCAAGAGACAAATTAGCAGCCCTGCTCAGAGCAGCTGTGTAGTTAGGAGTGTAATTAACCTTGACTCTGGTCTGGATGACTGCCTTGCTTATGCTCCTTCTCTCAACAGGCAATGTGTAAAAACATGCCATGGATTGATGTTACTCAACACTGCTGGAATACATCTTTAGAGTTGGTGTGTTTTAAGAAAAAGAAGTTCAAACTATGTAGAATATGGACAGTCATAGGAAACACTATGGGAAAATAACTTATATTTTGATTACTATTTTTTAAATTCTCATTTAACTAGGTTTGCCTTTTGAAATAAGAAACAATTTGGGGTTGGGCGGTGGTGCAGTGGGTTAAGCGCATTTGGCGCAAAGCACAAGGACCGGTGTAAGGATCCTGGTTCAAGCCTCCGGCTCCCCACCTGCAGGGGAGTTGCTTCACAGGCAGTGAAGCAGGTCTGCAGGTGTCTATCTTTCTCTCCCCCTCTCTTGTCTTCCCCTTCTCTCTCCATTTCTCTCTGTCCAATCCAACAACGAACAGCAATGGCAATAATAATAACCACACAGAGGCTACAACAACAAGGGCAACAAAAAGGGGGAAATAATGAATGGCCTCCAGGAGTGGTGGATTCATGGTGCAGGCACCGAGCCCAGAAACAACCCTGGAGGAAAAAAAAAAAAAGAAACAATTCTTGGTTGAAAAAAAAAGTTTAGAGTTTTGAAAACAGTGCTAGGTACTGAACTGAAAATAGAAGACATGGAAACTATTTTTTATGCATTGTGTCATTTTAGTAGAAATCTTTTGGGTGCTTTTCAAATACTTCTCCCTACATTTTACTCTTTCTTTTAGGAAAACCTCTGTCTTGTAGAGTGAAAACATTATATCTTTTTCACATGGGTGGGTGTTCTCTCCCATTTATCTCCTATAGCTCCTGAATATTGGTGTTCCATTGCTTACTTTGAAATGGATGTTCAGGTAGGAGAGACATTTAAGGTTCCTTCAAGCTGCCCTATTGTTACTGTTGATGGATACGTGGACCCTTCTGGAGGAGATCGCTTTTGCTTGGGTCAGCTCTCCAATGTCCACAGGACAGAAGCCATTGAGAGAGCAAGGTATTGGTTATATAGTTAGTTTTTTTTTTCCCCCTAAATGAACATAGTATATTGTCTGTTGTTTGAAGTTATGATTTGTTATATAAAATATAAGGAAACTACTTTTAAAAGTAAGTCAGGCTTTTATGTTGTAAGCAGTTACTAGAATATTTTTGCATTCAGTTTGAAAACTTACTTTCTTCCGATCATTTAAAAAAATCTGTTGGAATAATATGAAATTCAGATGTTTCTGAAAGTATTATTTACACTGAAAAACATAATAAAAAGGAAATGGTTACGTAAATGCTAACTTTATATAATAAAATTAAGGTGAGTAAGATGACGTATTATAATTTAGGTGCTATGTGGTCTTTTCTCTTTAAGGAAGAATGTGATGTACTGGCAGGCACACTCATAATCTCTGTCTCTAGCTTTGTGGTTTTGGCAGATCACAAAGCCAGAGATAGAGGTAATGAGCTTGCATGTACACCACTCTCTCTTTTTCTTTTTTAATCAGAACACAGCTCAACTCTGGTTTATGGTGCTGTCAGGGATTTAACCTAAAACTTTTGGTGTTATCTCTCCAGCCTGGATTACTTACGTTTTTAAGCCATTGTTACCAAATGGACATTTCTGTGGAAACTGCTTATGTCTGTAATGTCAAGTACACAATCACTAACCACATGCAGCTATTGAGCACTTAAATGTGGCATATGCAGTTAAATGAATTTTAATTTAATTGTATTTAATTTAAATAGTAAATCCAAAAGTAGCTAGTTAGCTGAGTTGGATAGTAGCTACAAAGGTGGAAAAATAAATATTGATAAAATAAATATTGATATTGGTAATATGATAGGCATGTACAGTGTTTTAAATTTTAAAATTCTTTGTAGTTTTTAAATATCAGATGTAATATGTAATCTGGATTAAAATTTACTTTAAAATATTTATCAAAATGAAATGTAATTTCCTTTTTTCTTCCTCAGGCTGCACATAGGCAAAGGTGTGCAGTTGGAATGTAAAGGTGAAGGCGACGTGTGGGTCAGGTGCCTTAGTGACCATGCAGTCTTTGTGCAGAGTTACTACCTAGACAGAGAAGCGGGGCGCGCACCTGGAGATGCTGTTCATAAGATCTACCCAAGTGCTTATATAAAGGTTAGTTGCGATCTTTCTTCAGAGTTTTAAATTTGGAAAACTATAGATTTTAAAGAAAGAAATTGGAGCTGAGCTGTAGAAAAGTTCTCTTAAACAGTCAAGCACTGTTTGTGTATTAAACACATTTCTTGGGATTAGTTATATTTGTTCCATTGTTGGTTATCTAGTTTTGTGGTTGCAGTTAAGCCCTACTGTTCTTTTTTTTCCCCTTTATTGGGGGATTAATGTTTTACATTTGACAGTGAATACAATAGTTTGTACATGCATAACATTTCTCATTTATCCACATAATATAAAGCCCTACTGTTTTCAAAACAAGTTTGCTAGCAGTTTTTGAGTAATATATATGCTTCTTAAAATACTGAGTAAAATCTTTACTGTTGTACATTTTTAAAAAAATAGTTATTTCCTTTTGTTACCCTTGTTGTTTTATTGTTGTAGTTATTATTGTTGTTGATGTCGTTGTTGGACAGGACAGGGAGAAATGGAGAGAGGAGGAGAAGACAGAGAGGGGGAGAGAAAGACAGACACCTGCAGACCTGCTTCACTGCCTGTGAAGCGACTCCCCTGCAGGTGGGTGGCCAGGGGCTCGAACCGGGATCCTTACGCCGGTCCTTGCGCTTTGCGCCACGTGCGCTTAACCTGCTGCGCTACCGCCTGACTCCCCGTGGTTGTACATTTTTTATATAGCATAGTTGAAAATCATACTTAGCAAATTTATGCTAGCCAGTCTTTAAGATTTTATGGGAAGGAGTTCTAAAATTCATAGCTTTTCAAATTAAGAAATGAAAAATTCTTAACCAGTTTTTTTTCAAGGTTGTATAAGTTTACTTATTTTTTATTCATTTTTTTAGATTTTTAAAATAATTTTTAATGTTTTAATTTATTGTATAGAGACAGAGAAATTGAGAGGGGCGGGGAAGATAGGGAAAGAGAGACACCTCTAGCCCTGCTTCACCACTCATGAAGCTTTCCCCCTGCAGGTGGGTACCAGGGGCTTGAACCTGGGTCCTTGTGCACTGTAATGTGTGCACTTAACCAGGTGCGCTACCGCTTGGTCCTTAAATTCATTTATTTTTAAAGATTTAATTATTGGGTTGATTATACAAATGACTTTTAAGCTTGAGACTCTGAGCTCTGAGGTTCACATCCCAGTACCACCGTAAACTGAGCAATGCTCTGATAAAAAAGGAAAGGAAGGAAGGAAGGAAGGAAGGAAGGTACGTTAGATAGTTTCTTTCTTTTTTTTCCCTAAATGAACATAGTATATTGTCTGGTGTTTGAAGTTATGATTTGTTATATAAAATATTAGGTGACAGTACTTTTAAAAATAAGTCAGGCTTTTGTGTTTTAAGCAGGAAGGAAGGAAAGAAAGGGAGGGAGGAAAAGAATAGGAAAAAAAGAAAAGAAAAGAAGGGGTGGTTATTAACATGAGAGAGAAGGAGAGAACCAGAATGTGTCCTGCTGGGGACCTAACTTGGGAGGGGCCTCATGCTTGAGAATCTCATGCTTTACTCTCTGAGGCACCTCCCAGGCTAAAGTATTTAATATCTTAAAGATCATTTAATGCAGGAAATAATGGTTTACAAAACAGTTGTTGATATATGGTATGAATACAGCTTATCTCCCCATAGTAGGTATCTTTGCATCACTTTCAGCACCTACCTGTTGTCTTCTGGGTACCTGACATCATCTCTCCTTGACCCCTTTCCCAGAATCCTTTACTTTGCTGCAATACAGCATACCCAGTACAGACTTAACCTTGTGCTTTCTCGTTCTGTTCTTGTTTCCTATCAATAGTTCCTACCTATGAGTTGGATCATGTGCTATTTGTTCTCCTGTTTTATTTCACTTGTAATTCCTTCAAGTTCATTTAAGATGAGGCAAAGGAGATTATTCTTATTGCCATCAGGGTTATTGGTGGCTCAGTGTTTGGTAATAAATCCACCATTCCTGGTGGCTGTTTTTTCCTTTTTTCTTTTTTCTTGTTGTATTTGATAGGACAGAGAGAAATTGAGAGTAGAGGATGAGATAGGTGGGGTGCACAGGCTTGAACCCTGGTCCTTACTCATGGTAACATGTGTGCTCAATTGGGTGCGCTATCACCTGTCCCCCCTCATCTTTTTTTGAAACTGCTAAATAGTATTCATTGTGTATACATGGTACAGTTTTAACAGCTTACTGTTATTGGGCATCTGATTTGTTTCCAAGTTTGAGCTATTACTAATTGTGCTGTTATGAAATAGATACACATAGATCTCTTTGCATACATGTGTTTGTGTTCTTTGGGTAGATAACTAGGAGAGGGATTGCTGGATCATAGGGTAAGTCCATTTCTAGTATTCTGAAGAATCTCCAGGCTATTTTTCATACAAGTTGAACCAATTTGCATTCCCACCAGCAATATGGTTCCCTTTTCCCCACATCCTCACCAGCACTTGTTGCTTCTGTCTTTTCTAATATATGACATTCTTATAGGTGTAAAGTGTTATCTTATTGTTGTCTTTATTTGTACTTCTCTGATAGTCAGTGACTTTGATTATTTTTTCATGTCTGTTGGCCATCTGGTTATCTTTGGAGAAGTTTCTGTCCATGTTCTCTACCCATTTTTTTTTAATGGAGCTGATTTATTTACAATTAAATGATTATTTTCATTATTAAAACTATTATTTTATTATTTTTAAAATTTTGTGAGCTCTTTATATAGCTTCATTATTCTTTTGTTGGATATATGCCATGTAAAGATACTCTCTCATTCTGTAGATTCTCTCAGTTGTAAAATATTCCTTTGACTGTATGGAAGCCTTTCTGTCCAGTTTATTTTGTTTTTGTTTTCCTTGCTGTTGCACTTTATTCTTCAAAGATGTTTCCAAAGCAACATCCTGAGTGTTCTGCTAATATTTTCTCTGTATTTATTTGATGGTTTCTGGCCTAATGTCTATGTCTTTGATCCATTTGGAGTTGACATTTATGCATGGTGATACAATTTCATTTTTCTGCATGTAGGATTAGTTATTTTGTGTACCAAGTGGGCTTTATTTATATAAATTTCTCTCCAGAGGTAACATTACAAAGTTGAATTGTGTAAACCCTAGAAGGAGTGCCACACACTGGTAATACATAAGCACACATAAACATTTCTACCTTTTTAGTTAAAATGAAGTAAACTTAACTTGGGAGAGTTATTCTTCCATTTTATGAACTGAATTGTGTGTTTCTCTTGTTTGTTTCTCCTATTACATAATAATAATATTACATTCATGAAAATTTAATGAAAAAAAAACTACCCCAAATCTCACAATACTTTAACTGGAAGTGTTTACAAGCTTGAGCTATTACTAAGTATGAAGTCTGAGTCTAAAGAAATTACATAGACACAGGTGGGTGCAGCCATGTTTGGTAAGGGGTATGGGAGAAACCTTCAAGACAAAAACAGCTTGAACTAGGAGCCAGCAGCCTGCCTCTGGTGCCATTTTGGTAGTTGTACAACTGAACATATAATCAGCATCAAGAATACAGGGAGCCTGCAAGGGAAAAACATGGTTGAAAACTGAAACTTTGTGGCCTACCCAGACTGTCATAGTAGGCTTCCAGAAGCCAAAATACAGTCTGAAATGGGCAACAAGTCTAAATCTGCCCATGGCGTTGTGTGAGACTTTTCTCTCCCCCCTCTGTTATGACATATAAGCAGCATAGCCACAGTGCCACCTGCTTACACCTAACCAAACCATGGGGGGAAATTGCAACTGTTTAAACTCACAAATATTTGGAAAATGTGTCTAAATTTGAATTCAGAAAGCTTATCATGAAGGTAATTCAAAAGTCTAACTAAAACATACACACACATTTCCTGGATCTCAGAGATCATTTCACCAAAGAGCTATAAAACACACCAAGAAAACTCAAACAAAACTACAGGATATGAAGATACTTTCGATGGATTTAAGGCTCATGTAAAATGCCTAGAAAATGGAATAAATCAGCTTCAGGAAAGAATGTCTGGTCTAGAAAATAAACCACCACACCCTTTGAGTGCAAAGCTGCTGGGGAGGAAAGGTTTATGAAAAATGAAGTAATTCACTGTGAAATAGCAGACTCCACTAGAAAAAAGAATGTGAGAATTAGGATACCTGAGGACAAAGAGGAGAAAGAAGCAGAGGACATTTTCAAAGAAATCAGAAAAATTTCCACACCTGTACAACACTTAGGACATATACATCCAGGGAGTTGAATGAACACCCAAGTTCCTGTATCCAAAACGGCACACATTACAACATATCATAGTAAAAAACTATCCAGAAGCAAAGGCATGGAATTAATATTTCAGGCTGCTAAGGAAAGAGAGACTGAGATACAAAGGTAGAACCATCAGACTTTTCCCAAATTTCTCAGCACAGACCCTAGAGGCAAGAATGGAGCGGATCAGCATATTTGTAGATGTAAAACATAAGAATTACCAGCTGGGAGTCAGGCGGTAGCACAGTGGGTTAAGCGCAGGTGGTGCAAGGATTGGCGTAAGGATCCCGGTTCGAGCTCCTGGCTCCCCACCTGCAGGGGAGTCGCTTCACAAGCGGTGGAGCAGGTCTGCAGGTGTCTATCTTTCTCTCCCCCTCTGTTTTCCCTCCTCTCTCCATTTCTCTGTGTCCTAGCTAACAACAAGGGCAACAAAAGAGAATAAATAAATAAATATTAAAAAAAAAAGAATTGCTAGCCATGAATACTCTCTCTTGCCAAATTGTCCTTGAAGTATGAAGGAGAAACTAAAATCTTCCCAAACACACAGAAACTGAAGGAATTCACCACCACCAATCCAGCCTTGCAAGAATTATTGAAAGAAGTCCTGCATGAAAAGAAGCAAAGGAATTCCAACTCTAAACGAGGCGATCAATGGTAGACTAGAATCAGGAATACAAATAGCAACAGAAGAAAAAAATAGATAGGAAAAGGAAGGGCATTGTGACCAAACTTGGTGAAACCAAGCCAACTGTCAAAGTGGATGGGATGAGTCAGGAAGAGAGGTAGGAATAGCAGATGACCAGACAGAAGTGTGTGTGTGTGTGTGTGTGTGTGTGTGTGTGTGTGTGTGCGTGTGTGTACGTGTGTACACTATCTCTTTCCATAGTGGGGAAGGGGCTTGGGGAGTTGGGGTCATCTGCCCCGGGAGGCCCAGTTATCATCATGGTAGCACCTGGAACCTGATGGCTGGAAAAAAAAAGTTAAGATATAAAGCAGAACAAATTGTTGACTGATTATGAACCTAAAGGCAAGAATACTGCAGATGAAGATTTGGGGTCTCCGTTTTGGAAAAAGCTAGCATGTCTATTTTAGGTATATTGCAAGGGACCTATGACTTTACTAGTTTTTGCCTGAGCCTGACAGCTAATATGCAGGTAGACCCAAGTTATTATCTGGGGAGATGGTGTCATAGTTGGAAAAAGGACTAGAAAGCTGGATCACGGAAAAGAGTAGCTCCCAAATATGGGAAGAGTATATAAATATTGTTAACTATAAACCCTATCGATTTGATCTGAGGCCCATATGCAGCACAGGAGCCTATGTAACCTCTGCATCCCAGTTAGTCTGAACTCACATTGTGTGGTCACGGTTAGGAACATTCCAGGTTGCACCAATTTCAGGAACCATCATCCTTGGGTAATAGGCAGAGTATGCTACCCAACCTCCCTTCAGAGAATGGAACATTCCCTACCATTGTTGATCCACATTGAGGGCCAGGTCTTATAGGGGCCCACAAAGGGCTCCATTTTGTTGTTCCTGATGGAGATGACCAGTGACAGTCACGAGAGGGATCTATTAGAGGTCTAGGCCCATCATGTCTGTGTGGGAATCCCAGGACTCCCTGACTACTTCCTCAGGTGATAGGATGGTCTGGTAGTGACTAAAGAGTCATCAAAGTATGCCAGTCTCTTGCCCTTATTTAGCTTTTGTAGTCCTTACTTTGTCTGACGAGGTTAGCTTTGGGGTGATTGAGGAAAGTGAAATAGGAGATAGGTGAGGAGGGTATAAGGTCTAAGTAGAAATTGTTACAACAGGTATTTTATACAGTGAAGCAGGTGTGAAGGTGTCCCGTCTTTCTTTCTCCCTATCTATCTTCCCATCCCTCTCAATTTCTCTGTCCTATCCAAAAAAATCTGGGGGAAAACTGGCCGCAGGAGCAGTGGATTCATAGAGCAGGCACAGAGCCCCAACAATAACCCTGGAGGCAAAAAACAAACCAACAAACCTTAACCCATGTAATTAGCAAGTACTGTGATAACAGACCCACGTAGTTAGTAAATATTGGTAATAGAATTCAAAGCTAGAATTGTTGTGACAGTAGGAAAAGTTATCCTTGAATGAGGTTATAAAACTCTTTCAGCTTAGTTGTACTAGGAGCCTGAAATTATGTTATGAACATATTCAAATATACAGGAAAGTAAGGAGACTTCAAGAGAGATCCCATCACTTAGATTCAGTAGTGAAGAGCTGATACTTGCAGATCTGTTCTTCTGTTTCTCAAGCATTTTAAAGCCAATCCCAAATAATCATATTATTTTGCTCTGTGTACTAAGTATGACTCTTCAAGCATTACAGCTATTTTCTTTTTTAAAAATAAAATTAAAATATTTTTATTTGTTTACTATTGGATATAGGGAGAGAGAAATTGAGAGGGGAGTGGGAGATAGAGAGGAAAAGAGACAGAGCCCTACTGCAGCCCTGCTTCACCACTCGTGAAGCTTCCCTGCAAGTGGGGACCAGGGTCTGGAACCTGGGTCCTTATGCACTATAATGTGTGTGCTTGACCAGGTGCACCACTGCCTGGCTCCCCTATAGCTATTTTCTTACAGTGACTTTTTTTTTTTTTGCCTCCAGGGTTATTGCTGGGGCTTGGTGCCTGCCTGCACCATGAATCCACTGCTCTTGGAGACCATTTTTCCCCCTTTTGTTGCCCTTGTTGTTTTATCATTGTTGTGGTTATTATTATTGTTGTTGTTGTTGCTGCTGTCGTTGGATAGGATAGCACAGAGAGAAATGGAGAGAGGAGAGGAAGACAGAGAGGGGGAGAGAAAGATAGACACCTGTAGACCTGCTTCACTGCCTATAAAGCGACTTCCCTGCAGGTGGGGAGCCGGGGTCTTAAACCAGGATCCTTACGCCAGTCCTTACACTTTGTGCCACGTACACTTAACCCGCTGCACTACCACCCAACTCCTGACAGTATCTTTTCTTATACTCCTCCAAATACTTAGAATTCATCTGAAAGAAGTTGGTCATGTGCCTAAAGACATCAGTTTAGCCTCAAAAAACCCAGCAACAAACCCAGCAACGTGGTTATGAAAGTTGAGGGTGATTTCCCAGCTGTTCATTTTGCACATTTTTGTGGATTTTGATAAGGACAGTAGTGGCCCACAATGAAGTAGAAAGGATACAGATAGTGTGGCAGTCAGCACTGTCCTGATAGTATACTGACTGCTGTGCCTCTTGGGAACCTTTATGCCATCTCTTTTTTTATTTCTTTTTAACTTAGGAAATGTTCTCCAGGCTTATTGTCATAGGGGACCAGGCAGTGGTGTCCCTGGCTGTGTACATGCTGGAAGGATCTGAGTTCCAATGCCCAGTCCCTAACTATGGGGGGAAGAAGCTTCATGAGCTGTGAAACAGTGATGCACATGTCTGTCTGTCTGTCTGTCTATCTCCCATCTCCCTCTCCCCTCAGTTTCTCATTGTCTCTATCAAATAAAAGAAAGGGAAAAGGTGTGCATGTAAGGGGGGCAAGGGGTAAGAAGAATGGCCCCTGGGAGTGGTCTGTGTTTGCAGAGCCCCAGCACTAACTCTGGTGGCAGTTTAAAATGGGGCTGCCTGGGGACCAGGTGGTGGCGCACCTGGTTGAGCGCACTTTACAGTGCTCAAGGACCGGGGTGCGAGCCCCCAGTCCCTACCTGCAGAGGGAAAGCTTTGCAAGTGGTGAAGATGTGCAGCAGGTGTCTCTCTTTCTCGCTTCCTATCTCCCCTACCCTCTCGATTTCTGGCTTTCTCTATCAAATAAATAAAGATAATTTTAAAAAAATAAAAAAGAAAGGCTTTATAAAAAATGGGGTTGCCTGTTTTTCTTTTGGTGCTGAGCTCTTGTATTTTGGTCATTAGTCCTTTGTCTGAGGCCTTTTGTGTAAAGATCTCCTCCTCCATAGTACGGTGCCTTTCTGTTTGGGTAGTGATAAACTCTTTGCTTTGCAGAAGCTCTTTAGTTTAATGTAGTTCCACTGGTTTATTTTTGCTTTTGTTTTCTTTGCTGTTGGGTTTGAATCTTCGAGGCTTTTTTGAAGCATAGATTATGAAGTATCCTGCCAGTGTTTTTGATAGTTTCCTTCTATGTGTTTGATAGTTTCTGGCCTAATGTCCATGCCCTTGGTTGTTTTTATTTATTTTTTAATCTTTTTGTAAGCTCATGTCTGTCACTTCTCTAGATATGAGTGAAACTATCTAGTACTGTCTTTCACCTCTTTACTTATTTTGCCAAGCACAATTACCTTTAGTTCCATTCATTTTGTTCCAAGGGACATAAAGTTAACTTTTTTGATTGCAGAGTAGTATTCCATGTAGTGTATATCATATAATTTCTTTAGCCAGCCATCTTTTGATGGACACTTAGGCTGCTTCCACTCTTTGTCTATTGTGAATAATGCAGCTGTGAACATAGGGGTGTGTATGTTCTTCCAGATGGGTTTTTGGGTGTCCTTTGGTATTGCTGGGTCACAGGGCAATTTCACTTTTACTTGTTTGAGGACTCTGTTGAAGTATGGAGTCTTTTCTAATGAACTCACAGTGGTAAAAACAAAGCTTACCCTTTCTTTAAGGTCTTTGATTTGCGCCAGTGTCACCGGCAGATGCAGCAGCAGGCAGCCACTGCACAGGCTGCAGCAGCTGCCCAGGCAGCAGCCGTGGCGGGGAACATCCCTGGTCCAGGATCAGTAGGTGGAATTGCACCAGCCATCAGTAAGTACCCTTTGCTTTTCTTTAAGTTTAAATTCATTCGGTTGCTTAGTTATTTTAAGCAATAAAGAAATTAGAATTCTTTTTAACGGGGGTGAATTTTTTTTTTTGCATTTGTAAAAAACGATTCTTTTGTAATACTTGGCCTTTGTCATGGACCCTATCTTCCATTCTCTTTATAACAAAAAGCGGCTGTGGGGTAAAGGAGAAAGGGGCTACTGTTAAATTGCTCAGCCCCCCAAGCCCCCCTCCTTTTTTTTTTTTTTTTTTTGCTGTTGTTGACACCTTTAATTCCTGCTGCATCAGCCAGGGCGGGTTGTAATCACCTATCTGCTTCTTTATTCTGGAAAGAAAACATATTTCAATTTCGATTTAGTTACCTCTCCAGCTTTTTAAGTATGCTAATAAAGCGTGGAGTGAAAGCTGAGCGAGGGGTGGTATTTTGATAACTTGTAGACTTCTTAATTTTAGGGTAAAATTGAACTGTGTGCCAGGTTTCACACTGATGGGGAATTTTTTACTGCAGAGTTAAACTCCTGACTATAGACTTTTATGATGGAAACACGTGGCACCCATCTTCCACGTCTGAAGGCATAACTAGTGATTCATTCAACCCCTGTTCTTAACCTCTTCAGTGTGGTAAGCAAATCACACTGGCTAAGAAAACTGCAGTGGCCCTGCAGGTTTCTCTACAGTACATGCAAATTCCTCCCATTAGTTTCATTGTTATACTGATGAATGCAGATTGACTATTTGACTGTGTGTTTGGAAAATTAGATTTAGGGTCTCCATTGTGAATTATGTTCAGGAGTTTTTTACAATTAAGAGCTAGATAAAGCATACTCATCTAGATAATTTAATTTTTTAATTGGGTATCAAAACCATTAATTTGATGTTATAAATATGCTTTGTTTAGAATTCCAGAACTATTATTAAAATTTTTTATTCTTACCTTCTATCCCCATTGAGTATTTGCATATTATATCTGTAACATTTTTGAAATTAAGAGATAGATATAATCTGAGTTATTCAAGAAGTCTTAGGAGAACCAGTACTGTTACCCATATCATTATCAGTTTCGTTTCATTCTGAACTATGCCAGGTAGAGTCAGTCAGTAAGGTTCTTAGAACCAACCTGTGCACATTCACTACCTCCAAAAAACCAGTTGCTTTTTATCTCTTCATTTCCAGTTCTAAAGAGAGAAAAGCTGCGTGTTGATAGATTGATAATTTGTGTAAACTGTTTCAACCAAAAGTTTTGGTAAAGATTAGATTTACATTTGCTTCTTGGCACTTTGATGGAAAGTTACATGCTGAGGAGAATGAATACAGAAAGCTGGTCACTTGATAGATTTGGGATGAGTGAGCAGAGATTAGCCTCTCCTTCTAACATTTCTCAAATCTTCTCTGTTAGGTTTGTCAGCAGCTGCTGGAATCGGTGTTGATGACCTTCGTCGCTTATGCATCCTCAGGATGAGTTTTGTGAAAGGCTGGGGACCGGATTACCCGAGACAGAGCATTAAGGAAACGCCCTGCTGGATTGAGATCCACTTACACAGGGCTCTTCAGCTCCTAGATGAAGTACTTCACACCATGCCTATTGCTGACCCACAACCATTAGACTGAGGTCTTCCACTCTTGGAGCCCTAAACATTATCAGGATGGTGGACTATAAAATACAATCCTGTTTATAATCTGAAGATATATTTCACTTTTGTTCTGCTTTATCTTTTCATACAGGGTTGAAAAAAATGTGTTTGTTGCCTTGCTCCTAGCAGACAGAAACTGGATTAAAACAAACAAAAAAAATTTTTTTTTCTTATTTAGAAATTTCAGGCATGGCTCAGAGCTTGAAGATCAGGAAAAACACATTCTTATTAAAATCCTTACCAGTCACGTGTGGAGGAATCATTCCAATGCTGGAAAATTTAGCCCTTTTAAACATCTTAGAGCCTTTTATATGCAGAACATTGGTGTGTGTTATTGCTGATTTTAAAGGCAGAGAAGTTCTCAAAGTTAATTCACCTATATTACTTTGTGTGCAAGTTGTTACTGTTGAACATACTTTACTCCAAAATATTGTGCCATGTGGGTGAGTTAATTTTACCAAGAGCAACTTTACTCTGTGTTTAAAAAATAAGATGTAATGTATTATTACCTTTTATCCAAAAATATATTTTGCAAGTTAAACTATTGAAGTTGATCTCAATTCAGACTGTCTTACTTTTATTTTTGCCAAGGCAAAACACTAATCTGTGTATATATGGACAATTCCTTAGAATTACCTAACCAAAAATTAGCGTTTAAAATACATGTGTTATTCCTGTTGGATAACTATCAAGAAATATACTTTTGCCCTATTAAATAGTAGATGTATTTCTAGGCCCAAGGTTGCAAGGAAGCTGAGAAGAGGAATTTCTTTCCTTCATTAATTCATAGGGAAAGATTTTGTATTTTTAAAACACTAAAAGCAGTGTCACTCAACCTAATATTTCACTGTTCTGCAAAGGTGGCAATGCTTAAACTAAATAATGAACATTTTGCAAACTGCTAAATTCTATGTTAAATACTGTGCAGAATAATGGAACCATTACAGTTCATAATAGGTAGTTTGGATATTTTTGTACTTGATTTGATGTGTGACTTTTTTTCCCGTATACTGTTTAAATCATGTATGTTACAGCATTGTTTAAAATTCAGTTTTTGTATCTTGGGGCAAGACTGCAAACTTTTTTATACCTTTTGGTTATTCTCAGCCCTTTGCCATCAATGAGCATATCAAACTGGCAGTGACTTTGTATAGAGAATTTAAGTAGAAAAGTTGCAGATGTATTGACTGTACCACAGACACAATATGTATGCTTTTTACTTAGCTAGTAGCATAAATAAAACCGAATCTCAACATAAAAGTTGAATTCTAGGTTTGCTTTTTAAGTTTTTTTTTTCCTTTTGCACTTTTTGAGTCCAACCTCAATGGCAAGACACCTTCTACTAAATGACTGACAACAGCCAGCACTATTGGGCAGCTTTGGCTTTTTCTCTTAACACTCTACCAGGGCTTCCCTTGGACGTTAGGTATCAAGCATAGAGCTATTTTTAAAACTTTTATTTTACTGTAGCAAAAGTATGCCTGATTGTCTATAAGAAAAATAGGTTGTCTACAAGATACGTAGTGTGAAACAAAGGTCAAGGTTTATCTTTCAGGTGATTTTTTACTTTTTGCTTGGAGAGATTTTTCTAAGTGAAGAAGATTCTTTAAAAGATGTTGTAAGTTTGAGATATGAGAAACATTTATTCATGATAGTCATCCTTACATCAAATTAAATGAACATATCTTCTACTTCTTGTTCCGAGGGTCTTAATAAGCCCATCCTAGAAGCCAGTGAGATCGCTGATTTCTATGGTTTATGTAGATCTTGATCCAGGCTATGGGTTTTTTGTTTTGAAAATAGTTTAAATCAACTCATTTGTACTGCCAAGCACCTACAGTTATTTTTGTTAAAGTCTTATTAAAGTTTATAAACAGTTGGTGGTTTAAGTTTTTATTGGCCTTTTTTTTAAGTGTCTTCATTCTCTAGAAATTAATGATCTCTTTCATGTGAGTGTAGCAAAGAGATTTAGAATAACAGATTTTTTCTAAACCCAGATTTGATTAGAGCCATAAGCAAACTCATTGTCTTTTTTTTTCTATGTTAAGGGAGTGTCTGCCCCCCCCCCCCATAATTTAATCCGGGGAAAATATTTGTTAAGAAATCTCTTGTTGAGGCCAAGCCACCTGTCTTGGTTTCTTTCTGCTAAGAGCCATAAAAGTTCTACAAGTACATAGAAGTACTTGGGTCACTAGCTACTTTATATTTGTACCTAGATAGAGTCACATGCTTTTGAGAGAGTATCTAGTATGTATAATCAGTTATTTCTCAGTGCTCAATTGTTAAAACAGTGTAACTGTTATTTAGAGGTGATCATCTTTGATGAGTGAGACAAGCATCATTAAAATGTGTGACTACTTTGTGGGTAGAATCACTTTCTGCAGTTCTCAGAATTTGAATATTATGAGGATATGGTTCTGGGTTGGTTTTCTCTACCTAGTTCATATCTCAAAGACTGTCAAGATGTTGAATTTCTGAGTGAGAGATGCACCACGTATGTACTTTTATAATCCATTATGCAGCCCATTCCACTTTTGTCCAGTGCCTTTCAGTGCATTTTCAAAGGGAATCCTTAATGGTGTTGCCTTGATCTCCCAGGGAGTAGGTTGTTTGTGAATATAGTCTGTCTCATTTCTTAATATACTACCCCTGGTATACAAAGATAATGGTAATGAATCACTGCCGAAAGCATGACCCATTTCTGTTGGCCTAATCTCTGAATAGTCTCCCATCTCATTCTTCCAGTAAACATTGTAGGTTTACAGGATGGGTAGTCTGGCTATTTGCTGTATTGTATTTCATAGTTAGGAGCCAATTTTTGTGGGGAAGGCTGTGGTGTAAAAGAAGGTTTTAGTAAGAAATATTTCTTCCAGAGGATACATACCTTTTAAAAAAAAGTTTATTGCAGCTATCTTCATCATGCCTGTCTGGAAAGGATAATTTTTCCATTTTTCCATGGTACTCTTTAGCTATCTAGAGATTAAAGAAAATAAGGTAAAATGCTTCTTCTACTCCTGGTTTGGTTGTAACTGATTTAACAGTTGCTCATTAGCTGATAGGCACAGATTAGTTTGCATCAGTCTGGAGAACCTTTTGAAAGCTGCAGTTCTATTCTGAATAGAGCCGAATCCTTTTTTTGTTGATAGTTCCTGTAGTTAAGTCAACTTTGGTGACATTATATTTAATGATAGTATACTGGGAAAATGGTAAATTTTAGGTCAGTAGGGTAAATTACTATATGAAAGTAACTACCTATAATGTCAGTTAACAGTTCTTGTAGATGGAGTTTGAGAATAGCAGACAATGGAATGCTGAAGAAATGCCTCATTTTCTTTCTAAAGGCAGAACCCTTTATATTGCAGACAGCTATCTGTAAATTATCATCTAAAGCCTCCTTTGCAAGGTTGTGGAGAATAGACTGAACATCTTTTGTACAAGCGTTTGCTTTATTTTCTGGCAACGAGATAATTTTCATTTCTCCTCAGATAACAGGAAGGGTGTAAAAATAAAGTCAGTGGCCTTTTTCATAGCAATATTCTCAAGGCCCAGGCTGCTCCCTTGTCCTTGTCCCAGTACTGTGTGATGTCGGATGCAGTTTTCAACATAATTCCAACTTAAATTTAAGAAATTAAACTTGCTTATTTTGGCTATTTTGAATGGATTACTTAATAAATATTTGATGAGTATACTAGTTAAAGCTTTTTTTTTTTTTTTTTTTTTTTTTTTTTTGCCTTGCTGTCTGTCTTCATCGACTTTGGACCTGCTAATATTAGTTGGACTCTTTTGTCTTTACTAAATGATCCCAACTTCTATAGTTTTGAATTTTATCTTTGCTGCATCTTCTCCCATTCTGACACTAACCACTAACAGTGCACTATCAGTGCTCTTCCCCATAGTGTTTTCTTTTTCCATTCTTTATTCATTCTTTCCTGCTATCCATTCTTTATTCATTCTTTCCTGCTATTTGGGTAAGGAAACCAGGTAACCAAACTAAGCTGGGCAGGACCCGAGGAGCTTTTCTGTGAAGTGTTGAAAAGGACATGAGTGTTTAGGTTTGTGACATTGACTTGACTCTAGAATGCTTCCTGGCTGAGTTTCAGGTAGTTGAGATAGGGAGAAGTGAGTCATCAGACTTTCCATCTCTGAAAGATTTTGAAAATTTAGTTGTTTCCACTTGAATGCTACTCATACAAAAACTAGGGTCAGAAGGGTTACCAAATTAGCATCATCATTAGCCAGAGCCGAACTGTTTGCTAGAGGACACTGGCAAAAAAGCAAACAACAGAAAATAAAAACAGACCTTGAAAAATGAGAGGGTCGTTTCTGCCTTGTTTTTATGTCCCCCTTCAGATACTATTTTCTGGCCTTCCACCTCCATAGATATTTTGACCTATAGGTGCCTTGATGAACATCTAACATCCTGCCCCAGAGTAGCTAAAGTATTGCTGACATTTTCAGGGATTTTTAACATCAGACTTGAATGAACGAAGCCTTCTCTGTCTTTCTCTCCCTCTCTGATTCTCTTGTCTCTCTTTCTCTCCCCCCCCCATCTCACTCTTGCTGTTTTTCTCTCTTAATGTAGAGAAGAAAAGTCTGGTGAAGACAGTCATTTCTCTTTATGGATGTGGGTAGTTTTCACAGTGTTTATTTAGAATGCTTTTTTTTTTTTTTTCAGTAGGTCCCAGAACCAGTGTTCTCAGTCAGCCTGAAATTGGTGACTTTGGGTGGGGACCAGGCATTTATCCTCTCAAGCTTGTGCTTTGCCACTGACTAGATGTATGACCTTGGGCAAGTCTTTTACCTTTGCTGGGCCTCAGTTGCCTCATCTGTAAAATGAGGGGGTTGGACTAGATAAGTTCTTCCAGCTCAGAAGTTCTAAGTGACCTTGCCTACCTTGCAGCAGCTTTTGACTTTTTTTTCCCCTTACTTTTGCTCTGCTGTTTGAGGAGGCTTTTTACTTATTTCCACTTTGTTCATATGAGACTAGGCTTGATAGTTTACTACTGTTCTCCTATGGACAAGAAGTTACATAACATGCCCTCAAGACTTAAATTTACCAAAGGCCTAGCACCATCTTGGGGGTTGCAATAAATACTTAAGAAAAAACTAAAGCAGGAACAGAAAAAAGAGAGGGGGGAAAAGCCTTTTCCCATCATCTCTACTCAAGGTTTATTAAGGCTTTTTTTGAGTCATGGCATATATTCCACCTTTGGGATTGACGTGTGTGTGACACCTTTTTCCTAGATACTGTGTGTTCATAATTGTTTTTCAACTAACATGGATTGAAAACTTACTGTCAATGCCTAATATTACTAGAAGAGGTTGTTACTTTGGGCCTTTGGTTTCTTAATTATTCTGTGTTTAAAACAGGAAAATTCCTATGGGCTGTATCAATTAAAATGGTTTGTATGACTCAAGAAAACGGTACCAGTGAACGATTATTCATTTTATTCTTGGCTCTTTTTAGGTCCATTTTGATTAGAAGACTTTGAGCTGGAGTATCCCTTTCAGAGTTCTTTTCCACTCTGTCCTTGGATGACTGTAATGAACTCGACTTTTTCAAGGACCTTGAGCCTTCTTGGGGGGGGAGGTGAGAGTGGGGCATTGGGGAGTCCTGATAGAGGCCACTTCCGTTGCAGCTGGGGAGGAAGGGATGAAACCAGCTGCTGTTGCTATGGCTGCTTGTCATTGATAGAGGGACTCATGACTTACACTGGTTAAAAGACTAAGTGTGGAGTTGGCAAACTTCCTCTAACCATTGGGTTTTGGCCAGTGCCATTTTCCTGTGACTTAAGGACGAGGAGTATGAATGCTTATAGATGATGCAAGTCTGGTGGTCTGCAGACCATTTGGAGGAAGTAATGAGGGCTTGGGGACAGATTTGGTGGTGGTATCTCCCAACTTTGTGTCCTTCTCTGTGTCCTATGCCAAAACCCAGAATAGAGCCACACTTAGCTCCTACTTAGGGGAAAACTGGTCTGCTAAAGTTCTGGTAGTTCCTTTGTGGCTTTCTGTATGCTTTTGCCTGGTTGAAGTCTGTGGCTAAAAATAGTTGAACCTTTCCTGAGACCTCTGTAACAAAGTATGTTTTTGATTAAAAGAGAAAGCCAATTAAATCATTATGTGCTCATTCTTTTTCTTAAGCTTGTGGATGTCCTGAATCGGAAAGGGTTCCCAATCACTTTGAGGTCAACATCTCCCTTAATTTTGTTGTAGCCATTGAAATGGGAAATACAGGGTTTCAAACAGGGCCATTGCAAATGCGTGCCTGCTCTTTTTTCACTTCTAAAAAGTCAGGGTGGAGTAATGGTTGTTGGAAAAACAGTGGGTGCTACAGGACTATGCGAACCAAAATGCTCAAAGGAAAGACAAATTAGATGCTGAAGACCTTGTCATCACCCACCTAAGGATTAAGGAAAGTGGTTTCCCATGTGCCTGTCATTTTTATGAAATAATTGATGGTCAGCATGGGTGAGGTGGTTCTAGACATAAATACCATGACCAAATCATTATTTTCTTAACAGTCTTGCTAATTAAAAGTAGGCTAAGAGTTGTCCTCACCTACCCTAAGATTTACAGTATCTGCCTAGAACTTGTAGAGAACAGCAGATGGGCATTCAGCTGGGGTGGGGTGTCATTTGTGGGGGTCCCTTCCAGAGGAAGGGCGGTTGTAACTGTTCATTTCTCTACACTCGACTCTTCACCCATAACTCTGCTTTATTTCATCTCCTGCCTCATCAGAAGAACTCCCACAAATGGCAAAGTTGGGACTCCCCCCAGCTCCCCGTCAAGCCTTTCCCACCCTGTGGTCTACAGTGTTAAATTGCAGTGGCCTTTCCCACTTATGTCTTCTCTTCTGCAAACACTGTTCTTTTTCCCTCCTCTTGCTTGAAGAGTAGCATCCACTTCTGTATTTTGATGTGATGCTATTGGGCCACCACTTGGCCTTACAAAGTGGACAAGGTGGATTCAAGGAGTTTAAAGACCGGATCACCAGCAGACCTACTGTTAAAGAATGGTTTAAGAAATTTAAACAGAAAGAAAATAAAAGAAGATAAATCAGACTCATGCAGAAAGAAAAAATGTGTTAAGCACAAATACAAAATTTTTAGAAAAGGAAAAAATAAGTTAGTGTCTTCAGGGCTGGAGAGACAGCATAATGGTTCTGCAAAATATTAAAAAAAGAAAAAAAGATAATACAAAAAAGGATACAAATGCCATAGATAAATCAAAATGAAATTCTAAAGAAGGTTTAAATAACTTACAGTGAAACAGGTGAGAGCAAAGAGAAAGTAAAATCATAGACTTGATCTCTAACAATAATTACAGTAAGTGTAAATGTTCTATTAGTTAAAAGGCAGATATTGACAGTGGATTAAGAAAATGACTGAGCAATATACTGACTAAAAAACTTTCAAATTGAAGTTGGAAAGTAAGAAGACACAAAGCAGAGCTTGGACTGGTGTTCGTATATTGCACCAAAGTAAAAGGCCATGGGTAGGGAGGGCGTTCAAGTCTTGGAACATGATGGCAGAGAAGGGCCTAGTGGGGGTTGAGTTGTTACGTGGAAAACTGAGAATGTTACATATGTACAAATGACTATTGTCGACTGTAAGCCATTAATCCATGCAAAAAAAAAATTAAAAACTTCAAACATAATGATATAGGCAAGTTGAAAGAAAAAGTATGAAAATATTTTTGTGTCTGTATATATACATATCATGTAAACATTAACCAAAGAAAAACAAGTAGATGTGTTAGTATCAGATAGGGTAGAACTCAGAACAAAGAAAATTACCAAATATGAAGAGATACATTATATGATTAAAAAGCCGGTCCATCAAGATGATGCAGTACTCGAATGTGTGCATGTCAAAGCACAGAGCTGCAGATTGTGAGGCAAAAAACCAGAATCTAGTAGAGACGTCGACCTACAGTGGGTGGGTACTTGAGCACGTTTCTAAAACAATAGAACGACTAAACACAAAATCACTAAACACTTAGAATAACTTGATTCCATGAACCAGTAAGATTGATTATTTATTTATTGGTCCCATAGTGCCTCATTCATGTATGATCTCACTGCTCTGGGATGATGTTTTTTTTCCTCCTAGATGGAGACAGGGGAGATAACACATTGCAGAAGCTTTCCCCAGTGCTGCTGGATTTTCCATGTGTGTTGAGGACTGTAATGTGGATCATATGCATAGCAAGGCCAGCACCTTGTCCGTGAGCTACTTGCTGGCCCAATCAGTAAGATGTATAGAGTAAGTCATCATCTACCAATAGCTATGCACACACTTAAGCTTTTCAACTGCAAACATACCAAGATTGGGAGACCATTTCTTAGATAGACCCAAAGCTCATCAAACTTAAAAGAACTGAAATCACATGAAGTGTTCTCCAGCTATAGTGGAATCAAATAATAACAGAAAAACAATAGAATCTCCAAACACTTAGAAACCAGACTTTGGGAACTGGAGGTGATATTGCTAAGTGAAATAAGTGGGAGACAAATACTATGTGGTTTCTTTCATATGTGAAATAGATAACTAACACAAGGGCTTGGGGAAAAAAACCCTGTCTCTTGGCACATTAGAACCGTGTGTCTATTGGGTTGGTGGGGGGTGGGGGAGGGGAGGAGGACTTTGGTGATGTGGTAATTGTGGTGATCCACATACACACATATATGGATGTGAAACTAAACCTCTGAAATCTAAGCACTTTGTAAACCACTGCTAATACGTTAATCAAAATCTCGAATGTTGTGATCAGTGGGTCAAAGAGTAAGTTTCAGGGGATTTTTTTTTTAAAGAAAGACAACTAAATGAAAAGTTAAAAGAAAACATCCTAATATTTGGGAGCCAATTGATGTAAAGCAATGCTGAAAGGGGCACTTATTAGCAGAAAATGCAAATTCTAAGAGGAAAAATCTCAAACCAATACTCCAACCTCCCACTTTGAATATGTGGAAAAGCCCAAAGCAAAAAGAACAGAAATAAAGACAGGAACAGAAACCAAGTTCAAACAGGAAAACAAAAAAGAAAAAAATTACTGGAAAAAAAAAAAGCTGGGTTTTTGGAAAGACTAGTAAAATCAAACTAGTAAGACAAGAAAAGAGAAGACAATTTACTAATTTAATGAAAGCACAATACCACAATTCTGAAGTAGATTACTTGAACTCTACGAGGTGGCAAGGCGAATAAAACATTGGACTCTTAATTTTGAGGTCTTGAGTTCAATCCCTGGCATCCCACATTTCAGAGTGATTCTCTGGCTCTTTTTTTTTTTAATTTCTTTATTGGGGGATTAATGGTTTACAGTCAAAAATAAAATACAGCAGTTTTTACATGTGTAACATTTCTCAGTTTTCCACTTAACAACTCAACCCCCTCTAGATCCTCCTCTGCCATCAAGTCCCAGGACCTGAACCCTCTCCCCCCAACCCCCTTGAGTCTTTTACTTTGGTGCAATACACCTACTTCAAGTTCTGCTTAGTGTTTTCCCTACTGTTCTTATTTCTCAGCTTCTGTCTATGAGTGAGACCATCCCATATTCTTCCTTCTCTTTCTGGCTGACCTCACGTCACATGATTCCTTCAAGCTCCATCCAAGAGACTCCCTCCCTCTTATTAACAAATCTTTCGAAAATGATTAAAACTTTAGAATTATTAAGGATATTAATAATTCTTAAATATCAGATAGGAAATTTCCAGTTCCAGATGGTTTCTGTGGAGATTCTACTAAATAAAAGTACCTTATCTACATAGACTTGCCCAATTTCATGAAGGAGATGTTACCTTCACATAAAACCAAAGACAGTACAAAAATAGACATTACATGACCTCTTATGAGGATGCATAGAAACATCTAACAAATACTGGCAAATAGAATTTGGTAATGTATAAGATCATATACCATGGACAAATGCTGTTTATCCTAGAAACAGGTTGGTTTAACATTTGAAAGTCTAACATTAGTAATCATTAAAAAGGCCAAAGGGGGGCTGGGTAGTGGCACGCCCAGTTGAGCGCATGTTGCAGTGCTCAAGGACCTGGGTTTGAGCTCCCGGTTCCTACTTGCAGGGGGAAAGCAGGGCTGCAGGTCTCAGGCTCTCTCTCCCTCTCCCTCTCCCTCTCCCTCTCCCTCTCCCTCTCCCTCTCCCTCTCCCTCTCCCTCTCCCTCTCCCTCTCCCTCTCCCTCTCCCTCTCCCTCTCCCTCTCCCTCTCCCTCTCCCTCTCCCTCTCTCCCCCTTCCCTCTCAGTTTCTGGCTGTCTCTTCCCAATAAATAAATAAAGATAATTTACCAAAAAAGGCTAAAGGGAAATCTCATTGTCAGTTGAGTCAAACAAGCATGCAGTAATATTCAATGCATGTTCACAGTAAAAACTCAAAGATAGGGTGGAGGCTAGATAGCATGATGGCTATGCAAAGACGCTCTCATGCCTGAGGCTCCAAAGTCCCAGATTCAGTCCCCCCGCACCACCATAAGCCAGAGCTGAGCAGTGCTCTGGTAAAAGAAAAATTAAAATTAAAATTAAAAAAAAACCCTCAAAGATAGGAATAGAGGGGAACTTCTCAATTTCATAAGGTACATCTACAGCCTACATTTAATACACACACACACACACACACACACACACACACACACACACACACACATTATTGGATAGAGACAATTGAGAGGAGAGGGAGGGAGGGAGATACAGATACCTGCTTCACCACTCGTGAAGCTTTCCCTATGCAGGTGGGCACCAAGGGCTTGAAACTGGGTCCTTGTGCACTGTGGTGTGTGAGCTTAATCAGGTGCGCCACCACCTGGCCCTCAGTTTATGTTAGATTTAATGGCACCTCAGATCAGGAACAAGCCAAGGATGTCTGTTCTAATTCTTTAACACAGTGCTGAAAATTTTAGTCAATGTAATAAGGCAAAAAAGAAAAAGCATACAGATTGGAAAGGAACAGATAAAATGGTATGTGTTTCCAGGTGATATGTTCATCCATGTAGAGATTTCCAAGGAAAGTGTTTAAAATACAAAGACCTCAGGTGCTGGGCAATGGCTCATCCTGTAGAGTGTGCACATTGCCATGTGCAAGGATCCGGGTTCAAGTCCCCAACCTTTATCTGCAGGGGGCAGTGAATACAGACGTCTTCCTCCCTCTCTGCCTCCCTCTTCCCCCCCTCTTCCCAGTGTTTCTGTCTCTATCAAACGTAAAATAAAGATAAAATTAAAGAAAAAAACACTTCTCAAACTGTTACGTCTAGTAATTAATCACTGAATACAAAATTGGCATACAAATGCCAAGGGGTGGTCTTGTTATTCGTGTGTATGTGGCCATTGGGAATTAAAATGCAATGCTGTTGACAATCACTAAAATGAGAAGAGCACCTTAGGTGAAAACTATCAGTGCGGATTCTTCTTCTTCTTCTTCTAGCGTTTGCCCTTCTTCCGTAGCTAGTCAACAGCGTCAGGTTGAGCCTGATGTAAAGTTTCGAGACCTCCTTTGAATCTGGAGAGGTGGCAGTCGTTGACTATGTGGTCATAGTCTGTCTGTGGCTGCAGGGGCAGTTCAGGTCGTCTCTGGCTCCCCAGCGATGGAACATAGTGGCGCACCGGCCATGGATGACATAAATCAACAGTCTGAGTGAATGAACAAAGATAGCGTGTCCGTAGGTTAGAACACTCGTAAAGATGTCAGTTCTCTGCAGATTGATAATAGCTCAATTCCTATTAAGATTTCAGATTTTTTGTAAATGTATAGACATGGTTTTCTAAATTTTTTTTTTAGAAAGGGAAACTATAATAGCTAAGACAGTTCTCAGAAAGAATAAGGATCCACTTAAATCCAGGATATTATATAGCTATAGGAATCAGGACTGTATAGCACCAGAAAGATGGACAGACACAGATCGGTGGAACAGAATAGAAAATCTAGAAACAAACCTACACAAATCAGTCCTTTTGATAAAGGTACAAAAGCAGTATGTGGAGGAAAGATAGCTTTCTTACCAAATGGTTATAGAAAAACAGAACATACATAATTAAAAAAAAAAAACAAAAAACTTTGACCCAAGTCATAACAAAAATTTTAAAAGTCATAGATTTACCTATAAAACTTAAATAGAAGGGGGAAAAAAGTTCTTTAGGATCTATCGTTATGCAAGAAGTGTTTAGGTTTGATGCCAAAAGCAGGATTCACAAGTGGAAACCTTGATAAATTGGATTTCAGCAAGTTTTCAAATTGCTTTCTGAAAGACTTGGACAACAAGGTGAAACAGTTTACAGACTGGGAGAAAATATCTACAACTATTTATCTGGTGAGTACTAGTATTTTGGGCATATAAAGACTGCTCCCAATTCAGTAATCAAAAACCATCACCAGTCAATTCAATTAGAAAATGTGGGGAGTCGGGCGGTAGTGCAGCAGGTTAAGTGCACATGGCGCAAAGTGCAAGGGCCAGATTAAGGATACCGGTTCGAGCCCCAGGCTCCCTACCTGAAGGAGAGTCACTTCACAGGCGGTGAAGCAGGTCTGCAGGTGTCTATCTTTCTCTCCCCTTTTCTGTCTTCCCCTCCTCTCTCCATTTCTCTCTGTCCTATCCAACAACAATGACATCAATAACAACAACTGTTGGTATGCTTCTAGTTCTGCTTCTGGGATCTCTTCTGTTACATTGCTTGACGTTGTGGTCTATTTACATGGTCATTCTGTTACATTGGTTTGGTCTCACTCCCCCTGCCTCAGAGAGATTTTAGTTTAGTCCTTGCTAGTTTCGCGCTTCTTGCTTCTCCCCGTCCCCTATCCTATATACTTCCTGGGTTCCTGACGCTGCCGCCAGAGGAGAAAGATGCAGGATAGAACTGTGTGGTGATTAGATTCATTTTTTGAACCGTTTGCTCTTGAATAAAGAAATACAGCTTCTACGCTCAGTCTTGTGTCCCTAGTCGTCTTGTCTACCGCCGTGAAGCTAGCCTGGTCTAATGGTGCCCTAAACTTTGACAACAAACAAGAATAAAACAACAAGGGCAACAAAAGGGAATAAATAATAATAATGAAAAAGTGTCGTGAGCACAGACCTACAGGGATGCACAGTTACTGGCAAAGTGCATTTTGGTTATTGCCAAGTTTTGGCTTCAGTGACTAAAGTCCCTGTGACTAAAAAAGTTTTTAAAAGTAAAGTGAAATGCTGATTTTGAAGGAAAAAAGAAAACCGGTTTGCAATATACGTCTTTAGCACAGAGGAGTGTGCCACTTCAGTTACCTTCATCCTTCTCGTTCCCTCCTGTCATCTGTGCTGTTGAAGACATGCATTTATTTCTTCACAGGGTACAGCCCGCACATGACATCACTGTTGTGTTTGCTTAGTCTACATGTCTTAAGAAATCAAAAAGAAAAAGATCCTTGATTTTAACTTATACTTTCTGTTCTGGTGATTTCCATTCTTTTATGTGAATTTAAGTTTCCATCTGGTATATTTTGCTAATGTCTGAAATGTTTGACTTATAGAACATGTCTTCTGGAAATGCACTCTTTCTGCTTCTGTTTGTCTTAACAAGTGTCACCTTTTGAAAATTCTACTCGGTGAAGAATTCTAGGCTGCCAGATTTTCTGCTTTCATCACTTTTTAAAGATGTCATCCCACTGCTTCATGGGTAAAGATGAGCCTGAGTGTAAACTTCTGGAAGAACCTGTCACTGAGATAAGTAACACCCAGAGTTTGGGTCCACTGAGCATGGCATCAGACTCCTAAACAAAAACAAACAAGCAACTACAGCGGAACAGGATAAAGACATTTCAACTCCTGTCTTTGTAACTGTTGCAGGAGATAGTCTCTAAGCTCATAACCTTCCCTTCCCAACCAGCTTTCCCCCTAAGCAGACCACAGGGCCCAAGCAGAGAAGCCTCTTCCCTGTCTGCTTGCTACTCACGCAGGGTAGGGACTTGGCTGGAGGGCCAGAGGCCAAGAGAAGAGCAGGCTGGTGATTCTGCCACCATCACAAGCTTGTTGTTGTGGTTCAGACAAATTAGCAGCACCTCAGCCAAGAAGCAGGACCACCCTTCCAAATTCCCAATACTTGCAGCTGTTTCTGGGTTTTCTGCTTAGTGCCACTGGTCTATCATACTAAATCCCTTACTATTTAAATTCCTGTAGCTCTATAAGTTAATGTAGGCTATGACTTCAGGTATAGCGCATTAACGTAATAGACCATAATACAATGATAAAGTTGTAATAATTAAAATCACTTTTATTCACTTACTGAATAGAAACAGACAAGTCCATAGTGAAGAGGGAGATAGAGATGGAGAGAGTAAAGGAGAAACACCTACAGCACTGCTCCATCACTTGGGAAGCTTCTGCCCTGCAGGCAGGAACCAGGGAACTTGAACCTGAGTCCTTGTACATTGTGGCATGTGTGCTCTGCTAGGGGCACCACTGTTTGATCCCAAAGTGGCATTAATTTAATGAGAAAGATAATATGAGAGAAAGAGAGGTAGAGATAGATAGAGAGATAGATCGAACAAAGCACCACTCCTTCACATGCAGAGCCAGCAGTAAAAACACACTTGCAAAGAAAGAACTCTACCCAGTGTGCTATCTCCAAAACTACATCTGTTTATGATCTCTTGAGTATGTAGTAGCATTTTACATCTCACAGGACTAGTGCATCCTTATTTCAAAGCAAATACAGGGACAAGTGGAGTAGTGTTTGAGCATTCTTTGCTGCTCCCACCCCACTCTCTTCCCGAAAGCTGACTCTTCCCAGCTGTGCCAGATCCTGCCCTCATTCTAGTCTTTTATTAGTGCGTTTACTAGCTCGTGTATATGCACCTGCAGGCATCCTTTACTTCCTGTTCACACAGCGTCTTTATCAGTTTCAAGAGCCATCGGTAATAATATGCACTGCCATGGGCCAGGAAGAGTAGAGAGTGCAGGGAACAAACACAGTAACACAAAACTTTTCCTTCACTTACAATTTTTATTTTGTATTTATTGAAAGAGTTTGCTTAGCAAACTGTTTCTAAGACTTTTGAGAACTATGGTGGTTATCCTTGGGGGGTGGGAGGTTAGGGACACACAACTTTGGTGGTGGGTATGGTGTGGAAATGATACATTATGATCTTGTAACCTATTATTAATCACAAATAAAAAATGAAAAAACATTTGCTTAGATTTATTTACTCTCTCTCTCTCTCTTTTTTTTACTAGAGGTAACCCTCACCCAATGACCAGGTTCTATTCCTGAAATGAATTTGTCAGTGAACAAGGAACTGTCTCTCACTGCTATTCCAGGACTAAATTAACCACTGTCAGATAGTTTAATGCTACCTGCACATCACTGATAACATTTTATTTACTTATTTGTTGGTTTCTTTATTATTTGATAGGACAGAGACAAATTGGGAGAGAAAGGGAAGAGACAGAGACAGCAGCACTGCTTCACCATTTGTGAAGCCCCCCCCCACAGATGGGGTCAGGTCTTGGTGCAGGGTAACATGTGCATGTTACCAGCTACCCCCTCACCCAGCCTTAACATTCTAAATATAGTCTTAAGTGTTAATTCAGTTGCATACTGTACATTGTTCTGTAGTAAAAGTAGAGGGAATAGAGAGAAGGGTGGTAGCACAGCGGGTTAAGCGGACGTGACACAAAGTGCAAGGACTGGCATAAGGATCCTGGTTTGAGCCCCCAGCTCCCCACCTGCAGGGGAGTCGCTTCACAGGTGTTGAAGCAGGTCTGCAGGTGTCTATCTTTCTCTCCCCCTCTCTGTCTTCCCCTCCTCTCTCCATTTCTCTCTGTCCTATTCAACAACAATGGCATCAATAACTACAACAATAAATCATCAAGGGCAACAAAAGGGAATAAATAAATACAAAAAAGTCTAAAAATTTTTTAAAAATAGAGGAAATAAACAAAGCACAAGTCCTGTAGATGCAAAACACTCATCTAATGGACTGACCCCCTGTGGGAACTAGACCAAGAGTAAGATGCGAGGCAAGTTCTCATCCAGCTCCACAACCCTGACTCCTCAGAGAATTAGCTGTAACTCAGAGCAGTGATAAGCAAGCAGGTCACATGGTAGGACTCACTGTATAATTTCAAGTCTGCGCATCCAGTAGAAAATGTAAAGAATAAGTTGACCCAATGTTTGCTAAGCTTTTTGACTATTCAGATGCTGACTCTGCTGAGTCACTTCTGATCCAGAACTGTCCAGGGTGGTGTTTCCATCCACATATATCAATCACCAAGAATTTTAATCCAATAGATGACTTCACTGAAGTCTTGAGGATGGGGCGGGGGTTGGTGGGTCTTGCAGGTTACTGACACTCATTCTGCAGTTTCTGATGTCGATACTTCCTTGATCTTACCAGGAGTAACAGAAATCTTCAGACAGCAGCCAGGATTTGTGGTTCTTCAGTGAATGGTCTTTGAATGGTGTGTTCAGGTCCTAGCAGAAGGCTCAGTGATAAGAATACAGATCTTACTCTGTGTGAGGGCCTGGGCTTGATCCCTGGCCCAGGAGGGAGCACCATGGACAATACCATGTGTGTGGCAGTGCTTTTCTCCCTATCTCTCTCTCCCCCTCTCTCTCTCTCTCTTTTTCTCTCTCTCTTTCTCTGTCACTCTCTTCCTGTCTCTCCTCAGATCCACTTGCATATCAGATGTCAGGCTCAGGAAAAAACAAACAAAAAACAAAACAACCACCTGACCCCCAAAGATAGATTTATTAAAGGAGATGGGTGATGTAATTGTGCTGTGATGTCGTTTGCATTGCTTTGGCTATTAACCAGCAAGGTGGGAAGATTTTTCTGCTTATCACTTTTTTAATTTCTTGTGCCTCACCTGTTTGTAATTTTTCAAAGTAGCAGTACAAGCTTTGATGTATTGTGGACATTTTTCCATTGCATGTTGTGAAGGTGTAACCAAAAATATTTTAAATTATTTTTCTTAACTTTATTTATTAGATAGAAACAGCCAGAAACGAGAGGGTAGGGGGAGATAGAGAAGGAGAAAGACAGACACTGCCTCACCACTTGCAAAACTTCTCCCCTGCAGGTGGGGACCAGGGACTCCAACCTGGGTCCCTGGGTCCTTGCCCATTGTAACATCTGTGCTGAACCACGTGCTCCACCACCCAGCCCCTTAAACAAAAAATTTCACTCCCACTCTAGATCTTATTGGTCCCGACTTCAAGGTAATGGATGTTGTCAGTTAAATCTCCTGTGTCTTTTTTTTTTTTTGCTTCCAGGGTTATCGCTGGGGTTCGGTGCCTGCCCTACGAATCTATTATTCCTGGAGGCCATGTTTCCATTTTTTTTGTTGCCCTTGTTGTTGTTATTGTTATGGCTATTATTGCTGTTGTTGTTGGATAGGACAGAGAGAAATCAAGAGAGGAGGGGAGAGAAAGATAGACACCAGCAGACCTGCTTCACCTCTTGTGAAGCGATGCCCCTGCAGGTAGGAAGCTGGGGGCTCCAAACCGGGACCCTTTCTTGGGCCTCGGACCATGTGCACTTAATCAGGTGTGCTACTGGGGCGCCCCACCCTGCCCCACCTCCAAGTCTTCTGTGTCTTATGTTTTGATTGTGGAAACCTTCCGCATTCGATGATTTACATATATTAATTTGTAGTTTTGAAAAACTGTAGTGTTTTACCGGTCATGTTATTATCTAGTTACTCATTTATTTTAGTCATGTGATCCAGCTGTAATTTCTAAGTGGTTTGAGGCACAGGAGCCTAATTTTCCCAAATGGGTATACATATATATTTTTTGCCTCCAGGGTTATCACTGGGGCTCAATGCCTGCACCATGAATCCACTACTCCTGGAGGCCATACCCCCCATTTTTGTTATTATTGTTATTGCTGTTGATGTTATTGGCTAGGACAGAGAGAAATCGATAGTGGAGGGGAAGACAGAGAGGGGGAGAGAAAGATAGACACCTGCAGACCTGCTTCACCGCTTGTGAAGTGATCCCCTCTGCAGGTGGGGAGCCGGGGGCTCCAACCGGGATCCTTGCGCTTCCTGCCATGTGTGCTTAACCCACTGCACTCCTACCCCCCCAAATGTGTATCTTAGCCAATTTTACACCATATATTAAGTGAACCATCATTTGCTTATTGACTTAGTTATCACGATATACTTCCTTTTTCATGAACAGTCACATGCTTAGTTCTGGATTCATTACTGCTTCTTCTTGTTTTCTTTAATATAATTAATTTATTTATTTCATCATCATTATTGTTGCTACTTTTTTTTTTTTTTACCAGAACACTGCTCAGCTTTGGTTTATGGTGGTACAGGGGATTGAACCTGGAGCTTGGAAACCTCAAACATAAAAGTCTTTTCTCATTACTGCTATGCTATTTTGTAAACCCTTATCATTGCTGTCTGTTGATTTGTTAAGCTATCTGGACCCTAGGAAATTTTGTTTCTTCTGGCATTATATCATACTTCAGTACTACTGAGCGTGAATTTTTCCATATTGCTTCCCCCCTCACACACACATTTGCCTCACATTTTGGGGTAGGGAGAGGCATCTCTAGCCACTAGAGCTACCTTTAGTGGGTTTGAAGGTGTACATGCTCCCCCCCCAGGAGTCCAGGGAGGTGGACACAGGCATTAGTTTATTATTATTACTATTATTACTATTATCATCATCATCATCATTACTCTTTTTCCTTTAGAGCTATACTGAATAATTGCTTAGAGTTTAGACTTTTTTATTTTCACCATTCCCATCACCAAAGGTCTGTATCCCCATCCCCACCCCCACAGCTCACCACTGTCGTTCTCCTATAACCTTAGATCTAGGTTGGCATTTTTTCTTCACATTTGTATGTGTAATTCTCTATATTCTGCATATGAGTGAAACTATTGTGTAGTCCTTCACCTCCTTACTTGCTCCACTAAGCGTCATCTTCCCCTATTCCATCCACTTTATCCCAAAGGACACAATCTCATCTTTTTTTATTGCTGCCTATCTATTGAGTTTATGTCCCATAACTTTTTTATCCAGTCATCTGTTGAAGGACATTTTGGCTGTTTCCAAGTTTTTGTTACTGTGAATAAAGCTGCTGTGCACATGGGGGTGCATATATCCTTTTGAATCAGTGTTATAATATTTTTGGGTATATGCCTACCAGTGCAATTGCTGGGTCATATGGCATTTCCATTTGTATTTGCTTAGGGCCTCTCCACATTGTTCTCCAGAGTGGCTGCACCAATTTGTATCCCCAATAGCAGTGCAGTAGGGCTCTGTTCTCTCCACATCCTCTCCAACACTTATCTTCTCTTGTTTTATTGATGGAGCCCATTCTCACAGGTGCAAGGTGAAATCTCAGGTTTTTTTTTTAAACAAATTTTATTTATTTTTTAAAATTATCTTTATTTTCTTATTGGATAGAGACAGCCAGAAATTGAGAGGGGGAAAGAGGTGATAGAGAGAGAGAGACACCTGTAGCTCTGCTTTACCACTTGCAAAGCTTTCCCCCTGCAGGTGGGAACTGGGGGCTTGAACCTGGATCCTTGTGCACTGTAACCTGTATGCTCAACCAGGTGTGCCACTACCCGGCCCGTCAATGTGGTTTTAATTTTGATATAATCCCATTTTGTCATTCTTGTTTTTGTTTCCCTTGCCCATGGGGTGGAGTCTTCAAACATGCCTTTAATATTAAGGTCCTGAAATGTTTCACCAATGATTCTTCTGTGTATTTTATTCATATCTTTGATCCACTTTGAGTTAATTTTGGTGTATGGTGTTAGGTGATGGTCTAGTTTCATTTTTTTTTTTTTCTGCATGTAATGTTAGATACACCCAACACCATTTTTAGAGAGGTTTTCTTTTCCCCATTAGGAAGTTTTGGCCCGTTTATTGTATATAAGGTACCTATGCATGTGTGGGTTTAGTTCTGAGTGCTCTGTCCTGTCCCGTTGGTTCAATGTCCATTTTTGTTCCAATGCCACACTGTTTTAACTACTATTGCTTTGTAATATAAACTGAAGTCAGGAATTGTGATGCCTCCATTTTTCCTTTTTTTCCCCTCATGTGAGCTTTTGCTATTCATTGTTTTTTATAGTTACGCACAAAGTTTTGGATAAGTTGTTCAATTTCCTTGGAATATGTCATTGGGACTTTTAAAAAAGATTTTATTTATTTATGAGAAAGATAGGAGGAGAGAGAAAGAACCAGATATCACTCTGGCACATGTGCTGCTGGGAATCGAACTCAGGACCTCATGCTTGAGAGTCCAAAGCTTTACCACTGCGCCACCTCCCAGACCACAATGTCACTGGAATCTTTTAAAAAAAATTTTTTAAATAATTTATTTATTTATTAATGAGAAAGAGGAGTAGAGAGAAAGAACCAGACATCACTCTAGTACATGTGCTGCTGGGGATTGAACTCAAGACCTCATGCTTGAGAATCCGATGCTTTATCCACTGTGCCACTTCCTGGACCACGTCATTGGGATCTTAATAGCAATTGCATCAAATCTATAGATTTTATTTATTTATTTATTTATTTATTTTAACCAAAACACTACTCAGCTCTGGCTTATGGTGGTGTAGGGGATTGAACCTGGGACTTTTGGAGCCACAGGTTTGAGAGTCTCTTTGCATAACCATTATGCTACCTACCTTCACCCCTATAGATTGCTTTTGACAGGATTGCCATTTTAATATTTATTCTTCCAATCCATGAATAGAGGATGTTCTTCCATCTCTCTGTGTTGTCCTGTATTTCTTTTAACAATGTCTCATAGTTTTCCTTGAAAAGGTCCTTCATGGGAGTTGAGTGGTAGCGCAGTGAGTTAAGCACATGTGCCACAAAGCACAAGGACAGGCTTAAGGATCCTGGTGTGAGCACCTGGCTCCCCACCTTCAGGGGAGTCGCTTCACAAGCGGTGAAGCAGGTCTGCCGGTGTCTATCTTTCTTTCCCTCTCTCTGTCTTCCCCTGCTCTCTCCATTTCTCTCTGCCCTATCTAACAATGATGACATCAATAACAACAACAATAATAACAACAACAACAACAATAAAAGCACAAGGGCAACAAAAGGGAAAATAAATACATAAATATAAAAAGGAAAAGGTCCTTCATGTTAGATTTATTTCTAGGTATTCTATCTTTGTGGGCTCCGTAAATGGCATTGCTTCCTTGAGTTCCCATTCCTCTGGTCCACCTTTTCTATAAAGAAATGTCACAGATCGTGGTCCGGGAGGTGGCTCAGTGGATAAAGCACTGGATACTCAACCATGAGGTCCTGAGTTCAATCCCCGGCAGCACATGTACCAGAGTGATACCCAGTTCTTTCTCTCTTGTTGTTTAAATTCGGTAGCTCCAGCTGGCCGGGCTAGCTTCACGGGCGGGTAACAGAGACGCAGAGACAACGGCTGGGCAGGGAAGCTGTATTTCTTTATTCAGGAACAACGATTCATAAACTAAGACAAACTAATCACCAAACAGAACTCTGCTGTCTCTTTGCGGCGGCGCAAGCACTCTCTCTAACTCTGTCCCTCTCCAACTCCAGACTCTCCAACGCTCTCTCTTACTCTGCAACCCTCCAACCCCGGACTCTGGAACTCTGGTGGGGTTCCTTCGGGGCGGGGCCAAGCAGGTCCGCGAAACTAACTGGACTGATCCAATTCTCTTGGCGGGGGAGAACTACCCAATGTAAAACATACAACACTCTCTCTGCCTATCTTTCTCATAAATACATTCTTTAAAAAAAAAGAAAGAAATGTCACAGACCCCTGAGTATTGATTTTGTAACCTGCTACTTTACTGAACTTACTGATGATCTCCAGCACAGGCATTAGTTTTCACTTTCTGTGTAGCGCACCACCACATGCAACATAAGTTACACCAGTTTCCTAGCCCACAGTTCTCATGGGTGGGAAGGCCAGCACATTTCAGGGGGTCCTCTGCTCAGCATCTAAGAGGCTGGCATCATGGTGTCACATCAAAGTGTCACATTGTGGTGTCAGTCAGCTGCAGCCTCATCTGGAGGCCTGGCTAGGCAAACATCCAGAGCACCTAGCAGCCTCTCATAGGTCCTTGTTGTGTGGCTTTTGATGTCTCAGCCCTGGAAGACACTCCTCACATCAAGTCTCACTTACACTGTGAACTCTGGAACCATCTTTTCTGTGCCCAGAAGAAGGAAACTTTGCTTTGAAAGGGCTCATCTGACTCTGACAGGCCCTCAGAGAAGATCTCCCTATTGCAAATTCAACTCTGCTATCTGAGGAAACCTCACTACAAGAGTAGAACTGTTTTCTTCACAGACCTTGGATTATGCAGAGCAGGTAGAGCTAGGGGTTGGGGGGGGGCAGGTAATCTTGGGGGTCATTTTAGGGTCTCCTACACTTCCTGGAAAGATTCTACATTCGTAAGGTTATTTCACAAGGAACTCAGAGTCTGACTTCCATAGTTGAAGGCAGCTGGAAGTCTCTTACTTCCCAAGTAGAAGTGAGGGAGGGAGAGGAAGGCTTGAATCTACTGCAGATCAGGGCAGCATGTGGTTAGCACTTTACCTGAAGGCCAGCAAGAGCTACCCGAGGAGGAAACTAGAGGAGGAGGGAAGGAATCCAGGAAAAGGCAACTTTTGGACTTGATGCTGCAGCCTGGGGAGCATTTCTATAGGAGCAGTTGGCTATGGGAAGAGCAGTCCAGGAAGGACACAGCACAGGCTTGTAGGAGGAAACCCGAGTGCATAACCAGAAGAGCAAAAAGACAGAAGGGTCGGGCAGACCTGTGATGGGGCTCAAGGACCAGGTAGACCTCTGCAGGAATGCAAGGTCAGGGGAACAGGTTTGCTGAGGTGCATGTGTTACCACATTCCAGGAACTGGGTTTAAGCTCCTGGCCCCCACCTGCAGGGGCGAAGCTTCTTGAATGGTAGAAAAATACTACAGGTGGATAGGCCTCTTCATCTCTCCTGCCCTTCTCCCTTCTGTTTCTTTGTTAAAAATTGTATTAGTGATTTAATATTGACTTATGAAATTATGAGATAACAACAGTATGATTCCACACCGCTCCCACCACCAGAGTTCTGTCTGTGTCCCCATTCCCTCCATTGAAAACTGCAAGTAGTTCTCCCAAGGTCACAGACATGGGTTGACTATTATTTCTTTTTTTTAAAAAGTTTTATTTATAAAATGGAAACACTGACAAGACCATAGGATAAGAGGGGTAAAATTCTTGCCACTGGAACTCCATATCCCATTCCCTCCCCTGATAGCTTTCCTATTCTTTATCCCTCTGGGACTATGGACCCAGGATCATTGTGGGGTGCAGAAGGTGAAAGGCCTGTATTCCCTGCTGAATATGGGCGTTGGCAAGTTGATCCATACTCCCAGCCTGTCTCTTTCTTTTCCTAGTGGGGCAGAGCTCTGGGGAAGCAGGTCTCCAGGGCACATTGGTGGGGTCCTCTGCCCAGGGAGGTCCGGTTGGCATCATGGTAGCGTTTGGAACCTGGTGGCTGAAAAAGAGTTAAGATAGGAAGCAGAACAAATTGTTGACTAATCATGAACCTAAAGACAAGAATATTGCAGAGGAAGATTTGGGGTCTCTGTTTTGGAAATAGCTAGTAGGTCTATTTTAGGTATATTCCAAGGGGCCCATGACTTTACTAGTTTTACCTGATCCCCTTTCTGTTTCTGTCTCACTCTCTAGCAAAAGAATAAAAAAGCCACCAAGAGCAGTGGAGTCACCGTATAGGCACTGAGCCCCAGTATTAACCCTGGTGGAAAAATAAAAAAAAAAAAAAGGCAAGGTCAGTGTGACCTGTTTTGACATTTGAACACTTCTTGCCTCTGACTGGGAGAGAGAGAGGCTATCTTCCAAGTTAATATTCCATTTTAACACCTAACATGAAAGAGAGCACAGTAAACACAGGCACTTGGGCCTGGAGTAAACACAGTCATTACTGATGGACTCGTAAAAAGGGAAAGCGGTCACGGGCGAGACAAGCGCACAGTCTGAGCACACTGCAGTGATATAAGGCGGCCGCATTTCATAAAGGCCATGGACCTTTCACTTGTTGAGACAAACCAAGCCCAGAGAGCTTAGTTTTATTTTTACTTCTAATTTAAAAAACTATTTATTTGCTCATTTTGATAGAAACAGAAATAAATTGAGAGGACAGGGGGAGAGAGAAAGAGGCACCTTCAGCACTGCTTCACTGCTCATGAAGCTTTCCCACTGCAGGCAGAGACTGTGGGCTTGAACCTGGGTCCTAGCACACTGCAATGTTTACACTCAAGCAGGTGCACCACCACCTGGCCCCAGAACTTGAATTCTAATGAAAGTCAGGCAACCAGCCGACTGACTGCCTTTGACAATTTGGGGATGAATTGTGCCACCCTCACAGAAAGATGTGTTAAGGTCCTAACTCCTGGTACCTGTCAGTGTGACTTTATTTGGCAACAAGAGTTTACAGCATTAAGGGGAGGTTACTGGGGTGGTGTCTGCTGTCCTTGTGAGCTGACATGACACAGGCTGACATTACAGGGAGAGGGCATGCAATGGTGGGGCCATCAGAGTATCCACAAGCCTCAGACTATCAAGATGGCTGGTCCACTGGAAGGAGTGAGCATGACCTTGCTGATGCCTTGACCTTGAATTTCTGCCCTTGAGAAGTGTGGGAGAATAGCTTCTGCTGTGTTAAGCTGGCTTTGTGGTGCTGTGCTACAGATGCCTTGAGTCGCTAATACACCACATTCATCTTTCTTTTCTTTTTAATTTTAATTGGGAGGATTAATGGTTTACAGTAAATACAGTTGTTTGTATAAAATTTCCATTTTCTTTTCTTTTTTTAATATTTATTTATTTTCCCTTTTGTTGCCCTTGTTTTTTATTGTTGTTGTAGTTATTATTGTTGTTGTTGTTATTATTGATGTCATTGTTGTTAGGACAGAGAGAAATGGAGAGAGGAGGAGAAGACAGAGAGGGGGAGAGAAAGACACCTGCAGACCTGCTTCACCACCTGTGAAGGGACTCCCCTGCAGGTGGGGAGCCAGAGACTCAAATCAGGATCCTTGTGCTTTGCGCCATGTGCGCTTAACCCGCTGCGCTACTGCCCACCCCCCTAAAATTTCTGTTTTCTGCAAAACACTCTCACCCCCAGTCTAGGTCCCCCTCCACCATCATGCACCAGGACCAGGAAATCCTGCTCCAGAGTCTTTTACTTTAGTGCAATGCACCAAACCCAGTGCAAGTTCTGCTTTGTGTTTCCCTTTCTGTTTTTATTTCTCAACTTCTGTCTATGAGTGAGATCATCCCATATTCATCCTTCTCTTTCTGGCTTATCCTGCTTTACATGATTTCTTCAAGCTCCATCAAAGATGACATGAAGGAAGTAAATTTACCATTTTTAATAGCTGAGTAGTATTCCATTGTGTATATAGACCACAACTTCCTCAGTCACTCACCTGTTGTTGGACACCTGGGTTGCTTCAGGTTTTGGCTATTACAAATTGTGCTGCTATGAACATAGTTATACGCAAATCTTTTGGGATGGATGTGCTTGGTTTTAGGATATATCCCCAGGAGAGGAACTACAGGGTCATGGGGCAGGTCCACTTCTAGCCTTCTGAGAGTTCTCCAGACTGTTCTCCACATGGGTTGGAGCAATTTACATTTCCATCAGCAGTGCAGGATGTCTCATTCTCACAGGAGTGAAGTGACGTCTTACTGTTGTCACAGCCAGCCACCCATGCTTCACACCTGTGGTGTGTGCCCTTGGAGCCAAGCTCTGTGCTGGGTGCTTCGGGGTGGCTCTGTGGGGTGCGGTGGTGGCATCGGCACAGAGGCAGGAGGAGGCTGGCTGCCCTGGCATGTGAACAGGCCAATTGGCAGTGTGCCTGAGGGAACTGTGGGGAGCCAGAGTCTGTGGAGGGGCACATGGGAAGAGCAGGGTTTGCCCAGGACTTTTGCTGCCCACTACTGCCAGCCTGGCAGTGCCTTCCCTTAGCTACTAAGGACTAATAAAAAGAACTGCTCAGACAGGGAAAGGAGCAACATGTCAAGTCCTGGGCTGCCTGCAGGCCTGCATGGTGCTGGTCCCAGGCCATGACCCGGCACAGACCTGTGTCCACTCCCTGGGCACCGGTGGCTATTTCTCCACCCTCTGGAGCTCTGGCTCCTTATCTGTAAGACATGGATGAATGAGGCTGGAGTGAGGAAATTACGTCAAGTGCTCACAAGTGTTTCTGCACAGAGACAAAGCTCAATAAGGTTCAGCTGTCACCACCACAGTCACCTCCACCAGCATTGTCAGACTCTGCAGGAGAGAGAGAGGGAAGACAGAGAAAGGGAAGGGGGAAAAGAGGGGAGTGGAAGAGAGGGTGGGGTGGAGAAGGGAGGGAATTAGTAAGGGAGAAGAAAGGGAGGGGTGAGGAGGGAGGAGAGGAGAGTAATGGCAGCCAGGAACAGGCGAGGAGCCTCTGCGCATGGCTTGGGGGGGGGGGGTCAAAGGAAGCTGGAAGGGGACAAAAAAGCGTAGGTCCAGGACCTTTCAGAGTTGGGAGTCCTGGGTTTTAGGATTGGGGTGGTGGAGAGGAGGGAGGGAGGGAGGAAGGGAAGGAGTGAGAGAGGGAGGGAAGGAGGGAGGGAGGGAGGGAGGGAAGGAGATGAGGGGAAGCGCCGCTGCTGGCGTTCCACTTCCCGCAACAACCAGCAGGTGGCGCTGTTGCTCCGCCAAGACAGTGGCCTCCTGGTTCTCCGAGGCGCCTGTGCTCCTCCTTCAGCACCTCCCGCGCCAGAACCCGCCCCAGCCAGGGATTCGGTCCCTCTTGGCAGGAAGGGGCCTTGGACCAGATCAACACGTGGTCTGGTGGCTCCTGACACCAAGATCAGGGCAAGTTAGGCGCTGCAGAGAGCCCCGGGACACAGCCTTTGGTGACAGCGGCGCTTGCCCCCCAGGCTACACCCTGCAGAGAGACAACTGGGCTCTCCCCATGGAGGCCGAGCCCTGGCGGTTTGCAGGCGCCCTGAGCCCCTCCCAGCCCGGGGCCCACGTGGGTCTGGCCTGAAGTCTCCCCCCCAGGGCTCTGACTGGACTCCCAGAGCGTCAAAGTGTCTCTAGCCCCCATCCACTCCCAATTCTATTCTCCGTTCTCAGAGCTCTCCACTCCCAAGTATACAGAACTAAAGGCCAAAGAGACTATCTTAGAGCCAGGTCCCCGAGGCTTGGAAATAAACAACAATAATATTCAACCGTAGTAATGATGGGACTTACTCTCTGCCAAGTGCTGTTCCAAGCAGGCCACCTCCTTTAGTCCGCAGGCTTGAAGAGAGGCCATCGTGCGCCTGGGAGTCGGCACAGTGGAAAAAGCCTTGGACGCTGGAGCCCGAGGTCCCGGGTTTGATCTCCAGCATGGTATATGCCAGAGCAATGCTCTGTCTCTCCTCTTCCCTTTCACTAATATATAAGCAAATCTTTACGTGCCCAAGCAAACAACTACCACCTTTGACTTCTGAACATAATGAAGCTAGAGACCTTAAGCCTCCTTTGTTCTCAGCTTCCCTAAAATACAATAGTTTTAGAGGAAAGAACCCCTCCCGTGCTCCATGTTTGGTATAAATAATTTCGCTGCTGCACAAGTAATCAAGCATCTAATTGTTTTATTTCTAAGGAACATCACTCTAATTGGAAAAACGTCAGAGTGTATGTAGTGTGTGTTAAGTGGTGGAATAATGAAGGAAGAAGGAAAATAGAGGAAATGCTGTTTGATTATTGATTTGTTCAAAAAATGAGTGCAGCATACTGGAATGTGTGCTGTGCAGATTATAGTTTTTGTTTACTCTTGTCCATGGATTAGAAATAAACAAGTGCTAAATATCTAAAAAAAAAAAAACACAAAACCCTGAAATGCCAGATAGTTTATGGTCAGTAGAAAAGTATAGGTGTAAGAACAGGAAAATTGCGAATTTTGTGGCTCAGGGTGTCTGCAAACTGCCAGTGCTCGGCCTCCATGGGGAGAGCCGGGTTGTCTCTCTGCAGGGTTTATCCTGGGGGGCAAGCGCCGCTGTCACCAAAGGCTGTGTCCCGGGGCTCTCTGCAGCGCCTAACTTGCCCTGATCTTGTGGTGTGTATGTGCAGTGGGTGAAGAAGAGGGATATTTGTGGAAGAACAAAGGGGCTCTTGATTAAAAAAAAAAACACAACTCTTAAAGCACCCCCTGGTGGAAAGGATGGGCAATGCACCACCTTGACAAAGGTCCTTGGGAACTTTCCTCCTGGGAAAATACTGGTTCCTACAATTCTTTGTGAGATATTGATAGGATATTTGTGTTGATAACAATACCAGGTTCGCCTCTGGAGTGTGAACCTGGAAGTCTGAACAAGGGGTATATTGGTCAGTAGACACAAGTTGGGCGGGACTCCTGCTGAGTTGCTGTCCCCACTGGTGGCCTGAAGCCTGTGTGGGCATCCTGATGAGTGAGCCCTTCACGCTGGTGGGTCCACCAGGGCTGGGGAGCAGCGGGGTGAAGGGCCACGGCAGCTCCAGAACTGCTGGCAAGGTGAGAAATTCCATCACCAGCAGAGGAGGTTAGGCCTCCTCAGGTCAGGCCTCAGTTTTGCCAACTCATCTTATATCCAGAAAGCCCTTCCTCCTGCAGACACTACTTGGGGGTAGGGGCAGGAATGAGAGCTAGGGGAGTGATGGGCAGTGGTGGTTGCCCGCCCTGGTTAAGAGCTGCCTCTGAAGGAGTCAGCAGTAGGTTAAGCGCAGGTGGCATGAAGTGCAAGGACCAGCATAAGGATCCCGGTTCGAGCCCTCGGCTCCCCACCTGCAGGGGAGGCGGTGAAGCAGGTCGGCAGGTGTCTGTTTTTCTCCCCCTCTCTGTCTTCCCCTCCTCTCTCCGTTTCTCTCTGTCCTATCCAACAACAACAGCAGCAGCAGCAACAATAACAACAATAATAAGACAAGGGCAACAAAAGGAAATAAATAAATGCTAAAAAAAAAAAAGCTGCCTCTGCACTAAGCACTCAAACTGCTGCCAGCTGCCACCTCAGGTGTGTCTAAAGGTGCAGGACACCCAACATCTAGCCTTCTCTCCCCCTCCCCCAACTTCAGAATCACTCCACTTGTTATTTTTTATTTTTATTTATTTTTGATAGAGACAGAAGTTGAGGTGGGGGCTGATAAGAGGGGGAGAGCTCGAGACCGTGCTCTACTTGCACTGCTTTACTACTGATGAAGCTTTCCCCCTGCAGGTGGGGATTGGGGATTTGAAGCAGGGTCCTTACACACGGGTGGCCACAGCCCAGGCCCCTGAGTATCATTTTATTAGGGAAGTGACTTACAGGACAGTTGTACTCACATTTCCACATCCCCCTAAGATATGTATCAGGACACCTCAACCTCCACTAAACCATCATCTATTTCCACCACAGGGACTTCGGTGTCCCCTGTCCTTTAGTGCTCCTCCCTCTCCCTTCTGAGTCCCGGATGTGCTGAGATAGGTTGTGGTTTTGGGGATTCTCCCTGCATCGTCCTGTGCTGTGTGTTAGAGCCCAGCTGTGAGTGAGGTCGTCTGTATTCACGCTTCTCTGGCTGGCTGCTGTGCCTCCTGTGTTGTAGCAAAACAGAAGATGTCGTTGTTAACATCTATATGTTTTAAAATATGTTATAATGTTTATTATCTCTTTATTGGATGGAGACACTTATTGGAAACAGTGAAACTGAGAGGGAAGGGGGAGATGGAGAGGGAGTGAGAGACACCTGCAGCCCTGCTTCATTGCCTATGACGCCTCCCCTCTGCAGGTGGGGACTGGGGGGACTTGAACCCAGGTCCTTGTGAATTATAACATGTGTGCTCAACTAGATGTGCCGTGATCCAGCTCTTGATATCTTTTTTAAATGTCCCCCCAAAGTGTTAACTTCTGCTATTTTAAACATTCCCATTCCATCTTCACCTCTTGTTCTTTTGTCCAAGATCAAGCATAACGTTTTTCATGGGGGCTGGATGGTGGTGCACCAGGATCAGCATCCATGATACATTACCAGGCTCAAAGGTTCGAGTTTGAGCCCCCACGCCCCACCTGCAAGGAGGAAGCTTCATGAGTAGTGAAGCAAGTACTGCAGGTGTCTCTCTTTTTCCCTCTGTGTTGTTGTGCGGGCCGTGGAGGAGAGATGAGGTCCAGAGCGAAGAGGGAACACAAATCTTTATTTGCGCTGGCACCTCAGAGTTGGGTGCTAGAGAAACAGGTTGGGCCACGTGGAGGTAGCGAAAATGGCCGCCTCACGCAGTAACCTTTCCTGCATCTGAACACCGGAATGAAGCGCTGGCAAGAGAGCGAGGTGCAGAAGAAGAAGGGCTTTTATAGGAGCAGCTTTCACTAGAATGGGAAGGGGGAGGAGTAACCATAGCACGCCAGGATAGGATGATAACTCTCGTGAGAATGGGAGGGGGGAGGAGTAACCAAAGCACTCCAAATATCGCGGGGATATAGACAATGTCCTGAGGGCACAACATGGCGAAACAGGCACTCGGAGAATGTCCCAACTCTCGCGGGAACTAGCAGTAGCCTGAGGGGACAACATGGCAGATGTGACTGCATCGGCACAATTTCCCAGCATCTCCCCCTTTCCTTTTATCTAATGCCCAGGGCAACAGTGTGTAAAGTCTATGAACTATGGGAAGCCAGAGCAGAGGGGGGACTGGAGGTGAGGTGGACTGGATTCGGGTGGTTGACAGGACTCTTTGGGAGGAGTCGTGGGAGGGACCTGATGATCCCAGGAGGCAGCAAAACTCTAAGACCACTGATGGGCCCTGCCTTGGCCCCTCCTGCCTGTGAGAGGCCCTTCTGCCATCTGTCAGCACCGAAACTGCAGCGTTGGTGGGAATGGAAAGCAGAGAAAATGCTCTGCAAACAGCTTGGGAACCTTGTTCTATTTTATTTTATTATTTTTTTTTACTGGAAGATGATGGTTTGCAGAACAGTTGGCCCAGGGGTACAATGTCTCATCTCCCACGGCAGGTCTCTGCAGAACACTCTCACTCCCAGCTTTGGTCTTTTCCTTTCACTCTGCACCAGGACTCCAACACCCTCCCCCCCCACCCCCCGAGATTTTTGCTTTGCTGCAATACACCACACCCCATCCAAGCTGCGCTCTGGGCTTTCCATTTCTTGTTTCTTGAGTTCCATCTACAGATGAGATCATCTGGTATTCTTTGTTCTCCTTTTGGCTTATCTCACTCAACATGATTCCTCTGAGGCCCATCCAAGATGTAACCAAAATATATAAAGTCTCGTTCTGTTTTGAACTCAGCAGACACTTAACCACAAGACCCAGCCAAGCCTTTTATTCCCGAGAAAGAGAAACTCTTGTCCTCACAAAAACCGTGCAGGAGGGCTCAGAACCGTTTTCTCTGTCACTCTCTCCCCGAAGGCAATCTCCAAATGACACACATGCTACGATTCCATGTATATGATTATAGTGGTGAAAAATTAAAAATTTCTGGCTTTCATGGGGGTTTAACAAACAGCAGCTGTATTACAACACGGGTGTGTTTAGGTACATTAGAACTGTGGTAGCAAAATAAGCAAAGAGGGAGAGATGGGCTAGCCATGACGTGAGCCACGGTCCTTAAGCATCCTTTTTGAATGTTCAGCTTCAACATGCATGTCCCCAGGGGACAGGGCACCATCAGTCTGGGTGGAAGGCAGAGATGTCTAGCTGAAGGGCAATCAGGAAAAGAGTGATTTCCACCAGACAGCTTCCTATCCCCACAACCCCCGGTGAACTTGCATGTCCTCTGCTCTTGACTCGATGTCAGGTTGATGCAGCCGTATGTTAACTACATTCATGTCCTGTGATCCATTTTGTTCACCGTAAGTTAAGAACAAGGTTCCCAACATATGGCATTCCTGAAATGGTGACAAGAGAGAGAGGTAGAGCTCTGATGGCCAGGATCTGGGGGTGGAGGAGGGTGGGTGTAACTCAGTGGAAAACTTAGCAGTGCTGGGCGAACTGTGTCTAGAGCAGGGCTGGGGTGGGGGCAGGCCTGGGGGCAGGGAAGAGCAGGACACCAGGCACACACATCCCAAGTTTGATGTCTCACTGTGTCTGCAGAAATGTAAGAGGTCACGGTGGGGGAAGCAGTGCTATTTTTGCAACTTCCTGTGGGTCTATAATTACTTTAGATCAAAAGGTAAACAGATCTTAAAGAACACTTACCTCTGAGGGGAATAACATGGAGGCTGCCCCTCTGTTGGGGCAAAAGATCCCTCGTCCCACTGTAAAAGAAACATCATGAGAGCACTGTTTCTGCTCCTTTTCTTTTTCCTCCCCAGAGAACAATCTTCCAGAAACCGTGCATGGTCCTTTTTCTAAAAGTATAAGCAAAAGGAAGAAACACACACATAAGCAAACGGCAGTGAGAATGCCGTGACAGTCAACGGAGCAAGCGAGAGCCCCGGGTTAGAGGCTCCCTGACTGGGCTGAGAGTCCAGCCACCTCCCTGCACTGTGAATCTTTCCCTCCACTCATCTCTCAGGTCACTGGGGGTCCTGTCCCTCACCATCTACCTGGCGAGCCCTGCATGCCACCTAGGCTGCTCCACAAACGTGTCTCCATGTTGGCTCATCAGTCTTGGGGACAGATGTGACAGTCTTCTGCCCGCTGCCAGAGACACTGACATACTATGTTCTCATCCCTTAAAGTCACACCACTGCCCCAATAAAGCAGAAAATTTTTTAACAATATAAGCAGTCCTAGCATGCGGCCCGTGGCAATGCACTTGGTTGAGCATACACATTACAGTGAGAAAAAACCCAGGTTCAGGTCTCTGGTCTCCATCTCTCTCTCTCCCTCTCATTTCTTTGTCTCTATCTAAAATAAGATCTATAATATAATAAATACATAATAAATATGTATAATATATAATATATATATATATTCAGCAGTCTTAGTGAGAAGGAAAGCCTTTTGCCCAGAAGTCTCCTGGGACAAACCAGATTGCCCCTCTAAGAGCTCCCCCTGGCTTTAGGGGCCAGAGGTGGTATGGGGGGTGGAGCCTGTCCCATTCCCTCAGGGTGCTGGAGCCCCCAAGGCAGCTTTTTTTTTTGCCTCCAGGGTTATTGCTGGGCTCGGTGCCTGCACCATGAATCCACTGCTCCTGGAGGCCATTTCCCCCCTTTTGTTGCCTTTGTTGTTGTAGCCTTGTTGTGGTTATTGTTATTATTGATGTTGTTTGTTGTTGGATAGGACAGAGAGAAATGCAGAGAGGAGGGAAAGACAGAGAGGGAGAGAAAGACAGACACCTGCAGACCTGCTTCACCGCCTGTGAAGCAACTCCCCTTCAGATGGGGAGCCGGGGGCTCCAACCGGGATCCAGGGGCTCGAACCGGGATCCTTATGCGGGTCCTTGTGCTTTGTGCCATGTGCGCTTAACCTACTGTGCTACTGCCCGACCCCCCCCCCCCCCAAGGCAGCTTTATCCGGGACTCACCTGGCTGCTCCAAAAGCTGGCAGTGTCCCCGGGAGCGTGGCCGGCCCCATGCAGCAGAAAGGAGAAGGGACTCCAGGCTAGTTCAGAGCAGGAGCCTCTTGGGATGGAGGATGGGTGATTAGGTCTAGGACAGGCGACAGAAACAGCCTACAGTGAGTCTCCTGTGTTCTCCACCCTTGGGAGTCTCTCTCTCTCTGATTACTGGATTGCCACCTCCTCCTTAGAGGTGCATTATTTGTCCTCCAAGCCCTGGTGGGACAAATCCTGGTGACTTGAGCTGGGAACACCAGAGCCGGAAGTAGATGCAGAATACACCTGGGGCCTCAGGGACTGAAGTCCAGGCCCAGATGGCTGCTTCTCAGCTCTTCATGGAAGTCCTCATGGAAGGAAGATGGAGAAGTGTCACCTCTCCTTTTAGCAGAGGAGGCAGCAGAATGGAGTGAGGTGGCTCTGGTGAGGAGCGAGGTGATGTGACAGCACAGCATCTAGGGAGAGGCCTCCCTCCGGCACAGCTTTCACTCCTCTCCACAGGGACAGAAGTCAAGAGGCCACTTGACTTTTCCTCTAAGCTCTGCTCTGGGCAAAGCTGGCGAAGGTGGCTGCCTCAGGTTCTGTGAGGGAGGGTCCAGGACTAGGGATACAAGTTTGGGGTGTGTGTGTGGGGGGGACTTGGAGGTACACAGAAGGGCCAACAGACAAGGAGATGTATTGTCACTACATCTGGTTGTACAGGAGAAATCAGAAGCCGATTTTTAATCAATAATTCCTAGTGCTGAGATGCTGGCACAGGATTTAAAAACTCATAGAATAGTGCAGGCCAGTCAAAACAGGATCGTGTCCAGATGTGGGCCTTGGGCTGCCAGCTCGCTGCCCTCTGCCAGGTCAGGGCTGTCTGCGGGCACATGCCCAGCTCTTCCTGCCTGGGCTTGGCAGGGGTGGGGCTGGCCATCTCAGCTCCCTGCCTGCCCTGCCACTGACTATTTTATCGTGAGAGGTGACTGCAAGGTTTCCTGCAAGGTGACTGCAAAAGCGCCTGTTCTTTCTGCTGTCTCACAGGAGCAGTGTGTGAAAGAGCACCTGTGATCTGGGGTGACACTTGGGGACCCCGAGCCCAGTCGCTTACTTCTTTCTGGGCCTCTGTTTCATCATCTGTAAACTGAAGGGGGCCAGCCAGTCACTCATCCAGGTCAAACGGGCTCTCAGACTAACTAGTTTTGGGAGAGTGATTGGGGAAGTGTTTGAAGCAAATCATGCAAATGTCCAATTTCACTCTGCTTGTAGTTGAGGCTCTAGTAAGACAGGGCATGCATTTCAGCTTTACATTTGCTAGTCACCACAAGGAAAATCAAAGAGACTCAGAAGATAACTCACCTGGTAGAGTGCACACCTTACCATGGGCGAGGACCCGGGTTCCAGCCCCTAGTCACATACAGGGGAAGTTTCACTACCAGTGATGTCTCTCTTCTCTCTCTGTCTCTCCCCTCTCCCTCTTGATCTAGTGCAAAAATTAAAGGAAGAAAGAAAGAAAGTCTGCTGGAAGTGGTGGAATTTACTACTATGTTTGGGAGGGGAGAAATAAGTGAGGGGACTAGGTGGTGGTGCACTGGGCTAAACCCACACAGTGTGATGCACAAGGTCCCACATAAGGATCCCAGTTTAAGCCTCCACTCCCCACCTGCAGGGAGGTCACTTCACAAGCAGTGAAGCAGGTCTGCAGGTGTCTCTCTGTCTCTCTCCCTCTTATTCCCCTTCTCTCTCAATTTCTCTGTCCTACTGAATAAAAAAAAAAGCCCTCTAGGAGCAGTGCATTCATAGTGATACATGGTGACGTGTGCTCAACTAGAAGCACCACTGCCCCTCAGAATACACTTGATTTAATGCGAGATGTACAAATATTATCAACTCAGCATGCAATCCACATAAAAGCCCATGAAGACAACTTGCATTCTTTTTCTAGCCTGTGTCTTGAAAATCTAGTGTGTACTTTACCCTCCGTGTGTATTTCAAGGTCACAGGTGGCTCGAGTGGCAACTGTATCAGACAGCTAAGCACCAAGCAAAAGAGGACATCTATTCTGCCTGCCCAAGTAACCAAAGGGGAACCAGAAGGCTATCCTTCCCCTTGAGGGACAAGGCAATGCATATTTCCTTCTTCCTAACACATTTTTCTTGCCTCAAAAAACAGGTCTCGCAGATTAAGACAGCAACCTCACGTCTGGTGTATGCAGTGTCCCTAGCTCTCCCAACAGTTCCACTCAGGAGTCTGTCTGTCATCTGTCTGCCAGCCTTTGAATGAGCAGGCCAGCCCTGAGGGGAGAGGAGTGGCCCATTGCATCTGCTAGCGAATCAACACTTCTGCCCATGGCAGCCAGTCCGAACATGCCCTCTGCCCCACAGCTGTCAGCCTTGGAGAAGAAGAAAGGAGAAGGCAGAGGGACAGATGACACCACCCAGGGCCCCATGGACAGGTCGTCTCCACTGCGTGACAGTCCGGGTGGAGAAGCTTCAAAGTTTTGTGGAGTTTAGAAGCCTTAGAATCTTTCACCAGCCTCAGCTGACTCATTGGGGAACTTGGGTTATTTTTGTTTCTAAAAAGGAATCAGAAGATTTAAAAATATTCCTGTAAAAAACTCAGAGTGTGTGCGGGGTGTGTGGGGGGGGATGCTATGGATAAAATGAGCATGGCTGTTGATGGTGTCTGAAACAGGGGACGTTGGTTCCACTGGGGTTCACCACACCATTTTCTTTGATTTTTGTTGTGAGTAAACTTTTCCATAATTAATCAATTTTTGAAACAGAGGAAAGTTTTCAAATTGGGAGTTAGCGGGAGAAAGAACCTGCCAGATTCATCTTTGGGGGCTTGAAAGCTAGCCATCCCCTGTCCCCAAGTAGACTTAAAGAGGCAAATGGTGAGCTGAGGAGAAAATAATAGAACTATTTAATTAAGTACTTTATGGTGTCTTTTTAAAGTTCTTTCTACTTGTTTGTGGCACTTATTGAGTCACAGTAAATTACTGTGCACTTTTACTTTAAGATATATGTTTTCTCCTAACTTATGGATACATGTGCTCTACTTCGTGGGCCCTGGTCTATATCTAGGTTCCACAGCTTTGTTAGGAAGTGCACCACCCAAAATGGAATTGAGGAGTGCTATGAGCTAGGAAGGGTCTCACCAGAGTACTGGAGCTGGAGGCCTGACAGCCCAAGCCTGGTATCTCTGGGCACCATGCAAAGTGAAACATGTTGCCCACCTTACAGATCTTGCTGATGAGTGAACAGAGTCTTGCCTAGTCCTGTACCTTGGGTCTTGAGGGAGGTGTTAGCACTGGACTCATCAGCTCAGGAGGGTTTGAGACTGGCTGCGCCCGTTCTGTGACCAGATTTCAATGTAGGTTCTACTCCAAAGAGATTCCATTTAAATCCTTGGTCACCAGTCACTAAGACACACACACACACACACACACACACACACACACACACACACACACACACACACACACACACACACACTTGTGGGGGGTTGGGTGGTAGCGCAGCGGGTTAAGCGGACATGATGCAAAGCGCAAGGACTGGCGGAAGGATCCCGGTTGCAGCCTCCCGGCTCCCCACCTGCAGGGAAGTCGCTTCACAGGAGGTGAAGCAGGTCTGCAGGTTTCTATCTTTCTCTCTCTGTCTTCCCCTCCTCTCTCCACTCCTCTCTGTCCTATCCAACAACGAACAACATCAACAACAATAATAACCACAACAAGGGCAACAAAAATGGGGGGAAAAAAAGGTTCACTTGTCAGATAACTTAGGACACTTGCTATTAGATGTTAGGTTCAGGCCAAAACTAGTAGGGTCATGGACCCCTTTGGAATATACCTAAATAGACCTGTTAACTTTCTCCAAAATGGAGACCCAAAGTCTTCATCTGCAATATTCTTGTCTTTAGGTTCATGATTAGTTAACAATTTGTTCTGTTTTATATGTTAACTCTTTTTCAGCCACCAGGTTCCAGATGCTATCATGATGCCAACCTGACTTCCCTGGGCAGATAACCCCACCAATGTGTCCTGGAGCTCTGCTTCCCCAGAGCCCTGCCCCTCTAGGGAAAGAGAGTCAGGCTTGGAGTATGGATTGACCTGTCAATGCCCATATTCAGCAGGAAAGCAATTACAGAAGCCAGACCTTCCACCTTCTGCATCCCATAATGATCCTGGGTCCATGCTTCCAGAGGGATGAAGAATAGGAAAGCTATCAAGGGAGGGGATTGGATACAGAGTTCTGGTGGTGGGATTGTGTGAAATTGTACCCCTCTTATCCTATGGTCTTGTCAATATTTCCATTTTATAAAAAAAAAAAAAAAAGATTTCACTTGTCAGGAAACACATTCATTTACTAGTCCTTTGATTTTTATTTATAAATACCTAATTCCCCACTTGGCCTCTTAAGCACTTTTAATCAACTCATATATTATAAAATGAGAAAACAAATAAAAATACTGCAAGCAACTACCTTTTAGCAACCAAGTGCAGATGCTACTATGATTCCATTTTGACTTCCCTGGGCAGACAACCTCACCAATGTGCCCTGGAACATCACTTCCCCAGAGCCCTGCCCCACTAGGGAAAGGTAGGAACAGCCTGGGGGTATGAGTTGACCTACCAACACTCATGACCAGTGGAGAAGCAATTATAGAAACCAGAACTCCCACCTTCTATACCCCCCAAAAGAATTTTGGTCTATATTCCCAGAGGGGGGAGAAACGTTAGAGGAAGAGGACCAGAGGGCTTTAACTCCCTCAGGACCTGGAGAGAGAAGAGGAAAAAAGGAAGGCTATTTGGAAGTAGTAATAGACATAAGTGTGACTTAGAAGAGAAGGCAGGACCATAGGGAAAAAAATGGGCAAATATATACAAATATAGATAGTTATAGAAATAATAGTCAACCCATATCTGTGACTTTGGGAGAACTATGGCATGAGTAGTTGGAGGAAATGGAGGAAATGGGGACACAGAACTCTGATAGTTGGAATAATGTGGAGTTATACCCCTATTTCCTTCTACTTTTGTGAAGCAATATTAAGTAACTAATAAAAAATTTTAAACACATTGCAAGTAGAAAAAAAAAAGAGTGGATTTTGGCCCTAAGTAGAATTGATCTTCCTTTTAACCACCCCTAATCTTTTCTTTGCCCCCCTTGGTGTGGGTTGGGGTCAGGCTTGTTTCCAAAAGTATGTCTCACAGGTGCTTAATGTGAATTTACTCATTCAAAGACCCCCCAAACTCAGAAATACTTAGTTATTTGCATGTGTGTGTATTAGTTATGCACAGAAAACAGATTAATCCACATGCACAGATCAGATAATTTTATTACCAATACCCAAACTGCCAAACAAGTGCTATCTGGCTCCAATGTCCTTGATAGTTTCTTTTCTATCTCCGTGGCAGTACACTCTAGGGTCATCTTGTACAATTTTTTTTTTTTTTTGCCACCAAGGTTGTCATTGGGGCTTGGTGCTGGTACTACAAATCCACTGCTCCTGGTGGCCATTTTTTCCATTTTAGTGGATAGGACAGAGAGAAATTGAGAGGGGAGGGGGAGATAGAGAGGGAGAGAGGAAGATAGACACCTGGAGACCTGCTTCACTGCTTGTGAGGCGACCGCCCTGCAGGTAGGGAGCCGGGAGTTTGAACTGGGATCCTTGTGCTTTGTCGTACTATGTGCACTTAACCCTGTGCGCCATCAGGTCCCTGTCTTGTACAGTTCTTGCCCCAAACACATCTCCTTAAACACTGGCTTCTCTTTCATTGGGAAATGTATGCTATTATCAAAATTTAGTCACTGAACACATATGCTGCATTATCATGCTCAGAACTTGAAGGCATCATTTTGAGTGAGACAAGCCAGAAAGAGAAAGACCAAAAAAGAAATACCAAATGATTTCACTCATTGGTAGAACTTAAGAACAAAAACAGTAAGGGAAAACATGAGGTGAAATTTAGACTGGGTGTGGCATATTGCACCAAACCAAAGGGCTCTGAGGAGAGGGAAAGAGGTAGGATGAAGGGACACTGGGGATCCTGTTGTGTCTCCTAGACACCAGTCAAGGAGAGATGAGAGGCTGTCTAATTGTTACAAACCAGAAACTATTAACACCCCCAATAAAATGAAAAAAAAAAGGAAAGAATAAAATTTGTTTTTACTTGAAAGAAAAAGGATCACTGTGTATTCTTACCCCATCCTCCCTTCTCTCCTTAGGTACATGAAGTGAATACAAATTACACGGGTATATCAGTCCCTCACACAGTTACATACACACTAGCGTACGTGGTAGTCCCTGTGTTTTACACACAGACTGTTTAGTTGACCTTCAGCAAACAGTTGGTCTGATACACTGATTGTCACTAATAGAAGTGGAAGCGTGGTGCTCGGCTGAGGGAGAGCCTTGGAGCAGGTGTTGGGGCAGGTGAGCCATCTAATTCTGCAGCTCTCAGCCTGTGGTGTCTGGGCAGGGTGACTCACAGACCCGGCATGTGCTGCTGTCCCGAGGGCAGGGCCATGACAGCCAGCCCCCGGGAGCTACACTCTGAGTAAACAGAATCCTAAGGGGCACCTGAGGTGGCCTGCATGGTCCTGAGAGCAGATTCTGGCTCATTGCCTGGTGTCATTGAGGCCTTTCTAGCTTCAGGGATTGGTAGGAAAACAATCTCTTTGTTCCACCTTAGCTGAGATGGAGGCCAGAGCCGGCTGTTGGTTCAAGAGGTTGCTGGTCAAAGGAGCCTGGGTCAGGGAGAGAGTCAGTTCATCCCTGCCAGGGGCCAAGGAATGGTAAACCAAGCCACCTCCTGTCACTGCAGTCTTCTTTTGCACAAGGCGGATGTTGTGACTGTGGGCCAGGTTTCTGGACCGCCTCACTGGCAGGGAGGGGCATGCATCCCTCCAAGTCATTTCCTTGGTGTGGTGGACTGAACTGTGTTCCCCTCAGCTCCTGTGTCGAAGCCCTAGTCTCAAATACCTCAGGACACCTGTGCATTTGGAGCCCAGCTTTTAAACAAATACTTGAGGTCAAGTGAGGCCACACAGGTGGTCCTTGGTCCAACAGACTGGTTGCATTGGGATGCATTGGATTGACCTTCCCGTGGTGCCTCCCGTGAGTACCCATTCATTGGGGAAACTGACGATCCTTCCTAGCCGACTGAATCCACATGGATCCCAGTCACTTTCAAAGCCATTAACTGGCTACGGAAGAAGGGCAAATGCTAGAAGAAGAACAGACTGGTGACAGTATAGGGGAGAGACATTAGGTGAAAGGTCAGGTAGGGTCACAGTGCGGAGGCAGCTGACTGGAAGCTGGAGAAACAGGCCTCAACCCTTCCTATACCTTGCTCTTAGACAGACAGCTTTTAAAAAAGTATTTACTTACTTATTTATTTATTGACACCAGGGTTATTGTTAGGTCTCAGGGTCTGTGCAAAGAATCCACTGTTCCTCGCAGCCTCTTTTCCTTTCTTTCTTTCTTTCTTTCTTTCTTTCTTTCTTTTTTCCTTTGTTTCTTTCTCTCTCATTATTATCTTTATTTATTTGATAGAGATAGTCAGAAATCAAGACGGAAGGGGGAGATAGAGAGGGAGAAAGACAAAGAGACACCTGCAGTCCTGCTTCACCGCTTGTGAAGCGACTCCCTGGCAGGTGGGGAGCCGGGGGCTTGAACTGGGATCCTTGCGCCAATCCTTGCGTTTTACCAACTGCACTACTGCCCGCCCCCCTCTCTTCTCTCTCTCTCTCTCTGTCTCTCTTTCTTTCTCTCTCTCTCCCTCTCTTTTTCTTTTGCTTCCAGGATTATCGTTGGGGCTCGGTACCTGCACTATGAATCCACTACTCCTGGAGGCTATTTTTTCCCTTTTGTTGCCCTTGTTGTGTATCATCATTATTGTTTGCCATCATTATTGTTGGATAAGAATGTTATTGTTATTATTGTTGACCTCGAGAAATCGAGAGAGGAGAGGAAGGAAGACGGGGTGGGGGAGAGAAAGAAAGACACCTGCAGACCTGCTTCACTGCTTGTGAAGCGACTCCCCTGTGGGTGAGGAGCCAGGTCTTGAAATGGGATCCTTACACTGGTCTTTATGCTTCACACCATGTGTGTTTAACACGTTGCTGTGCTACCACTCGGCCCCTTTCTTTGCTTTGCTTTCCTTTCTTTCTCTTTCTTTCTATCTTTCTCTCTCTCTCTCTCTTTCTTTCCTTCCTTCCTTCCTTTCTTCTTTCTGTCCTTTCTTTCTTTTTAACTAGATGGAGAAAAATTGAAAGGAAAGTGGGAGATACAGGAGAAGGACACCTGCAGCACTGCTTCACTACTCGTGAAGCTTCCTCCCTGTATGTGGGGACTAGAGGCTTGAACCTGGGTCCTTGCACATGGTAACATGTGTGCTCTACTGAGTGCCCCACCACCCAGCCCCTTGCTCTTGGACTTCTAACCTCTGGGATGTAAGAAAACAAACTGCCACTGTATAGACACCTTGTTGCAGGTACCTGTGTGGCAGCCCTAGCAAATGCATATATACCTGTAATGAGGCCAGCCTCAGGTGACAGGGAGGTGATGGTGGGGGCCTCTGTGCTCCGGAAATGCCCCCTTCCTCTCCCCACATGGCCCTGAGGACTCTGGTGTTTGGAAATGGATTCCCAGTGTTTTGCTTGCTTCTCAGTGTGTAGTTCTGTGAGCAGTTTTTCGTATCTTCTTCGTTAGCTGCCACTTCTGCTACTTCCGAGGGAGGAGTTGCTAGCAGGCACCCGACTGGGAAGGCAGAGAGCCCAGGTCTCCAGGGCTTCTGTCCTTAGAGTCCCTGGCACCTGAGTCCCTAGCTCTGCTGAAAGCAACCAGGGCTGCTGATTGGCTTGGCTCTTTGTTGGGATCCCCAGTCCAAGAAGAACAGGGGCAGTTTACCACTCCCACTCACTGAGCTTGTTCACTGGCTAGAGAGTTCTGGCACTAAACTGAGGTGTGGGTGGGTGGGTTTCCTTGCTCTGCTCTTGTGGACCCTGGAGTTTCTGGGAAATCTCAGAACCAACCCGAGGCCCTTGCCCTTCTGACTGACAGCCCAGCCCTAGCCCTGCTGACTACTTCCCCTCTCCCCCTGACCCAACCTCAAGGGGTGCTTAAAGCTGGGGAGAAGACAGGTACCCACTCTGGGGAGATGAGCTCACCTGCAGTGGCTGCTCCCTGGAGGCTAGGTGTTCAAATCCTGCTTCATTTTGTTCACTAGGCAAGAACACACACAGACACACACACAGACACAGACACACACACAGACACACAGACACAGACACACACACACACACACAGACACACACACACACACACACACACACACACACCACTTTTACTTCTTGATCACAAAGTTCTAGCAAAGCGATGCTGAGTGACTGGGAGATTCAGCTCCCAGTGAACTCCCAGGTGATAAACATCTCTCCTCTGAGTCTTTTCTACTTTGAGAACCTGAGACTGCTCCCTAAACCTCAATCCAGAAAATTCTGATGCAAACTCCAAAGCAATGGCTTTCTAATCTGAGTCATAAATAAACCTCTTTTGACCAAAGGAAACCAAAAGTCTCATGATGCACCACAGTTGGCTTATTTTGCTTATACAGCTATTTAAATAGTCCCCCAGACAAATTCAGAAATAGTTTTGAACACAAAAGCATTTAAATTATACTTAACAAGTTGTCCATAAGTCTAAATCCAAAAAAAAAACAATGTGCAAATGAGATATAAATGTCCTAACGACATTATTATGATTCAAAGTAGCGTAGTTTAATTTTGAGATGATGTGCTGGAGAGATAATTTATCAGGGTGGGTACCTGTACTGCCTCATGAGCAACCTGGGGTTCGAGTCCTGGCACCACCTGAGAAGCACTATGGCAGCTGAGGAAGCTCTGGTGCTAAGGTGTCTCCTCTCCATTTTTCCAGTCTTCTGTCTAAATGAAAATGTGGCCTGGAGTGGTGACACTTGGCATGTGTGAGGCCAGGGTTCCAACAACAACATACATACATACATACATACACACACACACACACACACACACCACATTGTGTAAATTGTTTGATTTTTTTAAAAACAAAATTATTTTCTCTTCAGAAAATTATTTTAGGGGTGTCAGGTGGTGGCATTCTCAACTAAGCACTCATATTGCTATGTGTAAGGACCTGGGTTCAAGCCTCCAGTCTCCATCTGCAGGAGGGAAGCTTCATGAATGGTGAAGCAGTGCTGCAGGTGTCTCTTTCTCTCTCCCTCTCTCCTTCCTCTCTGTCCTATAAACAAACACTTTTCAAAAATTGTTTGTATGAGAGAAAGAGAGGGGGGGGGAATAGATGAACAAGAGTACTACTAAACATTAGCATAGGGGGCACTGGGAACTGAACCTGAGGCATCTAGGGTTTTAGGTATGCAACTTCTGCTCTACACCCAAGCTGTCTCCATCTCACCACTCTCATTTTCCCTTTTTGTTGCTAGGACTTCACTGCTCTGGGCCAACTTTTTAGATAGAATATGGGGCAGAGAAAGGGAGGGAGAGACACTACAGCCCTGAAGGGCTCTCCACTACCATGACATCTCTGAGGTGGTGTCTGGAGTGGGGTGGAGGAACCTGAACCTGGGTTGCTCATAGGGCAAGGCAGGCACCCTCCTGGGTGAACTGTCTTAATGGCTCCCAAGCTCGATGCTTTTTGTTTGCTTGCTGAAATTTGGCAGCACAAGAGGGAGAAAACCACAGCATCACTCTGGCAGGCTCCGTAGCCGTCATGTCTCCCCCTGAGCTGCCTGAGTTTGTTTTTTTTCTTGAGTGTTTTTTTATTTATTTAATTTAATTATTTATTTTGGATAGAAACAGAAAGAAGTTAGAGAGGGAAGGGGGAGGGAGAAACAAAGAGAGCTACCTGCTGCCCTGCTTCACTGCTTATAAAGATCCCTCCCTGTACATTTAAACTGGGTCCTTGCACATGGTAACACATGCACTCAACCGGGGAGCCACAGCCTGACCCTATTCCTTCCTTCTTCCTTCCTTCCTTTCTTTTTCTTTCTTAATTTCTTTCTTTCATTGCCACCAGGGTTATTGCTGGGATGTGGTGCCTCCCCTTCCTCTCTCCATTTCTCTCTGTCCTATCCAACAACGATGGCATCGACAACAACAAGAAAACAACAAGGGCAACAAAAGGGGGGGGAGGAATCTATGGCCTCTGGAAGTTATTTTTCCTTTTTTAAAAAATTTCTATTTTATTGGATAGGACTGAGAGACACTGAGAGGGGAAGGGAAGGGAGAGAGAAAGAGGGACACAGGCAGACTTGCTTCACCGCTTGTGAAATGTTACCCCTGCAGGTGGGGAGGGGGGGCTTGATCCCAGGTCCTTGCACATGGTGATGAGTGCATTCAACTGAGCACACTACCTTCTGGCCCTTTAAATGAGTGCATTCAACTGAGTACACTACCTTCTGGCCCTTTAAATGTGTTTTTTACTGAATGCAACCTGCTATGTTATTTTTCCTTCTTCAAACTCTGACAGTTGGGCTTAGTCACAGTGACACCACCCTGTGCAAATGACGTGGCTCTTCCAGGTCTTTCCTCTCCTGGAGAAACTCCCAGCATTCCACTTGTGCAGAACTCCATGATGCTGTTAAGCTGTTAATGAATGAAATGTTCTGCCCCATCCTCTAAGATTTACTAGTAGGATTTGGCCCTAAAATCTCTTTTGTAATGACACAGTTCATGCTTACATTTTTTCTTTTTAAATTTTATCTATTTATTTATCTTAGCTATTTAATAATTATTGCAAGAGTATAGAATGACAGGGGTATAGTTCCATACTATGCCTACCACCAAAGTTCTGTGGTTACACCTCTCCAACAGTAACCTCCATCATAATTCTCCCAAGGTTTTAGAGACAGTTTGGAGAGAAAAAAGTCATGTGTATGTGTGTATACATATATATCAGTGAAGAGATCCAGAGGGAAAGATAGGGAGATCAAGAGATAGATAGATAGATAGACAGATAGACAGATAGATAGATAGGTAGATAGAGGGAGTACTTGAGACCAGAGCACTTCAGCTCTGACTAACGGTGAAGCTGGGCTTTGAACCTGGGGCATCAGAGCATCAAGCATGAAAGTCTTTTTGCATAACCATTATACTATCTCCCCAGTCCATATGTGTGTGTGTGTGTATTTTTTTTCAAGTTCATGTGTTTCCATTCTCTATATTCCACAACTGTGTGAAACCATCTGGTAGAACATAATCATTTCCAGTTCCACCCATTTGATCTGAAAGGATACAAACTCATTCTTGAGATTTTCATTCAAATGAAAGTGAAGACTCTCATGGAGGTTCAGGGACTTCCAGAAGGCAGTGTGTGACACTTGTGTGAGTGGTTGAGCTCCCGGTGTCAAATCCCTGGATGGGCCCAAGGTTCTGGCTTTGGTGTGAAGACTCTAAGCACTTCCCTTGGAGCTGTGGTTTGTCTCCAGCTTCTCTGATGCCCACGGGCCCAACAGCTCCCTAGAAAGAGCAGACCTGGCTTGTTTGTGATTTGCTTTCCTGGGTGGGGCCAGGCACACTCTACAAGTGTGATTTAACCCAGACACAGCAGGCTCTTGAGAAGTCCCATAGGATTCCCCCTGGGCTGGGGCGCTCAGGCTATCTGCACAGTGTTCTGTCTCCCTGGTGGCTGCCTGCCCAGGGAGGGGCTGGTGGCACAGTAGCAATCCCGTCTGGGGGACTGTGCCGCCACCAGAGGAAAAAATAGCAGCTCAGTCTTTGGAAACAAGCAGCGACTCACACGACCGGAATAGCAACTGGAGCCGTCTTTAAAAACAGAAACACCTGCCTCAGATTTGTGACAGGAAACAAGGTTTCAGAAAGGCCACTAGGAAGATGGGGTGAAGCCCAGACCAATCCTTCCTAGTTCTCCTGTGGAACAAGTATGGGTTTGCCTCCCCTCCAAGGCCAGCCCCTAGTCTCCAAGGCTGACTGGTGGTCCAGTAGTGGCTGGATGTAGGGTCAAAGCCATGGCCTGGTTCTGACAAACAGGAGGTCCTTCCAAGCTGGCCTGAAACTCCACATGCCCTGGTGTGAGCCTCCTGGAGAAACAGGGGGTGGGAGTGTGTGTGTGACCCTCGTCCCCTACATATCTGGGCTGAGCTATTGGCAGGTCTCCTTGACTGATGATGCTTCCATGTGGTGTTGGCAGCTCAAACTTGGGTCCCCACACATGGCAAGGTGTGCACTCTGGCGGGTGAGCTATCTCCCAATCCCAGGACACACATGTCAAGGATGCTGGTCTAGCGCAGGGCCTTGAGCTTTTCAGGTCAACTCTGGGACAGGTGTTAAAGCACAGATCACAGGGTGCAACCCCAGAGCTCTGTGCAGGAGGTCTGGGCTGGGAGGACAGGAATGTCTGCAGTGCCAGCACCTTCCCCTGCGACACTTCTTAACACACCACGACAACATCTGTGCAGTGGGACAAGCCCACCTCACTTCTCTGCTCCTCTGGCTCCCTCCTGAGGAGAAGCTTCTAGTCTGCAGGGCTCAATGAGGCAGTGGGTTTGTGAGCTGATAGGAGAGAAGGGGAAGGGTGGGTAGGACTTCTGGGGAGAGGAAGAAACTATAGTTAGCACAGGCAGGCAGGCAGGGGTGGTGGGGGGAGGCAAGTAGAGAGCTGCAAGTCCAGGGGGTGCCCCCCCTCAACCCTCCTCAGCAGCACTGAGGCAGACAGCAGCCCAGCTGAGCTGGAAGGGCCTGAGAGTGCTGTGTTGTCCCAGCTCCCTCTGCCAGAGCACCTCCCACGCACGTTCACATCCGGTTTCTTTTACCATATGTGTTTCAGAGGGGAGAGCACAGCAGCCACAATGGGCTTCGGCTTCCATGGTGGAGAGTCAGGCTGGGACAGTGGAGCCCAGCACAGCTCCTGCAGCCCAATCAGCCTGGGCCTGGTGCAGGCCAGGGGATCCTGGCTCCCTCCCTTCTCAGCACCTTCTCTGGGGCCCAGGCTTTGTGTGTAATCATGGAACCTCCTCTCTTAGCGACTCAGGGGCCATAAAGCTGGTAAAGACTGTGTAGAAACCCTCTCCTCACTGCTGAGCCCCAGCATCTCGATGATCAAAATGGAGTGACAGGTGTGTCACCTGTGGTGAAGGTGGGACAGGCACTGGGCACAGCCAGGAGCTCGAGATCCATTTCTACCCCCAGACTAAGCAGCAAAGGACTCACAGAGCGGCTGCCAGGCCTGAGGACCCGGCATGGAGCTGAGGGTTGGCCCAGCTTGCCCTTTGCTTTGGATAGGGTGTCAGCTACTGTCCCTGCTGGAACCTTGACTGTAGATGTCCCTGGCACTAGGAGTCAAATATGACATAAAACCTGCTCTCCTCTGCCTTGGGCAAGTCATTTTGGTTCCTAAGCCTCAGTCTTTCTATCTATAAAATGGTGAGAGTCACATCTCGCTCACTCTGCTCAGGAGAACCACAGGAGGGAGAGCTTACAGGACCAGAGCCTCTGTCACCCTCTGTACACTGTGTGCCACCCAAGTGTCAGTTCATGGTGGCAGCCTCCTCCCCAAATGGACTTTAAAAAATAAAAAAAAAAATTTTATTTATTTACTTTCCCTTTTGTTGCCCTTGTTGTTTTTACTGTTGTAGTTATTATTGTTGTCGTTGTTGGATAGGACAGAGAGAAATGGAGAGAGGAGGGGAAGACAGAGAGGGGGAGAGAAAGACAGACAGACAACTACAGACCTGCTTCACCGCCTGTGAAGCGACTCCCCTGCAGGTGGGGAGCCAGGGGCTCGAACCAGGATCCTTACACCAGTCCTTGCGCTTCGCATGTGAGCTTAACCCACTGTGCTACCGAACTCCCTCAAATGGACTTTTGTATGTCTTTATGTTAAGATGTGTCTGTTGTGTGTAAGTGTGTGTATGAGGTGTGTGTGGGGTGTGGGGAGGAGCCCCACTTGACTCTGGCCTATGCAGTTGGTCTGACACGAAGTCAGAACATTCGAGCTCAGTTGCCTGAGCCCTGTGTGCTACTGCTGAGCTACCAACTCAGCCTTCAAAAGGGCTTTTAGTTTTTCAGGACACAAAGCATCTCAAACCCAACAGCAGCCTGGAGCAAGCTGCCCTTCCAGCTCATACGTCAGGAGGTCAGGGATTCTGAGTGTGGGGAGAGGGAAGGATGCTGGGATGAGTGCAGCTGTGAGACAGAAGGGAAACAGCTGGCTCATCCTGGGCTAGCTGCCAGGTGCTGCTGTGACCGTAACAGCTATTTTGAGGTCTGAATGGCTCTGGGGGTGTCACAGGTGCAGTGGCTACAGAGATGGCCCTGGGGACTGCAAATGGCAGCAAGCTAGTTGGTCCCCTCCTCCCTGCCTGGCCATGTGAGGAGTCTCTTGTTTAGGATTTCCCACCTAATGCTTCCGTCAAGGCCTTTGCCAGCAAAGCACAGCCATTGGGCAAAGACACCTTACTGTTAGAGATAGGAGCTCGATTCTAATGTTGGGTCTCTGAGCAAGGGTGGCTCCCATGTCAAATCTTATCAAGAGCATACTTGGTGACATATAAGATCATATAACATCCTGTCATAATGCAGAATTAAACAGTTGTGACAGAGACCCAACGATCTACAAGACCTTTTTTTTGTGGGCTGTCTTTTTATTCCTTTTATTTCAGACAGTGATAGAGAGGAAGGGAGAGACATCATAGCACCAGAGACACCCCTGTGTGCTGCTGGGGCTTGAACTCAGGCTGTACATACAACCAGGCCTGAACCCTATCAGATGAGTTATCTCTCAGTCCTAAAGTATCTATTATCTGACCCTTTGCAGACAGCATTTACCAATTCCCAGAGATACATTCTTCCTGGGGACACTTGCACTTTAATTCACACTCATGCTTTAAACAGAAGAAGCTCTAATGATGGAGGTTGGATATCTGTCTATGACAGGTGTTTTTTCCTGGATGTCTTTTCAGGGGTAGGAGAGAAGTGTGTGTGTGTGTGTGTGTGTGTGTGTGTGTGTGTGTGTGTGTGTGTGTGTGTAGGTCAGGTGCTAGAGCCAGATAATGAAGAGGCAGCAAGGTGTTATATGGAAGACTGGAAGATCGGACATTCTAGTTCTGAGTTCAACTAATAAACAATATGTGACTCTGAGCAAAATGGTTCTTCATGTTTTGGTGTTTTCTCACCCATCCAAAATCTGCCCCCTTGGCCTCAAGCAGGGCCCTGAAGTGCTCTGAGGCCCAGAATATCAGTTATCTGCAAAGGTGGTTCCAGAGCCTCCTGGTGAGGTACATCTTTAACACCAGGGAAACAAAAGCACCTCTGGGTGCCGTGACCTTATTCTCATCCCAAGACAAAATCTGTGTTTTGCCAACGAACCTGCTATAGGTCTTGGTTATTGTGCAATTGCCAGTTGAGTCATCCCCAAGTGGTCAAGAAAGTCCCTGGCCAGTGTATTTGTCATTTTGCTGAGGCACAGATCTGAGAAGCTCACTTGCCACTGGACCTCGTGAGCAACCCAACATATACATCTACTCATGGTCCTCTTCATTGTGACACAGAAACTGAACAAGTGACTTACTGTAAGTGCACTGTGTTCAGGACATTGGTCTCTCAGAAGTCTAAAAGGGATGGTGCATGAGTGAGCTGACATTACAGGCTTTATTTGCTATCAGGAGACTTTGGGCTTGCAGCAGCAATTTGAGGCCCAGGAAGTGGCTTCCTTATATGGCCATCTATTTCCGGTTTCTAGAAATTGCTGATAGCACCTGAGGCCCAAGGCTAAGAATGAATGACAAGCGCATTTTACCTAGCAAGCAAAGCACACTTCAACCTGCAGTGCAGCCACACCCTGCAACAGTCCCAGAGTATGCTGCAGCATTTGCATCTGGCATGCTGTCTTCTGTTCCACTGAAGGAACATGCATTCTCTTAACAATGCAGACCCACTCTGCAGTCCCTGCTGGAGACAGTCGCAACAAATTGCATCACCTGGATTATTTTGTTTATAATAGTGAGCCCATGCTGGCACTGAAAACTGGCCTGTCGTGTGCTATTTTAAACCCTTTTTACTCTTTTGCTCATTTGTGCCAAGGGTGCACAAAGCAGCCCAGAAAGAATGGATTCAATCAGCATTAGAAGAATGCACTGAAGTCCTGTTTCCCAAACCAAAGCCTGGGAGTGCTGAGTGAAGGGGAGAATCCAGATACCTGGAGATAGAGTCCTTTTTATGTCTTTTCTCCCAGCCTGAATGCAGGACCCCATTGACAAATGTTAGCAGGAGGGCAGAGGATGGCTGGGTGGCAAGGAGAGGCCTTGGAAGGGACTTTGGGACAAGGAGGTGGAAGCACTTCCTGAGGATTTATCCTGGCTCTGGGTTTACAGTTGCCACTCCCAGAGCCCCAATTCTCTACTGGTCAGGTCCAATAGGTCCTCACCCTCTCCTTCCCAGAACTCCCATCCCTGGCCAGAAACTTCATGAAGCCAAGCTGCTCTCTACTGAGTCCTCCAGTCAAATACCAGGAATGGTGTGCTGAAGTTCGCTTATTTTTCTGGATCTCTTTTAAAAAAGACATCTTATTTATAATCAATCAATCTATCTATCATCTAACTAGCTGATAGACAAACTGAGAAGGGGAGCTAGAAGGAGAGACACCTGCAGCACTGCTTCACTACTTACAAAGTTTCACCCCTGCAGGTGGGGACCAGGGGCTTAAAACTGGGTCCTTGCACACAGTAACATGTGCATTCAACCAGATGCATCAACACCTGGCTCTGAAGTCCACTTTTCTTTTCAGATGTTGCTTCTTTATTAGTCTCGGGGAGAACATCCCGCCCCCCCCCATCTCCTGGCCTCTTTGATCATTTGCAATAGCAGGCACTCTAAACTCAGGCAGGGCTTGAGCTGGCTGAGCTAGAAACCATAATGCTGACATCTCCACTCTTGGCCTGTCTAGATCTGGCTCATTTTGGAAGCTGACCATCCCACTGCAGCCGCCTCCCTGCTGTGATTACTGCCACCTCCCAGCAGCACCCCCCCCCCACCCCGGTGCATCTAGTTGGGATGCAGTGCCTCTACAGGCCTGCCTTCCATGCACGGCCCCTAGGTTGACAAGGCACAGGGTCTTATGTGAGTTGAAACACTGATGTGTGGTAGGTCCAACCAAGAGATGCCATGTTGCTTTGCACCTGCTAAGGGGGCCAGGCTGGCTTGCAGGTGTTAGGGTATGGTGTGGGACCCCTTCTACCCACTCCCTGAAATGCCTTCATGTGCCAGTTCCTCTGTAATTTTGGGTAACAGACACCCACTGTCCAGGAGAGTCTGATGATGACTAGGATCGCCACAGAACAGGCAGGTGTTTTTGTGAATGAAAAGTGTCATCCCTGGGCTGGCAGGAGACCTCACCTGGATAGCATACCCACTCACCTGCTTAGTCATGCACTTGACCCCAGTCCAAGCCCGGCCCCCACTACACTAGGGGAAGCTCCAGTGCTGTGGCATCATATCTTCTGTCCCTGTCTCCTTGAAAAAATCAGCTCTGAGGGTTGAAGCCCTGGTGATGACAAAGCGTTGACAACCAGATTTTAGCATAGTTGATGGAGCTGTGAAGTCAGAGAGCCCTAAAAGCTGAGACCTTTGAGCAGAGGTGGTTCTGGGATGGCACTGTGGGCGGACAGACATTCCATCCAAAGAGGCAGTGTGGGCCCACGTGCCCCAATCCTTGTTCTGGCATCACAGTCTCCTGGGTTTCAGTCTGGCAACATCACCTCATCTGTCAAGTGGGGCAACTGCCCCGCTTGACAGGATTAGCAGGAGAGTTAGGTCAGATCATATTTAGAACTCTTTCTGGAATGGCCAGGAAGAGAGTGAGGTGTTGAAGAGAGGCCGAGCCCGAGAACTCTGGAGGTGGAGACTGTATGGCTGGCTTGGCCTTCAGTGTCCTGCTGCCCTCCATCAGGTCCTCTCCCTAACCCCCCATTTCCTGGTCCAAATAGGTTGCTTAACCAGAGCATCTCATCACTGCACGGCCTGGTCCAGCCCATACTGACTGCCTCAGGATTGCTGAGTTAAAGGTGGGCACCAGCATTTCCAGATACTTATGGGAGACTCTGGTGTCCAGGGAAGGAGGCAGAAAGGTTTCAAGTGCACCCCTTCCCCTTCATCCCTGGCTTCTGGTCTCTTTGCAGATGAGCTAGTTTTTCAAGAGCTGAGAGACAAATCACCAGAGGATGGAGAGGGCTACCAGGGTCCACTCGGAATGGCCTCTGCATGCCCTGAGACAGTGGACACAGATCTGGCAGAGATGGCTAAAGGCTCACTTAGGTGGGCTTTTTGAAAATGGGGAGTAAATACCAAAAGTCCTGTCACAGTGGCATCCACAAGGCTGGAAGTGATGTTTCTGAAGATCTCTGGTTGCTTCATGGAAACAGGGTCAAATGGGAAAGTCCCAGAAAAATGAGAGACATCCAGGAAGATGCAGATGCTCTAAGTTTTCAAGTAAAAACATGACGCTCGCTGTCTAAGAGGTGGCCCAGTGGAGAAGGAGCCTCACTTCTAAGCAGGAGTCCCAAGTTTAGCCCTTGACATTGCGGATGATGATTCTTCTTCTCCCTTTCTGTCTCTCATTAATACATCAGAACATTATTTTTTTTTTAAGTCATGACATTTAGGATAGGGTTTGCTTTGAACCATTTTGTTTGCTTGACATCTGTCCCCAAATGCTTGTCCAAATAAACTCAAATGTTTCTAAAACAGTAAGCAGTGTTTCTTTTCTTCTCTTTTCCTCCTTTCCTTCTCCTTCCTTCCCTCCCTTCCCCCACCTTCTTTCTTTACCTACTAGAATTTTGCTGGGACTTTGAGCTTAATAGAATTATACCAACCAGGGCAGAGGGTAGATAGCATAATAGTTATGCAAGCAGACTCTCATGCCTGAGGCTCCAAAGTCCCAGGTTCAATCCCCTGCACCACCATAAACCAGAGCTGCTCTGGTAAAAAAAAAAAAAAAAAAGAATTATGCCAAACATAACTTTTTTTTTCTTTTCTTTTTCCAAAGAGAGGGTGAAACAGAGGAGAAATATGAGACATCACAAAACTGCTCAACCAGTTTCGAAGTTTCTCTTTGCATGACACTCCCATGTGGTAGCTAGGGGCTCAAACCCAGACCCTCAAACATGGCAAAGTGTGCGCTCTACTGGGTCAGCTATCTCCTGACCCCAGCTCTGGTTCTCTGGGGAGTAATTTTGCCCTGGCCCAATGCCTGAAAGCATTTAATAATAGTTGTGTGTATGCAACTGGCATCCAGTGAGTAGAGGTCAGGGATGCTGGGTAAGATCCTACAATGCACAGGACACCCTGCTACCCCTAATCAGTCAGCCAGCTTCAAATGTCAGTAATTCTGAGGTTGAAAATTTGATGGGAGGTGGGGAGATCTGGAGATGGGAAATTAAAGGGAATTCTAGGTCCAGTGCCCTGTGTGTAGAGTACAAGGAATAGTGACACCCAGTGTAAGGAGAGGCGGCATGGTACCTCTGTGACAACTAAATAAATCAACATTTCCTCAACAGTGATTAAAAAAAAGAAAGCCCTCTCTCTGATGTAAAGACAGAACCTCAGTTTCTCTCAGATCTAAGTGGAGGAAAACAAATGGGTTCCATGTCTGGCGTCTAATAGTACACTTATGTGTCCTGCAAACCCTGTGTGGAAGACGAACTCTGTCAATTATGACCCTTCTAGAAGTTGTGACTTGCAGGATTAAGTAAAAAAAGTTGGATTCAGAACTAAGATTCCTGGGTCAGTTGATGGATTTCAATAGCTTTGGTAAGTTGTGGGGGAAAAACATTAGAGTCAGAATGGAAAAGCAGTTGGAAGTTGAGACATGGTCCAGGGGGAAACAAAAGCACCACATAATAGTAAATTAGAGAAAATCCATTCCCCATGTAAATTTGGTTAGCCAAATAAGGCAAACTACACATACAAAGACTATAAGCATGAATACAGGGGACTTGTGTACGATTCTCTAAAGGCTAATTTCCTGCTACTGAAATCTTTTAGGAAGCATGCCTAGAAATTAGAGAACAAACTAAAAATGTTCACACCTCAGCTGTAAAGGACTAATCAGACATTTTTGGTGAAATCTTTCTGAAAAACAACTTTAGATTTGGGACTCAGCTTCTCTCCTCAAAATAGAGACGAAGGTTCAAGAACCGCTAGGGCAGTGGTATAGATTACATACTTTCTTTATACCAAAGTTCACTTTGTACTAACTAGCTCAGCAACTCAAGTGCTTTAAAGCTCAAAGGCTGATTTATTTCACATACTTCTTCCAAACAACACGTCTACAGTATTTTGTTCAGGTTCATAGTGCATTTGAAGGACAGACAGAACGGGATGCTATCTAGTAATGCAAATTATATCACAGCTTCTCCAAGTTATAGTTTCTTACTTGGCTTGTATGAAATCTTCAGAAATAATTATTTCCATCTTATGTGTAAGAGACTTAAAGTATATAACCTAAAAACTATCATATCCTGCACTGAATTCAGAAAATAAGGAAACTGAAGTCCCAAACTACAGACTAAGCTCTGTAGGCCTAGCCTAGTTAGGCTGGTTTACCAGGAAAGCAGAAGAAATGACAGAAACATCAGGTATGCTTTAAAAGGTGGGACACAATTCCCTCCAGCACTCCACTTGGATTTTGTTGTAACTATTAAAAAAAAATATTTATTCTCTTTTGTTGCCCTTTTTTATTGTAGTTATTCTTGTCATCATTGTTGGATAGGGCAGAGAGAAACGGAGAGAGGAGGGGAAGACAAGGGGAGAGAAAGATGGACACCTGCAGACCTGCTTCGCCGCTTGTAAAGGGACTCCCCTGCAGGTGGGGAGCCGGGGGCTTGAACCAGGATCCTTAAGCCAGCTCTTGCGCTTTGCGCCACATGTGCTTAACCTGCTGCGCTACTGCCCGACTCCCTCCACTTGGATTTGAAAGATCTCAGGGACAGACTTGGAGTTCAGTTGATTCCATCTTTCACCTAGTGAAAGTGTCCAAACGGTGGTAGGGATAACAGAAAGATGCTATCTAGGCCAGGCTGAAACAGCTAGAGGCCACAGCTAAGTGGAGGCCACTGAATGAGCTGAGGAAGTGAAAGTGAACTTAAAAAAAAAAACAAAAAACTGCTCTGCCAGCACAGAAGATAAATCATTTCTTTACTTCTTGACCACAAATACAATCTTTGACATGAGGATATTTTTCAGTTTTAGGAATTCTGTTTGGATAGAGTCCCCACCACAGTTTCTAGGCATGATTATGATCACATGTGGCTCAAGATACTGGGAAGCTGCCGGAAAAATCACTTTTAGGGATTCTTTTCTCAGCTTCACATAAGATGGCAGGTCTTAGAATATGAATTCGGAGAACCTGCCCAAAGTGATGACCAGACAAATTTATGGACATGCTTAGCCGCTAGGTGACTGGAGCTTCTAGAATTAAACAGAAATATCCTGGGCAACTTTTTATGAAATGTGCAGAATGTATGTATAGAATAACCTTGGCAACTTGCTGCTCAATCCAAACATGACCAGGAGTCTGTTCATAGTCCATTCCAAAGTTCCTTTAAGGGGAGCTCTCACATACCTACAACTACTTTCACACAATTTAAATTTTTGCTGCTAGGGTTTTATGCCTTTGCAGTTCCATTGCTCTGGGTGGGTGGAGATTCTTTTCCTTTCTTTTCTTCCCTAGACAGTGGGAGACAAGAAGGAGAGAGGAGATACACCATGGTACTACTCTTATCATGTCTGAATCTTCCCCTCTGCATGGTGCTCCCATGTGGTGGTCAGGGCCTCAAACCACAAATGTCTTTTATAACTACAGCTCTGCTAAGCTCTAGTTTATGGTGGTGCTGGGGATTGAACCTGGCATGAACGCTTTTGCATAACCACTATGCTAGCTCCCTGGCCCTGACACAAAATTCTTAAAATTATTTCCAGCTAGTCACTGTATAAATAGATTCCAATGGAATGGAAGAAATCTACCCCCTTTTGTGTGTGTGGTTTAAAAGGGTCTTACTCAGAGAAATTTTACTTCACAAACAGTATTACTTTAAATGAAACTCGAACTGGTGTGGTGTATTGCAATAAAACAAAGGACTCCGAGGGGAGAGAGAGGAGGTAGAGAGGATGTTGGGTCCTGGTGCATTATGGTGGAAAGGGATTTACTTTGGGGATTAGAGTGTTCTAATTCTACCACAGGGAGAAATTATACCCATGTGTCAACAACTATACTGTAAACCACTTAAGACTCCCTCAATAAAAAGGCAAAAAAAATTACTTAAAATTGAACTATTATCAAAGTGAACCCCAAAGACTATATCTAGGTAATTTACATGATCAGCATTAGCAAAATCCACACGCTATCAATCCTTTTTATCCAGTCTTATCAATCTCATTTTGGATTTATCTTCACTTTACATGTATGACTCAAGGATTCTTAAAACCACTACCCCACTCACGTCTCATGTTAAAATACTTTGCTAATTACTCTGAAATTGCAGGAACTGACCAAGCCAAAAGTTCCACTGTGCTTGCTTTTCATCTTGGGAAATATCAGCCTTGATTCTTTAAGTTAGGGAGAAAACAAACAAAAACCCTACATCTCATTTTATTAAAATATTTTTGTCATCAGGGTTATCACTGGGCTCGGTGTCTGCATGATCCACTACTCCTAACAGCCATTTCTCCCTTTTATTTTAAATTAAATCTGTGGTAAGAGACAGAGGAAGACAGAAGACACAACTGCAACACTGTTCTACCACTTGTAAATCTTTCTCTCTGCAGGTGGAGACTGGTATCTTGAAGCCAGGTGCTTGAGCATAGCAACGTGAGTACTCCACTGGGTGCACCACCACCTGGCCTGACATTTTCCTATCTTAGTTGTTCCTGGAAACAAACAAACCTGTTTTTCATTTTTTAAGCATTTTTAAATTGTTTTTTAAATTTTTAATATTTATTCATTCCTTTTTGTTGCCCTTGCTGTTTTATTGTTATTGATGTCACTGTTGAATAGAATAGAGAGAAATGGAGAGAGGAGGGGGAGACAGAGAGGGGGAGAGAGAGACACCTGCAGACCTTCTCCATTGCTTGTGAAGCGACTCTCCTGCAGGTGGGGAGCTGGGGGCTCAAACTAGGATCCTTATGCCCATAGTTGTGCTTTCTGCCACCTGCACTTAACCTGCTGTGCTACCGCCCAACTCCCGTATTTCTCATTTTTAATAGAGGATAACCATTATTGATTTGTCCAGGAATATTCTAATTTAACAGAACACCATCTGATTCACAAAGAAGTTGTTCAATATTGTGAAGTCTGTACAGCTTTCCAGATGGTTAAGACTGCCTTTCCCCACCTTGATCCTCAGTCCTAATATATGAAGTAAATTATGCAAAGCACTTCAAGCAGCTTTGAGTAAACATTAAATGTTACTGGTAGGCACAGAGCAGAAATAATCCAGGCTCACTACCTTATTCTAAAACAAGCTCTTATTACCAAGTCAATTTTGTTGTTCTTGCATCTTCAGTTAAATGTCATAACTCCTTAAAACTTCCATATTTAATAATTTATGAACTCTTACAGACATTTATAATTTTAAACACAAAGAAAGCAGGCATAAGCATCTGTTTCCCACAAAACCTCTGAAAAAAGTACCATGAGGGCCTAGGATGGGTGGTGTCTCCCCAGCTGTTTTTCCTGATTGACTAACCAACACCTTCTGACCAATGGATTCAATTTACTGTTTAAAACAGCTAACTTATTATCTCCTACAGAGACTTTCTTGCACAAATGACACCCTTCAAATGTAAAAGAGAAAAACATCGGCATGGAAGGCACATAGAAAAATACAGATATGGGGCATGGTCAAGGAGTAACAGAAATTGAAAGATAAGAACACTCAGAATATCATAACACAATCTACAGAGTGTGAGGAAACACACTAAGAGGCAGGTGCATGCAAACGAGTGTGTGGAAAGGGGTGTGGGTATCGGCTAGAGGTAGCTTAAAACAGGAGCTATACCGGAAGCTGGAGGAGAGCAGACAGAGCCATTCTGAAGCACAGGCTCGGCACTAAGGAGTGAGCAGCAGCACGGAGACAGCAGACAATGAAACGGTGGTCAGAGGTCAGAATGCAGTCTAAACAAGGGAAGCCCAGTTGGACCCTGAGCCGTGGGCAACAGCATCCACATTACCAATCTTGAAATAGGAACTGGAATTGTAACCCTGGGAAACATGAAGCCATACTGAAAATGCCTACCACTCACTGACCTGAGTAACAGCAAGACTCTCCCCATCCACACCACAACACACAAGTACCATTACAGCCACAGCGTCACCTGCTGCTTAAACAGCAGAAACCACACCCAAACAAAACATGGACTTAAAAGCTCAACATCACTTGCAAAATGTTGATTTTGATTTTAGAAAGCTAATTATCAAGACAATTCAAGACTCCAACCATAACATACAAACACAAATTAAGGAATCCAGAGATCTCTTCACCAAAGAGCTAAAAAGTTTACATGAAAGGAAATACTGGAATTAAAGAAAACCCTTGACAGCACTAAGGCTTATTTAAGAGGCTTGTATCCAGAATAAATCAGCTTGAGGATAGAATAGCAGGGCTAGAAGATAAAACCACCACACTCTTGGGGTGCAAAGCTGCTGAAGGTTTCTGAAAAATGAAGCAATTCTCTATGAAACAGCAGACTCCCGTCAGAAGGAAAACTGTGAAAGTCACCGGGGGTGCCTGAGGATGAAGAGAGAGGAGCAGAGAGCATATTCAAAGAAATTATTGCAGAGAACTTTCCACATCTGGGCAATGGTTAAAATATAGAGGAAGCTGCACAGAAACCAAAACCACTGGACCCCAAACAACCAACGCCAACACACAGTATAGTAACACTTTCCAAAAGTAAGAACAAAGAAGTATTGCAGGCTGCAAGGGAAAGGCAGAAGCTGACATACAGAGGCAGAACCATCAGGCTTTCATCTGATTTCTCAACACAAACCTGAGAAGCAAGATGGGAATAGAATGACATTTTTACAGTATTAAAAAAATAAGGATTTTTAGCCACGAGTACCCTGTTCTGCTAAAGTATCCTTGAAGTATGAAGGAGAAATCAAAAGCTTCCTAAACACACAGAAACTGAAGGAATTCATCACCATCGACCCTGTCTTGCAAGAATTACTGAAAGGAGTCCACAGAAGAACTAAAGGAACTCTAACTCCAAGTGAGGTAACCTGTGGTGGAATAGAAACGGGAACCCACACCACCACAACAACAACAACAACAAAGAGCAAACATATAGGAAAAGGGCAGAAAGGCAGAGTGATATGACCAATATTGGTGAACCAAGGCCAATTATCAAAGACCTAGATATCAGAGCAGAAACTCTAAAATCTCAATCTTTGCCTCACCTTTGCTGAAAGCAGAGGGAGAAGTGTTGGGTGGGATAAGTCAGGAAGAGAGAATGGAATGCAGGATGAAACCACATGTAGGTGGAACTTGAGAGACAGAGTTAGAAAGGGGGAACACAGGATGGAACTGGGACTGAGGTGATGTGTTGCACCAAAGCGAGGGACACTGGGGAGGACGTGGAATACAGGCCTGGGGGTACGGGGGTTCGGGGTCCTTGACGGGGGGATGAAAGTATGTAGCAGGACTTGTTACACAGAACTGGGAAACCTTACACATGCATAGAAAAATGTGCTGATTCATTAAGCCATTAACCCCCCACCCCAAATAAAATAGTGAACGCAGAACCCATAGTGGGGACTGCTTCAGTACTAGTGGTGCAGGTGCTGCAGGTCTCAATTGCTCTCTATCAAAAAGATAGTATTTTAAAAAATGCACACCACCACAAAATGAAAATCTAACATGTCTTCACAATTTTCACTTATCTACACAGCCAGCTAAAGAAACGATTACTCTGAGATGTCCAAGCAGGTAGGCATGAAAGTTTAAGTTCTGACTATAAACTAATCTTATTAAATGGAATTTCCTTAATATATTTCCGTCTTGTCACTGGTGTTGCACTGCTCATTGTTAATTGTTCTCTAATACAAGGTGGTTAAGCTATGGAATAATTACAAGACAGAACATTATAAATTCTATTGTGTCAGTATGTTGTCATAATAAAGATGTTCACAGTATACACTTCTAACCTCCCATTATTTCAGAAATTTTGAAAAAAGTGAAAAATTGTGGGAGAGAAGGCAGTGAATTGTAAACAAGTGAGCTCTTTTTTTGCCTCTAGGGTTATTGCTGGGGCTTGGTGCCTGCACCACGAATCCACTGCTCCTGGAGACCCATTTTTTCCCCTTTTGTTGCCATTGTTGTTGTTGGACAGGACAGAGAGAAATTGAGAGAGGAGGGGAAGACAAAGGGGGAGAGAAAGACACCCGCAGACCATGTTTCACCACCTGTGAAGCGACTCCCCTGCAGGTGAGGGAGCTGGGGGCTTGATCTGGGATTCTTAGGCAGGTCCTTGCTATTTGCACCACATGAGCGTAACCCGTTGTGCTACCGCCCAACTCCCACAAGTGTGCTCGAGTAGATTCCCTGATTTGAATAACTTGGTGTGTAATACAGAATAGACACAGCCTATTTTAGACTTATCACCAAAGAAATCTTTTGTAACAAAATTCTTTAGACAAGTCATAAGAAGGATTATAGGGTCAGGTGGTGGTACACTGGTAGAATAGGTGATACTGTGCATGAGAACCCTAGTTCAAGCCTCTGGCCCCTGTCTGTAAGAAGCTTCAATAAGTGGTGAAGCAGTACTGAAGGTGTCCTTCCTCATCTCTTCCACTGTCACCTTAAAAAAAAAAAGGCCAATGGGGCTGACGGAGTTGTGGCAGATACCCAGTTCTTGTGATAACCATGGTGACAAGTATATAGTTTATGATCTATTCTCCAAGGCAGATGAAATCAGAATAATGCAATATCTCCTTGAACAAGTGTAGTTCTTGATTATCTACATTGCAGATTATTTGATGTGGTGAAATGACCTGGGTTCCTGGAACTCCCTCTTTTCCAATATTTCCATAAGCAAGGAAATTCTGATCCAGATTTACAATGCTTACCAGTTTTGCTGACATTAGTTCAAAGCTATGGCTTACTCTGGCATGGAAAGTCTCTCAAGTAGATTATTTCCAAGGGCCTCTATCTACAAGATCTTGCTCTTATATTGGGCAAAAGTTAATTATATTCACAGTTTATTCTTCTATGCTGAAAAAGTAATAATAATGTTTAACTCCCAAATAATTTAACTTTCATACTTTTGGAGTCTGGTTTATTATTATTGGTTAGAGCACTGTTCAATGCTGGTATGTGGTGGTACTGAGGATTGGACCTGAGATCTTTAGTGCATTAGGGGTGAAAGTCTTTTTGTGTAACTATTATGTCATCTCCCCAGCCCTGGAATTTGATTCCTTTTTTTTTGGCTCCAGGGTTATTGCTGGGGCTTGGTGCCTACACTATAAATCCACTGCTCCTGGAGGCCATTTTTCCCTTTTTTAAAAAAAATTGGATAGGACAGAAAGAGAGGAGTGCGAGATAGAAAGGGAGAGAGACAGAGACAACTGCAGCCCTGCTTCACTGCTTGTGAAGTGAGCCCACCCGGGGCAGGTGGTAAGCCTCTGGCTAGAACCAGGATCCTTGTGCTTCCTATGTGTGCACACTGCCCGGCCCCTGAAGTTTGATCTTAAATTAACAAAATAATGATCTTCTTTATCACTGAATTGATATACTTCAGTTTTCTAAGTTTGCAAATGTCTTAAGTCTTCAGTGAAAAGAATGACATTTATCACCTAAATATTATGAATAAACAGAATTTTGGCTACTTTAAAACAATCGTAGAAATGTTTTTATCAGGAGTTGGGCGGTAGCACAGTGGGTTAAGCACACATGGTGCAAAACGCAAGGACCAGCTTAAGGATCCCAGTTAGAGCCCCCGGCTCCCCACCTGCAGGGGAGTCGCTTCACAGGTGGTGAAGCAGGTCTGCAGGTGTATCTTTCTCTCCCCCTCTGTCTTCCCCTCCTCTCTCCATTTCTCTGTCCTATCCAACAATGACGACATCAATAACATCAACAATAACTACAACAATTAAAAAAAAAAGGCAACAAAAGAGAATATTAAAAAAAAAACTTAAAAAAAAAGAAGTGCTTTTATTTTGCTTTGTAACAAATGGTAAACATTTACTCCAGTCAGAATCAGATCAATTAAATTAATGGAGTGTTATTGTACCAAGCATAACATCTTTCAGAAGATACCTAAGCGACTGAAATAAACAAACTTGCATCTTCACATTATGAAAACAGTGTTAATAGATCTGGTGAAAGAAATACCAAAACCCATAACAAATGAAGCAAACTGAACTCAGGCTGGAATGTATATTCTTTAAAAAAAAAAAAAAAATCTTTTTTTAAATTATCTTTTAAAAAATATTTATTTATTCCCTTTTGTTGCCCTTATTTATTGTAGCTATTATTGTTGTTGATGTTGTTGGTTAAGACAGAGAGAAATGGAGAGAGGAGGGGAAGACAGAAAAGGGGAGAGAAAGATATAGACACTTGCAGACCTGCTTCACTGCTTGTGAAGTGACCTTCCTGCAGGTGGGAAGCCAGGGGCTAGAACTGGGATCCTTCAGCTGGTCCTTGTGCTTTGTGCCATGTGCACTTAACCCGCTGCACTATGGCCCGACTCCCTGGAATGTAGATTTTCATTAACATTATAAGAAAGTGGGCAGGGGAAAATGGCTCAACGAGTTAGAGCACAGTGTTAGTATGCCTGAGGCTCTACGGTGCCAGTTTAATCTCAAGCACCACCATAAGCCAGACCAGCAGTGCTCTGGTCTCTCTTTTTCTCTCATGAAAATAAACCTTTAAAAAAAAAATTCATTTCTGAGCTCCCCCCATACAAATATGCAACCATATAATCTAAAATTAGATAACTATATATAATGCTACTCTCACTTAAAAACTTTGTAAAGGGACATTTTCAGTTTGGGTAAACAGCTATCTTCCGATCTTGGTTAACAGTCATATGAAAAACACAAAAGAGAATACATTCAAGTTAATGGAAACAAGTCTTTATTAAGTAACTTTAATATCAGAAAAATAAAACTCTTATAATTCTCTTTACAGCAAATATATAATATCAGTGCTTTGGCCATCTTAAGTTAAAGGCCCTTTATCATAAAATATATGGTTTTAAACTTTACTCAAATTGAATTTATAATCCCTATGACTTCCCTACATATACATAACAAAAGAGTGTAGTAAAATTAGCAAATACTAAACTATATTGATAATTTATCATTCTTAGTTTGTGGTTTTTAGAAACAGTACACGCACCTAATATATGTCGATTCCTTGGCTTATTAGTTGCAGTGTACAATGCAACAAAATACAAAATACATGCTTGGTGAACATTCGTTCATATCTACAAGACGGCAGCTAAAGATTAGGTTTCAATACTGACATTTAACTATCCTACAAGCAATTAGCATTACATCATAATATGCCATCAAGGCAACTTTTTTATACTGAAAAAATCAAAATAAAAACCGTTATTTGTAAACTTTTATACGAAATGTAACTCTTCAAGTGGAAATAAAAAATAAAATTTGTCTATTTACTATTCAATACACATAGGATTTCAATTTTTGTTATACTGAGAAAAAAAGCTCTTTTGTGTTGGGAAAATAACGCTTCAAAAAATAATTAGTAGAAAAACCCACCAGTATAATGTTTTGTCCATTCAATGCCAGCAGATGTGGGAACATACTGAGGATGAAGCTATAGACATCCACAGGTGAAATGTAAAAGTGTATCTTAAAGAAATCTCTCTTGTGACTGGAAATAGCTTTAAAATGAAGTAAACTGATCGGAGGTTGTCACAGCTGCTTTTGTGAGTTATGCAAAGGGCATTACCATCCCCTTCTCCCCTTCCCTCCCCCCAATTACTAAAAATAAAAATATATTTATAATGTGCAAGACAAATATGGATTGAACATAAAATGTTTCACATTTTGATCTATAGTCTAAAAAATTAATCAATAGCTTGATCAGACTAATGAATGGAATGTTCACATCCTTAATTATTAGCCAATATAAGTACATCCCAAAGCCTTTCCTGGAACGGGAATACCCAGGTGTGGCCATTTCCACATTCATGGAGGGAGGCAATGGGTAGGAATTCACAATAGACACAAATGCACTCCTGATCCACTGATCATACCAGCCTTGAGCACTCAGGCGAGATGAAGGTCAATGTAGCAGTTTTGTCCCAAATTATAATCAGTGATCAAGTAGACTGCCATCAGCCCTATTATTATCAGTAAGTAATTATAATGCATTAAAAATTTACTTGCAATCCTACAGAATTAGGCATAAGTTGTTGTAAAATAAAAAACAAACAAACCTGTTTTGTCAAAACTGGCAGTGTAAAGAAGGCAGCACTGGAAGTGTCTGAATCATCTGTAATGCCAAGTACCCTCCATAAACTCTTAATGTGGTTAGGCTTTGGGACCCATTGCTTTGAAACTGAGATGTATACACTTGTCTCATAGGCTCACAGAACCTATGGATATCTTCACTCAGTTGAGTTGAACTTCAACTTCAGCAATTCTTATACAAGCTATGTCTCTGGGTCTACAGGATAGTATTAATAATTCAAACCAAACTAATAGACAAGAGACCACTTAGGTTTAGTGTTACCATAGCAGCCTTTTATAAGATTACTAACAACTTTAGCCTAATCCCAATAAAGCCTGATAACAGTCATAAGAATTCATTAGGAAGTTTACTGGGGGTACCATTATACCCATGCCTTTACGAGTCCATATAGATATAGTATTTATGTATATATATATAGTTAAGAGTGAATTTGGATTGCCTGAGTAACAGCTGTCTGGCAAACTGGACATGATGGCGTTCTCTTTTCACATATCTTGTTGGCACATTCCATGCAGAAGAGGTTGTGGCCACATGGAACTAGGGCAGCAATAACTTCATTCTCAAAGCAAATCACACAGTCGTGCTTTCTTCTTGATTCTGGAGGTGAACTAGAGGTGGAACCACCATTGGAAGAGGAGTAACTATTGGTACCATTAGAAAAAGCAGGGATGTATATTGGAAGGCCAACGTGGTTGCCTGTACTAGGTGGGTCACTCCTAACCCTGCGAGCAAGTGGGTGTTCAATGCTCTCAGGGAAAGTAGGTGACAGACGAGGAGTAGATGGCTGACTTCCTCTACGCTGAGTCTTCATGTTACCAGATGGATCACTCCCAAAGCTAGAGAGTGGGTTAACTGGTTCAAATGGAGTCCAGATAGTTTGAGCAGATGTTGGTAAAGAATCAAAGGCAGGAGAATCAACTGCAAGATCTTCGGAGCCTACGGATGGTAGTGTATCTCCAAACCAAAAGTTTCCTGTGCTAAATGGGCTTGTTGGACTAAAGTCTGCGAGCCTATTGCTTCCAAAGTAGGAATCTGTGGAACCACTTCCCAGAGAACTGGAACTATCATTTCGATAATTAGATATCATTCTTGCGCGGCTAGGAGGAACTGGATTGGAGGAGAGCCATGCAGAGCCAAGGGTGCCACCTTCAAAGCTCACATCAGTACCGTTGTAATGGAAATCATTCTCTTCGTTGAGCTCAATATAGTTTCCTGTACGCATGGCAATATGCATTTCTATCTCTTCTCGTGCTCGGTCAACATTTTCAGGCATCCCTGTCACTTCAAAGACTGGCTCTTTATCTCTGCTTGGAGTTACTATGTATGTGTGGGTCTGCTGCTGAATTCTTTTAATCGTTGCTCCTTTGGGTCCAACTACTAATCCTACTACACGATAAGGGACCCTAACTTGAACGGTGGTTTGACCAGGCAGATTAGGGCTGCATGACAATCCTCCTAGGGCAGGGCCATTTTTGTTTCGAGATGCACGGATCATGGAAAAGTGCTCTGCAGCTGAAAGGATCTCTCTTTTGGCCATGGCAACATCTTCTTTCCGTCCAGTGACAACAAAAATGGGCTCTTCACCCCGAACAGGTGTCTTGATATATGTGTTTGTCTTGGCTCTCAGTGCTTTAATTTTACAACCTGTTAGAAAGAAAATATTTCATAAAAATCAACATCTACTTCAATACTTGTTGACAGACTAATCCCAGGAAGGTTATTTCATGCTAAATGTGCACTGATAGGCATGCCCCCCACCCCACCCCCTGCTCTCTATCATATAAACATATCACTAGACAACAATAAAGTTTGCTTAAGCTCATTTATACTCCCAGACCCTGAGGTATTTTATCTGGCAATTTTTCTTGTGGGAAGAAGTGGTACTTGTACTGGGAGGTCTCAACTCAGAAGTCTGGCTCATAATTTTCCTCCTCTTATTATTAGTCACTGCAAATAGTGCATGACATATTCTATATGGACAAGCTGTGCCATGAGTGGGTGTGACTTTCAGAACACTGATAGCTTATTGCTTTGTAGGATGGTGGTGGCAAAGATAAATCATTACATGATCTGTTGTTTCATCTAATCTACACTATAACCGTACAAGTGAAAGTATTCATTCCCTTTTATTGCTAAGTGCAATGCAGGAAAGTTATACAGTTGTCCATGGTCACACAGTTAGTAAGGTGCAGTGCCACAGCTAAACTTCATCTGACTTCAAAATCTCTTTTTTCCTTTTATTAATTAATCCAAAGTCCTCAAATTTTGTATGACTATACCACAACAATTGACTATCATTTAATCGTCACATTTTAAATTTTTATTTTATTTTTTATATTTATTTATATTTCTTACTTTTTGTTGCCCTTGTTTTTATTATTGTTGTAGTTACTACTGTTGTTGATGTTGTCTTGTTAGATAGGACAGAAAGAAATGTAGAGAGGAGGGGAAGACAGAGAGGGGGAGAGAAAGATAGACACCTACAGACCTGCTTCACCGCTTGTGAAGCGACTCCTCTGCAGGTGGGGAACCGGGGGCTCAAACCGGGATCCTTAAGCCGGCCCTTGTGCTTAATGCCACATGAGCTTAACCTGCTGCACTACCACCCAGCTCCCTAATTATCATATTTTAAGTAAACATTTTGTACTACTGTATAATTTTTTGCTAAATTTAAGAGAAACACATTGTAAACTGTATGGATAATGGGTAAATATACATATATTAGGAGTACACTGATAGGCAGGTTCACTCTCAAAAGGCACTGGGTGGCCTTTTGGGTGGCACAGCAGGTAATGCACTGGATTCTCAAGCCTAAGGTCCCAAGTTGAATCCCTGGCATTGCATGTGTCAGAGTGATACTCTGGTTTTTCTCTCTGCCTCACTCCACACATTAATAAATCTTAACAACAACAACAACAATAACAAAAAGGCATTGACCTCAAATCTTAAGTATCATGAAAGTGAAATCTCTAAGACTCAGGTGCATGAATATTCACAATTCTCTAACTGGATTTGAGAGTGACCACAGTTCACTATCAGTGACAACTGCGTAAGAGTAGAGGAGTCTTAATTATAACTTAAATGTCAAATGTACAACCAAGGCATAAAACTTTGGGGTTATACTTTCCAAAGACATTAACACAAAGCTTGCCTGAATACATTTGTTCTCAAGAATGTACATACATTATATTCCTAGTTCCTCAAAATAAATAAACTGGATGTGGTAGAAGAAAAAAGATGCATAGCACAATTTGGACAGACTTTTTTTTGGAACCCTAATAAGTGGATAATGTACAAAGAACAAAGTCTTTAAACACATCTCTAATGTGTATATCTCAACAAACAATCCTTCCCAATAAGTCTTTGCCTCCAGTTTTGCTCTAACTCATCCTCTACATTCACTTTAGTCAGGTGGTACCTTTTAAATAAAGCGCAGATCACATGCTCCTTTCTTCTGCAAAAAGTGCTTTGAGAGTTCTCTTATACCAGGGGGGTAAAGTCTACACACGGCAAACGAGGCCCTCTTTACCTGACAATTTCATCTTTAGCTCTTTCCCACTGTCCTTTCCCTCTTCCTCACTCTCAACTCTTCTCCCTTGCTTACACAATTTGAATGCTCCCTTGCTTCTTTATTCCTGTCTCTGGTTGCTTAGTTCCCGCTAGCTCTTCAGATTTTACTATAGCTTTCTTCTGCCTAGGGAATTCTTTGTGTGTCATTTCCTAAGCATCCCCCAAGCACTGGATGAGCTACTTTAAGTATATGCCCGAGTGGGTCTAGATTGGTTTTTCTATATAAGGCATGATGCTTTTTCATATAAGCTTTTCTGCCTTGACTTTTCAAGACCTTCATATTCTGGTTTCACACTGATGACCCAACCTAGCTGCAGCATGTTCAACACCACTCAGCAAACTTTTGGATCTCAACCTCAAGTCAAGATGGTGCTCCTATTTCTAACAAGTCACAGCAGTCCGAAGTGGTTGCTCGGGTACTGCTGAACTGTAACTACATAGCAAGAGTCTTCCTTTACTATCACACTCATTCTACTTGAATGCAAAACTGAATAAAGTACTTCAAAAGTGAAGAAACTAGGGATTAAGAAGGGTCCAGGAGAGGAAGTAACTTGGGGGCTATTAGGAAATCAGGAGACTTTATGCTACTATACAACATGAAAGTTTATATAGTTGAGCGCTTTAGACCTACATGTGCAATGAACTATAAGTTTAAACTGATGGTACAACTTTTGAGGATAGAAAAAGGTTGTGTTGAATGTTCCATCTGAGGAAGATGGGTCCTGAAATTGGGGCAGCTTGGAACGTCCCTACTCATGATCACAGAATGTGAGCTTATACCTACAGGGATGCAGAGGTCACATAGGTTCCTAAGCTGAATTTGGGCCCCAGATCACATCAAATTGATGGGGATTACAGTCAACAGTATTTATACACCTTTCCCATATTTGGGAGCTACTCTCTTCCCTGATCCAGCTTTCTGGTCCTTTTTCCAGCCATGACATCATCTTCCCAGACAATAACTAGGACCCACCTGCATATCAGATGTCAGGCTCAGGGAAAAAACAAACAAACAAAAACTAGTATAGTTATGGGCTCTTTGGAATACAACTAAAATAGGACTACTATCTATCTACAAAAGGGAGGACTTCCCCCCCTCCCCCAGCTCTTCATCTGAACTATTCCAGCCTTTAGGTTCATGATTAGTCAAAAATTTGTTTGGCATTATATGTTAACCCTTTTTTCAGCCACCAGGTTCCAGATGCTAACATGATGACAACCGGACTTACCTCCCCACCAATATGTCCTGGAGCCCCGCTTCCCCCAGAACCCTGCCCCACTAGGGAAAGAGAGAGACAGGCTGGGAGTATGGAAAGACCTGTCAATGTCCATGTTCAGCAGGAAAGCAATTAAAGAAGCCAGACCTTCTACCCTCTGCACCCCATAATGACCCTGGGTCCATACTCCCTGAGGGATAAAGAATAGGAAAGCTATCAGGGGAGGGGAACTGTGTGGAGTTGTACCCCTATTAGCCTATGGTTTTTGTCAGTGTTTGTTTTTCATAAATAAAAATTAAAAAAAGAAAAAGAAAAAGAAAAAGGTTGTGTTCTTGCTCTACAGTAAAAAATGAATCGTACACATGTACAAACTATTGTATTTACTGTTGATTGTAAAACATTAATTCCCCAATAAAGAAATAAACAAAAAAGCATATTGACAAAAAAAAAAGTGACTTGCAAGTAAGGTTTCCATATAGTATTATCATTTACATAGACCGCATCTCCAGGTCTTCTTCATTCACAACAGGTGTTCTGCTTAGAACTGAAAACTGACATCACTTTCCATTGACTAACAGTGACTAATGGAAAGACATCTAAGAAATTCTGAAGGGGCTGGCATGAATGCATAAATATTCATATACATTTATAGTTACCATTACTATCTGGATACAGAAGTTTATACTCTGAGCTATGACATAACAAGAAGGTAATCTGCTAAATAGAATCAAATTCTAAGATAATTCTAATCATCTTGCAGAAAAAAACTAAGCAATTTCTACTTTAGGACAAAGATGAGCCTGCATCTCGGGTTGGTCTCTCTCAGACATTAAAAGGTTGAATTAAAATAGGAGCTGGGGCGGTGGGATCCCGCGTGTTGTTAATAAAAAAAAAAAAAAAAAAATAGGAGCTGGACAGTGGTGCACCTGGTTGAGCACACACGTCCCCACCATGCACAAGGGTCTGAGTTCACCATGTGCAGTGCAGAAGCTTTGTGAGTGGTGAAGGAGGTCTGCAGGGGTCTCTTTCTCCTCCCAATTTTTCTTTGTACCATCAAAGAAAATATAAGAGAGAAAAAAGAGAAAAAAATGGTTGCCAAGAGTGAGGTAGTACAGGCACCAAGCCCGAGATACAACCTTGGTGGCAATTAAAAAAATACTAAAATACCTCTGAGACTATATGACCTATGGGTGGTACTAGTAAACAGATATCTAGTAATACACACACCCTTCTAAAGACAGAGACGATCTGAATAGGCAGTTTGGTAACACAAACTGAAGTAAAAGACTTATTTTTCCAGGTGGAGGATGTAAAATGCTTTTTGGGAATATATTAGATTGGTTTTACTAGAAAATTCCAAGATAAGAAGACAAACATAGGGGCCCCGAGAGAGGTAGCCCACTGGGTCAAGCACACACAGTGATAAGCGCAAGGACCTGCACAACGATTGGGGTTGGAGCCCTCAACCCCCTCCCCACCTGCAGGGGGTTGCTTTGACAGTGGTGAAGCAAGTCCACAGGTGTCTATCTTCTCTCGCCCTCTTTATCTTCCTCTCCTCTCTGTCTCTCTTTGTCCTACCCAACAGCAATAACAGCAACAACAACAACAGAAAAAAGATGGCTGCTAGGAGCAGTAGATTTCCTAATGCAGGCACTGAACCCCAGTGATAATGCAAGCATGGAAGAATTTATGATATAAAAGGCACAAAAACTCAGAATTAGATTATACTTAAAAACAAAAACCCTCCTGGTCAGTTACCAAAAATGGGGTAAGAAATGATTTATAATTCATACCAATGGTGGCAATTTTTTCTCTTTTAACACACGTCTACCCCTCCCTGTAAATCAAAACTCAAAATCCAATAGAAAAAATCTATGTAAACCAGCTTACATAGTGGTTTGGGAGATGGCACAGTGGATAAAGCACTGGACTCTCAAGCATGAGGTACTGAGTTCAATCCCTGATAACACATGTACCAGAGTGACGTCTGGATCTCTCTCTCCTCTTTTCTCATTGATGAATACAAAACAAAAACAGCTTTTGTAAAGGAAATATATATATGATTTGAAGTCCTTGGGAATTATTCTGCTTACAAAATAGGCTCTGGAGAAATACACAGGTGCAAAATGACCTTTGTATTATATTAATTATCTACTATTTGTATCACAGAGAGGCTAGTACAGCTATATAATGTTAGACAACTGATTTAGGGGGGCAGGGTAGGAGGGAGACAATTTTCATTTGTATAGACTATTGTTTCATAAATTTGGAGTCATATAATGTTTTTTAAACAAATATGATTAAATTAGAAAAAAGTTAGGTACAGAGAAATGTATTTTATTAAACTTAACCTTATCAGCTAGACTTTGGGCTAGTTAAATTCTATGGACAGTAGGTAAATGATTTCCTAGTTTAAGACGTTACAAGGTGTTAAAACCAAAGTGTCCATAGGGCTCTCTCTCTTTTTTTTTTTGCTCTGCTCTGTTTTTCTGTTCATTCTGGTAGGTACCTGTCAGAAATTTAGTTGTTATGGTTATGACTACTAAGCACCTTGCTTTCCTGCTTTGGGTTTAGGACTATTCTCAGCTTCCAAGGTCACTTATATCCCTTGGCTTGTGCTCCTGCTCACTCTTTCATCTTAATAGTTCACATAAGTTGAATCCTTTTCATGCTTCAAATCTCTCCCCTTCTCTCATCTCTGAATCAGCTGGGAAAGGCTTTCTGCATTTAAGGAGTCATGTGACTAGAATGGATCCACCCAAATGATCTCAGACAATTTCCCCATCCCAAGGTTCATACCCAACAGCTGCAAAGTCTCTTCTGCCAAGTGATTTGCTGTGGGATTAGGGTGTAGACATCTTGAGGGGATAAGAGTTTATTCTGTCTACCAGATTAACATTCTCCTTTCTACTAGCCCTCCTCCCTCTACCATCCCCCAGAGCCCTAAAGTGCAGGACTCACGCTATTTTTCCAGGGCTGGGGAAATAGCATATGGTTATGCAAAACCTTCATGTCTGAAGTAACAAAAGTCCCAGGCTGAATCCTAGCACTACTATAAACCAAGAGTTGAGTAGTGCTCAGGTAAAAATGAAACTAAACAAAACCAAAACCCTTAAAACACAAACCTTAGAACAAAGACCAGGAAAAGGGACAAAGCTAATAATAAGTGAACAAAAAACACACAAGACAAGAACAGGGCATATATGCTGAGAAGTTTGGTAGGAAACGAACAAATGAAAGCTGGCCTCCACTTGTCCTAGGGCTCTCCCTAGCTGTTAAACCACTCCTTTTCAGAAGCCCAGAACATTTCCCAATTGTGAAGGAAAAAAAGGAGGGGGGAGGCCACAGCACACAGTACTATGAGACAGAGCCTGCATTCCAGCCCCTGCTCCCCATCTGCGGGTGGGGGGGGGCAGGGGGGCGGGGGAGTGGGGGTGGTGGCGGCACCGCACAGGCGTGTCTCTTTCCCTGTTTTCCCCTCCTCTCTCAATTTCTATCTTATCAAGGAAAAAAAAAAAAAAAGGCCATCAGGAGTGGTAGATTCAAGCTCCAGTGATAACCCTGGAGGCAAAAAGAATAAGAAAAACCTCACTTAACAGCTAAATTTCCTATAAAGAGACTAGTGCTAATTCCAGTTGATATAGAGTCTGTTTAGTTGAAAACTGCGCAAGGAGTTCAGTCTAGATGAAACACTCATACCCAGTGATGACTTAGTGAAAACAGACACACAAAGCAGCAGGAGCACAGAAAAACTGTTAGAAGGAAAATAAATAAAAGGTAAAGTTTAAAGACATTTGAAGTTAGTCTACAAGAAAGTGGTTTTACTAGGTAGAAGGAGAGCAGAAAGGACAGCAAGTGCCAAGGCAGGGAACTGGGAGTATAGGATGCAAACACGAAGCCTGGCTTCAGATGACTGGTGGTACCACGGCAAGGGAGAAGGTTGATGGGGAGGTGGACATTTTCAAAACCAGGTGAGGGAATTTACACCCTGTCTTACAGGTGCAAAGATTTTTATTTTAAAAGAAAAATGTTCCAAGGGCGGGGAAGATAGCATAATATGGCTATGCAAAGAGATTCACACGCCTAAGGCTCAAAAGTTCCAGGTTCTATCCCCTGCACCACCATAAAGCAAAACTGAGCAGTGCTCTGGAGAAAACAAACAAACAAAAAACCTCCAAATACTACTGGAAGTGTTGCTGTTACATTGACAAAGGGGAAAATTAAATTAATTGCATTGCATTTCCCATTCATTCTTAAACAGTCTATGTGTATTATAATGTGACCTGAGAAAGCTCAAACCTCCAACAAATGACAAGACTACACGAAGTGTATACTTCCAGTTCTCTTTTTAAAAACGTGTATTTTCACTTTGAGTCAGTCATTGTGGTGTAACTTCTTCAAACTGCCTCCTTGCCCCAGTGATTTAGTTTTAAAGGGGAAGAATCCCTCGGAAATCAGTGTAAAAATACACCTACTTTGATGAAACCACCCAACTCTTTTGCCTACTGTTAAAATCCTTCCCTTCCTCCTCTTCCACCAACTACTCATAACCTGCCTTATCCCAGACTTTACCATACTCTCTATCTTCCTCTACTCACAGATTTCCCCTAAATAGCCAAGAAAGCCTAATACTCCCCTCCTTTCATACATCTTGAGTAACAGGATCAAATGGAAAAGATGAGATTTTTGATGCATGAAAAGTATTAACTCAAACACAACCTCATGTATAACTATTATCATAGTTCCCACATATGGATTTTTTTTTTTTAAGGGAAACAGTATGAGAAGAAAACCTCTACTTTAGGTCTATGTAAAGCGTTCTCTTTCACCAATATGTTCCTTTTGTCTAGGAATTTTTTCTTCTTAGGTCTCAGGTGCTACCATAATTTACATGAAGCCTATTTTTCTTTTTCCTTCCAGGAAAGATAGGTTGAGTAATGATTAAGACTGGACAGACCATCACTAACCAACTCTGTTAAATTTAATGTCTTTATCTCTCCGCCATGGGTGGTGAACTATGATTAAAGAGCCTTCTCTTATTTTGTTGTTACAAGGATTAAATGAAATAATCTATTAAAGTTATTATAATTTGTTTTATTCAACTAGATGTTTAGTATAGTTTTTTAAGGAACTAACCCCCACACCACCACTTCAAAATATTTCATGACTAAACTGACTCAATACTGAAGAGACTGTGCTTAGCTGTGAAATAACAGTAGCATGCTTTGTTTTCCAAGTTCTCCTAGCTATATCTTCATTGTACCATCAAGATACAGTGCTCTGGAAGAACAGAAGAGTGCTCAACAAAGTGACGAGACCTTCCAGCTAGAAAGTCAGGTCTTAAACCCAAGTTGTTTTTAATAATTTCACTACTTTCTCCTAATTTTCTCAAGACATTATTTTATGGTTTCCAGTGTATTAGAATTAGTGAAGGGTTATATTATTTAAAATAAAGTTCTTTTTGGAATAGCCTAGACAAACTATTCAAAAGCTCCTATAACTCTACAAGAACTAGGTTCCAGTATTATTTTTCTCTGACTGTATGGGTCATCCCTGGGCTGACATTTTTAGATAAAAGGACTGAAGAAGAGGGAGATAGATAGACAGATATCACATCGAAACTTAATTATGGTGGGGGCAGGCACAAACCTGTGTTTTGCACATGGAAAAGTTGAGCAACATCAAAGTGAGTTTGCCCACCCTCCAGAATATTTTAAGACTAATAACTGAATCCCAGTAAGAGTTTCTTAGCACATCGTTTAACCCAACATTAGGTAAATCATGCAGATTAGTAACACAGGGCATTTCCAAATACACAAAACAGAGAAACACTAATTTTCCTTTCTAAGATTCAAATGTGACCGCAGTTCCTCTATTCAAAATTATCTAAAGTTTTTTTGAGAAAATCACCTCACTTTACATAGCTCCATTTCAACAATTTTAGTTTTGCTTGAGTAGTTTATTTATATGTTGATCCAACACCTTAAATCAAGTGGCATAATTGTTCTTAAAAGTTCTAAAACGGGCTGAGTGGTGGTGCACCAGGTTGTGTGCACACACTACCAAGTTAAAGGACGAGGGGTTTGAGTCCTCATTCCCCACCTGCAGGAGGGACACTCCACAAGTAGTGAAGAAGTCTTTCCCTTTCTCCCTCTCTATCTCCCCCCTCTGAATTTCTGTCTTATCAAATAAAATAGAAAGAAAAAAAAATGACTGCTAGAAGTGATGAACTTGTATCGGAGTGATAGCCAGGTGGTGGCACACCTGGTTAAGTGTATGTTTTCCATGTGAAAAGAAACTGGGGCTGGTGCAAGCCCAGAACCCCACCCGAAGTGGGGGGCTACATGAGCAGTGAAGCAGCGCTGCAGGTCTCTCTCCCTCTCCATCTCTCCTCTTTCCTCCTCAATTTGTCCTGTCAAATAGACAGCAAGTTATCTTCTATATTTCAGATAATTTAACCAACATTCAAGGTGCAAGGATTACTAAAATTCATTTCTGCACCTACTGAGGTACAACTAATACCAAAAGAGTTTGAAGTCTACACACATTTGTGTATATACGTGGATGTCATTTTCTTTGTTCACATCTCTTAGCCCTTGTTAATATGTTTATCTGCTTGTTCTCATCATTTAAAATAGGAATGTGAAAGTCCTCAACTCTACTAGCTTGAGAATGGATAAATTACTTATAACTCCTTGTCAATTTCCTTATCTGTATGGTGGAAATAAAAAGGAAAAAAAAAAGGGTCAAATAAATGACATTTAAATTAATGTTCATTGTTATTTTTAAAAAAAACTAATCCTTTTCTTTTCCTTTTCCTTCCCCTCCCTAAAGCCTGGGCCTTAAGGTATGCATGACTACCCTAAGGCTGTCTTTTTTCATTTAGGGAGAGAGAGGTGACAGTGTTTCTGGAGTCTTCCTAGATGCTGTGGCACATGGACTGCCTTGCCTCTCAAGACAGGAATGCTACCCAGTGAGCTCTCTCTGTAGCCTTGGAATCAAGTTTCTATATGGAGCTAGAAATATTTAAGGAATGTATCTTTTAAAACTAAAACACATTTACTTTGTGAAGAACATTTTAAAATCTCATAAATATAAGAAAACTAGAAGGTATTATTATGAGAGGAGGCATGGTGAAGTCAGTCTAACAGCTGATTTGAAATTTGGTTCACTTCTGCATGATTTTAGAGACTCTGAACAGAAATCTGGATATAAAAACTACAAGAGGGAGTAGCCCAGTGGGTTAAGTGCACGTGGCACAAAGCGCAGGGACCGGTGTAAGGATCCCGGTTCAAGACCCCGGCTCCCCACCTGCAGGGGAGTCGCTTCACAGGCAGTGAAGCAGGTCTGCAGGTGTCTATCTTTCTCTCCCCCGTCTCCCCCTCCTCTATTTCTCTCGGTCCTATCCAACAACGACCACATTAATAACAACAGTAATAACTACAACAATAAAACAAGGGCAACAAACGGGAATAAAGAAATATTAAAAAAAAAAAAAAAGCTACAAGAGGGGCTGGCAAGTGGTTTACCTGGCCAGTGTTAGTATGCATAGGAACTTGGCTTCCAGCCTTGGGTCATCACAAAGGAGTGCCTTGCAGGAAGGTGCAATGACTCCTTTCTCTCTCTACCTCTCATACTCTATCAAAAGAAAAGAAAAAACAAACACTGTAAGAGATCATCTAACTTAATCTCATTTTGTACATAAAGAAAACTAAAGCCTAGGACTGCTGAAAGTTATGAACTAGTTATTCCCAAGTATATTATTCTTCCATGCCTGATTTCCCCAATTAATTCTTAGCTATGTAGAATTCCCTGCTGTATAAGTATTAAAAGGGGGAAAAAAACGAGAAAGAGATGGAGGAAATTATATCTACCTCCAAGATAAGAAAATCGAAATATTTAATAAGAAGGATCCTACTTGGCCCTTCACCAAAACTAAAATACCCAGAAAAGGTATATTAGAGATGAAGGATTGAACTGAGGATTAAAAATTAGGTTCATGCCCTTCCAAGGAAGGCCTTAGAAAAGAATTAGCCAGTTAAGTTTGTATAATGGAACCAGATTCATTCATAAATGCTTTCTCCCCTGACTAGTTCAGTTCTTTACAAGGAAACACATTTCACAAGCTCTGGTTTTAAGTGATATTTTAAGACATATTTGTAAACTTTTATATAGCATATTTTTAAAGTTTAAAAATTTATCCTTTCATTTATTTGACAGGACAGAGAGAATTTGAAGGGAGAGGGAGGTAGAAAAGAGCTATCTGTAGCACTGCTTTGACGGCTTCTGAAGCTCCCCATGCAGGTAGGGTGCAGGCGCCTGTACCCAGGTTCTTGTACATGGTAACATGCACACACACTCAATTAAGTGTGCCTCACCTACTTGTAAACTTTTATAAATATAATTTAGATCATTTAGTAAGTTATATACATTAGGGAAAATGTACTGAAATGTTAATTTAGTTAATTTTACTTTTCTAGGACAAATCTAACAGCAGAAAATACATAAACTTTATCCTGTTTCATGTAACACATACTTTATGTGTAATTTATTATCTCTATTCTTTCAATTATATAGTGAATTTGTACCAATGATGATTTCTCAAGTTTGATCCTCACAACAAACTAGGGGGAGGCTGGGAAGAACAAGCAGATGAAACAGGGATTTTTTTTTCCTACAAAGGGAACAGACTCAGTGAGATTAAGTGATTTGTTCAAAGTTATAGGAAGCAAATGGTGAAACTAGGTCTCTCAACACAAATTAAAAAAAAAATTATTTCTTTTGTTGCCCATGTCATCTTATTGTTGTAGTTGTTACTGATGTGTTGTCGTTGTTGGACAGGACAGAGAGAAATGGAGAGAAGGGGGAAGACAGAGGGGGAAAAAAAGAGACACCTGCAGACCTGCTTCACTGCTTCTGAAGTGACTCCCCTGCAGGTGGGGAGCCGGGGGCTCGAACCGGGATCCTCACACTGGTCCTTGCGCTTTGAGGCACGTGTGCTTAACCCGCTGCGCCACTGCCAACTCCTAACACAAATTTTCTAACTCCAAATTCAATGCCTTTTCCTGCAGAATCCTAAATGGTGCTTGTGGCTAGGTAAAGGAGATGGGAGAATGACACAAGAAAGGAGGGTAGTGATAAAAAGGTCGGCCCAAAATGCAAAAGGATTTGAATTGCCCAAAATGCAAAAGGATGTCTGTCTGTCTTGAATTCATCCACCCTTATACCAATCTCCTTCAGTCATGCTTAAGATCAACTACTTTATGCTCATCCTCAATTACATCTGCTTTTTTTCATTTAAAAACTCCGCTTATTTTAAGGCTTAATCTTATTATTTCATAGTACTTTATCTATGGTCAAATCAGGTTTGTCTGGTTGAAGCGAATTATATGTTCTGTTTACTAGACAAAGGCCACAAAGCACAGTCACATAAACTTTTTCAATCCCAAACACTGACAGGAAAGAGGTTTTCTATTAAGTAGTGGTAACTTAAAATTTTCAAAACTGCTATCAGAATATTTGAATGGCATTAGGTTATGCATGCATGCAATCCAGTGTAGTAGTAATAGGCTAGTAATCCAACATTAGAAAATGGTTTGTGTGGCTGGGTTGGGGGGTAGGGGAGGTTCTTGCACTGCATATGCCAGGGTGATGCTGTTTTTAAAAATCAATCTCATTCATTGAAAATTAATTTAGGTATCAGGTTTCATTTTTAAAGTATTTATTTATTCCCTTTTGCTGCCCTTGTTTTATTGTTGTAGTTATTATTGTTGTTGTCAATGTTGGATAGGACAGAGAGAAATTGAGAGAAGAGGGGAAGATAGAGAGGAGAGAAAGACACCTGCAGACCTGCTTCATCACTTGTGAAGGGACTCTCCTGAAGGTAGGGAGCCAGGGGCTGAAACCGGGATCCTAAAGCTTTGCACCACCTGCACTTAAGCCGTTGCGCTACGGCCTGACTCCCATCAGGTTTAATTTTTTAAATTACTACATGGTACTTAATGCTAGTATAGAGAAAAAAAGCTTAAAATGAAACCACTTCAGAATCACCTGAAGATCAATGGGCTTTTAAAATAGTGGAGCTAACTGAAGGAAGTTTTTAAAAAATGTAAACAAACATTTAGTATCTCATGAATGTTGCCATCTATTTTGCTCATTTCAAGCTTAATATTAAACTAAAACTTCTACATGGCATATTTAAAGCTAATGCCAGCACTGAGCTAGTTTACTGTGTGGGGGGCATGTGCTTTGCCCACGCCCGAGCACCTGGACCACATGGGAGTGAGTGTCATAACACCAGGGGAAGAAACTGGTGCTATCCCTCCCCCCCTCTGAGAAGTCATCCAGGAGTATGAAACTGCACGTGCGTGAGGTCCCAGCTCATGAAAAAATTTTCTGTGGTAGCAGCCACCACAGCTCTCACTGATACTCTGGGTTCTCTTTGTGGACATGTGGTTGTAATGAACTTTCTCAACCTGAAGTTAGGTGTGACCAGATCATTTGCTCAGATTAATGCAACGAGCAGATATGATAATCATTATTTCTGGGTATAACACTTCAAGATCAGTGTGTATTATGCCACTGTCTCTCACCCCTCCAGCACAGGGGAGATGAGCTAATATTTGAGATGGCGACTGCTCCTTGGTCTGTATGGCTGAATGACTGAAAAGAGTAAAGTTCATACGAATCAGAAATAAAGTGTTATTGTTTTAATATTTTGATGCTGGGAGGCATTTCAGCCTACATGAGTCTAACAGGCAGGCATTCAGAAATTAGACATCAGCTGGTGCTAGTTCTACGCCAGAAGAATATGAGGAAGTTACTGTTTGAGTCAAGAAAAAGTGAGTAAATTAAACAGAAGAGTTCACATTGATTTCAGGTTTAACTTCACTTACAGTTTCATGTCAATTTTTTTCATGTCCATTAAAAACTCTAAAAGTCCTGTGGATGTAATTATACAAGACAGTGGAAGAATGTAGTGTCTAAGGAGTTAAAGTGAGTTGTCCAAGAAAATAAGTGGCCATGGCCGGTGCGCCGCTATGTTCTATTGCTGGGGAGCCAGAGACGACCCGAACTGCCCCTGCGGCTCCAGACAGACTATGACCCACATAGTCAACGACTGCCACCTCTCCAGATTCAAAGGAGGTCTCGGAACTTTACATCAGGCTCAACTGTTGACTGGCTATGGAAGAAGGGCAAACGCTAAAGAAGAAGTGGCAGAGTAATCAGAATTTGTGAATTTCAATTTATTTATTTTATTTGAAAGAACAGAGCGAAACTGAGGGGGAAAGAGACACCTACATCACAACTTCACTGCTAGTGCAACCCCCCCCCCCCCGCAGGTGTGGCCGGGGATTTGAACTCAGGCTCTCGGGCACTGTGATGTGTATACCCAACCAGGTACACCACTACAGGGCCCAGGAATTGCAGCTTCTGAAAGTTAAGACAACTTAAGGTAGTATACAATATGTATTTTCTCTATATCAAAACACACATTGTGTACAAACATCAAACACACTGTAAATAAAAAAGCAATATATTAAGTCTCTCATAATTAAATATTGTCTCTTTTTGAACATATAAAATATTAAGAATGACCTAAAATCATAACCCACAGGGCCAGGGGGAGAGCATGATGCTTATGCAAAAGATTTTCATGCCTGACACTTCACGGTTTAAGACTGAACCCTCGGCACTATCAGAGCTGAGCAGTGCTCTGGTAATAAATAAGTAAATAATACAATTCTGACTCACACACACTATTGGAAATTTAAGTAGAAATTTCTTAATAGACTAACAGTTATCAAATAATTGACTCCTGAATCATTTTTTTTAACTCCCTGAAAGCCAGGGAGTAGGAAAAATATCCTTGAATTACCACTTTATTTACTACCCCCCACCCCATAATCAGAATAGTTCATCAGCTAACTAATATAGGAAGAAAAGGTAGTAAATTCTCCAGCCACTTGCAAAATAATTAAAACGTTTTCCAGTGGCTCCAGAGTTCATATAATAGTAACAACTAAATCTAAATTAAGGTCTAGAAAAGTTACAATATATGAGGGGTTGTTGTATACCCACACACACTTCTCCACAATGACTTTTTATCTGGACACATTAAAACCAGAATTTGCAATAATAACTATGTCTTCCAGTCAGCAGAGACATCAATTTTCTTATTAAATTCATTTATATAATGATGGCACTTGAGAGTTATGCATGTTAAAAACACAACATCTCAATTTTAGAAAATTAGGGCCAAAATCAACCCAAACATTACTATTTTCATTTATAATTATTTTGGAGATTTATTTACCTCATGACAGGGAGAAAGAAAGACCACTTCAGCACATGCAGTGCCCTACGCATTCAAGTCCTATGCTAAATTACATGCCAGGCGCTAACTTAAAATATCACTAGCCTTCTCCAGCAGGATCCTGTAATACTAAGAAGCAATGTAGAATGTAAAGAACTTTTACCTTTGATGCCAAATAGGCTTTAAGTCCAAGTCCATCATTTGAGCCCCTCTAAAATGGTGGTAACTTACCCAGTAGGGTCAAGTGGCACTGCTTTTGCATCTAACAGTATGTTGCAAAGGAGGTCAACAATTCTCCCTCTCATTATAAAAGTAAAAGACATTCTGCTTTAACCTTATTCTGGGACTTTATAGACAGTAAAATGAAATTATCAAGCAAGATCATGGACAAATTTGCAAACACCTTTTCAGCTATGTCAGAACTTGAGTGGTTCCACCGTAAGAATTGTGGGAAAAATTGTTGCCAGGGCATTTAAGACTACTTAAAACAATATAGCACATTGTTTTAAAAGTGACAAAAATATATACAACTACTGGGATCAACTGGGACACTAGTTCAACAAAGAAACAGATTTCCATAGCCTGGGAGGTAGGCAGTAGGTAATCAGTGGACTCTAAACCATCAGATCCTGAGTTCACTTCCTGAATTCACATATCCCAGAATGATGCTCTGGTTCTCTCTAATATAAATTAAGAAAAAAAAAATTTTTTTAAGCAAAAGATATCTAAAAGGGTCCAGATCAATGCTTACCAAAACAGAAGGCAAGAAAATCCACTAGGGTGGAGAAAAAGAGAATTAACTTTCATTTTTATCTCTCTCTCTCTATATATATATATATAGAGAGAGAGGGGGGGGAGAAACTGAGAGGAGGGGAGATAGAGAGGGAAAGACACCTGCAGCCCTGCTTCACTACTTGTGGGTCTTTCCCCTGCAGATGGGGATCAGGGGCTTGAACCTGGGTGTCTTGCACATTGTAATGTGTGCTTAACCAGGTGCACCACCACCTGGCCTTTAGTGTGATCTTAAACAAACAGAAGGGTATAAATGTTTAGACAAGTGAATTTATAATATTAAACTCATGAAGATTTATGATTCAACTTTTATTTATAATGTAATTAAGAATGGGCACAGAATTCCACTCTAATTCATTTTTAGCCTAAGTAGATGCCAAGGAAGGCTATACAAATTGGAACCACGTACTTTGGCTTATATTAAAATGCTTGCTAACCACTGTGCATGTGTCTTTCAGGTACTATATTTCTAAAGAGTTATTAAATATATTCAGATTTACTTTTGATGTCTATGATTAAACCTTCTTTGATTATCCACAAGCCCCTTTAGCTTCAGGCTTCATTTTACAGTATTGCTGGTTTCAAAGTGAGACGCAAAGCTTAAAAATTAAAAGTTTAATATTCGCAAATGACTAAATGCTTTATAGGATAGTACAAATATGAGCTCAACACCCTAACTTTCATACTACTACAAGCAGTGGCTTTTTGTTTTGAAAGACACTGGAACCAGAGGCTGTCTTCATGAGTTGCTAGTTCATGACTCAGAGTTCCATTTGTCCTCCCCTTTTCTTCATAGCTGAAATCATAAATGTCTCCATCTGTGACATAGTTATTTCTAAAACCAATTAAGAGATTGTCAAATGGAAAATTATGACTTCAGGTAATACATAAAATAATGCTTAAGGTTGAAATTTTAGCTCATCCAAAGCAAACCAGTAAATGAAATAATCAGCCGTGTTTTGCTCATTTAAGGGAAAGAGACAGGTACTCTCTCCCATGGGAATTACTATACTGTAATCGGATGCGCACATTAAAACTGTCAGGCTCTTACAGGGAGTGGAGGAAAAGCAGGCCTTTGTTTTATTGCTATGCTACTTAGGGATGGGGTGAAAAGGGTTCAGTGATCAACTCGCTGAATGGCTCAGAACAGGAAAAGGACATGGCTTTCTGCTCATAAGATAGAGGAAGATGACCCTTTTAACAATACTTGTCAACTCTGGGAAAACTCTAAGTGTGAAGGTAATAGTCAGCAATTTGTACGCGCTAAGACATAGACACACAGCTCCCTGTTAACCAGTAAGAACAACACTAAAAACTTGCTATCAATTCTGTTCACTATCAAATAATGGACCCATATAAAGATAAAAGTGCAACTAAGGGCCATTTTAGAGTGTTTAGAATACAGAGAACAGGGCTGGGGAGACAGCATAGTGGCTATGCAAAAAGACTGATCCCTGAGGCACCAAGGGCCCCAGGTTCAAACCCTAGCACCATCATTAAGCCAAAGCTGAGCACTGCTCTGGTCTCTCTCTCCAATTAAAAATAAATAAAAAAATTTTTAAAAAGAACACAGAGAATAGAAGTTTATATTACACTAACATAAAATACATTATCTTACCCCTTAGGAAAATTGACATGTAAATGTTTTTTTTTTCTTTTTCCTGTTGTCCTACACAGGAAAAAAAAAAAAGCAGACTGATGCAAGTTGGCTGAGGAAGCGGCAGCCTTGTGTTACTAAGGGTTTCTCATCTGGGTCCAGAACACACACACCCCTAACTAACTCTTACTGCCACTCCTTTTATGTAAATCTGTAAGTATTACACCTTCCCCACTACCCCCAACTTTGAAATAACATCTAGAGATTTCCCTCCACATCTTATCTTTCTTCACATTGCTCCTTAATCTTTTTTTTTTTTTTTTCCATCTCCAACCACAAAAGTTTTCTTCATTCTTCCAAGACCCTTCAAGGACTGATGGTCTCCCAAGTTTGATCTTTGGACATTTAGGCAATGCCATCAATTACACATCAGTCTTGTGCCATCCCACAGCTTACTAGACTGTTAGCTTCAGAAGGCCAGCAACTGTCTGAATCCATCCCATGGCAAAACCCTACACACACCTCAGTAATTCCTCAATGTTCTTAAATGGGTCTGTAAATCGAAATGTTAGTTTCATTCTCTTTAAAGCACTCTTCTCTGCAAGCTCTTTATGTGCTTATTGCAAAAAAGGGAAAAAGGTATGGTTAGTTTATCAGATTACAGGAATAAACACTCTTCTGAATGGCACGAGATCTGAACAGAACAGTCTGAAATAAGCTATCCAAATTTCGATGAGTTTTGATTAAAATCCTAGAGGTAAGAATTGAGCCCACTTTTGTTATTTGAAACCACCATTTCGATAGCCCTCTTACTTCTGTGTATTTCAGACCACTTGGGAAAGATGAGATCACTTGGGCAGCAGCGCCATCACTTCTCTTTGACCCCAGGCAGCAATGCTCTCAGCCTAACGGTGAAGACCCGCAGCAGCCCGGCCAGTGTATTCACGCTGCTGCAGATATTTCCCTCCCTTTCGTAAGACGGGGGACAAAACTCAACGATGAGCATGGGACCATCCTCAAAAATGTCGGCTCCTGAGGTACCCCGGGCATCCCCTTCCCCCACCTTCACAAATCTACTCCTGGAATCCGAGACATAGGTCCTTTGTCTGAACAGTGTGGGAGGAGTCAGTCTGCAGCACTAGTGTGCTGGCAAGTGGAGAGAATGGACCGAAAACTGTGCGAACGCACAAAGTTCCTCAACTCCATCACCCGACTGGCTCAATTTTCCCTTCATCGAGCACACCAAGGAGTTCCAAGAGACAGCCAACGTGTCTCCTGGAGAGTTAAAACACGAATAAAAGATACAATGAGATCAACAGCAAGTTAGGCTGCTCGTCAGGAGCTAAGTTTCTGAACAGCGGAGGGGCGGTGGCGCTGCCCACCTCACGCCCCCCCACCCCCCCACACAACTCTTTCTACTCGTCTCCACGTCTGTCCATCTCCCAAGCCCCCGAGGACAGACGGTCTAAAGAAAGCGGGGCGCTGTTACACGGCAGCGGGCCGCGCAAACTTGCAATCGCCGAGTTTTCGGTGCACGACACCGAATTCACCACCGGGAAGACCTTTTGGCACCCCCGGGGCTTGTGGGTGCCGCGCCAGCCCGGGGGGGTTCCAAGGAGGAAAGTCAGCGTCGCCGGACTGGGTGCCTCGAGAAGCTGAGCACCTTTATCTAGCTTGCAAAAAAAAAAAAAAAAAAAAAAAAAAAGAGTAGGACACAGTGGGCTTTGCAAGGTGACCCATCTCATCTCCACAACTCAGTTCCTCCCGGATCATGTCCCCCCCGTTTGTCTGTGTTTGCCCCTCGGTGGGCCGGGGGGTGTGTGTGCACCCACCCAGTCCGCCTTCTCTGCCCGAACGGCCCCCCCCCCCGTCCTTCAGTCTGTTCACCCACGCCCGCGGCCATGCCCAGCTGCACCCACCCTCGCCGCACTCACCCTGGCGACCGACAATCTCGGCGACGTGCTCGGAGCTGGGCACCGGGACGCACTCGGTGGTGTTGACGCTCTTCCTCCGGAGCAGAGCCGCCTGCTCGCCGTTCAGGGCCGCCGCCGCCGCCCCGCAGCCGCCCGGGCCGTAGGCGTGGGACAGCATCGCCGCCATCATGCCCTGGGCATCGTCCCCTCCGTACAGCACCCCCGCCGCCGCGGCTGCCGCGGCCGCGTCGCGAGCATCGAAGCCGGCGGACGGCAGCAGCACCGAGCCCAGGGCCCCGCCCGGGATCGGCTGGGTCTGGGAGGCGGCGGCCGCGGGCGGCGACAGCAGCAGCAGAGACGCTCGATCCTCCTCCTCTGCCTCCTCCAGCTCCTCCTCCTCCAGCAGGTCTCCGTCCAGCTCCGCTTCCTCCCCCTCCTCCTCGTCCTCCTCCAGCTCCAGCTCGGCCGCCTCCGGGACCCCGTGCCGGCCGGGCGGAGTCCGCTCCTCCGGGGACAGCCCCGCCGCCCGCCGGGCCTGGCTCTGCGCCGCCGCCGCGGCCCGGAGCGTCGGGGCGCCGGGCTCCGCCGGGCTGGGGTCGTCGAGGCCTAGCGCGGCCAGGCGCTCCCTCAGCAGCAGCCCGTCCCCCTCGGGCTCCGGGCCGCTCGCGGGCGGTGGCAGCGGCGGCGGCGGCGGCGGGGGCGGCTGCGGCAGGGGGGTCGGGGCCGCCGCCAGGGCCAGGGCCGCGGAGCTGCCGCTCGGCATCGCGGCGGCGCGCTGTCAATGGCGGCGGCGGCGGCGGCGGCGGCCGGGTCAGGCGCGGCGGGCGGCGAGCCCCATGGCGGACAGGGCCCGGGCCCCGCTCAGCGCGCAAACACCTTTCCTCTGGGGAGGCGGCGGGGCGGTCGACCTGGCCTGAGGAGCGCCAGGGCCGCCCAGAGGCCGGAGAGGGCGGGGTGGAGGGGCAGGGGAAGGAGGCAGAGGTAGGTAACTAGGTGGGTGGGTGGGGACGGCGGCGGGGCGGGCTGGTGGAGGTGGCGGCGGCTCCCCTCTCAGGGTTTCTTTTGTTTCATGGCCTTAACCAGCCCCCGGTGCGCGCGGCGGCCGCGGCGACGCCCCACGCCGCTCTCCGAATGTAGCCGGCGCGCTCTGATTGGCCGCTTTTAATCTCTGGGAGCCCGCCCTCTCTTCCCCGCAGCCTTCCAACTCCTTTCCCTAGCCCCACCCCCCCGCCCTCTTCTCGGGCTCCGCCCCGCTCCTCCCCAGAGCTCTCTGATTGGGCGACCGGGACGAACCAGTCCCCGAAGCCTTCTCCTTCCGTCCTTTCCCCTCCCCCCTCCCCTCCCTCCCCTTTCCCTCCTGGCTCACGAGGAGCGGAGCTGTGATTGTTCGCTTCACACGTCACTCTTTGTGACGTGAACAGGTGGGGGCGGGGTTAAAGGAGGCGAGGCCCGGGCGGTGTGCCGGCGGCAGAAACTGGGTGCCCAGTAGGGGTTTTCGCGCAGGCGCACGAGACCTGAGTGCACACCTGAGCTGCTTCCATTCTGCCTCGTTGCAGCCTCCCTAAGTCGCCTCTTGCAGGACACTGTCAGAGCAGGCTTGGCGTGGCGCGGGCCTGAAGGCATTGTAGCCGCAGGTTGAGGAAGAGAGTTCCCTCTTGCAGGGTAAGGGCCTAGGGAGAGTCATGGAAGGAGGGGCCAGTGCAGTGCCCGCCCATTCAGCCGCGCGGGTGGTTTCCTGAACCGCGTGGCGGCTGGACCTTCCCCTGCACACCCCGGGATGCTCCGCCCTCCCGGCAGGGCCCGCCCACGCCCAGCTGGCTGCGCTCCCCATGCCAGGCCGGCTGGTTACATCAGGATCCTTGAAATACTCCACTCGGGTTCTTTAGGGGCTTTTCAAGGAAACCAGATCATTGTTTCTTCTTCCAAGACACACAGCTCGCCGTATTGTCTGGGCGACCCCATACAGTGGCTAGCTTTTCGGTGGTGGTGTTGCTGGTGGTGGTGTTGGTGGGGTGTATCTCGAATGGCTTGTTTGAAACAAAGCCTCTTACTTTCCTCCATCTTAGAGTAACTCCTCGCCCCTCGCCCCTCGCCCATCCTTGAGGACAGGCCAGTGTCCCAGGCTGTTCAGCACTAGCCCTGTCTTAAAGAGACATAATGGGAGCAGCAACGTCATTTTAGGATTTCTAGTGCCCCCCCAAAGGAAGAAACCGTTTTAATAAATACACTTAACTCAGCATATCTAGAATATCATTTCAGCACGCAGTCAATATAGAATTATTTGATAGTCTTCACACTTTTTTGAAAATGATATTCTTGTACATTTAAATACACTTCACAGTTTATCGCAAATAAGTTTGTTTCACCCTAGTCATATTTCACACCATATTCTAGTGGTACTAACCACTAGAATCTCCAGGGCTCTTAATTTCTGACTTACAACTTGGTTTCTTACTATATTGTGTTTGTTAATTATATCTTGTTGACTAACTAGTTTTTTAGGAGTGTGCTCCAGTTAGGCTCCTTTTCTAAACTGGCTAGGATGTTACAAAGACTGCAATCCAATATATTGTTTCCTTTTTTGGTATTTCTCTGTGCGGCCTCAAACTTAATTTTACCCCCCTATTCAAAGGATAGAGAATTTTAACCAACAGTAAACGTTCACTTACTGCTGCTTCTTGGTTTCTTTCTCTCGATTTCTCTTTCTGATTTACTATCAATGAGAGAGAATCAGAGCATCACTATGGCATCTGTGATGCTGGGGATTGAACTCAGAATTTTGTGTTTGAGTCCAACACTTTATCCACTGTGCTACCTGCTGTATATGCTGCTGCTTCAACACTTGAATTCCATTTGTGGACTCTGGTGCAGTGATTTCAACTCTTGCTACACATAAAAAGTCAAGAAAAATTAGAGCAAAGTCTGAATTTTTTTTTTTTTTTTGTGTGTGTGTGTAGGGACCCCAGATCTCAAGTGTGTGAGGTTTCACTGTGCCCTAGGCCAACTTTTTAATTCAGATAGAGTCAGGGTGAGAGCATCAAAAATTTCCCTAGTGCTATTATGGTACTTCCATATTGAGGAACCTAGGATACAAGCATGACAAAGCACTTGCCCAACCCAATGAGCCATTTCTCTCTCTCTCCCTCTCCCTCTCCCTCCCTCCCTCCCTCTCTCCCTCCCTCTCTCCCTCTCTCTCTCTCTCCCTCTCACCCTCTCTCTCTCTCTCCCCTCTCTCTCCCTCTCCCTCTCTCTCTCTCCCCTCTCTCTCCCTCCCCCCCTCTCCCTCTCCCTCTCTCAGGTCCCTCCATATTTGGGGCTAGAGGAGGGACTTGGTATGATTTTTACAAGTTATACAAGTGAGCTGGGGAGACAGCATGATGATGATGTGAAAGACTTCCATGCCTGAGGCTCAATCTCCAGCACCACCACAAGTCAGAGTTGAGCATCCCTCTGGTGTATCTCTCTTTGTGTGTATCTCTCTTTCAATCAGAAATAAGAAATACAATAAAAACATGAAGAGGAAAAGGAAAACCTCTGAAAATACACCAGGATTGATTTGTTTGTTCATATGAGTTGGGAGTTGCTTTGTCATGTATGAGCCCAACTCCCCCCCCCCCCATCAAAGGAAACTTTCATGCAACAGTCTCTCTTTGCCGCTCTGCATCGCTCTGCATCCTCGGTCTTTATATGACAATGATGATGATAATGTCACACAAGCTGGCTGTTCTGAAGCTTATCAAATGCTGAGAACATCGATCTAGGGTATGAATCTGGGGTTTACTGAACAGCAATCCTCTCTACCTCTCCAACTAGGTATACTTTTCACTGACCTACATTAATGCCCTTTTTGAGATATACCTGATACAATATTTCATGGAATAGTAATGATACTGTGTCTTCTATGAGACCCCAAAAGAATATCTTGGATAACTAGATATTTGCCTATAGAATACAATATATGTGTGTTAAATGTATAGCTCCACAAAATGAACTCAGTGCCTAGCTCATGTGTGATACTGCTGTGCAACCTCCCATAATTTTTTTGTCCTATATCTTGTGTGTGTGTGTGTGTGTGTCTTCTGTGTCGGGGGGTGGGGGGACTGGGTAGAGAAATGGTGCAAGAGAGACTGAGGGAAATGGAAAGAAAGAGAGAGGGAGAGACTCCAAAGCACTGCTTACCAACCATGGAGGGCCCTTGGTGTTGCCATGTAGTCTCGAAACTTTACATCAGGCTCAACCTGACGCTGTTGACTGGCTACGGAAGAAGGGCAAATGCTAGAAGAAGAAGCAGGAAATCTGACCCAGGTCCTCACACATGCTCTTTACCCACTGGATCATCTCCTGATCGACTTCTCTGATATTTCAATTTAAAGAATAATCACTATGTGAAGGGTACATCTTTTAGCAAAGCAAATACCATTAAATGGGAAAGTCAAATGAAACAAACTCCTAAATTTCACTAATGAAATTTGATTAAAACAACCTGAATTAGATATCCTCAATATGTATTGGTCATTAGAAGGAAATATGTAGTAAAATTACAAATGAAATTCTCAAAACTTCCTTTTTCCATCTCTGTCATGAGTTGTCATTTAAAACTTACCTTGATCTGAAGTTCTCTTAAGAATCCAATGCAAAAAACATTGCAGGAATGACACTTTACACTTTTTTTAAAAATGAGAATTAGGGAGTTTGATGGTAGCGCAGCGGGTTAAGCGCACGTGGTGTGAAGCCCAAGGACCGACATAAGGACCCCAGATCGAACCCCTGGCTCCCCACCTGCAGGGGAGTCACTTCACAGGCGGTAAAGCAGGTCTGCAGGTGTCTTATCTTTCTCTCCCCCTCTCTGTCTTCCTCTCTTCTCTCCATTTCTCTCTGTCCTATCTAACAAGGACAACAATAATAACTACAAGGAGGGCAACAAAAGGGAAAGTAAATAAATAAAAAATTTTAAAAAATTAAAAAAAAAACCAGAGAATTAGAAGAACAGGGACTGGACAGTGGCACTCTCTCTTTATAGATAAGGCCCATTCAGCTAATGCTTTTAAAGTGTTAAATGGCTTAATTTAGGAGTTTCTACTTCATTGTCATATAAAAATGAGGTATCCTAAGTTAGCACCTACGAATGTGTACTTTCATGCATAAATTTACATTCAATCAATACTCTGATTTATGTTCAAGGCAGGAGATATTGACACTTGTGGGCCTCCTCATTTGGGATTAAATTTATTGTCTTGTATTAAATCTTGTTTATAAAGCAAATTTAAGATATCCTTTTGTTCAAAATACGAGACTGGGTTTCTTTCATTTAAATCTTTTAAACAACCCAATACCTTCTTCCCTAGTCCAACCACACAATGAATTTTCACCTAGATGTTTCTCTTTCACTCCTGAGCTGCTGTTTATGACATTGGGTGATACTATGAGGCAGAAAAGTTGCTTTAAGGACTTTAGGACAGAAGGACAACTACAGAATGTTCTACATTCTATCAAATACCAGACCAACTACTGAACTTGCCTTTTAAATCTATCTAATTGTAACAGATTAATGTTGAAGCAGTAGAAAACTAAACAAAGGTTCTGAAAGGGTGTTTGTTCTAGTAAGAAAACAGAAAAAAAAAAGATTTTGAAGCCGTGTCATAAAGATTGTAACTAAAATGTGGTGGCAAAAGCTAGGAGACCCTGACCTAGAAGCCAGAAGTAAACATCTGCTTTGCCAAACACAGACTGAGTTTAGGTAAAGATGTCTCCTGCAGGCAAGTCTAAGTTGCTTCCAGGTGCAACAATAAACTTGTCTTCGCCCTGCTTGAAAAAAAAAGAATTCTGGTTCATACTCCCAGAGAGAGAGACAAAGAATAGAGAAGCTTCCAATGGAGAGGATGGGACATGGAACTCTGGCAGAGGGAATTGTGTGGAATTGTACCTGTTATCTTACAATCTTGTTAATCATTATTAAATCACTAATAATTTTTTTTTCAAAAAAAAATAGTAACTTCCAGTGGTCTGGGAACAAAGTCTTCTACCTGAAATTTTAGGTCTTCCGCATTCTGGTGTCATTCTTCTAGGTGTTCAAAGCTGTTACATTAGCAGATTTAAACCTCTCTTATATTAACAACCAGAAACTCTTCCTTGAAGGCACATCTGCCTCCTGTCTCCACCCTCTCTTTCTACTCCAAACCAGCTTCTCCAGTAGTTTCCTGCCTCCTTCAGCATACGCTGCTACACACCCATAGCTCTTGTTGCTCTTTGAAATCATTCTCTCCTCATGATCACTTTTTATCCTTATACATAAATCCTACTGTTGTGCGGCTGACTTCACCTGACCATTCACATTAAATCTCAACTTAAGCTCATCTTTTCAAAGCAAAAATTCAGTTAAAATCCACCTCATGTCCTAGTAGTATATAACATCACTACACCTGGTAGAAAGTCTTGACTTCTTTCATACCCATAGTCAGTAAAGAGCAGGTTCATATCTCTTAATCCTCAAATTTATCTATTTTCCTGCACATTTAGTACCATTGCCACAGTCCAGGGCACCATCACTTAATCATGAACTAATGCAAGTGTGCCCCAAACAAAATTTTTAGATTCAATCTTGCTCCCTTTCAATTCATGTCTTATTCTGCAGCTAGATGATTTCAACATGAGTTTACCTTGTCTACTTTCCTGCTTAAAGCCTTTCAATTTTTTTAAATGTAACATAAGGGGGTCTCTGCATCTAGGCTTTGCTCAACTCTTGAGCTTCATTTTATGACATTTGAAAAAATATAAGATAGGCTTTTAAAAATTTATCATGATCTTTTTTATTTTTTAACTGGGAGGTTAATGGTTTACATCACAGTTGTTGTTGTTGCATGGGTACAAGTTCTCATCTCATCAAGGTAGGTGTCTGCAAAATACTCTCATCCCCAAATTAGATCCATCATCATATACCAAGACCTGAAAGTCTTCCCTCCCTCCACCCATCTCTCCAGCCTCCTTACCCAGAATCCTTTGCTTTGGGGCAATATACCAAACCAGTTCATTTTTTTACTGTTTATCTTTACTGTTTTTTTGTTATTGTTATTACTTTTTATCATTGTTGTGGTTATTGATGCCTTTGTTGTTGGATAAGACAGAAATTGAGAGGGGAAGGGAAGAGAGAGAGGGAGAGAGAAAGACAGACACCTGCAGACCTGCTTCATTGCTTGTGAAGTGACCCCCCTCTGCAGGTGGGGAGCCAGGGGCTCAAACCGGGATCTTTACCCCGGTCCTTGCACTTTGCACCATGTGCGCTTAACCTGCTGTGCTACCGTATGATCCCCTTATTACTACTTTTTATTGCCACAAGGGCTATTAATGGATCACTGGTGCTTGGTGCCAGCATTACAAATCCCCACTCCTAGCCCTCCCTCCATTCCTTCCTTCCTTCCTTCCTTCCTTCCTTCCTTCCTTCCTTCCTTCCTTCCTTCCTTCCTTCCTTTCTCTGTTTCTCTCTCTTTCTTACCTTATTTCTATTATACTTGCTAGGACAGAGAGAATTTGAGAGGGGAGGGGAGATAAAGAGGAAGATAGATACTTGCAGACTTGCTTCACCACTCATGAAGTGTCCCCTGCAGATGGGGAGAGAGGGCCCAAACCCAGACCCTTGCTCATGGTAATATGTACGCCTAAGCCTGTGTACCATAACCCAGTCCCTCCCTCCCCTTTTTTAAAGTTCTGCCCATGAGCGAGATCACCCATGTTAATCCTTCTCTTTCTGGCTTATCTCACTTAACATGATTCCTTCAGGCTCCATCCAAGATGAGCTGGAGAAAGTCACTGTCATTCTTAATAGCTGAGTAGTATTCCACTGTGTCTAATCACAATTCTTTTAGCCACTCATCTATTGTTGGACACCTGGATTTAAATCCCATTCTTATGCTTGCTTTTTTTTTTTTTTTAAGAGTTTTAAAATTTGTTTACTAGAAAGATAGGAGAGAGAGAAAGAACCAGGCATCACTCTGGTACATATGCTGCCAGGGATCAAACTCAGGATACCTCATGCTTGAGAGTCCAACACTTTATCCACTGTGCCACCTCCTGGACCACTTTCTTGAATTCCTGGTCTCAGCCGCATAGACTCTCTAGTAGGTATACATGTAGTCTGCGTTCTCTTATTATTCCTCCAAGCCTATATTATAGGTCTCCTCTGCTCACTGTAACTTTAGCTCCCGCATTCAGGGCTCAATTTGTATATCACTTCCCACTGGATGTCTCCTTAGCCTTCTGGGTAAAGTTAGATCTCTTGGTAGTAAGCATGTTGCATCTTACATGCCTCCGACAGCCACTTCACTCTCTGCTGTGTGTTATTCTAGTTTTCTCCTTGTAAGCATACTCCTCAGCACATAAGAGGAATCTTTGGATGTACTTGCTGAATGACAATTTTCTTTCAATACTTCAGTTAATTGGAGCTTTTATCATCTTTCAAACATACTTTACAGTCACTTCGAGATTGAATCAATCACACAGATCTTTGCAGGGCACTTTAGGGACTTTAGCCTTGCTCTATGTGAAATGAGAAGAGAATTCTAGCTTTTAACAAAGAATTGGTGTTTTCAATGTCCTGAGAAGTGGCACAGTGGATGAGGCTATTACACTCTCAGGTCCTGAGTTTGAGTCCTGGAATCACATGTGCCAGAAAAGTGATGCTCTGGTCTTATTTCTCCGCCTCCTCCATCTTCTTTCTCTTTCTCTCTCCTCCTCCTCCTTTTGCCCCTCCTCCTCCTCCTTCTTTTTCTTCTCCTTCCTCCTCCTCCTCCTGCCACTTCTTCCCCTTCTTCTTCTCCTTCTCCTTCTCCTTCTCCTTCTCCTTCTCCTTCTCCTTCTCCTTCTCCTTCTCCTTCTTCTTCTTCTTCTTCTTCTTCTTCTTCTTCTTCTTCTTCTTCTTCCTCCTCCTCCTCCTCCACCTCCTCCTCCTCCTTCTCTCCTTCTTCTTCTTCTTCTTCTTCTTCTTCTTCTTCTTCTTCTTCTTCTTCTCCTTCTCCTTCTTCTCCTTCTTCTCCTCCTCCTCCTTCTCCTCCTTCTCCTTCTCTTCCTTCTCCTCCTCCTCCTTCTCCTTCTCCTTCTTCTTCTTCTCCCTCCTCCCCTCCTCCCCCCTCCTCCTCCTTTTGCCCTTCCTCCTCCTCCTTCTTCTTTTTCTTCTCCTTCCTCCTCCTCTCCTCCTCCTGCCACTTCTTCCCCTTCTTCTTCTTCTTCTTCTTCTCCTTCTCCTCCTTCTCCTTCTCCTTCTCCTTCTCCTTCTCCTTCTCCTTCTTCTTCTTCTTCTTCTTCTTCTTCTTCTTCTTCTTCTTCTTCTTCTCCTTCTCCTTCTTCTCCTTCTTCTCCTTCTTCTCCTTCTTCTTCTCCTCCTCCTTCTCCTCCTTCTCCTTCTCTTCCTTCTCCTCCTCCTTCTTCTCCTTCTCCTTCTTCTTCTTCTCCCTCTCCCCTCCTCCCTCCCCCCCTCCTCCTCCTTTTGCCCCTCCTCCTCCTCCTTCTTCTTTTTCTTCTCCTTCCTCCTCCTCTCCTCCTCCTGCCACTTCTTCCCCTTCTTCTTCTTCTTCTTCTTCTTCTTCTTCTCCTCCTCCTCCTCCTCCTCCTCCTCCTCCTCCTCCTTCTCCTTCTTCTTCTTCTTCTTCTTCCTCCTCCTCCTCCACCTCCTCCTCCTTCTCTTCTTCTTCTTCTTTTTCTCCTCCTCCTCCTTCTTCTTCTCCTTCTCCTTCTCCTCCTCCTCCTCCTTCCTCCTTCCTCCTCCTCCTCCTCCTCCCCCTTCCCCCTCCTCCTCCTCTTTCTCCCCCTCCCCCTGCCCTTGCCCCTCCCCCTCCCCCTCCTCCTCCTCCTCCTCCTCCTCCTCCTTCTTCTTCCCAGGGCACCAATCAATTGTGACTTGCAGGATATTGAATCTGGGATTTCGGAGCCTCAGGCATGAGTCTTTTTGCCTAACCATTATGTTATCTACCCCCGTCCCTCCTCTCCTCTCTCTCACTCTCATTTTTAAAAAATGGTATTTTCAAAGGTGTTGAGAATTTCTTTTAAAGTTTTTTTCTTTTTAAAATTTGTACACCATTTTTATTTTTGATTAATAGTGGTTTATAAGATTACAAGATTACAGGATATAGTTTCACTTCACACCATCACCAAAATTTTGTGTTCCTACCCTCCCAAAGCTAATCAGATGTTCTCACAAAGTCCAGAGCCAATTTGTTTACTTCTGCTTTTTTTTTTTTAATACGAGACAGAAATTAAGCAGGAAGGAAGAGTTGGAGAGGGAGAGAGAAAAAGAATTGCAGCACTGCTTCACTACTCATGAGGTTTGCTCCTGCAGGTAGCGAATGGGGGTTTGAACCTGGGTCCTTGCACATGGTAAAGTCTACTTTACCACTTGCGAAGTGACTCCCCCCTGTAGGTGGGGAGCTGGGGCCTTGAACCGGGATCCTTGCTTGGGTCGCTGTGCTTTGTACTGTGTGCACTTAATCAGGTGTGCTACTGCCCAGCCCCCTCAAAACTTTTTTTTTAAAAAAAACATATATATGTTTTAACTTGTAAAATGGAGGGTGGAGAGAGAACCGGAACATCTGTCTGGCACATGCAATGACAGAGATTGAATTCAGGACCATATGTTTGAGTCTAATGCTTTGTCCGCTATGCAACCTCCTTGATATATTTACAAAAATCAAACTTTTCAAAGTAAATTTATTGTTTACTTTGGAATACAGGAGGGTTAATTTCCCTTGGCAAAGAGGATACAGGAAGTTTTTTCTTTTTATTTCTATCAGAATATTTAAATTTTGAATAGTAAAGCTCTTCAGGATGAGTGTGGAATATCCTTTAATAACAGTCCTGTCTCTGATTCCTTGGATCAGTCATATGTAAGAGATGTTGAGTTTACTGTGGGTAGAACAAGTTTAAAAATATGCCAACTGTCCACCTGGGTTGAAACTATTAACTTATTTTATTTGGGTCCCTGTGTAATTGTGATAGAGGCATTGGTCCCTGGGGTCAGCTTTGCACTAAAGTCATTGCACAGCAAAACTTCCCCAAGGCTACATTTTTATGTTTCATTTTCAGACTGCTGGTGCCACAGGAGCAATTAAAATTTGTGAATAATGTCTGTTTCTCCCTTGATGAATAATGCGGATGGCCTGCAGTCTGTTCATATTCATGGCAAGGGACTTAACAGCCTATTGTGCTAGTAACAATGTGGATACAAATTATAAACATTTATCATCTCCAAAGTTTCATGCAATTTTCAAAGCAATATCAATCGAAACAGATGCTCCAGTCCCCCCACCCCCAATAAAGCAATCTTTAGATAATTTTTTCACATTCTCTGAAAATGTTTTGTCTCCTAGTAATTCTACTTAATATAGCAAATATTATTGATTTCTAATTCTTTAGATGGTTTATTTATTTATTTATTTTTGCTTCGGAGCTCAGTGCCTGCACTACGAATCCACTGCTCCTTGAGGTTATTTTTTTCCTTTTTTTTTCCCTTAAATATTTATTTATTCCCTTTTTGTTGCCCTTGTTGTAGTTATAATTGTTGTTGATGTCGTTGTTGTTGGATCAGACAGAGAGAAGTGGAGAGAGGAGGGGAAGACGGGGAGAGAAAGACAGACACCTGCAGACCTGCTTCACCACCTGTGAAATGACTCCACTGTAGGTGGGGAGCCGGGGGCTCGAACCGGGATCCTCACACTGGTCCTTGGGCTTTGCACTTAACCCTCTGTGCTACCGCCCGACTCTCTTTTTTTTTTTTTTTTTTTTCCATTTTGTTGCCCTTATTTATCATTGTAGTTGTTATTGCTGTGGGTGTTGTTGGATAGGTCAGAGAGAAGTCAAGAGAGGAAGGGAAGACAGTGAGGGGGAGGGAAAGATAGACACCTGAAGACCTGCTTCATTGCTTGTGAAGTGACCCCCTCCCACCACCGGTGGGGAGTCTGGGGCTCCAACCAGGATCCAGATGCCCACCGGTCCTTGCATTTTGGACCATGTGTGCTTAACACCCCTGTGCTACTGTTTGGCCCCCAATGCTTTATTGTTTTTAAAGAGATTCAAAAAAATTTTATTTATTTTTTAGTAGAGACAAAAATTGAGAGGGAGGAGGAGGTAGAGATGGAGAGAGACAGAGATACCTTCAGCTTTATTTCACCACTCATGATGATTTCCCCCTTCAGGTGGGGACCAGGAGCTTGAACCCAGGTCCTTGTGCACTGTAGTGTGTGTGTTTAACCAAGTGCACCACTGCCTGGTCCCCGATGCTTTATTGTTAAAGTATATCAAATCACTTCCCATATGCTGGAATATAGTAGTTTATAAGTATGTTCATTAGGAAGTAAATTACATATATGCTAGTGGGATGTCAGAAAATGTTTATGGGTGATTTTAGAACTTTTTTAAAATTAAAATTATTTATTAGATAGAGACAGAAATTGAGGGGGAGGATACAGAGAAAGAAAGATACCTGCAGCCTTGCTTTACCACTTGGGAAGCTTCTTCCCTGCAGATGGGGACAAGGGACTTGAACAGGGTGGGCACATGGTAAGATATGGACCCAACCAGATGTGCCACCACTTGGCCTCCAATCTGACAATTACTCTTTCTTTCTTACTTTATTTTTTCTCTTTTCTTTTTCTTTCCTTTCATCTTTCTCTCTCTTTCTTTCCTTCTTCCTTCCTTCCTTTCACCAGCATTATTACTGGGGCTTAGTACCTGCATGATGATTCCACCTGACCTGTCCTTGTGACCTTTTTGATTTTCTGCTCTTTTTCTTTAATAGATGGATACCTACACAACACACACACACACACACTTACACACACACATGATGTCTGCAGCACTGTTCCACCACTCATGAAGCTTTCCCCATGCAGCTTTCCCCTGACTTAAGCCTGGGCTTTTGTGTACCTGGTCCCTGACAATCTCACGATTTTACAGTTGATTTTATTTACTATTTATTTATTTATTATTAGTATTATTTTACTAGAGAACTGCTCAGCAATATGGGGAATTGAACCTGGAACTTTGGAGTCTCAAGAATGAGAGTGTCTTTGCATACTCATTGTACTATCTACCCCTAGTACAACTGATACTTCACTCATTAGAATCACTGATCTTACTAGGCATGTCTGAAGATCTGAAAGTCTTAAAATTAATGCCAGAAAGAAAAAAAGTTAATTTTACGAGGTGGCTGAAATGAACCAAGGTTTTTATACATGTACAATACTACTTTGGAAGAGGATGAAGAGAGGAATAGGCAGAGAGAGAGAAAGACCTTGGGTTGGATCTCTGACATAATGTGGGGACACTAAGGACAGAACCAAAGGAACTCTGTGGGTGGTAGAGTGTTGCTTTGGTGTTTCTCCCTCTTTACCTTTTCCTCTCTCTCTCTTTCTCTCTCTCTCCTCTCTCTCTCTCTCTCTCTCTCTCTCTCTCTCACACACACACACACACACACACACACACACACACACACACACACACACACACACACACACAATATAGACTAAAAATTGCACCAGGGAGGCAGCTCAGAAGTATTGCATAGGCACAAGGCCCTGGCTTCTTTACCAGGAGCAACATAAAAAATGCAAATGGGGGAGACTGGACATATACAAAAGTCAAGCACCCACAAACTCTGCAAGAAGAACCATGTCCAATGTGATTGACAAGTATTTCTGAGTTGTGTATTTCAGAAGACCACGGCTTATACTTGATTTGTTCTCATTAAAAATTCTGATCATAATGTTGATCTAGCTTTAGTTTTTAAGGTTTTTTTTTTCCAATTTTTTATTTGACCTCATGTAGAAATCCACCCACATGTTTTCCTTAGTTCCCAGCCCTTCTCCCACTGGAACCCTCAACACTTGCTTTCTGTAGCAGCAATGCTACCATGTAGACCAGACCTGTCTTCTGGATGGAAGCTCAGAGAAAACTCTAAATCCCTGAGGCAGCACTGGGCCTTTCTAATTTCTCTTCCCTGGATAGTTTGATTTCACCTTTAAGAGTCATACCCTTCTTGCTCCCCAGTCACTGTCCTAGAAATAAAACTCTAGGTTTCTGATGCTTCCCTACCATTTGGGCTGGCAGGCTGCTGAAGGGGAAAGCTGGGATGTCCTACTGATGGCAGAGTAGAAGTATGCTCACAGCTGGAATTCAGAACTCATTTTCTCATGTGGAACACTTGATATACTGTTAGGTAGGTTCTAAAGAACATTCAGAACTCTAGATGAGAATCATGATGGAGTTTTGCAAATATGGAGAGTTTCTAAACAAATGAAAATGGAAATACCTTTTGATCCAGCAATACTATTTTTATTATTATCTTTATTTATTTATTGGATAGAGACAGCCAGAAATCAAGAGGGAAGGGGGAGGGAGAGAGGAAGAGAGATACAGAGAAACACCTGCAGTACTACTTAATCATTCATGAAGCTTTCCCCTTATAGTTGGGGGCTGGGGGATTGAACCAGGTCCTTGCACATTCTAACATGTGACTCAACTAGGTACACCATCACCCAGCCCCCCAGCAATACTATTTTACAACATATATTCAGAGGATATGAAGTCATTAAATCAAAGGGATATATATATATATATATATATATATATATATATATATCCCCCTCTATTCATAGCTGCATTATTCTTTCTCTCTCTCTCTCTCTCTCTCTCTATATATATATATATATATATATATCCCTCTATGCATAACTACATTATTCACAATAGCCAAGGAGTAGAAACAACCTATGTGCTCATCAACTGATGACTAGATAAAGAAGCTATGGAACAGATATTCAATGGAGTATTACCCTGCAATTAAAAAAGATGATCGTGTGTCCTTGGGACAAAATGGACAGAACTGGAGGTGATTATGCTTAGTTAAGTAAGCAAGGAGGTAAAAGACAACTACTGGATGATTTCACTCACATGCATAGCATAGAGTATTGAAACTCTAACTTGAAAGAGAGAGAAAGAGAAAGAAGTAGGCAGACTCTTAGACTTTGTGAGAACTATTGTGGTTATCATTGAGGGTGTAAGGACACAGAACTTTGATGGTGGGTTCAGTGTGTAACTATGTAACTGTAACTTTATAATCTTGCAAACCACTACTAATTTTTTATGGAGTTTCTGAGGTCTCCTAGGTACCTATATGATCCTTTTAAAGTTGTTTCCTTTGGAAAGTAACTCTGAATTTTAAACAATTGACCACAAATTGCCTTTGTGTAAAGGGAGTCCCAGGAACACAGGCCTTTATTGTTTGTCTTCCATGAATTCAGACAGGCATCTATCTGACCTATCTACCCCTACACAGGCCCAAGATTTCTGAGATATCAGAGAAACTGGGAATACCTTTAGAATAAGCACCCCACAAGGAGACAATAGATCTGAGTGGGAAGAGAGTGAACATGAACTTGGTGCAAGTACCATGGCTAAGACAAGGAAAGCAGGAGGTCTGTGAGCCTTTATGAAGTTATAAATGAAGTGTTCAGGCCCTAGAACATGATGGCAGAGGAAGACCTGGGGGAAGAGGGGTTAGATTGTTATATGGAAAACTGAGAAATGTAACACATATATAAACTACTGTATTTTACTGTCAACTATAAATCATTAATCCCCCCAATAAAGAAGAAAAAAAATTTTTTTTACATTTCTTTTTTTTTATTGTTGTAGTTACTGTTGTTATTGATGTTGTCGTTGGATAGGACAGAGAGAAATGGTGAGAGGAGGGGAAGACGGGGGGGGGGGGAGAGAAAGACACCTGCAGACCTGCTTCAATGCTTGTGAATTGACTTCCCTACAGATGGGGAGCTGAGGGCTTGAACCTCGATCCTTACACCAGTCCTTGCACTTTATGCCATGTGCGCTTAACCCGCTGTGCTACTGCCTGACTCCCTAGGGAAAAAAATTATAAATGAACTGGAAGTCACTCTAAAGTAGTAGAAAGAATATAGGAATTCCATCAGTAGATATCTAAAGAACTAAAATCACAAATCCAAAAAGATCAATGCACACCTATGCTCACTACAACACTGCTTATAGTAGCTTAGATTTGGAAATAACCAACATGAGTGGATAAGGAAGTTGTATTATCTAAACACTATGATCTCACTCTTAGATGAAAACTACAGAACTAAAACAAGGGAACAAATTCTTATATAAACAATGCCCTCATTGTATGCCTGCAAATTTCAAGTTATGGGGTAGGAGGGATGACAATAAAAAAATTGAGGGAGGGTCACTGGCCTGTGGAAGAGGCACCTTGGTGCTGGGTGTGGTGTACTAACACACAGTAAGAACTCTGTAAGATGTCTGTGAATTTTCTTCTGCTGGACCCATTCTCCTTTCCAGAGTCAGAAAAGTCTGATATTTCATTATGTCTTTCATACGTAGGCTCAGAGAAGACAAGGGCAATAACATTTAACATTTGAATGTAAGTTATTTAAGGTCAAATCCTTCAGTTTCCACAAAAGGGATAATCACTTTTGTGAGGTGCCTAGCAACAGTTTGAGCAAGTCCCAGGAGTCTGCAACTTTTGGGGCAAAGAAAATTATAATTACAGAGTACAATTACAATGCTGAGGAAATCATGAATATTATAATTTATGCATCTATAAAATTGCCATTTTAGGGCTCAATGCAAGATACAAGCAGAAGACAAAAGGGAACAAGAAAGCCTTGGAACCAGATTTCTGGCTATAATAAATTAAGGCAGTCTGGGATTCTAATTTCTATTTCTCTCTATATATATATTTCTATTTGTTTTTGAATGTTTGCCTTACATTGGAGCTCATATATACAGAACTCTTCTGGTATTTCTATTTTATTTTTTTGCTCTCAAGATTCTTAGCTTTAATGTTTTTACTATGTTTATAATAAGACTTTTAGTTGATATTCTGATTGTGTTGATATGTAAGCCATCTTTTTTCCTGAAGGCCTTAGACACAGGTTACATTATGTTATCCTAGAATCTAGTATTCTTTTCACTGTGAAGTTTTTGCTCTTAGTTGACTTTTGCATAAAAGGGATTTTTTAACTTATCAGTAAAAATTTAGGGACACTACGAGTTAAAACTAAAAAAAGGGGAGTCGGGCTGTAGCGCAGTGGGCTAAGCGCAGGTGGCGCAAAGCACAAGGACCAGCATAAGGATCCCGGTTCGAACCCCGGCTCCCCACCTGCAGGGGAGTCGCTTCACAGGTGGTGAAGCAGGTCTGCAGGTGTCTATCTTTCTCTCCTCCTCTCTGTCTTCCCCTCCTCTCTCCATTTCTCTCTGTCCTATCCAACAGCGACAACAACAATAATAACCACAACAATAAAACAACAAGGGCAACAAAAGGGAATAAATAAATAAAATAAATATAAAAAAAAACTAAAAAAAGGCTTCACGATAGTTATGCTAAAAGACTTTCATGCCTGAGGCTCTGTGTTCCAACTTCACTGCCCAGCAACACCATAATCAAGAACCAATCAGAGTTCTGGGAAAAGTAAAACAAAACATACACACAGACATTTTGTCTGTTTGTTTCTCATCATTTCTTTCTTCTTCCTTGTGTTGCCTTTGTTTCTCATCTTCATATAGTAATAAGAGGGTAACAACAGTATCTATTCAGATTTCAAAACAGGAACAGAGTGGTATACATCATTAGATATACCAGTCAGAGGGCCAGGTGATGGCACACCTGGTGAAGTGCAAGGACCTGGGTTCGAGCTCTCTCTTTCCATACCTGAAGAGGGGAAGCTTCACAAGTGGTAAAGCAATTATGGTTGGTGTTTCTGTGTCCCTTTCCTCTCTCTGTCCTCTCAAATAAAGAAGTGTCTGTCGGGAGCAATAGATTCTTTGTACAGGCATGGAGCCCCAGCGAGAACCCTGGTAGCAATGAAAGAAAAGAGAGAAAGAAATCCCAGTCAATGGATATTATTGGTTTTTAGTGATTTTGTCCACCCTAAAGCAATCAACATGGCCATGATCTACTCAAGCCTAGTGGGGGAGGCATGGTAGGTAGCCCCTAGCCTGAAGGGTATAAACTTTCCAGAACCTCATGGACTGCCAATGTGAATGAATTGGTATAGATTTTTCAGAAATCCACTTATGGAGCTCTCAGGTACTCTTATTCACAATATCCTCTTTTAATTTTCATTTACTTATTTTTTTTATTGTCAACATGATTATTGCTGGGCTTGGTACCCACACAGTGACTCTACGCTCCTGCTGGCCATTAAAAAATGTTTTATTCATTTATTTTAATGAGAGTTACTGAAAGAAAGATACAGCGAGATATAGAAAGATACTAAACACTTCTCAGCTCTGGCTTACGGTGGGACTGGGGACTTAACTTAGCACCTCAGAACCTCAGTCATGAGGGTCCTTTTGCATAACCATTAGGCTATCTCACCAGCCTTGTAACCATTTTTTCCTCTTTTCCCCCTTTCTTTATTGGGGGTGGATGGGTGGGTGGGTGGGAGTTAAAGAGGAATAAATAGACACCTGAAGCACCTGTTTCATAGCTTGTGAAGCTCTCACCCTGCAGGTGGGGACCAGGGTCTTGAACCAGGGTCCTTGCATATAGTAATGTGTGCACTCAACCAGGTGCATTGTCACCTGGCCCAGACACTAACCAATCTTCTTTTTTAGAATATGTGTCTGGGGCCAGGTGGTGGTGCACCTGGTTAAGTGCACACATTATAGACTATGTTTCCTTCATTAAAAAAAATTATTATCTTTATTTATTGGATAGACATAGTCAGAAATAGAGAGGGTATGGAGAGATAAAGAGGGAGAAAGAAAGAGAGACACCTGCAGCCTTGCTCCACCACTTGCAAAGCTTTGCCCCTGCAGGTGGGGACCAGGGGCTTGAACTTGGGTCCTTATGCATTGTAATATGTGCACTCAACCAGGTGCATCACCACCTGGCCCCTGTTTCCTTCAATTTTGTGATGCCTCAGATCCCTCTCTTATCTCATCATTATCTTTTTGGCTATTAAATGTTCAAGTTTCTCAAAACTAAGCTTCAGTCACTCTTCTAAGTGGTCCCTAATCTAGGAAATTTTATTCATACACAAGGCTTTAATCACTACCTGAAAACCAAGGATTGAAGTTTCTTCTACAACCTAGAGAAAATATTGCATTCTAAACTTCTATTTCCAACTGTCCACTGACTTTCCTACTTGCTTGCCTTCACTGCACCTCAAACTCATATTCACATCTCCTATTCCCCCAAACAAATCTGTTTAGAGTATGGTGTTTTCTCTGGTCATAAATGGAACCACTGTCCCTCTAGACAGGCAAATCAGGAACCTAAGCATTACCTCCCCCCCCCCACACACACACTGTTTAGCTCATCTTCACAAAGCTCTCTGAAATTTGCTTTCCTGGTGGGTGTCTGTCTTTCATATCCTTCCCCTTCAGTTCTAGTTTAGCTCTAGTCAACCTTTGTTTATGTAAATGATTATTTTCAATCATCTGATTACTACATAGTTCTCGACTGATTTTCAATGTGTTTTTGTCTTCTTTCAATCTAATTTTGTAGTTAGAGGGCCTTTCCAAATTGTAAATTTGATGGTTTCCCAATTGGTCTTAGGTACAGAACCAAATTTCTACTACAATCTACAAAGCGTTGCTTACTTGGCTCTTTCTTAGCTTATCATACCCTTAACTCTCCATAGTCTCCCTCTTCCCTTAGACAGTCCACCATAGGAACTTTATTTCATTTTCTTGATGTAAATGATAGAATAATTGTCAGCCAAATACCTCTATATTCAAGTCACCAAAACCTCTGACTGCTAGTTTTCCTTGGTAAAAGGGACTTCATAAATGTGATTGAGTTAGGGAATTTGAGGTGAGAAGAGGAGCCTGGATTATCTGTAAGCCCCAATATAATCACAAGGGTCTATATTTTATTTTATATTTCAATGTGCCACTGGGGTATCACTGCTGAACAACTTCCCTGGGCTAAATTTTTTATTTATTATTTTAGAGAGAGGGAGAGAAAAACACACACAGAGAAGAGGTACCACTGTACCACTCTACCACCCAGAGAGCTTGTGTGGTGTAGCCCTTACCTGTGCTGCAGGTGTTCTAATCCAGAATCTTGTGCAAGGTAAGGGATGCACTCTATGAATGAGGTCACACCTAGCCCTATCAAGAGTCTTTAAAAGAGATGAGTGGGTGAGCTAAAGACAGAAAGGGAGATGTGATGATGGAGGAGGAGACTGACTTAAGAGATACAGATACTCTTTAGTAACTGGGAAAGAGCAGGGAACCAATCCCTCATTATAGCTTCCAGTAGGAATGCAGCTCTAGTGACATCTCAGCTCCAGAAGATAGTAGGCCTCAGTAGATAACCAATATAATCAATTTGTTTAAGCCATCGAGTGTGTGATAAATTATCTCAATAGTAAATGAATACACACTCTATTGAACAAAAATATCTTGAGCTTGTCCTTCCAGATTTATTCCCCACCCTTCTTTGTGCTATTCTATGTCCCTAGCCTGACCTGTGCATCAATCAGCTCTTTTATCTCCTGGTTCTGGTTGGAGTTGGCCTATAGGAGGTGTGCATGTGAGACTAGAGGGCATAAGGGAAGTGAAGTTAGGCTGTCATTTCCCCTAATGCTACCTCACTCAACCTCTCTGTGTTGGTTGCACCCACTGTACTGAAAACCAAAGCTCTTGTATAGTCTCTTTCTACTTACTGGCTACACGTTCTCATAACTGCTTTGTTCTTATGCCCAGTAATCTAGGAGTGTGTTAGTTAATGATTCCCTGCTGTTGTTAGCCTGAGTTATTCATACGCTATTCTGCTTGATTTTTCTTGCACTCTGGTTTCCTCTTGTTAAATGTCTCTTTATTAAACACTGCTAAAATTACCAGTTTGAAAGGGCCATCTGCTTCTCCACAGGATGCTGACTAATACAGTGCTCATTATTTCCCCTTCTGCCTCAGGGCCTTGGTATGTGCTTCTGCCTTGGCCAGGAAAGTCTTCCTTTCCATCTGTGCTCTCTTCCTGCATTAATCTTCAGCTTCTTAAATAGTACTTCCTCAAGCGAGTCTTTCCTTTCCCTAGTCAGAGCAGTTATTACACAACCTTACAGTACTTTGTGTCTTTATTGCACATCACTTTTCACAAGTATAGCTTTCTACTTATTTGGGAATTCATTTTTTTTTCTTCTAGCGCTATATGTAGATTCTAGCTACATGTGACTTTTGCGTCCCACTGCTTCAAGTTGACTTTTTCAGGTAGATAGACAGAGACAGAGATGGAGAGTGAGGAGGGGAAATAAAGCAGCGGTGATACTTCTTCCAGTGTGATGGGGACTGGGTTTGAACCACGTGTGTCTTTTTCACAGTGGGCCTGTAGCTAGCTTAGTTGACTAGTATAATTAATTCTAAACTAATTTCATTCTAGTTAATTTAAGCCTAAGAACTAAGAAAGTCATCAGAGAACTTTTAAGCCTGTTTGGAACTTGGACATGTGAATAAACTTTGTAACTGTGAAACATATAATTTTAAATATATTCAATATATAGATATTTCTGATAAAAGTTTACTGTCTGGATAGAGATAGATGGACTAAGTACAAAAAAACACTTTCAAAGACTTAGGAAAAAAGAATGCAGATTGTGTCATTAATGGTCTAGAGATATTTATTATATATTGAAATGATAATGTGTTGGCTGTAGAGTTGAATGAAATATACTAATAGAATAAATTTCACTTTTTTGTTTAATTTTTGTAAATATGACTACTAGAAAAGTCAGAATTACAGTGGTTCACATTGCTATTTATTTTGGAAAATGTACCTCCAGACATGAGGTTCAAGAAGGTTTCTCTGAGTCCAGCAGTTTACCAGTTGAGACACCACCTCCAGTCTGTTTCACCAACAAAAAGACAGCTGAAGGGAGAAGAAACTCCTCTAAGACTCACCAAATGCAACTGTCAGTCTCCATTGCTACTGTCCTCAGAATCTGGAGCATCGGGGGGATGCCCTGTGCTGATACCAGTGGACAGAGAACTAACGAAGAAACTCAGGAGAAGATCTAAACTTTGGTGGCCTAGTGGTGGGGCTGTGAGAGTCTCTTTGCAAAACCATTGGGTTATCTCTGCCCCACCCTGATTTATCTTTTGGTCAGGAGTCAGTGATGAAGCTAAGAAGCTTACTTATAGTTTAAAAACTCTCAGGTTCCCATAGCCTACAGAGAAGAAAAGAGGCTTTTGAGCCACTGAGCTCCAACTCAGGGATTAAAATACTATTGAAACAACTGTCAATCTCCACAACTATGAACCCTTTAATTACCTTACTTAGACACAAGTCAATCCAGGCAAGAGTGATCAGTAATTTGCAAAGTATTGAGAGAGGGAATAGCATCCTATATAAAATGGTTAAACCAACAAGAAGAAATACTGGAGAAATGAACCAGGACAAGAGTCCAGCTAAAGGCCCCCCAAAGGGTGAAGCACAAAATAAGGAGGTCAACATCCAAAAACTAGTTAAGGAAATAATCACAGGAGTGAGTAAAGAGTTTGAAAGAATTGTCATCAGAAATGCAGAAACAACAAATGAGATTCTGGAAGAAAACACTAGTTATCTCAAGGTTATTAGAGAGCTGAAAGCTGAAATAGCTGAGCTAAGAACATAACTAGCTGAACAAGCTAAAACAGTATCAGAACAGGGTAACAAAACAGATGAACTCCAGAAAACAGTAGAGGGGAGAGAGAATAGAATAAATGAGGCTGAAGACAGAATTAGCAAGATCGAGGATGAATTAGAGACAACCAAAAAAGAAGTAAGAGATCTCAAAAAGAGATTAAGAGATACTGAAAACAACAACAGAGACCTATGGGATGATTTCAAAAGAAATAATAATACACATTATTGGCTTACCAGAGGAAGAAAGAGAGGGAGGGGAAGAAAGAATTCTTCAGGACATAATAGCTAAGAACTTCTCTAGTGTAGACAACATAAAAGACCAAGGTTCAAGAAGCCCAGAGGGTCCCAAACAGAACTAACCCAGACTTAAAGACACCAAGACACATAATATTTAGAATGGAAAGGAATAAGGATAAAGAAAGGAAACTGAAGGCTGCAAGAGAAAAACAAAGAGTCACCTACAGAGGACAACCCATAAGATTAGCAGCAGACCTCTCCACACAAACACTACAGGCCAGAAAAAAATGGCAAGATATGTATCGAGTGCTCAATAAGAAAGGCTTTCAACCAAGACTACTGTAACCTGCGAGACTGTCATTCAGACTAGATGGAGGCATAAAAACCTTGTCAGAAAAGCAATAGTTGAAAGAATCAAATATCACCAAGCCTGCCCTTAAAGAAGTTCTGAAAGGTCTCATAAACAGTCAGACCACCATAAATATGCCATATATCAGAACATTCTAAAAACCTACAAGAATGGCATTGAAATATCTTCAATCTTTGATATCAATAAATGTAAATGGCCTGAATTCACCTTTTAAAAGGCACAGAGTAGGAAGATGGATCAGAAAACACAACCCAACTATATGCTGTGTTGTATGCTTTACATTGGGTTGTTCTAGCTCTCCCCCTGCCAAGAAAATTGGATCAGTCCTGCTAGTTTCACGGGCCCGCTTGGCCCCGCCCCAAGGAACTCCGAGAGGGTTCCAGAGTTCCAGAGTTAGAGAGTGCTTGGTGCCGCCGTGGGGGAAAGAGGCGGGAGAGTTCTGTTTGGTGATTGTTTGGTTTAGTTTATGAATCGTTGTTCCTGAATAAAGAAATACAGCTTCCCTGCCCAGCCGTATGTCTCTGGTTGTCTCTGTTACCCGCCCGTGAAGCTAGCCCGGCCAGCTGGAGCCTCCGAATTTTAACAACAATGCTGTCTACAGGAAACCCACCTAACTCAACAAGGCAAACACAGACTCAAAGTGAAAGGATGGAAAACTATCATATAAGCCAATGGCCCACAAAAAACGGCAGGAACAGCTATTCTCATATTTGATGCAATAGCCTATAAAATGAATAAAATTAAAAAAGATAGGGATGGACACTACTTAATGCTCAGAGGATCAGTCAGTCAAGAGGACTTAACAATTATTAACATCTATGCATCCAATGAGAAGCCATCTAAATACATCAAATATCTACTGAAAGAGCTACAGCAATATATTAACAGCAACATAGCCATAGTACGGAACTTCAGCACCTCACTCTCTCAACTTGACAGATCATCCAGGCAGAAAATCCATAAAGACATGAGGGAGCTAAATGAAGAGATAGATAAACTAGAACTACTAGACATTTTCAGAGTCATTCACCTCAAGAAACTGTAATACACATTTTAGTCAAGTCCACATGGGTCATTCTCAAGGATAGACCATATGTTAGGCCACAAAGACAGCATCAACAAGTTCAAAAGCATTGAAATCATCCCAAGCATCTTCTCAGACCACAGTGGAATGAAACTAACACTTAACAATCAACAAAAGATTAGTTAACAGTCCCAAAATGTGGAATCTCAACAGTATACTACTTAACAACTACTGGGTCAAAGAGGAAATAAAGGAAGAAATCAAAATGTTTTGAGAGTTCAATGAAAATGAAGACAGGAGCTAACAAACTATTTGGGAAACAGCTAAGGTAGTACTGAGAGGGAAGTTCATAGCCATATAAACACACATTAGGAAACAAGAAAAAGTACAAATAAAAAGCCTGATTGCACATCTTAAAGACCTAGAAAAACAAGAACAAAGGAACACTAAAGCAACCAGAAGGACAGAAATCACTAAAGTTAGGGCAGAAATCAGTAACATTGAAAATAAGAAAACCATATAAAAGATCAATGAAAGTAAATGTTGGTTCTTCGAAAGAGTGAACAAAATCAACAAACCACATGGTCATATCAATACATGCAGAGAAAGCCTTTGACAAAATACAACATCCCTTTATGATTAAAACATTACAAAAAATGAGAATAGATGGAAAATTCCTGAAGACAGTGGAGTCTATATATAGCAAACCTACAGCCAACATCATACTCAATGGTGAAAACTGGAAGCATTTTCCGTCAGATCAGATACTAAGCAGGGATGCCCACTATCACCATTACTATTCAACATAGTGTTGGAATTTCTTGCTGTAGCAATCAGGCAGGAGCAAGGAATTAAAGGGATACAGATTGGAAAAGAAGAAGTCAAACTCTCCCTATTTGTGGATTACATGATAGTATACATAGAAAAACCTAAGGAATCCAGCAAGAAGCTTTTGGAAATCATCAGGCAATACATTAAGGTGTCAGGCTACAAAATTAACATTCAAAAGTCAATGGCATTCCTCTATGCAAACACTAAGTTAGAAGAATATGAAATCCAGAAATCAGTTCCTTTTACTATAGCAACAAAAAAAAATAAAATATCTAGGAATAAACCTAACCAAATAAGTGAAAGACTTGTATACTGAAAATTATGATTCGCTACTGAAGGAAATTGAAAAAGACACGAAGGAGGGGAAAGATATTCCATGTTCATGGATTGGAAGAATTAACATCATCAAAATGAAAATACTACCCAGAGCCATCTACAAATTTAATGCTATCCCCATCAAAATCCCAACCACATTTTTAGGAGACTAGAACAAATGCCACAAATGTTTGTCTGGAACCAGAAAAGACCTAGAATTGCCAAACCAATCTTGAGAAGAAAGAACAGAACCGGAGGCATCATACTCCCAGATCTACGACTGTATTATAGGGCCATTGTCATCAAAACTGCTTGGTACTGGAACATGAATAGACACACTGACCAGTGGAATAGAATTGAGAGCCCAGAAGTAAGCCGCCACACCTATGGACATCTAATCTTTGACAAAGGTGCCCAGACTATTAAATGGAGAAAGCAGAGTCTCTTCAACAAATGATGTTGGAAAAAATGGGTTGAAATATGCAGAAGAATGAAACTGAACCACTTTATTTCACTAAATACAAAAGTAAATTCCAAGTGGATCAAAGACTTGGATTATAGACCAGAAACTATCAGATACTTAAAGGAAAATATTGGCAGAACTCTTTTCTGCATAAATTTTAAAGACATCTTCAATGAAGCAAATCCAATTACAGAGAAGACTAAGGCATGTATAAACCTATGGGACTACATCAAATTTCAAAGCTTCTGCACAGCAAACAAACCACTACCCAAACCAAGAGACCCTTTACAGAATGGGAGAAGATCTTTACATGCCATACATCAGACAAGAGGCTAATAACCAAAATATATAAAGAACTTCCCAACCTCAACCACATATAACCTCATCCAAAAATGTGGAGAGGACATGGACAGAATATTCACCACAGATCTAAGTGGCCAAGAAACACATGAAAAAAATGCTCCAAGTCTTTGATTGTCAGAGAAATGCAAATAAAGACAATAGTGAGTTACCACTCCACTCCTGTGAGAATGTCATACATCAGAAAAGGTAACAGCAGCAAATGCTGGAGAGGTTGTGGGGTCAAAGGAACCCTCCTGCACTCCTGGTGGAAATGTCAATTGGTCCACCTTCTGTGGAGAACAGTCTGGAGAACTCTCAGAAGGCTAGAAATGGGCCTACCCTATGATCCTGCAATTCTTCTCGGGATATATCCTAAGGAACCCCACACACCTATCCAAAAAGATCTGTGTACACATATGTTCTTAGCAGCACAATCTGTAATAGCCAAAACCTGGAAGCAACCCAGGTGTCCAACAACAGATGAGTGTCTGAGCAAGTTGTGGTATATATACACAATGGAATACTACTCAGCTACAAAAAAAATGGTGACTTCACCATTTTCAGCCAATCTTGGATGGACCTTGAAAAATTCATGTTAAGTGAAATAAGTCAGCAACAGACGGATGAATATGGGATGATCTCACTCTCAGGCAGAAGTTGAAAAGCAAGATTAGAAGAGAAAACACAAGTAGAACCTGAACTGGAATTGGCGTATTGCACCAAAGTAAAAGACTCTGTGATGGGTGGGGGCGGGGGGAGAATACGGGTCCGAGAAGGATGACAGAGGACCTAGTGGGGGTTGTATTATTATATGGAAAACTGAGAAACGTTATGCATATACAAACTATTGTATTTTCTGTTGAATGTAAAACATTAATTTCCCAGTAAAGAAATTATAAAAACATAAAAAACAAAGGAGAAAAAAGAGGGTTTTTCTTTCTCTCTTTCTTTCCTTCTTTCTTTTTTGCTTTTTTCTTTCTTTCTTTATCTCATTTATTAGTGATTTAATGTTGATTTATAAAATTACAAGAGAATAGGGGTACAACTTCACACTGTTACCACCACCAGATTTCTTAACCCCTAATCCCTTCATTGTAAGCTACAGTAGTTCTCCCGAGGTTGCAGATCTGGGTTACCTATTATTTCTACAACTATCTGTCTATATTTGTATATATTTGCCATTTTTTAAGGGTTACATCTTCTTTTCCTTTCCAAGTCACACATACACTTATTACTGCATCTAAATGTCACTTCTTTTTTCCTCTTCTCTCTTTGGGTCCTGATGGAGTTGGAGTTCAGAGCTCTCTGGTCATTTGCCCCCTATCATTTCTCCTCCACTGGGATTATGAACCAAAATTATTTTTGGGGTGCAGAAGATGGGAGTTCTTGCCTCTGTAATTGCTTCTTCTCTGGACATGAGCATTGGCAGGTTGATTCATATCCCCAGTCTGTTTCTGTCTTTCCCTAGTCTGGCAGGGCTCGAAGAGGTGAACATGCTGGTGAGGTTGCCTGCCCAGGGAGGTCAAAATGGAATCATGATAGCATCTGCAACTTGTTGACTGACTGAAAGGTAGCAAGATACAAAGCAGAACAAACTGATTAATGAACAGGAAACAAAAAGTATGAGTAGAGCAGATGAGATTAGGGATCTTAGGGTGGAAAGAAGCTAGGAAGCCCAATCTAGGCATGCTCCTAGGTACCCATGATTATTGTAGTTTTTGCCAGAGTTTGATAGTTAACGTGGAATTGGACAAAAATATTGACTGAGAAAACGGTGTCAGAGTAGAGAAAAGGACTAGAATGTTGGATTAGGGCAAAGAGTAGCTCCAAATCTTGGGGGAAAAAAAATCTATGAATAAAATTAACTGCTGACCCCATCTACCTGACCCAGGGCCCATATATATTTATATTTAGCACAGGAGTCTGTGTAAACTCTGAATCCTTATCAGTCTGAGCTCATAGTTCATGGTGATAGCTGGGATCATTTCAGGACCAGTCTTCCTCTAGTGGCAGAGTATGTTGACCTAGCTGCTTTATGTGAAGGCAAGGTCTTGGTGAAGCCCACAAGAGGGCTTATGATGGCATTTCTGATGGAAGTCATCAGTGATGGTGGAAAAAGGGATCTATTGAAGTCTAGGCCCATTACATTTGTGTGGGAATCCAAGGATTTCTTGACTAGGGCCCCAGATGATGGTTTGGTCTGATATTGACCAAAAGAACCGTTATTAAGCAAGCCATCCCAAGAGGATAGTTTTCTTATCCTGATATACTTGTCTACACTACCTGGTAGACATCTCACAGATATTTAATGTGTGAGTGAATGAATGGAAAAGTTTGTGCAGGGGCCAGGTGGTGGTGCACCTGGTTGAGCACATATGTTATAATGCTCAAGGACCTGGGTTCAAGCCCCTCCCTAGTCCCTTCACCTGCAAGGGAAAAGCTTTACAGATGGTGAAGCAGTGCTGTAGGTGTCTCTCTGTGTTTCACTTTCTCTACAGTCCCCTTCCTCTCAATTTCTGGCTATCTCTATCAAATAAAGAATAAAAATATTAAAAAGAAGCAAATGTTTTTTTTTTTTAAAGAAAAGTGTGTGCATTTCCAGTAATGCAGAGTAGACTTAAGAAGCACTGTGCCTTGACCTTTAAGATTTCTACTATGCATCATTACACTTCTTAATAGTCACAGTTTAAGAAAAAGAAAAAAAAAAAAAGAAAAAAGGAAACACTGTATGATCCAGCACACCACTCCTAGATATTTATCCAAAGGACATGCAAACATTAACTTGAATTGGCCTTTGCACCCCTATGTTTATGTCAGCATTATTCACAAAGATCCAAACAGGGAGCAAGCCCAAATGCCCACTGACAAACAATGTATAAAAAATCCTTAGTAAGGTGGGGGGTAGTATGTGGGGGCATGAGAGGACTTGCATGAGAGGACCAGGTTGGATCCCTGGCACCTCAGACTGCTGGAAATGAGCAGTGCCCTGACTTTTCTCATGAATATAAATACATCTTAAAATACTTTAAAAAGAAATTGTGGATTATATATCCAGTGGATTACTATCCAATGGACATCTACCATGAAAGAGATAAAATCATATCTTCTGAGAAAATAAATGGACTTTGAAATGGCGATGCAAAGTGAAGGAAATCAGACTGAAAGAAAAATTGCTGGAAGGTTTCACTCAGATGCAGAATTCTACACATGTATACCAAACGAACTGGCCCAAACAACAATGTTACCTCTTAGACTGAGTGGAAACTGGTGGCTGTGGCGGGGAAGGAGAAAGGTGGGGAAGAACGGATGTTGGGGTCCTTTCGACAGATGACAGTAGAACTTTGCTGGTGGAGGCAGTTGAGTCTTCTATACATTAGAGGTATGAAAAGCTCTTTCCCTGAATGTATGTTTATTTATTTATTTATTATTATTTTTACCAGAGCATTGCTCGGCTTTGGTTTATGGTGGTGCAAGAGATTGAACCTGGGACCTGAGAGCCTTGGGCATGAGAGTCTTTCTGTATAATCATCATGCTACCTCCCTCACCCCATCCTTGAAATTCTATACTACTGTAGACAATGATAAATTTAAAACAAAATTAAAAGGACTTAATTTTTTTCTTTTATTGGGGGGGTGTTGATAGTTCACAGTACAGTTGTTGACAGATGGGTAAGATTTCTTGTCTCACCGTGATAGGTGTCTGCAAAACACTCTCACCCCCAGCCTACTTTTTTTTTTTAATATTTATTTTATTTACTTATTCCCTTTTGTTGCCCTTTTTTTTTTATTGTTGTAGTTATCATGTTATCGTCATTGTTGGATAAGACAGAGAGAAATGGAGAGAGGAGGGGAAGACAGAGAGGGGGAGAGAAAGATAGACATCTGCAGACCTGCTTCGCCGCCTGTGAAGCGACTCCCCTGCTGGTGGGGAGCCAGAGGTTCGAACTGGGATCCTTACTGGGTCCTAGCGCTTTGAGGCACGTGCGCTTAACCCGTTGTGCTACCCGACTTCCCCCTGCCTACATTCTTTTCCTCCATCATGCACCGGGAACCTGAAGTTCCCCCTCCCCCCTCCCTTCCATACCCAGAGTTCTTTGCAACACACCAAACCCAGAGCAAGTTATACTTTGTGTTTTCCCTTTTTGTTCTTATTTCTTATGTTCAGCCCATGACTGAGAACATCCCATATTCACCTTTCTCTTTCTGGTTTATCTCACTTAATACATTTCTTTCAAGTTCCTCCAAGATGAGGTGAAGAAGGTAGGGAGAGAATATGGATAGAATATTTACCAAAGAGTCAAATTTTTAGCAACTACAGTGGTAAAACTTGTAAGCTGAACATTGGTGCAGCAAGCCTCTGTCTCCAGGAGCTTAAGCTGCCTATAGTCGGGGTGGGGGTGGGGCTGGGGGGTGGGGGTGGGGGGGAGGTGTTGCAATAGCCTTATTGTCTAAACACAGGCAAGCCAGATCTTATCTGGTGATGGAGAAGGGTGCTGTTGGTAGTGATAGAGGAGACTGGAGTCCTAGGCAGGAAGGTGGTTTTCACAGAAGAAAGTGAGAGCCAGCTGTGCCCCTAAGTATCCTGGCACTCACAGCTAAGAGTGAGCCAGGGCTGCTTTTGACAACCATGTGTCCTTCCCACAATACCCGTGTTTCCTTTCTTTTTTTCATTTATTTATTTATTATTGGATAGAGACAGAGAGAAATTGAGAGGGGAGAGGGAGAGAGAGAGAGAGAGAGATACCTGCAGCTCTGCAGGTGGGGGACCAGGGGCTTTCCCCCTGCAGGTGGGGACCAGGGACTTGAACCCAGGTCCTTGTGCACTATAGTGTGTGTGCTTAACCAGGTGCACCAACCCCTGGCCCCCTTCGTGTTTCCTTTCTGTGGCTCTTGACCTTTTTCCCCGCCAACAGGACTATCTCAGTCATTTTACTTTAATGTCACCCAATTGGGCATGTGCTACTCAAATTGAGGCCGCTTAATTGGGAGAGACAAACAGATCGCCTGAGATTATACATACATACATACATACATACATATATATATATATATATATATATTCTTTCAAAGCCATTTATAAATTTTATTAGTGATTTGATAAGGATTAACAAGATTGCAGAATAACAGGGTTACAATTAAACACAATTCCTTCCACCAGAGTTTCATATCCCATCCCCTCCATTGGAAGGTTCCCTATTCTTCATCCCTCTGGGAGTACGGACCACAATTCTTTATGGGATGCAGAAGGTGGGAAGTCTGGCTTCTGTAATTGCTTCTCGACTGAACATGGGCTTGGCAGGTTGATTGATATTCCCAGTCTGATTTTATCTTTCCCTAGTGGGGCAGGGCTCTGGGGAAGTGAAGTTCTAGGACATATTGGTGAGGTTGTCAGACAGGGAGGTCAGGATGGAATCATGGCAGTGTCTGCAACTTGTTGGCTGAAAGGCAGTAAGATACAAAGCAGGACAAATTGTTTAATAAACAGGAACCTAAAGGTAAGAATAGAGAAGATGAAACTAAGCATCTTCATGTGGGAAGAAGAAAGGAGGTCTATTTTAGTTATATTCCAAGGGGCACATGATTTCAGTAATTTTTGCCTGAGCCTGATAGCTAACATGCAAGTGAGATAAAAGTATTGTCTTGGAAGATGATGTCAGAGTTGAGAATAGGACTAAAAGCTGAATCAGGACAGAGAGTAGCTCCCAAATATGAGGAAAATATATAAAAACCATTAACTATAAACCCCATCAATCTGACCTAGGACCCATATCTATTCATAGGAGGCTGTGTAACCTCTGAGTCCCTATCAGTCTGAGCTTATAGTCTGTGGTCACAGCAAAGAACATTCTAGGCTGCACTCCTTTCAGGACCCATCTTCCTTGAGTGTCGGAGTGTGTTGACCCAGCCTTGCTTCAGAGAGTGGGACAGTTGCTACCATTGCTGTTCTTCATTGAGGGCAAGGTCCTGTAGAGGCCCACAAGAAGGCTTAGGATGTTGTTCCTGATGAAGATGACCATTGATGGTGGAGGGAGGGATCTATTAGAGGTCTAGGCTCATCATATTTATGTGGGAATTCAAGGATTCCCCGGATAGAGTCCCAGATGATGGGGTGGCCTGGTAGTGACCAAAAAGGTATCAGTATCTTGCCCTTATCCAGCCTTTGTGGTCCTTACTTTAGCTGACATGGTTAGACTTAAAAATGATTGAGGGCCATGAAGTAGGGGGTAGGAGAGGAGGGTATCTAGGTCTAAGTAGAAAATATTTTGATTAAGTACTTTATGGTTTCTTTTATAGGTCTTTCTACTTACTTGCTGTACTTATTGAGTCTAAGTCTACTTACTGTACTTTTAGTTTACTTTTACTTTAAGTACTTTTACTTCAAGGTATACATTTTAGTTTTACTTTAAGGTATACATTTCCCCCTAACTTATGAATACATGTGCTCATATACTCTATTCCTTAGGCCTGACCTATATGGAAGTTCTGTAACATTGTTAGGAAGTGCACCATTTGAACTTGGGAGTCCCATGTGTTAGGAAAGGTCTCACCAGAGTATTGGAGCTGGAGGGTTGACATCTCAGGCTTGGTGTCTCTGGACACAGTCTGAAGTGAAACATGACATGGTGGCATTGGTTGCATTGATTTGGTTGATCAAAGCCATTTTATGTATTTGTGATTAATAATGGGTTAAAATATTGTTAAGATTACAGGGTATAGCTGTACATTGCACCTACCACCAAAGTCCTATGCCCTCACCCTCCTAAGGATAGACACTATAGTTCTCACAAAATTTTAGAGACTGCTTGCCTTTTTTATTTATGTATTTTTTACTGCCACCATGATTATCACTGGGGCTTGTTATCTGCACAATGAATCCTCTGCTCCTGGTGGCCATCCCCCCTCCCCATTTTTTATCTTTATTTGATAGGGCAGAGAGAAAGTAAGAGAAGAGGGGTCAATAGAGAGAAAGGGAGACAAACACCAACAGTACTTGCTTCACGGATCCTGAAGCTTCCTCCCCACAAGTGGGGACCTGGGACTTGAACCTGGGCTATTGCATGTGGTATGAAGTGTGTGCTTAAGCAAGTGTGCCACCACCTGACCTACTTGCCAGTTGTCTTTCACTTCTTATTTTACTAAGCATAATCACCTGCTGTTTCATTCATTTGGTCGCAAAGTACACAATATCACCTTTTCTGATTGCAAAGTAGTATTCCATGCAGTATATATTCCATAATTTAGCCAGTCATTTCTCAGTGGGCCACTTCCACTGTTTGGCTATTGTGAATAATGCAGCTATGAACATAGGTGCATATGTCCCTTTGAATTAGAGTTTGCATGTCCTTTGGATGAATGCCTAAGAGTGGTATTGCTGGGTCATAAGGTAAATCTATTTTTATTTGTTCAAGGACTCCATGCAGTCTTCCCAAGGGGCTGCACCAGTTTGCACTCCCACCAGCAGTGGAGCAGAGTCTCATGTGTACCCGTTGAGAGGAGCTGCTCTGTGTTCTCAAGTCTACTGAATTTCAAATCACACATCCTCTCCTTCTTAGCCCCAAGCATGTCTCAACTTGCAAACATTTCCCCCCCCCCCCCCCCCAGGTAGCTTATCTCTCCTCTCTTTCTGGCCTCACTTCCTGGAGGAGAAATGCTTCTGGATCTAGGCAAGTGATTCCCTATCTTTCTGATGCAGGTCCCAGGGATGTTCACTCTGCCTGTCCAACCAGTAATGCTGTGAGGTCTGAGTCATGTGGAGTTTGGGTAGGAGATTTCTTCCTCCCCTGCTCAGCCCTGCTGCTTGGCCATCTCCCTGCATGCTTCACAGATCTCCCGCAGACCAAATCCAGCAGCTTATTTTCATTCATTCCATCTTTACACTTCCTCTAGAGCGATGACCTACTTAAGTTAAAGGGAAATACAAAAACTCCCCCGAGGAGATTTGCTGACAGCTGCTTCCTGGGCAGAATTAGGTTGGGCATGTGTCTGGGAGAGCTCTAAGAATCTTTCTGGCTGGGCATGGCAGGGGGAAAGATGGGACAGAAGGTTAAAAAAAAAAAAAGGTGTCAGACAAGCATTCATGGGGAAGCATTGGGGACTGACTGATGATGACAAGGAGGGCTGTATAGCACTGAGTTTCTCCAGGGCAGACCTCAGCTGAAAGCCCGCCTTCTGTTTAGTGCCTTATGCCCATTCTCTCTTCACAAGTTCAACCCCTAAGATCACAGATCTAAAGAATATCAGAGCAAGCTAGAGACAATAGGGCCTAACCATTATTAGGATAAGACATATTTTTGGTAGGCAGTAAATGACACACAGTTTGGAAGATAATTTAGGGACAGAAAATGACAGATGGAAACAGTTTTATACTAAGAGCTGGAACATTTGAATTTGTATCTTGAATTTGTCTGAAACTGGCATATGGTAAGCAAGTAATCTGAAGCCCTCTAACCTCACCTTTTGTAATTTATAAAATGTATTCTTTAGATTTTAAAGTTGGTCACTACAATGCCACCATTCAACTTTTAAATATCTCTGAGAGCACAACATGGTTGACCTTTGACTGAGCTAATTATCTCTTTTTAAAATATTTTTAAAATATTTATTTTATTTATTTATTCCCTTTTGTTGCCCTTGTTGTTTTATTGTTGTAGTTATTATTGTTGTTATCGTTGTTGGATACGACATAGAGAAATGGAGAGAGGAGGGGGAAGACAAAGAGGAGGAGAGAAAGATAGACTCCTGCAGACCTGTTTCAACACTTGTGAAGCGACTCCCCTGCAGGTGGGAGCCAGGGCTCGAACCGGGATCCTTATGCCGGACCTTGCGCTTTGCACCACCTGTGCTTAACCCACTGCGCTACAGCCTGATTCCCTTTTTTTTAAAGTAAAACTAATGTAGTAGGACAGCTACTACATTATTTTATTGTTTTATTCTTGTCTTTGTTTTGATGGAGGCAGCACGGCCAAAAGATGGGGCACAGAAGAAATAAAAAATCCAAATAAGCCCCAAATCAGACAACTGGCATCTGAATGGGAGGTCTTTGATTAGCTGTGGAATATAGCAACCCATTGGCACCCCTGATATGCAGCACAGGCCTCACCAATCCCATGGGGCAATCTGTTCCTTATCTATTTGTCTGGTTTGTGGCAGGACCAGCTACCTCCATGAATAACAGCCCAGGGACTCCTGGCTGAGCTCTAATGTGCGCTTGGCACGCTCGCTCACACCATTCAACTATTGTGGCGTGAATGCTGTGGCCACTGAATAGTTCTTGATGCTAAATCCTACAATAAACCAGCTGCTGCTTATTAGAAGGAGCATCAAAACTAGTTATGGCAGATAAGCCTACTCTTAGGTTGGATTTAATCTGAAATGTTTATTATTACATAAACATTCTGGGGGCCAGGCAGTGGTGCACCTGGTTAATCACACATGTTACCATGTGCAAGGACCTGGATCTGAGCCCCTGCTCTCTAACTATGGCAGAGGTGGGGTGGAGAAGCTTCACAAGTGGTGAAGCAAGTCCTACAGGTGTCTCTCTCCCTCTCCATCTCCTCTTTCAACTTCTTTTCATCCTATCACGAAAGAAAGAAAGGAAGAGAGAAAGAAAGAAAGAAAGAAAGAAAGAAAGAAAGAAAGAAAGAAAGAACCTACCAGGAGTGATGGAGTCATTGTGCTAGCATCTAATCCCAGCAACCCTGGTGGCAAAAAGAAAAAAAAGAAAAGAAAAATTAAAAAAAAAAAAGTTAATGGCTGATGGAATAGCTCACTTGGATAGTGTGCTGCTCTACCATGTGCACGACCCAGGTTTCTGTGTGTTTCTCTGGCTTCTCTACCTAAAAATAATTTTAAAACAAGTTAAAAGATACTATGAATATGAATCTAATACCATGTAATGTAAAGCTGTAAATACAATTTTAATTTAAAACTCAAGATAGCACTAGAGGGATAGCTCATCAGATAAGACACCTGTCCTACCGTGCACAGGCTAGGCTCATCCCTGACACCACATGCAGTGCCGCAGCACCAGAGGCAGCTCTGCATATATATATATAAATGGAGTTGTGCGGGCATGAGATGAGGCCCTGGCTCATTAAAAACAATTAAGAAATAAACCCATGACAGCCACCTTTATTTAGCTCTATTCCAAATTCTAGGAAATTGAAATTGGAATTGAAAATTGAGGTCTCTGAGGAAGACAGCAGCCCTTGATGAGTTACAGTTCTTTCTGTTTTGCTGTAGCATAACTAGAGTTAAATATTTGGGTGTGTACTTGCTCCCCTCTTCTTCATTTCCTTTTCACATTGGTAGCCTAGTTGTCACAGTTCTGTTTCCTTGGGGATCATTCTCTATCCCTGCACATAGAGTGCCTAATCCCACTTTTCACTGGCCATAGTATTTATTCTCCTTCAGTAGATGTTACTTAGCTTATTTACACAGCAGTTAGGTTAGTAATCTTTTGCTGGGAGAAACAGTACTGTCCCAGACAAACTGGCACAGAAATGATTTTGCATGTATGTAACCAGGACAGTTAGAGAAGATGTTCTTATAAGCAGAATGGTTGGGGCGAAGAGAATGTGCATTTGGTGTCTAACAGTGCAAATCATCCTCCATGGAAAATAGATCCACTTTAACCTAGAAATAATGTGCAGTACTATTTGGTTAAACTTCTTACTTTTTGTCTTTTTGATAGATAAATCATAGCCGCGTGCACTTTCCTTTGTGTGGAGTGGCTGAAGATCTTTTCATATGTTCAGCAAACATCTGTATCCAGTTTTTAGAAGTTTGCATTGTTAATGTCCCCTGGGCCTTGTGAATCTCAGGATAAGTCCAGTTTGCTGAGTCAGTAGTTTCCTGCCAATAGAGAGGACCTCAGCCTTTCTGCACCTTAATGATGCTTATTGAATTGATTGGCCAAGGGCTGGGGAGACATAATAGTTATGCAAGACTTTCATGCCTGAGGCTTGGAGGTCCTAGGTTCAATCCCCAGTGTATCATCATAAGTCAGAGTTGAGCAGTACTTTTTGTCTCTCCCACTTTCTTTCTCTAGAAGTAATATTCATCTTTAAAATATTGATTATGCAACACTTCACTTTTGCTTTTCTTCCTGCAGCAAAATCCTCCACAGAAGAGATAGGGTGGACCAAAAGTGTGCTGCTTAGTCCTCAGCAGACTGTAAGCCCAGGGCTGTGGACGCAGTAGTCTTTTCTTTGTGGGTTTTTCTGAACGTGGAGTTTAGTAACTTCAGAGGCCTCAGACCAGCACAAAATCCTCTGGACAAATGACCTCACCAATGGAACCCCACCTTTCCAGAGCCCTGCCCTACTAGGGAAAGATAGGAACAGGCTGGGAGTACGGTTTGACCTGCCAATGCCCATGTCCAACAGAGAACCAATTATAGAAGCCTGACCTTCCACCTTCTGCACCCCATAATGATCCTAGCAGGGTCCATGCTCTCAGAGGGCTAAAGGATAGGAAAGCTTCCAATGGAGGGGATGAGATACAGAACTCTGGTGGTGGGAATTGTGTGGAGTTGTATCCCTCTTATCCTATGGTCTTGTCGATCATTATTAAATCAATAAAATAAAATGAAATGAAAAAGTCCACTGTGTTCTGTCTCACCAGCTCCCCTGAGCTCTCAGGACTCTCCAAAGCAAACCCATACTGTACAAGCAGACAAGTTTTAGGGTTTAGACTAACATAGTTTCCTGAGAGCTGACTGACAGTGTCTCCCGGACTCCACCATCTCTGCTGGCTCAGTCTCTGTGCCTTGTTTGTAAGAACTTCTGTTCTGAACATGGTGTTTGTCCTTCCTTGTGGCTCCCCCTTCCCACCTCCCGGGACTTTAAAGCTCAGTTCAAGGCTACCTCCCTGGGAGGCGTCCTGCCTCCTGAGGCCAAGCCCTCCTGTGTGCACCCACAGCAATGCTTCTATCTTTTGAAGCCTTGTCTTATTTAGTCTATGCCTGTTTTCTTATTTATCTTTCCCCACATTTGCTAAACTAGTTACCACTATACACCAAGCTTTTTCAGTGGCGTCCCACAGTAAGCCTTGATACATATCTGTTGATTGAATGATTACAGAGAATTGAGGGGCCACATCAGAGTCTCCTGGGTAGAATTTTCAAAAGATACATCACTTGAGTCACCCCTGGACAGACATTCTCTCTGGACTAGGGGTTGTGGACTTGTCTTTTGAGAAAAGAAAACATGTTTTTTAAAAAAATGTAAGATATATATGTATAAATATTTCCAACCAGGGTTATTGCTGGGGGTCGGTGCCAGCACAATGTACTCTACTCTTTCTGGTGGCCTCCCTCCATTTATTTCTTCTCTGATAGAGACAGAGATAGAGAAAGGGAGAGAAAAAGAGAGACACTTGCAATACTGCTTGACTGCTCACAAAGCTCTCCCCCTGCAGGTGGGTACCTGGATAATTTAGCTTGGTAATGTGTCTCTCCTCCAGGTGCACCATCCACCAGAACTCTCCTCCCTCACCCCCCATGGTTTTGAGGCTCATTCATATGTGGGTCAGAATCACTGATAAAACTCAACCTATCCTACTGCTCTTTCTGAAGCCAGAGAAATGAAGTGACTTTTTTCAGTGCCACACAGAAATGAACTAAGTATCCAAATGTCCTTGAATTCAATTGTCTTTTCTTCTACATTCCCAAGGGAGACAGAGATGTCTCGGGAAGAAGAGATTAGCTGTGAGGCTTTAAACAAAATATCAGTATGATATAAAACTTCTGTTTCTTCAGCAACAATTATCAGTAGTGAGGATAGACTCCGTATTTGCAAGTGGCAGTTTTATCCACTCCCCAGCAACACTCCTTGGTTGGGGGAATGACTCAGCCCCATCATCTCTGCCTCTTTGTCTATAAGAAAGGGTTAGATTGTTGCAGGAGCGAAATCAAACATTTAGTCTACTGATCCCATTTCAGAGAAAAGGAAACTGAGGCTTGGATAGAGACCATTCTAGTTGTTTTAGTCAATTCATGGAAAAAACAAGGTCTGTGATCTGGTTTTCTGACCCTTTGCCAAATATAACACTAAGTATTACTAGATAATCTAGATAACTGGGCCCAAATTGGGAAAATAACTTACTGATTCATCAGGAGTCCCTAAAGTGTCCTAATCAGCCCAGTCCTTGCCCCCTAGTCTGACCTGTGATCCCTTTAAAACATCCTTCCACATGTCTCCATTGATTTATTCTAAGCTCAGTACCCATCAGAGCCTTCATGTCACCATAGAGACTTATGACACTTTCTTGTTTTTTTTTTTTTTTTTTTTGGTTCTGGAGTTAAAACCCAGGGCCTCATACATGGGAGGCATGCATGCACTTTACCACTGAGCTGCCTCCCCTAGCCAATTTTCAATTTCTTTTTTTCTTCTCCTCCCCTTTCCTCCTCTCCCCTTTTCTTCCTCCCTCCTCTCCCCTCCCCTCCCCTCCACTCCCCTCTTTTCCCCTCTCTGGCTTTCTTTTTAAACAAATTTTATTTATAAACTGGAAATACTGATAAGACGATAGGATAAGAGGGGTACAATTCCTACCACCAGAGTTCTGTATCCCATCCCCTCTCTTGATAACTTTCCTATTCTTTATCCCTTTGGGAGTGTGGACCCAGGATCATTATGGGGTGCGGAAGGTGGAAGGTGTGGCTTCTGTAGCTGCTTCCTCACTGAACATGGGCATTGGCAGGTCAATCCATACTCCTAGCTTGTCTCTCTCTTTCTCTAGTGGGAGAGGGCTCTGGGGAGGTGGGGTTCCAGGACACATTGGTGGGGTCGTCTGTCCAGAGAAGTCAGGTTGGCATCATGTTAGCTTCATGGAACCTGGTGGCTGGAAAAAAAAGTTGAGATATAAAGTAGAACAAATTGTTGACTAATCATGAACCTAAAGGCAAGAATATTGCAGATGAAAATTTGGGGTTTGCTTTGGAAAAAGCTAGTAGGTCTTAGCACTTGAGGGGTATGCATGGTCCCCACACATCAGCTGTTGTGTGTCACTGCTTTATTTGAGTTTATGAGCATGTGTCTCCCAACATGACTATGTAGCTCCTGGGGGGCCACATTTATGTATCTTTTTAATCCTCCGCAGAGTGGGAGCCTCTGGGCAACTCCAGTCAGCAAGCGTTTATTGCATTTTCTGGTGCCGTCTAAGGACTTCTGGTTACAGAGAAGAATGCATTTCTTCTTCAAAGCTACATTGATTTGGGTTTGTGTTTCCTTCTAGCTTAAAGCATTGTAATTAATACATATACCAATTAAGTAAGTGGATATAGATTTGGAAGTGGGGTTGACGGTGGTTTCCTACAATTCAGTTCCACTTGGGAGGTATCTAAATGTAATAACTGAGATAAAGGAGATATAAGTGTGTGTGTGTGTGTCTCTGTGTGTGTGTGTGTGTGTGTGTGTGTGTCTGTGTGTGTGTATAGAAGTGTAAAGGAAGTAGGAAGATGCACGTGTAGGAAAGTGTGGTGGTAGAAGTCCTGAAGATTGAAATAATGAACTACAGTGACTGGGTGGTGTTTCACCTGTTGAGCAAACATGTTACCTTGTGGAAGGATCTAGGTTCTAGCCAGCGTCCCAGCCTCTTGATTCCCACATGCAGAGGGGAAGCTTCATGATAGTGAATCAGTGCTGCAGGTCTCTCTCCCTTCCTCTTTATCTTCCCCCTTCCATCTCAGTTTCTCTGTGTCTTCATTCAGTAGCTAAACAAACAAATAATGAGCCCCGTTCACAATGCCACCCAATAAGAATTAGTAAAATAGGCCTACTAACTATCTACAAAATGCGGACCCCTCAACTCTTCATCAGAACTATTCCAGTCTTTAGGTTCATGATTAACAATTTGTTTGGCTCTATACATTAACTCTTTTTCCAGCCACCAGGTTCCATGATGCTAACATGATGCCAACCAGACTTCCCTGGACAGACAACCCCACCAATGTGTCCTGGAGCCCTGCTTCCCCAGAGCTCTGCCCCACTAGGGAAAGAGAGAGACAGGTTGGGAGTATGGATTGACCTGTCAGTGCCCATGTTCAGTGAGGAAGCAATTGCAGAAGCCAGACCTTCCACCTTCTGCACTCCATAATGATCCTGGATCCATATTCCCAAAAGGATAAAGCATAGGAAAGCTATCAGGAGAGGGGATGGGATACAGAACTCTGGTGGTGGGAATTGTGTGGAGTTGTACCCCTTTTATCCTATGCTTTTGTCAGTGTTTCCTTTTTATAAATAAAAATTTAAAAGAAAAGAATTAGTAAAATAGATTCTCACTTTCAACAATAAGCATTACTTGAGTCCCCTAGGTGGATCAGAGGGTGGCTAATAATACTCTGTTCCTTAAAACATTCACTCACTCTCACAGAACCTGGTCTATATCTAGGTTTTGGGACTTTGTTAGAAAGTGAACCACCTGGGATGGAATTAGAGAATACTATGAAAGGAAAGGTCTCACATGAGTAATGAAGCTGAAGGGTTGTCATTCCACACGTGAAGTCTCTGGACACGTGAAGTCTGAGCTGAAGCATGTTGAGGTGGCAATCGTTGCGTTGATTAGGTTGTGATCAGCAGATGCAATATTATTTGATATGGATTGGGAGAGGCATGCGGGAAAGTGGACCCTATCCTAAGGTTCCAGGACTGGGGGAAATATAGGCTCTATAGTGGAGATGTGAGGTTCCTGCTGTCTTAGGGTTCAAAAAAATAGTTAATGTTATCATCACATTATTTGGTAATTGGGTTAACTTTGAAAAGTCCTTTTGTTAGGGTTTGCTGTATAGTAACCAGGTTCCAGATGCCATTAGGATGCCGGCCAGGCTTCCCTGGACTGAAAACCCCACCAATGTGCCCTGGAGCTCTGCTTCCCCAGAGACCCACCCTACTAGGGAAAGAGAGAGGCAGACTGGGAGTATGGACCGATCAGTCAACGTCCATGGTCAGCGGGGAAGCAATTACAGAAGCCCGACCTTCCACCTTCTGCAACCCAGAACGATCCTGGGTCCATGCTCCCAGAGGGATAGAGAATGGGAAAGCTATCAGGGGAGGGGATGGGATACGGAGATTGGGTGGTGGGAATTGTATGGAGTTGTACCCCTCCTACCCTATGGTTTTGTTAATTTATCCTTTCTTGAATAAAAAATAAATAAAAAAAAACATTCACTCACTTCATCCAAACCAAAGCTGTCTAACATGAAATTTGATTTTATTCTGAGTAGACAGAGAAAACAGCTTTTATTCTCCATTTAGGTCAAAAGCACTTTTGGCAGCTGTTCAGCCACTCCTCAGGACACCAAGAATAAGTAGAAGCTTATCTCTGGGAATGTCTTTTCTGGGGGTCCTTTTCTCATTTTTTTTGCTCTTCTTCCTCTGTTTCCTTTGGCAGTTCTTATTTATTTTCCACCCCACCTCTCTTCTTTGATATCTCTCTACGATTTCTTTATCTGGGTCTTTTTTTCCTTCCTCCCTGGGAGGACAGAAACATTTCAATAATTCATCTCAATGCAGGTGGAGGGTTTGGGATCCCCAGAAAATAGGAGAGCTGTTGGCTAAAATAAGGGAGTCTTAGACCAGGGTTCTTGAGACCTGAGCCTGTGCGCAAGACTTTATCATTAACTAGCTGAATGACCTTGGGCAAAATTGCAACTTCTTGGAGTCCAAGGGCTCTTATCTGTAAGAAGGATTTGACCTAGAGGATCTCTAGGCATTAGCAATCTGTAATGTTGATAAAACACAGCCTGATTTAAGAAGTGAGATTTTTCACTTGTATTTGAAAGCATGGGTCTTCGGTGATAATTAAGGCTAGGTTTAAAAGTTGTTTTGTATTCTGTAACTTTGTGGTGACTAGAGAGTTATAAATGAAGGCTGAAATTTGAGGCCAGCATTTCCCAGGTTGTCATCAATCACACACTGGAAACTTTTCCAGATAGGAACTGACTGTGGATGCTGATGGAAGAAAGGAGCTAGTAGTGTAGCATATTCTTAAAAAAATTATTGTGGCAAAGAAAAATAATGTAAACTGTACTCTATTGTTAACTATTGCTATACAGCAGATCTCTAGGACTTTTTTCATTTTGCCCAACAGAAACCCTATGCTCATCACATAACAATTACTACTCTTCCCCCAAACCCATTGTACTTTCTGCCCTTACAAATCGGATGACTTTATGTGTGTGATATAAGAGGAATCATGTGAGGGGTGGGCAGTTGTAAACCCAGTTGAATGTGCCCATTACCATGTATAAGGAGCCACCCACATTCAAGCCCCCAGTCCCTACCAGCAGGGGGTGGGGGAAGCTTCATGAACCATGAAAGAGTGCTACAGGTGTCTCTCTTTCTCTCTCTTTTTAAAATATTTATTTTATTTATTTATTCCCTTTTGTTGCCCTTGTTGTTTATTGTTGTAGTTATTATTGTTGTTATTGTTGTTGGATAGGACAGAGAGAAATGGAGAGAGGAGGGGAAGACAGAGAGGAGGAGAGAAAGATAGACACCTGCAGACCTGCTTCACCGCCTGTGAAGCGACTCCCCTGGAGGTGGGGAGCCGGGGTTTGAACCGGGATCCTTATGACGGTCCTTGTGCTTTGCGCCACCTGCGCTTAACCCGCTGCGCTACAGCCTGACTCCCTCTTTCTCCCTTCTATCTCCTTTTTCTTTAATAGAGTATCTACTTTCTCAATTTCTCTCTCTCTTATCAAGTAAAATAAATATTTAACAATATATAAATGAATCATGTATAGGGTTGTTGGAAAAGTCATGACACATTTTTACATAAAAAATATAGAAAAATGCATCATGAATTTCCCAAGAACCAATAGAACTTATCATTCTGTTGTTGGTTTACTTCACCTAGCATAAAGTGCCTAAGCCTTGTCCATGTTGTGTGGTGTGACAGAATTCCTTCCTTCTTTTCCTTGCTCCCTATCTTATCCACTTTATTAGGGGTGTTAATGATTTATTGTTGACCCATGGGTACAGTTTCCATCTCCCCATGGTAGGTGTCCCCAGAACACTTTGATCCCCAACTTAGAATCTTTTCCATCATCTTACGTGAGGATCCCAAGGCCTTCTTCACCTCCTCCCATCCCATCCCATCCCATCCCATCCCATCCCATCCCATCCCATCCCATCCCATCCCATCCCATCCCATCCCATCCCATCCCCCCAAGAGTCCTTTGCTTTGGTGCAGTACACTCCATCCAGTTCAAGTTTCACTTTGTGTTTTCCTTTTTTTTGGTGCAACAGAATTTCTTTCTTTTTAGAAGCTGTATAATATTCCTTAGCTTGTGCTTTAAATTAGATTTTTTTTTCTGAACTTAATCCAAAAAAAAACCAAAACTCACATAATAGGTCTCTACACCTTTTGTTGCCCTTAGTGGCATTTCGCTGTGCTTTCATCAATCTCAAACTTTATTTATTTATTTATTTTTATATTATAGAATTACATGTCAACAGGGGTTTGAATCCACACCAGAGTTCTGAATCTTCACTCTCCCCACTGCAATCTACCACAGTTCCCCTAAGATTGTAGACATGGGCTGACCATCTTCACTACAGCTATATGTCCACATTTATACATACTTGCCCCCCCCTTTTCTGATTCAATCTTCTCTTCCCCTCCAAGCCACTCATGACATCATAGCTACCTCCATATGTCCATCTCCTTTTCCTTCTCTCTCTCTGGGTGCTGATGGAGCTGGAGTTCAGAGCCCTTTTATAGCATCCTATCACTTCTCCCTCACTGGGAGTATGGATCAAGGTTGTTTATGGGGAGCAGAAGGTAGGAGTTCTGTCTTCTGTAATTGCTTCTCCACTGAGCATGGGTCAATCAAGTTAAGCAATTCAATCCACACCCCCAGCCTGTTTCTATCTCTCCCTAGTAGGGCAGAGCTCTGGAGATGTCAGGGTCCAGGACACACTGGTGAGATTGTCTGCCCAGAGAAGTCAGGATGGAGTAATGGTAGCATCTGTAACTTGGTGTCTGGAAGGAGACATGATCTATGCTGAGACAAAATGGTTAATGAACAGGAACCAAAAGTAGGATTAGAGTAGATGTCAATCTCAAACTTTTTGAGCCAGTTGACTCACAGCTGTGGATGAAGCTCTGCTTTTCATGTATCCCCAATGTTGCATGCTTATTCCTTTGATTTTTTTAATTTTAAGTTAGATTTCTACAAAATGCAAGACTTTATATGCAAACATGGTCTTTTTGACTGAATAATCAAACTTGCTTGAGTGTGGTCAACTTAGATTCTTCTTTTGACTCACAGCAGCCTTGCAAGTTCTTCCCACTCTAGGCCTCAGTTTCTTTTTTTCTTTTTCTTTTGCTTGGGAACTTTCTTTCTTTCTTTCTTTCTTTCTTTCTTTCTTTCTTTCTTTCTTTCTTTCTAAATATAACTTTTTAATCTATAAAATGGAAACACTGACAAGACCATAGGATAAGAGGGGTACAACTCCACACAATTCCCACCACCAGAACTTTGAATCCCATCCCCTTCCTTGATACCTTTCCTGTTCTTTAACCCTCTGGGAGTATGGACCCAAGGTCATTGTGGGATGCAGAAGGTGGAAGGTCTGGCTTCTGTAATTGCTTCCCTGCCGAACATGGACATTGACAGATCTATCCATACTCCCAGCCTGTCTCTCTTTCCCTAGTGGGGCAGAGCTCTGGGGTAGCGGGGCTCCAGGACACATTGGTGGGGTTGTCTGCCCAGGGAAGTCCGGTTGGCATCATCATAGCATTTGGAATCTGGTGGTTGAAAAAAAGAGTTAATGTATAGAGCCAAACAAATTGTTGACTAATCATTCACCTAAAGGCTGGAATATTGCAGATGAATATTTGGGGTCTCTGTTTTGGAAATAGCTAGTAGGTATATTTTAGGTATACTCCAAAGGGTCCATGACTTTACTAGTTTTTGCCTGAGCCTGACATCTGATATGCAGGTGGATCCAAGTTATTGTCTGGAAGATGATGTCATGGCTGGAAAAAGGGCTAGAAAACTGGATCAGGGAAGAGAGTAGCTCCCAAATATGGGAAAAACGCTTGAGAATTTTCTGCCTACTATGTTCTTTACACTCTGATGGGTATGCAAATAGTCTGTTATGTAGAAGATCTTATTAATAAGCATTTCAAATCCTTTGCTCAGCTGAATGCAGTAAAATTTACAGGCAATGGAATTCATTGTAGTTCCTAGAAAACAATGGCTACTTTTCCTAAAGTTAGATTTAGAATAATAAATAAATTCTATTGACTATCAAAAATGACGAGGTAGTGATGCCCTTGATAGTTACCAAGCCCCCAGGTTTAAGCCCCCAATCCCTACCTGCAGGAGCAAGACTTTACAATCAGTGGAGCAGTGCTGCAGATGTCTTTCTAGCACTCTCTCCATATATATATGTAGTCAGCAGGAGTTTTAGAGTTGTCATGTAAGCACTGTGCCCCACTCACAACCCTGGTTGTAAAATAAATAAATGAACAAAGAAATAAATAACAACTGACTTGAACTAAGGAGATAGAGTTCAAGACTGTCATTTTAGTTCATGTTGCAAAAAGAAGAGGAGGAGGAGAAAGGGGGAAGAAAAAGGGGGAAACAAGGTTGGGGGTTAAATACTAGAAAGCTAAAGTAATTTTTATGATTTATATGTTTCTGTAAGACACACATATACACATGCACAGATGGAGAGAGACAGAGATAGCGTGACCAGAAGATTATATTGGTGCAGAGGATTGGTCTTGGACTTTTGGACTTCAAACATGGAAGTCCCATGCACTAACACTCTTGGGACCTGAGGTCAGTCTTAACCCCTAATACAAAAAGAAGGGAGAATAGATAGCTTTTGTTGATTAGCTCATCAAGATAATTAGTCATTAAGACTAAATTGAGTGGCAGTCGGGTGGTAGCTCAGTGGGTTAAGCACAGGTGAGGCAAAGTGCAAGGACAGGCGTAAGGATACCTGTTTGAGCCCCTGACTCTCCACCTGCAGGGGGTCACTTTTCAAATGGTGAAGCAGATCTACAGGTATTTATCTTTCTTTCCCCCTCTTTGTCTTCCCTTCCTCTCTCCATTTCTCTCTGTTCTATCCAACAACAACAACAACAACAACAACAAGAATAACTACAACAAAACAACAAGGACAACAAAAGGGAGTAAGTTAAATAAATATTTTTTAAAAAGACTAAGTTTAGTAACTACTGAAATAGGGAATTCAGGGCAATAATATTCCTTTAGTTGACTGATGTAATTAGTATCAGTGGGTGTTTTTTTTTAGGTTCTTTTTTTATTTAAAATTTTTTTTTTATTTATAAAAAGGAAACGGGCAGGGGTAGATAGCATAATGGTTATGCAAAGAGACTCTCATGCCTGAGGCTCTAAAGTCCTAGGTTCAGTCTCCTGCACTACTATAAGCCAGAGCTGAGCAGTGCTCTGGTAATAAAAAAAAAAAAAAAGGAAACACTGACAAAACCATAGGATAAGGGGGTACAACTCCACACAGTTCCCACCATCTGAATTCCATATCCCGGGGAGTTGGGTGGTAGCACAGCGGGTTAAGCGCACTTGGCGCAAAGCACAGGACTGGCTGGCGTGAGGATCCCGATTCAAGCCCCCAGCTCCCCACCTGCAAGGGAGTCACTTCACAAGTAGTGAAGCAGGTCTGCAGGTGTCTGTCTTTCTCTCTCTCTCTCTGTCTTCCCCATCCTCTCTCCATTTCTCTCTGTCCTATCCAACAACAAGAACACCAATCATAACTACAACAACAAGGGCAACAAAAGGGAATAAGTAATAAATAAATATTTTAAAAAAAGAAAGCTGAATTCCATATCCCATCCCCTTCTTTGATAACTTTCCTATTCTTTAACCCTCTGGGAGTATGGACCCAGGGTCATTATAGGTGCAGAAGGTGGAAGGTCTGGCTTCTGTAATTGCTTCCCTGCTGAACATGGGCATTGGCAGGTGATCCATACTCCCAGCCTGTCTCTCTCTTTCCCTAGTGAGGCAGAGCTCTGGGGAAGTGGGGCTCCAGAACACATTGGTGGGGTCATCTGCCCAGGGCAGTCTGGCTGGCATCATGGTAGCATCTGGAACCTGGTGGCTTTAACATATAAAGCCAAATCAATTGTTGCCTAGTCATGAACCTAAAGGCTGGAGTAGTGCAAATGAAAATTTAGGGTCTCTGTTTTGAAGATAGATACTAGACCTATTTTATATTCCAAAAGGCCCGTGACTATACTAGTTTTTTTCCTGAGCTTGACATCTGATATGCAGGTGGAACCTAGTTATTGTCTGGGAGATGATGTCATGGCTGGAAAAAGGACTAAAAATCTGGATCAGGGAAGAGAGTAGCTCCCAAATATGGGAAAAGTATATAAATATTGCTGTAAACCCCATCAATTTGATCTGGGGCCCATATTCAGCTTAGGATCTTATGTAATCTCTGCATCTCTGTAGGTCTGAACTTGCATTCTGTGATCATGAGTAGGAACATTTCAAGTTGCACCTATTTCAGGACCCATCTTCCTCAGGCGGAATATAGAGTATGTTGTCCAGTCTCCTTTCGGAGGATGGAACATTCTCTACCGTCGTTGATCCACATTGAGGACAAGGTCCTATGGGGCCCCAAAAAGGGGTCCATTATATTGTTCCTGATGGAGATGACCAGTGACAATGGAGAGAGGGATCTATTTGAGGGTTAGGCTTATCATGTTTGTGTGGGAATCCCAGGACTTCCTGAATAGGGCTCCAGCTGTTGGGGTTAGGCCTCAGTTTCTTTATCTATGAAATGTTGAGGTTAGACTAGTTCAGTGGCCCTCAAGGAGGACAATTTTTCCCTTCAGTAAACATTTGATGATATCTAAAGACACTTTTGGTTGTCACTTCTGGGATGGGTGGTGCTCAACATCTTCTGAGGGTCCAATGAAGCTGGTATGTAACTCAGGGGACAAGCCTTCCTCACAAAAAGCCCCAAATGTCAGTAAGCCTAAGCCTGATGTATCCTGGACTGGCTGCTATCTAAGTGACCTATCATCTTTAACATGCCAGGAAGAAAAATTCAAAAGAGCAAAGTTTATCTGATCCCCCCCCCCTTTCCTTCATATGCTGTCCTATCCAAATTTTCACTCTCTTTCCTCTTCCTTTACTGGATAGTCACAACCTGCGGCAAGTTTAAGAGGCGTCTGCATTTGGACAAAGCTTAAACTCTGAGTGTCCTGAGGCTGAAGGAGACATTTGATCAGCTTAGGCTTTTGCTGCTACATACTTTCATCTCTTGAGCCCATGTGTAACCAATTCCCAAAACTTATATAAGCTGGAGGTGGGGCATTACACTTTAGACTTAAAAAGAGATGATGAAGTTGTTTTATTTATACACAATGGAATACTATGCAGCTATTAAGAACAATGAACCCACGTTCTCCAGTCCATCTTGGATGGAGCTAGAAGGAACTATGTTAAGTGAGCTAAGTCAGAAAGATAAAGATGAATATGGGATGATCCCACTCATAAATAGAAGTTGAGAAAGAAGAACAGAGAGGGAAACTCAAAGCAGGATTTGACTGAATTTGAAGTAGGGCATCAAAGTAAAAATCCTGGGTTGAGGGTGAGGGTGTATGTTTGGCTTCATGGGGTGGGGTGGAGGGGGTGGGGTGATGGGGGTGTGGGGTGGGACACAGTCTTTTGGTGGTGGGAATGGTGTTTATGTACACTCCTATTAATTTGTAGTCATATAAACCACTATTTAATTAATATGAGAGGGGAAAATTGATTGTATGTCTCAAAATTTTTAATGCACAGACCATAGCCTGAGTCTTTGATATGTTGACTCTCTTATAAGCTTAGACCAGGAAGAACAGAAGCAACTGGTGGCACAGCTATATATATATAATGTCAAAGGACATAAATTATGGTGATGTTGTGTATGATACAGAAAATCCTAACAAAGGGATTTTTCAAAGTTAATCCAGTTGCCAAATAATTTGATTATAGCAATAACTGTCTATTGCCTTCTTAAACCCTAAGACAGCAGGAACCTCCCACTTCTTTTATAGATCCTATATTTCCCCGGTTCTGGAATATTTAGAGTGGGGTTCACTTTCCTGCATGCTTCTCTCAATTCATACCAAATGATATCATGCCTGCTAATCCCAACCTAATCAACGCAATGAATACCACCTAAGCATGCTTCAGACTGTATCCAGAGATGTCAAGCATGGAATGTCAACCCTTCAGCCCCATTACTCAGGTGAAACCTTTCATAGGATTCTCTATTTCCATTTCAGGTGGTTCACTTCCTAACAAAGTCCCCAAACCTAGATATAGACGAGGTCTCATGAGATAGAGTATATGTTCACATGTATCCATAAATTCAGGCAAAATATATACCTGAAAGCAAAAGTACATAACAGTCTACAGTGAGTCAGTATGAAGTTCATAATGAAATAGTGTCTACTTAGACTTAGCTACCCTCCTCACTTATTTCCTATTACACTTCCTTCACTCACTCCCAAGCTATTCTTATCAAAGCAAGGACTGCAAAAGCTGAATAAGGGCAAGAGACTGGCATACTTTAACAATGACTCTTTAGTCACTATCAGGCCACCCCATCAGCTGGGGCCCTATTTGGGTGTCCTGAGATTTCCAAACAGACATAATGGACCTAGGCTTTGAATAAATCTCTCTCTCCATTGTTACCGGTCATTTATATCAGAAACAACAAAACAGACCTCTTTGTGGACCCCCATAAGGACCTTGCCCTCAACTTGGATCAATAATGGTAGAGAATGTTCCATCCTCTGAAGGGAGGCTGGACAACATACTCTACGCTACATCTGAGGAAGATGGGTCCTGATATTGGGGCATCTTGGAATGTTCCTACTGATGACCACAGAATGTGAGCTCAGATCTACAGGGATGCAGAGGTCACATAGGCTCCTAAGCTGAATATGGGCCCCAGATCCCATCAAATCGATGGGGTTTATAGTCAACAATATTTATACACCTTTCCTATATTTGGGAGCTACTCTCTTCCCTGATCCAGATTTCTGGTCCTTTTTCTAGCCATGACATCATCTCTCCAGACAATAACTAGGATCCACCTCCATATCAGATTTCAGGCTCAGGAAAAAAACAACAACACACTAATATAGCCACAGCCCCTTTGGAATATAACTAAAATATGCCTACTGGCTATCTATAGAACAGAGAAACCCCCCCCCCCCAACTCTTGATCTGCACTATTTCAGCCTTTAGGTTCATGATTAGTCAACAACTTGTTTGGTTTTATATGTTAAATCTCTTTTCAGCCACCACGTTCCAGATGCTAGCATGATGCCAACCAGACTTCCCTGGATAGACAACCCCACCAATGTGTCCTGGAGCTCCAATTCCCCAGAGCCCCACCCCACTAGGGAAAGAGAGAGGCATGCTGGGAGTATGGATCGATCTGTCAATGGCCAGGTTCAGCAGGGAAGCAATTACAGAAGCCAGACCTTCCACCTTCTGCATCCAACAATGACCTTGGGTCCATACTCCCAGAGGGTTAAAGAATAGGAAAGCTATCAAGGAAGGGCATGGGATTCAAAGTTCTGGCGGTGGATATTGTGTGGAGTTGTACCCCTCTTATCCTATGGTTTTGTCAGTGTTTCCTTTTTATAAATAAATAAATAAATAAAAATAAAATAATTTTCTGGAATATTTTTGTTTGCTTATGTATTATTGCAGAGAAACAGAGAAATTGAGAAGGGAGAGGAAGATAGAGAGGAAGAGAGACAGACACCTGCAGCCTTGCTTGAGCACTTGTGAAGCTTTCCCCCTGGGGACCAGAGGCTTGAACTTGGGTCGTTGTGCACTGTAATGTGTGTGCTTAACCGGGAGAACTTTGGGGACCTGGTGCATAATGAAATTGTACCCATCAGTCAGTGACTGTAGTGTAAACCATTAACTCCCTCAAAAAATGATTTAAAAAAAAGAAATAAAGAAAAATATCTCTCCATATCTTATGTGCTAGAAATGCAGCAATACGGCACATGGAGTTATTGTGATTTGTCTATAACAGAGGTTCTTAAATTGTCATCTTCATACTTCTGTGGAGTTCAAGACCATTTCAGGAAGTCTGCAAAGGTGAAACTTTCCTTTCTGTTGTGCTGACTTTTCCAGTGGTGATGTAGTAAAATCAATAGTTGATAAAGTCCATACTCCTTTAGCAGGCGTTATGACAGTGACTTCAAACTATATTAGTAGTTTTTTAAAAAAAAATTTATATTTATTTATTTTCCCTTTTGTTGCCCTTGTTGTTTTTTTATTATTGTTGTAATTATTATTTTTGTTGGTATTGATGTCGTCATTGTTAGATAGGACAGAGAGAAATGGAGAGAGGAGGGGAGACAGAGAGGAGGAGAGAAAAATAGACACCTGAAGACCTGCTTCACTGCCTGTGAAGTGACTCACCTGCAGGTGGGGAGCCTGGGGCTTGAACTGGGATCCTTACGCCGGTCCTTGCGCTTTGCGCCATGTGCGCTTAACCTGCTGCACTACCACCCAACTCCCAGTAGTTTTTTTTTAAAGCCAGTTTTACCTAAGAATTATTTGTTGAAAATGGTAAAATGTCTTAATTTTATTGAATTTTTACCCTGTGCACACATGGTTAAAAGCTTTGAAATATTCAGTGTCAAGGACAAATATTAATTTAGAATAAAAGGCCTAGAACATTAAGTGGAGAAAGGAAATTCTCTTTAATAAGTGGTATTGAGAGAATTGGGTGGCCACATGCTGCAGAATGAAACAGGACCACCACATGCCACTATGCATAGAAATAAATTCAAAGGGGTGGTTCGTAGCATACCAGTTTAACCACACGTGAAGTGCAAGGACTGGCACAAGGATCCTGTTTGGAGCCGCTGGCTCCCTACTTGCAGTGAGATTGCTTCAAAAACAGTGAAGCAGGTCTTCAATCATTTATCTTTCTTGCCCCCTCTCTATCTTCCCCTCCCCTCTCAATTTCTCTCTGTCTTATCCAACAACAACAGCAGCCCCAACAATAACAACAACCGAAAAAATGGTGGGCAGGAGCAGAGAATTCATAGTACAGGCACTAAGCTGAGCCCCAGCAATAACTCTGGAGAAGAAAGAAAAAAAAAAAAAAAAGAGAGAAACTCAAAATACATCAGACTTAGGTGTTAGACCAGAAGTCATTAAGTACATAAGCGAAAACATTGGCAGAACATATGATATCTATTTTGGAAATGTCTTCTGAGATTTGAGCCCAATAGCATGGAAAATAAAAGCAAAAATAAACCACTGGAACTATGTCTAACTAAAAAAGCTTCTGCACAACAGAAGGAGACATCACCCAATCAAAGAGACATCCTATGGAATGGGAAAAGACATTTCTTCTCTCTCCTTCTTTCTATTTTATTGGATGTCATGGAGAGAAATTGGGAGGGGAAAGGGAGATAGAGATGGAAAGATAGACATTTGCACTCCTGCTTCACCATTTGTGAAGCTGCCTGCCACAGGTGGGGTTTGTTGAGGGTACTCCGACCCGAGTCCTTGAGCACGGTAATATGGATGCTTGAAGGGTGTGCTGCTACCCAACCTCTGGGAAAATATGTCTCACAACAGACAAAGGGACAATATTACCAAGATATGTAAAGAACTCACAAAACTCAGCAGTGCAAAAGCAACAAAAGTGAACAATCCCAATAAAAAGTGGGAGAAATATGTGAACAGATCCTTCTTTAATTTTTTTGTTATCTTTATTTATTTATTGGGTAAAGACAGCCAGAAATCAGGAGGGAAGGGGGTGATAGAGAGGGAGAGAGACAGAGAGACACCAGCAACATTGCTTCACCACTGGCAAAGCTTTCCCCTTACAGGTGGAGACTGGGGGCTCAAACCTGGGTCCCTGTGCATTGTAACATGTGCGTTCAACCAGGTGCACCACCACTCAACCCCCTGTTATTTTTTTCCCCCAGGCCTTTCTTCAAAGAAGATATTTAGATGGTGAACAGGCATGTAAAAAGCTCAAGGACCGGCATAGGGATCCTGGTTCGAGCCCCTGGCTCCCCTCCTGTAGGGGGTCGCTTCATAAGCGGTGAAGCAGGTCTGCAGGTGTCTTTCTCCCCACCCTGTCTTTCCCTCCTCTCTCCATTTCTCTCTGTCCTATCCAACAACAATGACATCAATAACAACAATAAAACAATAAGGACAACAAAAGGGAAAAAAACAGCTCCAGGAGCACTGGGGTGCAGGCACTGAGTCCTAGAAGCAAAAAAAAAAAAAATCTCAAAATGACTGATTATCACAGAAATACAAATCAAAGCAACTATGAGATGCCATCTCACCCTTGTGAGAATGGCCTACATTAAAAAACGGTAGAAGCAAGTGTTGATGTGGCAAGAAGGGGACTCTTACCCTGAGGATGGAAACGCAGATTGGTGCAACACCTATGGAAAAGAATTTGGAGATTCCTGGAAACGTGAAAAAGTGAAACTACCACATGACTCAGCACTTCCTAAACATCTATCTAAAGAGCACAAAAACAGGTGTCCAGACAGCTCTGTGCACACCTACGTTTGTGGTAGTGCTGTATATAACGTTCAACATTTGGAAAAAGAACCTAAGTGATCAACAACAGGTATGTGGTTAAAGTTGTGGCACATACACATAACAGAACACTACAGTTATAAAAAATGGTGGCATATTCTTCTTTGGTACAAGGATAGAGCTGGTGGGAATCGTATTGAGTGAAATAAGCCAGAAGAACAGTTACAGTCAGATTATCTGTTCACAAATGGGCTGTAAGAAACAAAGCAAAGGATAATAGAGGGTAAAACTTCAATTGACTGAGGTCGATTGCAGCAGATCTGGGGACTCAAAAGGGGGAAGGGAGGAACACTAAGAGGACTGGGGACCTAAGCCCCTATGGTGGTACAGAATGGTTGTTGATGGAGGGTGAAATGTACTGACACCTATCTTGGGGGAATGTGCAGATGTAACTTTGTGATAATAAAGATCCTGCAAATCAACATTCCCTCAATAAATGAATATTGAAGATATTGAAGTTGTGGGGGAGAACCAATTGTGTGATGATAGTGTGATGTTAAGTTGAATAAACCACTTTTTTTTTTTGACTGAGCACTGCTCAGCTTTTGCATATGGTGGTTCCAGGAACTGGACCTCAGTTTTTTGTTTTTTGTTCCTCTCCATGAAATATCTTTTATTTTTTTACTTGAAAGAACAACTGTTAGACAAAGTATGACTATTCAAACCTGGGCATTTGGCAAATATATTCTTGAAAATGAATGAAGCAAGTTTGCTACTTTAAGGAAAATAATTGAGGGATTGGGAGACAGCATAATGGTTATGCAAAGGATTTTCATGCCTGAGGCTCTGAGATCCCAGGTTCAATCCCCAGCACCACCTTAAGCCAGAGCTGTGCAGTGCTCTGGCATTTCTCTTTTCTCTCTCTCTCTCTGTGTCTCTCTCTCATTAAAATAAAATAAAAAATTTTTTAAAAAGAAAACAATAATCTCCATTGCCAATAAAAAATTAGTCTTAGAAATATTTTTTAGAAACAAAGAGGCATAGAAGCACCGAAGCACCCTTCAATGGTGGAGGCTTGTTCAACGCTGGGTCACACATGGCAAGGAAGGGCATTATCTTACTGAGCTACTTTGCTGCCTCCTCCCTTAAAGACTTCTATAATAAGAATGGTGGTGATATAAATTAGTGTAATTTCTTCTGATGTTGTTTATTGTGACATGTCAGTATTTAGATCCTTGTAGTTTAGTAAACCAAATGACCTATGCTTGGGGTCATTCAAAGTTCTAGAGACACCAGTAACAGAGCATGAGGGAAATGTGAGTTGATTTTATGGCCAGTATCACTGCTAACCTTTAAGGATCTGTCACCTTTGGATGGTGTGCTGTTGTTAAAGTTCGGAGGCTCCAGCAGGCCGGGCTAGCTTCGCTGCGGTAGACAGAGACAGAGACTCGTGGACACACTGCTGGGATGAGAAGCTGCAGTTTAATCTTTTTTCACGAATGGGCAAATCACCACACCATGTGCTTCCCCATCATTCTCCCTCAGGCTGCTGCTGGGACTCTGGACGTCCTTAGCATAGGGGGCGGGGAGAAAACTAGCAAGGGCCAAACCAATTCTCTCAGAGGTCGGGGGGGGGGGGGTTGGGGGGGGGAGGGAAGGGAGCAAACCAATATGAAATATACCGACAGTGTGCCTGCTTTGCTATGTACGACCCAGGTTCAATACTGGCCACCTTCATACTGGAGAAAGCTTTGATGCTGTGGTGTTTTCCCCTTTATCTCTCTGTTTCATATATCTATATCCATAACTATCTGTCTATATCTATCTATCTGGAAAAGTTTGCTCTTCACTTAATAATGGTCAATATCATACCACCTCATCATCTGGGACCCTAATCAAGGAGTCCTTGGATTCCCACACAAACATGATGGGCCTAGACCTCTAATGGATCCCTCTCAGCACCACCACTGGTCACTTCCATCAGGAATGTCATCATACGCTCTCTTGGGGGCCTTCCCAGGACGTTGCCCTCACCATAAAGCATCAATGGTATGGACTGGACTGCTCCAGTCTTTGAAGGGAGGCTAGGGTATCCTGCCCTGCCACTTGAGGAAGACTGGTCCTGAAATGAATGCAGCCTGCACTGTTCCCCTCTGTGACCATGAGCTGTGAGCTCACATCAGCAGAGACTTAGAGGTTACACAGGCTCTGGTGATAAATATAAATATAAATATATGGGCCTTGGGTTGGGTGGATAGAGATAAATAGTTAATTTTATTCATGGAATTTTTTTAAGAATAGGAGCTACTCTCTGTCCTAATCCAATTTTCTAGCCCTGTTCTCTACTCTGACACTATTTTATCAGACAATATTTTTATCCAACTTCATGCTAGCTATCAAACTCAAGCAAATCTATCATAGTTTTGGGTCCCTAGAAATATACATAAAATGGACTTCCTAGCTTCTTTCCGCTCTAAGATCCCTAATCTCATCTGCTCTGTTTCTACTTTTTGATTCCTGTTCATTAACCATTTTGTATTACCCTATATCCTGCCACCTTCCAGATACCAAGTTGCAGATGTTACCATGATTCCATCCTGGTTTCTCTGGGCAGATGCCCTCACCACTGTGTCCTGGAACCTCCCCTCTCCAGATCTTTACCCATTAGGGAAAGTTAGAAATAGGCTGGGGGGGGGGTATGGATCAACCTGGCAAAGCCCATGTCCGGTGGAAAAGCAATTACACAGCCAGAACTCTAACCTTCTACACCCCCAAGAAAATTTTGATCCATACTTGCAGTGGGGAAGAAGTGATAGGAGGAAGAGGAAAAAGGGCTCTGAACTCCAGCTCCACTAGGACTCTTAGAGAGACGAGGGAAAAGGGGGGACATTTGGTTGTAGTAGTAGAGTTCTGTGTGGCTTCAAGGGGAAGAGAGGACTGGACCGAGAAGGAAGAGGGGGACAATTATGTACAAATGTAGACAGATAGTTATAGAAATGACAGTTAGATAAATGACATAGTGGGGGTTGTATTGTTAAATGGGAAACTGGGGAATGTTATGCATGTACAAACTATTGTATTTACTGTTGAATGTAAAACATTAATTCCCCAATAAAGAAATAAATAAAAAAAAAACAATAAAAACAACAAGGGCAACAAAAAGGAAATAAATAAATATTAAAAAAAAAAGAAATGAGAGTTAACCCATGTTAGCAACCACAGGCGAACAACAGTGGTTTGCAATGGAGGGATTGGGATTCAGAACTCTGGTGGTGGGAACAGTATGGAGTTGTACCCCTGTTGACATGTAACTTTGTAAATCAATATTGAATCACTAATAAAATAAAAAAAATTTTTTCCTGGAGTGGTGAAGCTCTGTAGATCTCTTTCTCTCAAAAGCTCTGTAGATCTCTTTCTCACCTATTTAGTTTCAGTGTAGTGTCTGAAAAGAACACCCACAATTATTGAAAAGGGTGATTATTCTTTCCTTTTCCATCTCTATATCTTTGTGTAGCTGACTTTTTAAATTTACCTCAATAAAAACAACATATTGCAACATATTGAGAGCAGAAGCAGAGATGAGAATCCTTCTGTCTTTTATTAAGACAGAAATTAATGTGCAAAATATGAAACAATGTATTTTCTCACTTTTTTGCTTTTGAAAAGCAGTTCTTTGAAACAAAAACTTGTTAGCATATGATGATTTTATTACTGTTTTTTAAATGAATAAAAACTTTTAAAATTTAATTATTCTTTTGTTTGGATTTTTTAATTGTGATCAAGAACATTCTAGTTTACAGTTATTGAAATAAGTTTCAGTTACTTTCAGAAAAAAAGAAATTTAGACAGGTTTACCTTATTATTCAGAAGTAGAGCACTTTTTTGTACTCTTTCCTAAGCTGATGTGGTCTAAAAGAAAGATGCAATCACCATTAATTGATGTGGAAAATTTTTTGAATGTTCCGGATCCAAAAATAACCTACCAAGTCATGCCAAATAACACCTAAAACCTGAAATCACTTCAACATATAGGAAAGTGCCCACTTCTAAAGTGATTGCAACAAGTCAAATGCAGAATTTTGACTTTAGTTTTCTTGTACAGTCTTTTTCTTTCCCCCCTTCTTTCTTTCTTTCTTTCTCTCTCTCCCTCCCTCTCTCTCTCTCTTTCTTTCTTTCTTTCCTTTTTCTAGAACTCTTCATAGCTCTGATTTATGGTAGTGTGGAGGGTTGAGCCTGGGACATCACAGAGCTTCAGGAATGAAAGTGTTTGTATAACCATTATGCTTGGCTCATACTTCCAGAGGGGGAGATGTTAGGGGATGATATGCAGAGGGCTCTGAACCTCAGTTCCACTGGGACCTGTAACTTTTGTGACATGGAACCTTTGTTTTTTGCACCATTACTGAGAGGGAAGAGATTCTGGGGAACATCTGAGGAAAGTAGGTACTGTTTTGCTTATGTGAGATGGAGGAGGAAAAAGGAAGCACAATTATGGGGCTTATTTCTTTTACAAGCAGAATATGGAGAATGGAAACACTTGAAAAAAGTGATTATGATTGTGGGAGAACTGTGGTGGGTTACCTCTGGCGTTGGAACACAGAACTTTCATGGTGGGAGTGGTATGGAATTATATCCCTATTATCTTGTAAATTACTATTAAATAACTAATAAAAATAAAAAATAAATTAAAACATGCAAAAATTGAAGAAAAAAAAAACATAGACATGCTATGTTCCCCATCTGTGACTTTAGTAATTTTTTTTTTTTTTTGTAAAAGGAAATTTCTTTTCAAGTTTCTTTAGGTTAGGTAAAACAGACACTAATATACATTTCTTATAAAAGCAGTGTCATTACTTGAACTTTGAAAAGTGGGGCACTATCCTTATATAAAGGCACTCTTTTTTCCCCTTAAAAGTTTGTACTACCTGAGGGGTTAGCTAGGTAGAATCCCCTTGAACGAAGCACAGAAGCTTCTCTTCAGCCTCAGAATATCCCAGTTTTATTCAGGCAGGAATTAAGAGGATATAGTTTTTATTGTTTCATAGAGAAGGGATCTATAATTTGGTGTTTTCTATAATGAAAAGTCAAACACTGATTTCTTTTTTTTTAATATATATATTTTTAATTTATTTTATTTACTTATTCCCTTTTGTTGCCCTTGTTGTTTTATTGTTGTAGTTATTATTGTTGTTGTTGGATAGGACAGAGAGAAATGGAGAGAGGAGGGGAAGACAGAGAGGAGGAGAGAAAGATAGACACCTGCAGACCTGCTTCACCGCCTGTGAAGCGACTCCCCTGCAGGTGGGGAGCCGGGGTTCGAACCGGGATCCTTATGCCGGTCCTTGTGCTTTGCGCCGCCACCTGTGCTTAACCCGCTGCGCTACAGCCCGACTCCCTCAAACACTGATTTCTTTAAAAATATTTATTTAAACATATGAAAGGGGATTTCATAGGAGAGGGAGAGAGATAGGTAGATAGAGAGAGAGAGAGGGAGTGAGTGAGTGAGAGAGAGAGAGAGAGAGAGAGATAGAGAGAAGCCAGAGCACCATGCTGGGACACGAGTTAGGGACTGAATCAGGAATCTTATGTGTATTACATTGTATGAAAGGAGAGAAGATTAGGAATCTCATGTGTGATAGCCCAATCCTCTTACCAGTTGAGCTATTTTCTCAGCTACCTAAACACTGATTCCTTTTAACATTCAGCTGTTAGACAAACAATCTCTATTGATAGACCATAAAGCTGTGTTAAAATATTCATTGCAATGTTGTTTGAAATGGAAAAAAATGATGGGAACAACTTAGGTGATGCCCATCAACTGGATACTGACCAATTTAATATGAACCAGCCAAGCAATGGAAGGTCAGATTGTTTGCATAAACAACTCAGTAGCTGGGGAGGTGGTTCAGTGTATAGAGCTCATGGTTTTCAAGCCTTAATACTGAATTCTGTCCCCCAAAGCACAGAGAGAGATGGTATGGTCTCTGTCTCTCTCATTCATTAAATACGATATTTCATAAAGATTTATTAATTATTTATGAGAGAAGAGATGAGAGAACCAAAGCATCACTCTACCAGATACAATGTTAGGGACTGACAGGACCCCATGCTTCAGAGTCCAGTGGTTTATACACTGAGCCACCTTCTCGACCACAAATAAATAAATCCTTAAAATTAAAAAATATTTTGGTGGGACCAAAACTCACACAAGTGAGGTTTCACCGCTCCCAAGCAAAATTTTAATTCAGACAGAGACCAGAGCTGCCTTGATATTCTCATGTGGTGCTGGGACTCCAAGCTGGGCCATATGCAATACTGGTGCTTTACCTGGTTAACTGTATCTCTGGCTACAAATGTCTTTGCCCCAGTTGTACTGCTGTGTAAAAACCACTCCAAATCTCCTAGCTTCAAACTACATTCATTCATTCATTCATTTTGCAGTCATTCATTTTACTCACAAGTCTACAAGTTGGGAGAGATTTGCAGGGACAACCTGTCTCTCTCCCACCACCTACTCACAGTCAGCAAGTTGGACTTAAGACTGAGGATGACACTGCTCCAGAGCAAAGGACTCTGGGGAAGGAGAGGGGTGGAAAGAAGCTTGGGTTTCTTTTTTGCATGATGATGTAAAGCATCTAAATTGTGGGTGTGAATATTCTGCAGAGGACTTTCATGGGGAGATGAGAAATTGTAGTCACATGTCAACAACTAGACTGTAAACCATTAACTCTCCAGTAAAAATGATAAATGTCACTGGGGGTGAGCTGACATGTGTGTGCTGTAATCATTCAGAGGCTTTCTCATTCACACCTCCTGCAGTGGATGCTGACCTTCACCTAGAACACCTACATGCAACCTCTCAGTGTGGTTTCTAAGTTTCCTCATAGCATGGTGGCTGGTCTCAGAAACAAACATCTCAAGATACAGGAAGAGTGAGTGGTACTCGTTTTGTGAATCCTGCCCCTCCCCGAAAAAAAAAACCTCATTCAAGGGGAGGGGACTTAAGTCATACTTCTTGATAGGATAAATGTCAAATAATCTAGGGTTTGTGTTTGAAAATTTCTATGATGCCTTTGGTCTAAAAATAAAAAATATACATGGAAAACACGAATCTATACAAAAGCATTGTGCTTTTCAGAGATGACAAGCCAAAAGTTGTTGAAAATGACTGCTTGGGAGAGAATATAGGACAGAGTAAGCAGGACAGGACTTTAACTTCGGGGCTTGGTTATGATGCATCTGGTAGAGCACATATCACAGAGCATAAGGACTGGTGTTCAAGCCCTTGGTCCCCACCTGCAAGGGAGAAGCTTCACCAGTAGTGATATAGTGCTGTTGATGTCACTCTCTCTTTCTCTATTCCTATCTCCCCCTTCTCTTTCTCTTTCTCTCTCTCTCTCTCTCTCTCTCTCTCTCTCGCTCTCATTCTATCCCGATCTCCACCTTCTTTCTAGATTTCTCTCTGTCTCTATCCAAAGTATGGATCGACTTGACAATGCCCATGTTCAGCGGGGAAGCAACTGCAGAAGCCAGACCTTCCACCTTCTGCACCCCCACAATGACCCTGGGTCCATGCTCCCAGGGGGATAAAGAATAGAAGAGCTGTCAGGGGAGGGGATGGGATACAGAGTTCTGGTGGTGGGAAGGAACTGTTTGGAGTTCCCTCTTATCCTATGGTTTTGTCAGTGTTTCCTTTTTATAAATAAAAATTAAAAAAACAACAAAGTAAATAATAACTAAGGTATTTTAAAAAGAGTTTAACCTTTCATTTTATACTTTATTGTGCTATTTGAATTTTTGTGTATGTGAACTAATTACTATTTTATTTGTTTAATTAACTTGATAAGACAAGAGTGAAATTGAAAGGAGAAGAAGAAAGAGAGCGGGAGAGAGAAAAGAGACATCTGTAGCACTGCTTACCTGCTTCTGAAGGATCAAGGGCTTGAACCTGGGTCTTTGAGTATTGTAATGTGCACTATTTTATTTATTATTAATAATTAACAATTAAATTATTTTAAAATCAATGTATTAATAATTTATTAACTATTATTTAAAATTATTTTATCAGAGCATTGCTCAAGTCTGGTTTATAGTGGTGTGGGGGATTGAACCTGAGAACTTGAGGCCTCAGGCAGGAAATTCTCTTTGTATAACCATTATGCTATCTCCTCCAACCGTAATGTGCACTCTTATCAAGGTGTATCACCAACAAGCCTTTCTTTTTAAAAAAAAGCAACAGTAACACCAACCAACTAACCAAACCAGATTAAGAGTTTAGTGTTTTCTTGGATTTCTATGCCAAATATCTTACTTCTGTTCACAATACCACCGGAATCATAAGGACTGATTTGACTGCCTCTATTTTCAGATGAATATGAGAATCTATGTCTAATCCCCCATTTCTGTGTCTTTTCTTCTTGCTAAGTAATTAAGAAAGAACCAGGCCTGGATTTGAGCCTAAAAATTTTCTGGGTCAGAATTTCAAAGGACAATTTTATCTCACATTTAAAAAAGTTCAGACTAGAGACTTGACACTGAATCTAAAAGAGATAATAGTAATTCTACAGAATCTAGCAGGTTGTCTAGAACCAAGGTTTGCTGAGTAAAGGAATGCAAAAATAGCCCTATATTGGTCAAATCTACCCCCCTCCACTCCATAACAGCCAGACTGACTTGATAAAATAGAAACTTGATCTTACTGTTATCCTCTTGTTCCAAATAATTCAGATCACCTTCACCTATAGGAAAATACAAAATCTAACACCCATGCCATGTGCTACTATAGTAAATATTTTGGAAAACATTTGACACATTAGTTCTGTCAATAATTCTGTGATGTTTGCACTGTTTATTGTTTAGTATTTCTATCCTGCACAGAAAGAAAGTGAAGCATAAAGAAACTAGATAGTTTTGCATAGCTAGGGAGAGGAGGAGTTAGACCTTGAATGAAGGCACTTTGATATCAGAGCCCAAACTGTTAAGCACATCATTATTCTGCCTTCAAACTCCTTAACACCATTGACAAGACCTTTGCTGCCAACAAGGGTATCAAAAATGGGAAGATACTGAAATGGTGCATCAGAGTTCTCCAGAGAAACAGAACTAGTAGGAAATATACTTACATAGATATATATACACACATGTGCACACACACACACACACACACACACACACACACACACTTATATAATGCACATATATGCATCACTACTTACATATAGAGGGAGACTTATTGTGACCAATGAACTCAAGTGGTCATGGAGGCCAAAAAATCTGTTTGCCATCTGCAAATTGAAGACCCAAGAAAGCCAATGGTGTAATTCAGACCAAGACTGAAGACCTGAGATCCAGGGGAACCAGTGACCTGAATCTCAGTATACGGGCAGGATGAAATGAGATAAAATATGATGGCATAGTTCAGGCAGGCAGGCAGGGAGGAAGCAAAACGCAAATGAGTCCTTTACCTTTTCTTCTATGCAGCCTCTCAACTCCTTTAGCCCGGTGAGATCTTTCCTAACACATGGGACTACCAAATTCCATTTCAGCTGGCATGTTTTCCAACCACAAATTTATAGATCCTAGATATGGGCTAGGGCCTACGGTGCTGACCACATCTCTGTAAGTTAGGGAAATTACTTACTTTGAAGTAAAAGTACTTATATTAGGCTGTAGATTTGTAGGAGATACTTTTCAATATAAGCTTTGAAAATATCTTCAATGGCTCAAGCATAACTGTAAGGAAAACAAAAGTAAAACAGATCAATGGGATTCCATTCAATTAAAAAGCTTCTGCACAGAAAACAAAAACAATAAACAAATAAAATAAAAAAACCAAAAAAATCAAAGCATCACCAAAACAGAGAGACTCCCTGTGGAATAAAAGACCTTTTCATGCTATATATGTGACAAAAGCCTGTTAATCAAAATATATATGAAACACACTAAACTCAGCAAGAGAAAAACAAACAACCCTATTAAAAATGGGTAGAACACATGGATAGAACCTTCACCAAAGAGATCCAGAGGGCAGACAGACATAGGAAAAAATATTCAAAGTCACTGATTATCAGAGAAATGCAAATAAATATGAGATATCACTTTACACTTGTAAGAATGTCATACATTAGAAAAGATGGAAACACCAAGCATTGGCAGGCATATGAGGAAAAAGGAATCCTTCTGCTCTGGTGGTGGGAATGCAAATGAAACCTTTCTTTGTCTCTGTCCACCTGGCTCTTTTCTCTCACTGTCCGGTGAGCATCTGTCACTGTTTTAAGTTGCAATCTTGGGCCTCAATTGGGAGCTTTCCCTTATTGGATGTTCCCAATACAATTCCCCAAAAACCTTATGTCCCCACAGATTCACCTTGACTATTTTATTCTACCATTGTGGTCTAATTAAAAGTGTGTTTGTCAGCCCCAGGTAGAGGAACTAGGACCTTTGGAATTGTCTGAGTGGGGGCATGTTACTTGCTATTCATAATGCTCCTGTTTCAATACATCAGAGCTTATGCTAATGAGGTGTACCCTGTCACAGCCTAGGGAGGGGCTGATCACCTAGTGTGACATAGTGACTAGAGGATTGAAATTGTCAGCTGTCATTGACCTTTGGCAGGGGCTGGAACTTGAGCTCCTAGGCATAACAGCTACTGCAGGAGGAAGGCTGGAGAGTTTCTGGGTTGGCGAATATGAACAAATCGAGGTGCTGGCAGCTGGCACACCTGGCATAGCTTTTTCTGTGCATCTCTTCCATTTGGCTATTGTACCAAGTAAGGACCTGACTTCTCTGAGTCACTATAGCAAATCATCAAACCTGACATGGTGGTGGGGTTGTCAAAACCTCTGCCTTTGTAGCCATGTTGGTCAGAGAAATGAGTGTAACTTGGTGAGCCAGTACTTAGACCAACAGATTCAGAGGTTACACAGGCTCTTGTGCTAAATGTAAATATATATAGGGGCCCTGGGTCAGGTGGATGAGGCAAACAGCTAATTTTATTCATAGATTCTTTTCAAGAATGGGAGCTACTCTGCCTTAGTTCAACTTTCTAGCCCTTTTCTCTACTCTGACACTATCTTCTCAGACAATAATTTTGTCCCACTCCAAGTTAGCTATCAAACTCAAGCAAAATTATGATAGTCATAGGCCCCTTGGGACATGCCTAGCATGAACTTCCTAGCTTCTTTCCACCCGAAGACCCCTATTCTCATCTGCTCTACTTCTACTTATTGTTACCTGTTCATTAATCATTTTGTCTTGCTTTGTATCTTGCTGCTTTTCAGCCACCAAGTTGCAGATGCTATCATGATTCCATCCTGATTTCCCTGGGAAGACAACTTCAACATGCCTTGGGACCTCAATGCTTCAGAGCCCTACCCCACTAGGGGAAGACAGAAATGGGCTGGGGGTGTGTATCAACCTGCCAGTGACTGTGTCCAGTGGAGAAGCAATTATAGAAGCTAGAACTCCTACCTTCTGCATCCCCCAACATAATTTTTATCCATACTCCTAGTGGGGGCAGACATGGTAGGGGGAATATGACCAGAGGGGTCTTAACTTCAACTCCATCAGGATCTGGAGAGAGAGGTGGAAAGAGGGAGGGACATTTGGACATAGTAAGAGGTGTATATGTGATTTGGAAAGAAAGAGAAGATGGGACCTTACAAAAAAAGACCAAATATATACAAATATAGACAGATAGAAATAATAATAATAGAAATAATACTAGAATAATATTAGAAATAATAATAATAATAGAAATAATAGTTAACCAATATCTGCAACCTTGGGAGAACTGCCACAGCTTACAATGGAGGGAATGGGGATTCAGAACTATAGTGGTGGGAATGATACAGAGTTATACCCCTGTTATCTTATAATTTTGTAAATCAATATTAAATCACTTTAAAAAAGAGTTAAAGGGCTTTCTGAGAAATGCGCCTGAAAAATTTGCAGTCCTTCTACAAGGCTCCTCCAGGAGGCAAGACACAGCCCTGTGTCTCCCTGAGGGACTGGAGCCATTCCCAGTCCTCCGGCTGCTGACTCGTGTACATGTGTAGGCAGCTTGCTTTCCCTGTTCCAGATGGCTGGACAAGTTAAATCAACTCAACACAGCTGCAGCATAAGATGTCCGTCCAGCTTCTGCTTCATCAGAGGGGATTTCACTGGTGAGAGATGTAAGGAGAGAGCCAGCTGGAAGGCCAGACATAAAGAACTCTATGGTAGGAGATACAGACAACCGTGTCTGCTTCCTACTCTCTTTTGAAAAGTTCTCAGTCTGTAGAAAGACATGCATTAGAGACGTGAAGAAGAGAAGGGGAACACTGACTTAACTAGGGATACCTGTTAATGCTTCATCTTGCTCATAGCCACTCACATTTGCCTAGCTAGTTAAACCTTTCAAAACATGTATTTGATCTCATTTGATTTTCAAAAAGATTTCACTGTCGAATGTTTGAGATTATATAGTTAAATATTTACTTTCCCTACCACCCAACAAAGCCAATAACAGTTCCTAGACGTTGAATATCAATATCTACAAAACACTAAGCCCCAAATATTTTACTTGCCTCATGATCCTGTTTTATAATATTTACTGCCAGGCTTACCACCTCCCCAACTTTTTTACATTTCTTTTACCTCAGAGCATCGTTATCCCAATAGTCTACCTTTGGCATTCCATTCCAATAAATTTTATTATGATTTTGCTATTTGAGTTTTTAAAATTTTTAATTGAAGGATAATGGGCATATGTTGTTTTACCCGGGCTGGCTTCACGGACGGGTAACAGAGATGACCAGAGACACACGGCTGAGCTGAGAACGCAGTTTAATCTTTTTTCAGGAGCGGCAAACATGTGCTCTCCTGTCTTTTTCTTCCAGCAGCAGAGAGGAACTCTCCCAGTACATAGGGTAGGGGGTGGGGAAAAAGAGAAGCACCAAACTAGCAGGGGCTAAACCACAATCGGGGGGGGGGGGGGGAGAAACCAAACCAATGTGAAGCATACAACAGGCATACAGTAAACTAGACATATTTGAAATAGTAACTTTGTCTGTTTGTTCTAGCATATTAATAAATCCTTAAAGTCATCACTATAATCAAGATAGTGATATTGTGTCCTTCCTTTGGGGCAAAACGGATGGAACTGGAGGTGATTATGCTTAGTGAAATAAGTAAAGGGATAAAAGGCAACTACGAGATGCTTTCACTCATATGTGGAATCTAGAGAACTTATACACATGAACTTGCAATAATAATAATAAACGGAAGCAAGCAAAGTGTTTTTAAGACTTCGAGAACTATGGTGGTTATCTTTGGGAGATAGCAGGGTGGGGATACAGAACTGGTGGTGGGTGAGGTATGAAACTATACACTGTGATTTTACAATCTTGTAACCAACTGTTAATTACAAATAAAAAATCTTTTCAAAATTCTATTTATTTCTTATTTAATAGAGACAGAGAAATTGAGAGGGTAGGAGGAAATAGGGAGAGAGACAGAGAGACACATGCAGACCTGCTTAACCACTAGTGAAGCTTCCCCACTTCAGGTGAGGGCTGGGGGCTTGAACCTGACTTCTTGCTCACTGTAATGTGTGCGATTAACCAGGTGTGCTGCTACCTGGCCCCAAAAATAAAAAAAAATTTAAAAAGATAATGAACTTGCTCAGTTATTTCAAATCCCCTAAAGCTGGTCTTTGTTATTCCCCATCAAAAGAAACCTTAAAAAATACTTATATATTGGATAGAGACCCAGAAATTGGAAAGAAAGAGAAAAAAAGAGAAAGGTGGGGGGACCCTTCAGTTAATTATTTTTACATATATTTTCAAGTGTGGGAGCCACTCTCTGCCATAACCTGGCTCTTAAGTTCTATTTTGCACTCTGACACCATCTTTCCAGACAATATATCTAGTTCAACTTTAGTAATCTTTGCTTAAGCTTCATAGCTAACATGAAAATGGACTAGATATATTGTCTGGGAAGATGGTGTCAGAGTGCAAAATAGAACTCAAGCAAAGATTACTAAAGCTCAAGACTCCTAGGAAGATATACAAAATAGACCTTCTATCCTTTTGCAAGCCTACTATCCCTACTCTCATTGGCTCTACTTCAACTCCTTGGTCCCTGTTTATTAAACATTTTGTACTGCTTTACATCTTACTGTCTTTCAGCTACCAGATTCCGTATGCTACTACAATCCTATCCTAACCACCCTGGGTAGATGATTTTGCCAAAATTTCCCTAAATCTCACCTCTTCAGAGTCCTAACCTATTAGGTAGAGATAGCTTGGGGGTATGGATTGACCATCCAATGTCTATATTCAGCAGAGAAGCAATTCTAAAAGCCATAAATCTTACTTTCTTCTGAACCCTATAAAGAACTTTGGTTCATACTCCCAGAGGGAAAAATGTTAGGGGAAGATGACCAGAGCACTCTGAACATCTGTACCACTGAGACCCAGAACGTCTGTGACATGGTACCTTTGTTTTTGCACCATCACTGAGGGGGAAGAAATTGTGGAGAAAATCTGAGGAGCTATTTTGCTTACCTTAGAGGGAAGACAAAAAAGGAAGAATAACTGGGATGATTTCACTCATAAGTGATATATAGAATTGAAACACATGAACTTTATATATAGAGTCAACCCATAACTATGATTTTGGGAGAACTATGGTAGTTACCATGTGTGTGTATGTGGGGGTGGGGGAGCACAGAACTCTGGTGGCAGGAATGGTGTGGAACTATATACCATTATTACCTTAGAATCTTGTAAACCACTATTAAATCATTAGTAAAAATCAGTTATTTTAAAAAAGAGACACCTGCAGCAATTGTTTCACTGTCTATGAAGCTTCTCCTTATATTTGGGGCCTGGGGGTTTAAACTCAGGGTCTTGTACATTGTAACATGTGCTCAACTGGGTGTACCACCACCCACTTATTCTCCCATTAAAAGAAAATTAAGAGAGCATTTCACTTGCATTTTGTGATCTTGCATGTGCATCTTGGGTTTGTTAGTTCACATCCAATCTCAGCTATAATATACAAGTCTGTGTTCTGTGTTTCATTCACTACAGCTATTTTCTTCTTCCAGTGAGTTCTATCTACCTCATAGAGTAGCTGTAAGAGCACAGTTTGTAGCTCAGTGTCTGCCTTTCTTCTTTTCAGCCCAATGACCTTGGTCAAGAATGGTAATCATGCTTCATAGCTCACTAGGTTGCCTAGGGTCACACAAGAACATCTTTATACAATAGGGATGCTAAAACAGAAGGTTCTATATAAGCACCAAGGCATGACTTGTGTCCTGTTTCAAAATCAAATCACCACATGGCCAATTAACAAGAAAAATGTTCTCTAACTGGCTTCATTTCTTTGGAATCCTTTACTTGTTTTAAGATAATACAGAATTGAGTGAAGTGAGGGATGATGGGTTAAGGAACAAGTTAGGAAGCCTTCATGAGAAAGTATCACCATGATGTGGATCTTGCACCAGTTGAAGTCAAGTGGGCAGCAGCCTCCATGGAGCCACTCAGAGAGCCTGATGTGTACCCTTGCAGTTGGAGGGCAGGGCTGACATGGGGGTGTCTGACCTATATCTGAGAGAGCTAGGGAGGGCAAGCAGACTATCTGCACCTCAAGAATTATGGAGGAACTGGAGGAGTTGTGTGAGTTCTCTGAGGAGTAAATGCTGGATGACCTCATGGGAGTGAGAAGTGGGCTGGGGATCTTTAACATTTTGTGTTTTTGCATTTTGTGGAGAAGGTTAAAAGGAAAAAAGCAAAGGAGCCCTGGCCAAGTGCGTAAGAGGACAGCAGAGGACCCTGTGTGATGGGGAGCAGTCACAATGGGCAGAATGAAAGGCTCTTGTGAGGTTCCTGCTGTCTTAGGGTTCAAAAAGACAATCGATAGTTAATGTTATCATCACATTATTTGGTAATTGGGTTAACTTTGAAAAGTCCTTTTGTTAGGGTTTTCTGTAAAGTACCCAGTATCTTGTATATAGCTGTGCTATTGGATGCTTCTAATCTACTTGGTCTAGGCTTTTGAGAGAGTCCGCATATCAAATACACAGCCTATATATTAAAAAGATTCAGTTTGTGTTTTGAAAAACTTTGAGACATACAATTGATTTTTCCCCTCTCATATTAATTAACTAGTGATTTATATGTCTACATTTTGCTAGGAGTGTACATAAACACCATTCCCACCACCAAAAGACTGTGACCCATCCCTCCCGCCCACTCCCACCCCCCACTGGCCCAGGAAGCTGCATGTCTACCCCTCACCACAGGGTTTTTACTTTGGTGCCCTGCTTACAATTTGGTCAGGTCCTGCTTTTAGTTTCCCTTTCAGGTCTTCTTAGTCAACTTCTGTTGATGAATGGGATCATCCCATACTCATCCTGGAGCTCAGCTTCCCCAGAGACACACCCTACTAGGGAAAGAGAGAGGCAGACTGGGAGTATGGACCGACCAGTCAACGCCCATGTTCAGCGGGGAAGCAATTACAGAAGCCAGACCTTCCACCTTCTGCAACCCACAAAGACCCTGGGTCCATGCTCCCAGAGGGATAGAAAATGGGAAAGCTATCAGGGGAGGGGGTGGGAAATGGAGATTGGGTGGTGGGAATCGTGTGGAGTTGTACCCCTCCTACCCTATGGTTTTGTTAATTAATCCTTTCTTAAATTAAAAAAAAAAAGGCTCTTGTGGTGGGAGGTGGGGGTGTGGCCCCAGAGATCCCAAAGATCTGGGAACAAGCTTAGTGTCCAATGACAGCTGAGTGGATGTAGACCAGGTAGTGTGTATACACAATGGAATACTACTGGGTTGTAAGGAGGGATGAGTGTTGGCCTTTGGCCATGATATGGAGCAGGGTCATGTCAACCAAAATAATCCAGAAGGAGACAGCAAAAACAAAACACAACAAACAAAAAAAACTGGATGCCTTCACTCACATGTGGGCTTAAAACAAAGCAGAGGCCACTGGTTGCTTCTGTTCTCCCTGGTCTGAGCTTTTAGCTCAGTGGGTTAAACACAGGTGGTGCTAAGCGCAAGGACTGGCATAAGGATCCCGGTTCAAGCCCTCAGCTCCCCACCTGCAGGGGAGTCACTTCACAAGCAGTGAAGCAGGTCTGCAGGTGTCTATCTTTCTCTCCCCTTCTCTGTCTTCCCTTCCTTTCTCCATTTCTCTCTGTCCTATCCAACAACAACATCAATAATAACTACAACAATAAAACAAAAAGGACAACTAAAGGAAACAAATAAAAAATAAAAAAGACACAGCTATAAATAATGTCAAAAGACATAAATTATGGTGATGTTGTGTCTGATACAAAAAATCCTAACAATGAAAATTTCAAAGTTAACCGAATTGCCAAATAATTTGGTTAAAGTGATGACTATCTATTGCCTTCTTAAACCCTAAGACAGCAGGAACCTCCCAGTTTCTCTGTAGAGCCTATATTTCCCCCAGTCCTGGAACCTCTAGGGTGGGGCTCACTTTCCTGCATGCTTCTGTCAGTTCATACCAAATGATCCCAACCTAATCAAGGCAATCAGTACCACCTCAGCATGCCTCACTTCAGACTGTGTCCAGAGACATCAGGCGTGGAATGTCAACCCTTCAGCCTCATTACTCAGATGAGACCTTTTCTTTCATAGTATTCTCTAATTCCATTCCAGGTGGTTCAGTTCCTAACAAAATTTCAAAACCTAGATATAGACCAGGTCCCGAAAGATAGAGCATATGTCCACATGTCTCCATAAATTAGGACAAAATATATACCTGAAAGCAAAAGTGCACAACAGTCTGCAGTATATGCAGCAAACAAGTAGAAAGACCTAAAAAGACACCATAAAGTTCCTAACGAAATAGTGTCTACAGGAGTCTGGCAGTAGTGCTGTGGTTAAGCTCAAGTGGCACAAAGTCCAAGGACTGGCGTAAGGATCCCGGTTCGAGTTCCCAGCTCCCCATCTGCAGAGGAGTTGCTTCACAGGTGGTGAAGCAGGTCTGCAGGTTTCTGTCTTTCTCTCCCCCTCTGTCTTCCCCTTCTCTCTCCATTTCTCTCTGTCCTATCCAACAACAATGACATCAATAACAACAGCAACAATAAAAACAACAAGGGCAACAAAAGGGAAAATAAATAAATATAATAAAAAATTAAAAAAAATAAAGTGTCTATTTAGACTTAGATACGCTCCTCACTTACTTCCTATTATACTTCTCTCACTCACTCCAAAGTTAACCTTATCAAAGTAAGGACTGCAAAAGCTGAATAAGGGCAAGAGACTGGCATACTTTAACAATGACTCTTTAGTCACTATCAGGCTACCCCATCAGCTGGGGCCCTAGTCAGGGATTCCTGAGATTCCCAAACAGACATGACAGACCTAGACCTCAAATAGATCCCTCTCTCCATTGTTACTGGTCATCGCTATCAGAAACAACACAATAGACCCCGTTGTGGGCCCCCATAGAACCTTGCCCTCAACATTGACCAACAACGGTAGAGAATGTTCCATCCCCTGAAGGGAGGATGGACAACATACTCTATGCTACACATGAGGAAGATGGGTCCTGATATTGAGGCAGCTTGGAATGTTCCTACTGATGACCACAGAATGTGAGCTCAGATCTACAGGGATGCAGAGGTCACATAGGCTCCTAAGCTGAATATGGGCCCCAGATCACATCAAATCGATGGGGTTTGCAATCAACAATGCTTATATACCTTTCCCATGTTTGGAGCTATTCTCTTCCCTGATCCAGCTTTCTGGTCCTTTATGCAGCCATGACATCATCTCTCCAGACAATAACTAGGATCCACCTCCATATCAGATGTCAGGCTCAGAAAAAGGGGGGGGGGACTAGTTTAGTCATGGGCCCTGTGGAATACAATCAAAATAGGCCTACTAACTATCTACAAAATGGAGACCCCGAACTCATCATCTGAACTATTCCAGCCTTTAGGTTCAAGATTAGTGAACAATTTGTTTGGCTTTATATGTTAACTCTCTTTTCAGCCACCAGATTCCAGATGCAAACATGATGCTAACCGGACTTCCCAGGGTTGACAACCTCACCAATATGTCCTGGAGCCCTGCTTCCCCAGAGCCCCACACCACTAGGGAAAGAAAGAGACAGGTTGGGAATATGGATTGACCTGTCAGTGCCCATGTTCAGTGGGGAAGCAGTTACAGAAGTCAGACCTTCCACCTTTGCATCCCACAATGACCTTGGGTCCATACTCCCTGAGGGTTAAAGAAAAGGAAAGCTATCAGGGAACAGGATGGGATATGGAGTTCTGGTGGTGGGAATTATATGGAGTTGTACCTCTCTTATCCTATGTTTTTTGTCAGTGTTTCCTTTTTATAAATAAAATTTAAAAAAAGGAAAAAAAGGAGGAAAAAATACAACAAAGCAGAGGCACAAAGTTAGATATGGAGATTCTGAAGCATAGGGAGAGGGGACCTGAGGTGGTTGTGGTGTGGGAAGAGGCTCTATGGGCTGGGTAGAGGGAGTGCAACACCTTGGTGGTTGCCATGACGTGTCAGCAATCAACTTGAAGAGAGCCAACATGTTTGGCAAAACCAGTCTCCTTCCTCCCTGTCCTCCTCCTTTCATCTCTTTCTTTCCTTTCTTGCTTTCTCTCCTTCTCCTTCTCCTCCTTTCTTTCTTTCTTTCTTTCTTTCTTTCTTTCTTTCTTTCTTTCTTTCTTTCTTTCTTTCTTTTTCCTTTCCTCTTCTTTTTTGGTGGAACTAGGATCTCCTTGTTCTAGGAAACTTCTTTTCTTTTTCTTTTTCTTTTTTTTTCCCTCTAGGGTTATTGCTGGGCTTGGTGCCTGCACCATGAATCCACCACTCCTGGAGGCCATTTTCCCCCATTTTTGTTGCCCTTGTTGCTGTAGCCTCGTTGTGGTTATTATTATTGCCATTATTGATGTTGTTTGTTGTTGGATAGGACAGAGAGAAATGGAGAGAAGAGGAGAAGACAGAGAGGAGGAGAGAAAGATAGACACCTGCAGACCTGCTTCACCTCGTGTGAAGCGACTCCCCTGCAGGTGGGGAGCCGGGGGCTCAAACCGAGATCCTTACGTCGGTCCCTGTGCTTTGCATCACATGCGCTTAACCCACTGCGCCACCGCCTGACCCCAGGAAACTTCTTTTCATTTAGATAGTGGGACAGAAACAGAAAGAGAGAGAGACATCACAGCACCAAAGTTTCTGATGTCATATCATCTCCCATGTGGTGCCAGAGCTCGTGCATGGCATTGCAGGTGCCCTGCCAAGTGAGCTGGCTCTCTGACTTGCAGTCTTGTAAACCAGCATTACCAATAAACAAATAATTAGATAAATAAACAAGGAGGACTTCTGGGAAGTGTGGTTATGGACTAACGTGAAAAGCAAAGACTCTCTCCTCGAAAAACAACAAATATCACTACTGTCAAGCCCACAAACCTCACTGGATTGCAGCTGGGACATCTGCAGGCACTGAGACCTCAGGTGGGTGCTGGTGTGTGCGGATGGGGTTAGAGGGGGCATAGGACTAAAACCAAGCATACGGAGTCTGGGAGCTTCAGGAACAAATGGCATTTTCTCAACAGCAGCAGTAAGGGTTGTGAACAATGCTGACTGTGAGAGGGGGTACCTCTGAACTTTGGCCCATGAATTCGGGGATGAGAACTTGCTGAACTGTGAAGGGGTCACACTACAGTAGCAGTGCATTTGCCAGACCAGCTTGGTCTGCCTACCTAAACTGGGGCAGACATTCAGAAGGTAATTTGTGGCAGCTGGCAGCTAAAAGGCAAAAGGCAGAAACTGACGGCCAAATGATACACTGAATCCTACTTCTTCAAACACAACTGCCATCTAGTAGCAGCCCACCCCATGGCAAACCCCCCTCCTAATACTTAAAACAAATGACAATAATAACATCACTTGTTGGCTCAGCACAACCAGCACAATAAATGCAACAGAGAAACAGTCAAAATAAACTGCAGAATATTATGACTACAGAGAGAGAGAGAGAGAGAGAGAGAGAGAGAGAAGTGAAACAGAAAAGCTTTAGGAAATCTTAGATATAGAGGGACTATCAGAGGAAGATTATAGGAAATTTTTAATTGTTTATTCATCATACAAATTAGTCTCTTTGAATATTCTACAGAGAACTTTCATATGGAGATGAGAAATTGGGTTGAACCTGGGACCTCAGAGCCTTAAGCCTGAGAGTCTGTTTGCATAAGCATTATGCTATCTCCCAGCTCCCACTTCTATTTCTGCTGGTATATTCCAGGCATGTGTAATGAAGTATGTGATCTTTGTTAATGTACCAATCAGCAGAACCATTTACTGAGAGCATGGACTGTAACAGACATTGAAAAGTCAGTTTTACCACATAGATCAGCACAGAAAGACTTAAAAACTCCAAATTCATTATTATGAAATTATGTTTGCAGTGTTTTTCCTTTCTGCCCAAATGCTTGTTGGATATTTACTATTAAGCAGAGAGAAAGATGTTCCTTTTTTATTGACTTAATAATTGACAAAGTTGTAGGATAAGAGGGGATACAATTCCACACAAATCCCACCACCAGAGTTCTATATACCATGCCTCCACTGGAAGTTTCCCTATTCTTTATCCCTCTGGATGCATGGACCCAGGATCATTATGGGGTGTATCTGTAACTGCTTCTCTGCTGGACATGGGCATTGGCAGGTCGATTCACACTCCCAGCCTGTTTCTCTCTTTCCCTAGTGGGAAAGGGCTCTGGGGAGGTGGGGTTCCAGGATACATTGGTGAGGTTGTCTGCCCAGGGACATCAGGTTGGCATCATATTAGCATCAGCAACTTGGTGGCTGTAAAGCACTAAGATATAAAGCAAAACATTCTAGGCTGCTCTCATTTAAGGCCCAGTCTTCTTCAAGTGGCAGTGTATGTTGACCCAGCCTCCCTTTGGAGAGTAGGACTGTCCCTACCATTGTTCTGCATTGAGGGCAACATCCTGTAGAGGCCTACAAGAAGGTTTCTGATGTTTATGATGGAGATGACTAGTGATGGTGGAAAAACTGGTCTGCTAGAGGTCTAGGTCCATCATATCTATGTAGAAATCCCAGGATCCCCTGACTAGGGCCCCAGATGATGGGGGTGGCCTGGTAATGACCAAAAGGGCCAACATGAGAGAGATGCTCTTAAGTTCTGACTAGATGGGTAGCCCAATTATCATGAATTCTCCCATCAGCCTTCCCAATTGCACAGAGACACTATTTCTTGTAGGCTAATTTTTGATGACTTCTCACACGTCCACCTTTTAAAAAGACAAAAGGGGCAGTTACATATTTCATTATTCCCAGGCTCCCATTCATATACAGTATCACTAAATATACACCTGGCAACTAAAAGGCTCTCTCTTTCAAACATCCCCATTTGTATATTAAATATAAGCCTACTCCAGCAAGCTTCCTTTTCCCTATTATGACTTGTAGGAAGATTCTCTTTATGTACAATAAAATTCTCTCTAGATATTGAACTTTATTTCTTGTACTATAATCACATCTCATTTCTTCTCTCTCAGGGTCATGACAAACTTGTGACTTTATGTTTTTCATTTTACTACTTTTATGCATTTCTAACTTGTGCTGAAATAATTTTACTGAGACCTACATTCCTTTGATTCCTCTCTCCTCATTACTCCATGTTAGTCTTCTTCTTTGAAGATCACCTACTCTGAACCTAGGATTCTCATTTTGGGCTTTCTTTCCCTTAATTTTCTCTTGTCTTTTTTCCCCCTTTCTCTCTGTTGATTCATATAACTGAGTTGATGATTTCTTTTCCTTTCAGTGATTTAACTGTTCTACAAGGCTTTTGGACATACATATTATTACCTTTATCTTGAAATGTAAGAGTTAAATGATTCATTTTGAGCATACGTATAACTGTGAATAATAACAACCACTCAGATTTCACCATTACTATCTTACCTGTCTATTATATATCTATTCACCCCTCTTTTTCCAGCTATACGACCACCTTCTATCTTGGATCTTGGATGCATTTCAGATTAAATGGTAAACATCAGACCTTATCAGTGCTAAGTGCTTAAACTGCATAATATTATAATTCAATATATGTATTTTTCTTTTGAGGAAAAAGTATATACGTTTAAACATATGTCTTATATTTACCACTTCATACATTTTGACAAATAATTACCTCCTGGATGACTCCACAGACTCTAAATGCAACTTAACGTAGGAAGTGACTCTTCTTAAATTGGGAGTCTGTGACTGTCCGTGAGCTTTCTTCATCTGGATGCTCCTCCCTTTCCATCAATACCAGATTCACATCTCAATGATTCTCTTTCACTCTTCCTTCTCTGTTCATGCAGTCTATGATATGAACGCTGTGCCCTGGAGATCCGCAGTGTACCACCTACAAAGGTGTATTATGCTTTATTCTTTTTTATTTTTTTAAATCTTTATTTGTTTATAGGATAGAGACAGTCAGAAATCAAGAGGTAAGGGAAGCATAGAGAGAGTGAGAGACACCTGCAGCACTGCTTTACCACTTGTGAAGTTTTTCCCCTGCAGGTGGGGACTGGGGACTCGAACCTGGGTCCTTACACATTGTAACATGTGCGCTCAACCAGGTGTGCCACCACCCAGCCCCCTTATGCCTTGTTATTTTAATATTATTATTATTTACCAGAGTATTGCTAAGTCCTGGTTTATATTAGGGGTAAGGGACTGAATCCAAGACCTTGAAGTCTCAGGCAGAACAGTCTTTTTGCACAAGCATTATGCTGTTTCCCCTGCTCAGTGTATGCATGTTATATATCTCTGTGTGTGAGGTCACAATTCTCATAAAGCCCTGAAAAACTACTAAGGGACAATGTTTAGTTGTCTTAAAGGTTAATAGGAAAGTTACAGCAGAAGGACTAGCAATGGAGATGGAATCTATCTAAATGCTTTAATAAACCTAGCACAGCAGAGGCAATTACGATCCCAAAACCCAATGTGAAAGTTATTAAAAAGGCAATGTCCAAAAATGATAACTGAAAACATCAGGCAGCAGAGAGAGTGAGATGGTGGGCTTTGCATTAATACAGCGGCTGATCCAAAGATAGTGTTTAAATGTGCTAAGTCAAGCAAGGTATCATTACATATGAAAATATAAAATAAAAATGAGAAGATATGAATGTTACAACAAAATCATGTAAGAGGAGGAGAGAAAGGAGCTTTCTGGAGATATCCTAACTTCATTTTCATTCATAGTTTTGATTATGTTTCATAAGAAAAGTAGAGAGCTAAGTTTTATTTTTTCAGTATACACTTAAAACTCATAAATAGAAATACCATCACTCAAAAAACAAAAACATCATGGCTAAAACACTAGACTTTAAAACCTGTCTTCAAAGAGTTGATTTTAAAATGCAGCTTCACTTGCTGGTTGTCATATCTCAAGTAAACTGATGAAGTATTTACTTATTTATTTTATTTTATTTTCTAATTGGCACCAGGATTCTATTGGAGCTCAGTGTCAGCACTATGAATCCACCACTACTAGTAGCTATTTTCTTCTTCCTCCTCTTCTTCCTTCTCCTCCCCGCTTCTCCTTCTCAGTTTCCTTTTTTTCCTTCTATTTTATTGGATAGGACAGAGAGAAATTGAGAGGGGAGGGAGAGATAGAGAGAAGACAGAAACATAGACACTGCAGAGCTGCTTTACAGATTGTGAAACTTACCTATGCCAGTGAGAAGTGGGAACGGGGTCCTTACGCATGGTGATGCGCCCGCTTAACCAGGTGCACCACTGCCCAGCCCTGATGAAATGTTCTAATCCTTACTTTTCTCATTTGAAAAATGTGATTATAATAGCGTCTACTTCATAAAAGTAAATGTGATAACAAATCTAAAATGCTTTTGTGGTAAATGTTTAATAAAGGCTAACTTTTGTGTCTGGAAATTATTATTATTAAAAAACCTTTTTAAAGATTTTTAAAAATATTCATTTGTTCCCTTTTGTTGCCCTTGTTGTTTTATTGTTGTAGTTATTATTGTCGTTGTTGGGTAGGACAGAGAGAAATGGACAGAGGAGGGGAAGACAGAGGGGGAGAGAAAGACAGACACCTGCAGACCTGCTTTACCGCCTGTGAAGCGACTCCTCTGCAGGTGGGGAGCTGGTGGCTTGAACTGGGATCCTTACGCCGGTCCTTGCGCTTTGTACCACCTGCACTTAATCCACTGAGCTACTGCCTGACTCCCTGGAACTTATTTTAAAATTTTTCTTTTAAGAATTTATTTTATTTCTTTTCTCTTTTCTTCCTTTGTGCAGCAAAGTTGTTGTGCATCCATGATTACCACTCCAGACCACTTTCTCATTCAGATAGAGAGGCAGGGAGAGGCAGAGAAAGAGTGGGAGAGGGAGAGGGAAAAGAAGAGGGAGAGGGAGAGGGAGAGGGAGAGAGACCACAGCACTGTGCTAAGCAGGTTATTTCTCTGGCCTCATATTTTTATTTATTTTCATGGCACATGTACACAGGCACACACACACACACACACACACACACACACACACACACACACACACGCCCCAGAGCACTGCTCAGCTTTGGCATGTGACAGTGCTGGAGATGGATGTCTATTACCTCAGGCTTGCAAGTCTGGTACACTACCACTGCGATACCTCCCTGGTTCAAATTTTAAAGTTTCAAAAGTTCAACAGGTTTCTTGTTTATTAAAAACAAAAAAGGGCCACTCATTTAAATGCTGTTGCACTTGATTTTGACCATTGTCCAATTGTAGTCCACACACAGTCAGATGCTGCAGACTGGATGGGCAGTGTGTGGGTGTGGCTGCCTGGAAATGGTGCCATCACTTACTAAGCCTCCTGCTAGCATTTATATCTGCACCACTATGTCAATATTAATTCATACAAGTCAATAACAAATTGAAATAAACTCATCAGAGGAGATCACTTAGTGGGGGGCATAGGGATTACATGTGGTCCCAGATTCTGTGCTAGGTACTGCAGATACTGGGGTGGAGTCTTGCTCTGAATGCTTTTTCTCTCTATCATTTTTTATAAAATAACCAAATTACCCCTGGGTGTAGGGAGGGCACCAAACTTTGGTAGTGGTGCAGTGTGGGTGTGGAAATATTCCCCTGCAATCCTATAGTCTTTTTTTTTTTTAATTATTTTTTATTTAAGAAAGGATAAATTAACAAAACCATAGGGTAGGAGGGGTACAACTCCATACAATTCCCACCACCCAATCTCCATATCCCCTCCCCTCCCCTGATAGCTTTCCCATTCTCTATCCCTCTGGGAGCATGGACCCAGGGTCGTTGTGGGTTGAAGAGGGTGGAAGGTCTGGCTTCTGTAATTGTTACCCCACTGAACATGGACGTTGACTGGTTGGTCCATACTCCCAGTCTGCCTCTCTCTTTCCCTAGTAGGGTGGGTCTCTGGGGAAGTGGAGCTCCAGGGCACATTGGTGGGGTCTTCAATCCAGGGAAGCCTAGCCAGCATCCTGGTGGCATCTGGAACCTGGTGATTGAAAAGAGAGTTAACACACAAAGCCAAACAAATTGTTGAGCAATCATGGACCCAAAGCTTGGAATAGTGGAGAGGAAGTGTTAGGGGGGTACTCACTGCAAACTGTAGTGTACTTCTGCTTTCAGGTATATATTTTGCACTAGTTTATGGATAAGTGTGAACATATGCTCTCTCTCACAGAACCTGGTGTATATCTAGGTTTTGGGACTTTGTTAGAAAGTGAACCACCTGGGATGGAATTAGAGAATACTATGAAAGGAAAGGTCTCACATGAGTAATGAAGCTGAAGGGTTGTCATTCCACACGTGAAGTCTCTGGACACAGTCTGAGCTGAAGCATGTTAAGGTGGCAATCGTTGTGTTGATTAGGTTGTGATCGGCAGATGCAATATTATTTGATATGGATTGGGAGAGGCATGCGGGAAAGTGGGCCCTATCCTAAGGTTCCAGGACTGGGGGAAATATAGGCTCTATAGTGGAGATGTGAGGTTCACCTGTTGTCTTCGGGTTCAAAAAGACAATGGATAGTTAATGTTATCATCACATTATTTGGTAATTGGGTTAAATTTGAAAAATCCTTTTGTTAGGCCTATAGTCTTATAATCCATTATTAAATTATGAATGAAAATGTGAAAATATTGAAAAAAATTCTGAACCATTAGGGTTCCAGTATATAGTCACTAGATTGGAATGCCACACCAACATGCCTAAGATTTGAGGAAAGAAAACATTAATGCATAGAGATGAAAACTTGTGAAAAAGTCACAGTATCAACACAAGTAATCTGCTTAGAGTCAAAGGCCAGTCTTCTGCAAAGCTCCATCATGGCTTTGTAATGACAGGAAAGAGTTCATGTTTCCATGTTCCTACTTTTTGTCTACAGTTTATCACATACTTCTGTTATTTAAATCAGACGTGAAATTTGCCATTACAATTTTTAATCTACTAAAAAATGTATATACTATTTTATCTACAAGATAGTTTTTGGTGTTTGAGCTCATTTTTTTGCTTTTTATTTTTAATTTTTTTTATTTGTCATTTATAGTGGATTTCAAGATTGGTGAGATTAGAGTATATAGTTCCTCCTGCACCTACCACCAAAGTTCTGTGTCCCCCCCACCTTCCACAGGTAACCAATATAGTTCTAACAAAGTCTTAGAAACAGTCCCCTCCCTCCCTTTCTCCTTCCCTCTCTCCCTCCCTCCCTTCCTTCCTTCCTTCCTTCCTTCCTTCCTTCCTTCCTTCCACCCTTCATCCTTTCTTTCGTTCCTTCAGTCCCTTCCTTCCTTCTTTCCTTCCTTCCTTCCTTTCTCTTTTTCTTTCTCTTTACCTTTCTCCTTTCTTCCTCTTCTCTCCCTCCCTCCGTCTCTCTCACTGTGTATTGTCACTAGACCTCACATATGAGTGAATCTATCCATTTTTTGCTAAGCATAGTCACCTCTAGTCTAATATTTAAACACAGATATCACTAATTATGTGACTATAAAATAAGTGGTTCATATGCCACCTAAGGTATCACTATGGGAAATTATGGTATTACTTCATTTAATAACTACTTTGAACCTACATTGTTCTAGACAATGGAGTTATAGCTATTAATTCATTTTAAATTCCTGTCCCACCAATCTTATACCTTAACTGAGGGAAAGATAACAGACAAAGTAAAGAATTATAATTTTGGGGAGCCGGTGGTGGTGCAGCGGGTTAAACGCATGTGATGCAAAGCGCAAGGAATGGTGTAAGGATCCCAGTTTGAGCCTTTGGCTCCCCACCTGCAAGGTATTCCCTTCACAGGTGGTGAAGCAGGTCTGCAGGTGTCTATCTTTCTCTCCCCATCTCTGTCTTCCCCTCCTCTCTCAATTTTTCTCTGTCCTACCCAACAACAATGACAGCAATAACAATGATGATGATAAACAACAAGGGCAACAAAAGGAAAAAAAAAGAATCACAATTTGGTAGGGTGTGAGTTTGTGATGACACAAATTACAAAGAAAAGTCAAGCCAGGAAAAGAGATGAGTGTTGGAAGAGGGGACAAAGGAGTGTATTGGATAGTAATTCTGCAAAGAGTAATCAAGGACTCATGAAGAAAGTCACCTGTTCTAAGAAAAGTCTAGAAGGACGCAGGTGACAGCTATGTGTTTATCTGGAAAGGGTGCTTCCGGGCTGACAAAAGAACAGGTTGAAAGGTTCTGAGGTGGAAGCTTACCTAGCATATTCAACAAGCATCAGGAAGGTCAGTTATCTGGAATACAGAAGGCCAGGAGGAGAATGACCCACGGGAAAGGTCAGGAAATGATAGGTGTGGACCTGGTATGACCTGTAGGTACTTTTGCTGTTGCTACTGAGTTCACTATTGTTTTAGAGTCTAGGGGAGAAGTAGAGAGGCATGGTAAGAAGGTATAAAATTCACACAGCAGTTTGTGTCTAAAGGCTAATTCTTAATTTTTTGCCAATGGCTTTCTTGGTTCTTGCAAGTCACAAATCCAGAGTGTCATTTAAAAATCTACTGTACCAGGTGGTAAGGAAGGTGGCCCAGCCAGTAGACATACTTGTTGTTTTCTCCGGGCTATGTTGTTTTCGCCGGGCTAGCTTCACCGGCGGGTAACAGATGACCAGGGACTCATGGTTGAGCTGTAGGCAGTATCTCTTTATTCATGCAGGACGCAGCACAATCTATGATGAGCTAAGCTAAACTCAAGGTACAGTACTCTAAAACTCACAATGCTGTCTTTATATATACTTCCCAAGTAGGGTGGAAACAGGATGTGACATAGAGAGGGTGGAGAGAAAAGTGACTGGCGAAAATCAGAGTGTGACAAGGAGGGGGTGGAGCAGGCGAGAATCCTATCACTGAACCACAAATGCCCTGGAGGGAGGGTGGAACTTGTTAACAGTGGTTATGTAAATAGAATGAAGTGGTTATGTAAATAGAATAGTGTTAAGCAGGGGGGATTTAAACCAAATGAAACAGAAGGGGTCTCATGCATACCAACACATACTCATTTGCATACACGAAGCAATGGGTTTGACCCAACTGGTAAAGCATCAGACTTAGTTCCTGGTTTGAGCCCTACTGCTACATATATCAGAATGGTGCTCTGACTTGCCTCTTTCTCTCTCTCATGTAAAACTCTCTTACACATATAATTAATAAAATGAATCTTCTAAAAATAAGTGGTATATCAACAAAGAACAATGGAATAAATCAGAGGAGATATAATTGGCCACTGATAAATTCTTACCATTGTATTTATTTATTATTATTTTGCTTCTAGGATTGTTGCTGGGGCTTGGTGTTAGCACTATGAATCTACCATTCCTGGAAGCCATTTTTTCCATTTTATTATGTAGGACAGAGTGAAATTGACAGAGGATGGAGAGATAGAGAGGAAGAGAGAAAGATAAACTCCTGTAGACCTGCTTCATTGCTTGTGAAGCATCCCCCCTGCAGCTGGGGAGCTGGAGGCTTGAACTCAGATCCTTATGCTTAGTACTTTGTGTGCTTAAACAAGTGTACCACTGCCAGACCCCCCTAAAGTCTTACCATTCTACTGTGAAGATATACAAAGGAAATGATACTTAGTCTCTGGTATAGAGAAATCCATGGTCTTGTTGGAGTAAAAGTGCTTGAAGATCACCAGGAAGTTCTCTGTGTACAGTGCATTATGGAGTTCTGCTCCTGAACTCAACAGCACTGCCTTAATGCAGGAAGTAGAAAGGAAAGATGATTCTTAAAGGATGGTTAGTACATTTTCCTGAAAAGGGCAGTCCTTGAGTTGCACTTGGAGGAGAATGGGCAAAAGGGGGGAATTTCAAGCAAAACAAGCCATCAAAACCAAAATGGCACCAGATGTGCTCGAGTTTGACATGGAATTGGAAACTAGGGGACAAGGGTTAGGAGATGACCTTGAGAGCCCAACAGAGAAGGTCTTTCCAGACTAAAAGATTAATTTGCTCTTTCATGAGCACAAGCAGGAAAAGTTACTGACATGACATACTGTAAACTTTGACAGAGAGATTGGCCAGAAGCCTACCTGGACACATTATAAGTAGAAATTTACTTGGAGAACTGCCGTGGGGAGCATTATGCTGAGAAAGGAGCTTCTTTAATGCTTTAAGCTTGCCAAAAATTCCATTTCCTATCTCAGGGAAGTTAGGGAATCTCTTATCATGCCCTTGTCTCTAGCTGCAACAAGCCAGACTGAAGTCAGTTACATGAATGCGTTTTAAACAAGTTATAAGATTAGCGATCCCTGAAATGGCATGGATAAAGGCTGCCTTCATCCTGTTTTCTGCAGATAGAGGGAATTCAGGGAGTAGGGAGGTGAGGGAATGAATGTATTTTTGCAGGCAGGGGCAGGGAGGAGGGGGATTGGTAACTCCACATTGTCCTCACTGAACTCAGAGTCTTGCCTCAGGCAGAAACCTCATGCCTGTGTTCTGCAGGTTAGTCCCTTCTTCTGCATGCTCCCCACCCTGTCCCCTTGATTCCCTGTGCACCCAACAGGGGCTGATTTTAGATTTTACTGTAACAGTTTTCATAGTAGTCCAGAGGAAAGAGATAGTGGAACAGCTTCTTGTACTTGTTAGAATCTCCCCATAACTGATGATGCCTGCTCTCCAGTTTTATTGTTAGTAGTTGGATCTCTTTCTCTCCACAATCCTGTGTCTGTTGCTTTAGCTCATTCTACAACTTGCCCCCCTTTGCTTTCACTTTACACAGTCTGATCCAGGACTTCCATCATTATTTAACGATGATTCATTATCTTTGTAACTGGTTTTCCTGTCCTTTGTCTTGTCCCTGTCAAATTCATTCTCTCTAGCAGATTAATCTTGATAACACAGAATTTAAAGCCAATTAGAATCCTTCCAAAGCTCTCCTGGAAGGATAGTGCCTTTCTCAAGGCATATGGCATCTCTCATGACCTGCCTTCTCATCTCTCTTCCTATAACTCTGTCTCATATTCAGTTACAACAAATTCCTTGACATTCTCCTCCTTTTCATGCTTTACATATGCATTGGGCCAGGAAGTAGTACAGTGGTTACATAGAAGAGTATTGGTCTGCTTCTAATTCTGCTTCTAAGACCCCTTCTGTTTTGATCATCATGTTAGGTTCCTTGCATAGCTTAACACTGTGGTCTATTTACATAATCACTGCTTTACCTGAGACCCGCCCTGCAAGCTTGATACTTCTGAGCGTGCTCGCTTTTTCCTTCTCCCCACCCCCTATCCTACATATTTCCTCTTCTGACCTGATACTTCTGCCTCAGGAGATATAAAGGACAGGATTTTCTAATGAATAGAGATTAGATTGATTGCACTGCATTCCTGCTCATCAATAAAGATTGAACTGCATTCCCAGCTCAGCCATGAGTCTCTGGTTGTCTGTCTCCCACCCGTGAAGCTAGCCCAGCAGAAGAGTTTCTTACCTGAGACACTGAGGTTCTGGGCTCAATTTCTGGCACTGTCATAAGCCAGAGCTGAGCAGTGCTATGGTTAAAAACTACAGAAGTGATCCTTCAACTCATCCTTCTGTTTGGAATAGTATTCTCTACCATCTTTATTAAGTGGGTGTCTGGCCATGTTGCCAGAGAATCAATACCTGGACTCCCCTCCTTGCCTTTTGATTTCACTGATGTGAGGACTAAGATATGGGCATTTGCATTTTTTAAAAGTTGTTTAAATTGTTGCTCTAAAATTATACTCTGTATACAAATTCCCTGGGGATCTTGTTAAAATGAAGAATCTTATGCAGAAGGCCTGGGAGTGGGGGCAAGCTTCTGCATTTCCTCCTCCTCCTCCTCCTCCTCCTCCTCCTCCTCCTCTTCTTCTTCTTCTTCTTCTTCTTCTTCTTCTTCTTCTTCTTCTTCTTCTTCTTCTTCTTCTTCTTCTTCTTCTTCTTCTCCTCCTCCTCCTTCTCCTCCTCCTCCTCCTTCTCCTCCTCCTCCTTATTCTTCTCCTTCTCCTTCTCCTTCTTCTTCTTTTTCTTCTTCTCTTCCTCCTCCTCCTTCTTCTCCTCTTCCTTCTTCTTCTTCTCCTCCTCCTCCTCTTCTTCCTCCTCCTCCTCCTCTTCTTCCTCCTCCTCCTCCTCTTCCTTATTTTTTCTTTTGCCTTCAGAGTTATTGCTGGGCTTGGTGCCTGCACTACAAATACAGTACTTGTGGAGGCCATTTTTTCCCATTTCGTTGCCCTTGTTGTTATTGTTGCCATTGCTGTTGTTGTTGGATAGGCCAGAGGGAAATCAAGAGAGGAGGGAAAGACAGAGAGGAGAAAGGTGCTTTGAGATTTAGTTGATCCACTTTCTGATGGCTTGATGTTTCTCTCATAAGACCTCCTCCAATTTTCAATGCAACCAGCAATGATTAAAATGCAGTGAGGGAATCCCCTCCTCTCTTCATTTCTCTCTGTTTTATCCAACAACAACAACAACAGCTATGACAACAATAACAACTACAACAAGCACAACAACAAGGGCAGCAAAATGGAAAAAATAACCTCCAGGAGCAGTGGATTTATAGTGCAGGCATGGAGCCCCAGCAATAACCCTGGAGGCAAAAAAAAAAAAAAAAGTGAAGAAAAAAAGTAAAAAAAATAAAATGCAGTGAGCTTCCATGTGGTGGCTGAGGGCTCAAACCTGGGCCATCCAGACTAGTAAAGTGTGAACAGTTTCACTAGCAATGGAGCAGTGCTATGGTGTCTTTCCTCTCTCTCCTTGTCTATCTCCTACCCACTATGTAACAGAAAAGAAGGAAGAAAAGAGAGAAAGAAGGAAAAAACATGCAAAGAAGACAAAAAAAATGTCTTTCAGGAGTGGTGGAATTATATAGGTAGGAAGGCCCAGTGAAAAATCTTGGTGGAAAAAAAAATGCAATGAGTTGTTTTAGGAGGGGAAAATTTTCATATCTTTCTATTAAGCCAGGGTGGGGAAACTTTTTATTTTATTTTCTTTCTTTTATTTATAAAAAGGAAACACTGACAAAACCATGGGATATGAGGGGTACAATTCCACACAATTCCCACCACCAGAACTCCGTATCCCATCCCCTCCCCTGATAACTTTCCTATTCTTTAACCCTCTGGGAGTATGGACCCAAGGTCATTGTGGGATGCAGAAGGTGGAAGGTCTGGCTTCTGTAATTGCTTCCCCGCTGAACATGGGCGTTGGCAGGTTGATCCATATTCCCAGCCTGTCTCTCTCTTTCCCTAATGGGGTGGGGCTCTGGGAAAGCGGGGCTCCAGGACACATTGGTGGGGTTGTCTGTCCAGGGAAGTCTGGTTGGCATCATGCTAGCATCTGGAACCTGGTGGCTGAAAAGAGAGTTAACAAATTGTTGACCAATAATAGACTTAAAGGCTAGAATAGTGCAGATGAAGACTTCTTTTTGGGGGGTCTTTGTTCTGTAGATAGCTAGTAGGCATATTTTAGTTATATTTCAAAGGGCCTGTGGCTACACTAATGCTTTTTTTTTTTTTTCCCTGAGCCTGAAATCTGAAATGCAGGTGGATCCAAGTTATTGTCTGGGGAGATGATATCATGGCTGCATAAAGGACCAGAAAAGTGGATCAGGGAAGAGAGTAGCTCCCAAATATGGGAAAGGTGTACAGATATTGTTGACTGTAAACCCATCGATTTGATGTGATCTGGGCCCCATACTCATCTTAGGAGCCTATGTGCCCTCTGCATCCCTGTAGATCTGACCTCACATTCTGTGATCGTGAGTAGGAACGTTCTAAGCTGCCCATATCAGGACCTATCTTCCTCAGGTGTAGCATAGAGTATGTTGTCCATCCTCCCTTCAGAGGATGGAACATCTCTACCATTGTTGATCCAAGTTGAGGGTCCTATGGGGCCCATTTTGTTGTTCCTGATAAAGATGACTGGTAACAATGGAGAGAGGGATCTATTTGAGGTCTAGGCCTGTCATGTCTGTTTGGGAATCTCAGGACTCCCTGAATAAGGCCCCAGCTGATAGGGTGGCCTGATAGTGACTAAAGAGTCATTGTTAAAGTATGCCAGTCTCTTGCCTTTATTCAGCTTTTGCAGTCCTTATTTTGATAAGGTTAGCTTTGTAGTGAGTGAGAGAACTGTAATAGGAAGTAAGTGAGGAGGGTATCTAAGTCTAAGTAGATACTTTCATTTTGAACTATATACTGACTCACTGTAGACCACTATATTTTGTCCTAGTTTATGGATACACGTGAACATATGCTCTATCTCATGGGACTAGGTTTTGGGACTTTGTTAGGAAGTGAACCACCTGGAATGGAATTAGAGAATCCTGTGAAAGGAAAGGTCTCACCCGAGTAATGAGGCTGAAGGGTTGATATTCCACTCCTGATGTCTCTGGACACAATCTGAAGTGAAGCTTGCTAAGGTGGTACTCGTTGCATTGATTAGGTTGGGATTGGTGGATGCAATGTCATTTGGTATGAATTGAGAGAAGCATGCAGGAAAGTGGGCCAGGTGGTGAACCTTTTAATTTAATTTTTTTTCTGCCTATGGCCATTCGGACATTTACAATATTATTCATTCACAGGCCATGCAAAATCACTGATTTGAAAATTAGTATTTAATGTTGTTATGGAAAAAACTCTAGTTGATTTGTCAGGGTTGGGAAAAATGATTTCTCTGGCTTGAGTTCCTCACCTCCATTAAGCAAATACTTTGGCAAAAAAGAGCTCCAAGTTTTCTTTGAAATACAAGCAGAAGGGGCTAGGTGGTGGCACACTCAGTTGAATGTACATGCTACCACGTGCAAAGACCTGGGCTCAATCCCCATGCCCACCTGAGTGAGGGGAGAAGCTTCAGCAGTGGTGAAACAGGTCTGCAGGCGTCTCTCCTCTATCTGTCCCTTCCATTTCAATTTCTCCTGTCTCTAGCCAATAAATAAACAAATAATAAAAAATACAGGTAAACATCAAAGAAAGACATTTTTTCCCCCTCAGAAACAAGGGGCAGGATGGCTTATTTACATAACACATTGGCCTATTGATAGGATTTGAAGGGGCCAGCATGTATGCACAGTGAAAGGAAATTCTGAGGAATTTACAATGGTGATTATAGCAATAGTTAATACTGTTTATTATCAAAGTACTGCTTACACACTTTGTAAGTAAAAACTTATTAATTTCCAAATTATTCTTGAGGATATATCAAGTACCCTCACTTTACAAGCAAGGAAGTGGAGACACAGAGGTGTTTAAGTACTGAGCTTGTGAACTGAACAAATTGCTCATCTATCACAAGTGAGTTAGTACTAAAAAGTCTTTCAAAGAGTTAGAATCACTGAGAGGTTGGTTATTTAGCATTCATGAAAGTAAATCACTGAAGTATTCCAGGAAAATATCCTTTCCTCAGAATATATGCTCTCCACACTTTGAGAGATATTAGTGAGTACCAAATTGACAAAGAAATGTTTTTGAGGTATATGACTCATAGTGGTGAAGATAGTTTGAGAATCCTAGGAGCAATAGAAAAGATGTTTATTCTTGCTTTGGGAAATTTACCAGGAAGAGATATTATCTTTTTGTCCAACAATGTCCATTGCATCGTTATATTAAGATACTGCAGCCAGTCTAGTCCATGAAGAATTCTCCCCAAAGAGCACATTATTTATTTGAGAGAAAGAGTGAGACACACACACACACACACACACACACACACACACACACTCACACACACACATACACACACACACACACACACACACTTTTTGTCTTCTTTGCATGTATGTCTGTATTGTTGCATGTATTTGGAAATAGAAATTGAAAGTCAGGTATGTAGGTAGGGTTTGGTCCTTGGTCAGATAACTTGTAGAAAGCGAAGAAAGAGGGATATATTGAGTTGTTAAGTGGGAATATATGAAAGGTGTTATCGGAAGCAGCAAGTGGGTTGTTCCAGGTTTTCTTTATTTTATTTTCACCAACAGTAGCTAAGGTTACTAGAAACCATTCCCCGGCACGGCTGAAGGCTCTGGGTGAGTGGTTATGTGGCTTGATGTGAAGCCAGAGACTCTTAAGCGGGATTTCTCTCCTGTGAAGTAACAGGGAAAAGGGGAGGAAGAGCGGTTGAGGGGTTTTGTGCAGTGATGAATCCCTCAATATGCTATGCGTTTCTCAGTGCTTCTTGAGTTGCTGCATGGGCTTGGGATACACTGGATGTCACGTGTTCATCCAGCAGTTAGAGACAACTCCTCCCACCCAGATTCCTCAACATACTCCTCTCTCTTCCTGATCTGTTTGAGGGACTTCTCTACCATACAACTCGTGAGCTGTACAGAAAAGCTACACACATGTCCTGAACTCAGGAATTTCATTTTATCCGTATTCTGAGATTCTCTCTGAATCCGTATTCTGAGATTCTCTCTGAATCCTAAATCAGATGCATTTTTCCCTTCTGAGTTTTTGAAGAATTAATAAGTTACAACTGCATTCCAAGATTCACTCTGAATTTCAATTCAAATATTTTTCTAGAATTATTACCACTACAGTTTTACACTTAGACTCCATGTATAATTAGAAATTCTTTACCGTGGCATGCTTCTTCCCTGTTCAATTAACAAGTAACTTTATGATTCAGGTTTTTTTTTAAAAAAAAAAATTTATTTATTTACTTTTTTTTAATCAAGAGATATTAAAAGAAGAATACAATGTAAATTAGTCTAAACCCTGTGGAGAACAGTCTGGAATATTCTCAGAAGGCTAGAAGTAGATACATCCTGGGGATGTAAGGAACCAAACACACCCATCCAAAAAGATTTGTGTATACCCATGTTCACAGAGCACAATCTGTAGTAGCTGAAACCTGGAAGCAACCCAGGTGTCCAACAACAGAGGAGTGGCTGAGCAAGTTGTGGTCTATATACACAATGGAATACTACTCAGCTATTTAAAATGGTGAATTCCCTTTCTTTGCCTCATCTTGGGTGGAGCTTGAAGGAATTATGTTAAATGAGATAAGTCAGAAAGAGAAGGATGACTATGGGATGATCTCACTCATAGGCAGAAGTTGAAAAACAAGATCAGAAGGGAAAACACTAAGCAGAACTTGGACTGGAGTCGGTGTATTGCATCAAAGTAAAAGACTGTCGTCTGGGGGCAGGGGCCTCAGGTCTGGAACATGATGGCAGAGGAGGACCTAGAGGGGGTTGAATTGTTATGTGGAAAACTTAGAAATGATACACATGTATAAAAGTATCGTATTTTACATTATTTAATCTCCAATAAAGTTAAAAAAAAACAAACATACAGAGAGAGCAGCTCTGGTTTGTGGTAGTGTTCGGAATTGAACTTGGGACCTCAGAGCCTCAGGCATGAAAGTCTTTTGCATAATCATTATGCTGGCTCCCTAGCTGTGGGTTATTAAAAATATTATTTATTTATTAGGTAGAGACAAACTAAGATGGAAGGGGATGGTAGAGAGGGAGAAAGAATAGGAGACACCTGCAACACTGCTTCACTTCTTGTGAAACTCCCCTCTTCCCTGTTGATAAGGACTGTGGATTTGAACTTGGGTCCCTGTGTATGGCATTGTGTGTGCTCACCCTGGTGTGCCACCACCCAACTCCTTAAGGTTCCATTTTCTAGTAGTGTATTCAGTCTGATTTAATGCCATCATATTTGCTATCAACTAAAATACACACTTGTTACCAGGCACTCTCTCAAGACTGCCACATGTAATCACCATTGTATAGACTATTGTGAGGTCAAGACTTATGTAAATAAGGGAGTCGGGTGGTAGCCCAGCGGGTTAAGCGCATGTGGCGTAGAGTACAAGGGCCTACATAAGGATCCCGGTTTGAGCCCCCGGCTCCCCACCTGCAGGGGTGTCACTTCACAAGTGGTGAAGCAGATCTGCAGGTGTCTCTCTTTCTCTCCCCCTTTCTGTCTTCCCCTCCTCTTTCCTTTCTCTCTGTCCTATCTAACAACGAAGACATCAATAACAACAACAACAATTACAACAACAATAAAAAACAAGGGCAACAAAAGGCAAAATAAATAAATATTAAAAAAAGACTTATGTAAATAAAAATGGGAGAGGTGTTAGTTGAAATTGAACTGTCAACCCTTTCTTTTCTCTTTTACAAGAAAGTTGTTCTGTGGCCTAGTAGCAATGCTGGGGAAAAGACTAATGCTGAGAACTTTCTCTGGATGGAGGGGACACACTGCAGGCTCTCAGCCCTCCTGGCACCACACACATGTGGATTCCCACTAGGGATGGTACTTCCCTGTCCTGGAAGGACTTGGCATCCTGTGACCTGCCTAAGTCCTCTCCTGAGCAGTCCCTGGGACATTGTCCTACCACTTTGTGGCTGACAACACTGAAGCCCAGAGGCTCAGGAAACAAGTTCCTCAGGTTTCAGGAGCCAGGCTGGGTGACACATAACTGGAATTGAAGGAGAGGAAGGCAGACAGGAGGAAAGGTTATTTTTATTTCTGGAACCCTTCCTTTAAGGTGGACTGTGAGGCTGGGGGAGCATGGGGAGGGGAAGAGAAAAGTAGTTCTACATCACTTATACATTCCCTAGCCTTGCTGCCCACCCAATTCTCTGTCCCTCTGTGCATATTTTACAGATGAGGAGATCAGGCCTAGACAGGGAACTTCACTAGGCTGTGTAAGAGAGGCGGCCACTGCTGGTGGGTCAGGTAGTCTTGGAGTCACTGGTGGATAAGAACCATCAGGGCACGCACGGCAGATCCAGGAGAGTTCTGCTTTTTTTGTATTTTGTTAGACCCACATGCTGCTTCTCTCTGGCATCTCCTTCACTAAGCCTCTCTGTTCTAGAATTTACAGCAGCACATTTCCCTCTCCCCTATTTTTTTTTTTTACCCGAGTTTACAACTATTATTCTAACCAATGTTCTTGTAAGGTCATTAAAAATAATTTTATTATCTCTTTAAATTCAGATAGAGACATGCAGAGAGAGGGAGAGACATCACGGCACCAGTTTCCACAAGTGCCCTACCACCTTCCATATGGTGCCAGGATTTGAATCTGGGCTGCAGATATGGTAAGCAGATGCTCTCCCCCAAAAGCAATTTCCCTTGTACCACAGTGCTTTATTTATTTACTTATTTATTTATTTATTTATTTATATTGCTTAAAGTAATTAGTTGGGGGCTGGCAGAATAGCTCTGCTGGAGAGTGTGCACTCCAGGTTTGAGCCCAGCCTCTGCCGCACTGAAGGGAGCTTTGGTGCTATGGTCTCTTTCACGCTCTTTCTAAAAATAAACAAACAAATAAATAAAATAGGGTTTATCATTTTTTTATTTGGGGTATAAGTAGTTCACAATTCTGCACGTTTTAAAATTACAGTTTCACGCCTTTTCAAATGTATGTTACTATGCCACACCCACCACCAAAGTGATAGGAAATTTCCAAATTTTAGCCCCTGGATATGCTTATAATATGTGCTTACAATATGATTATGTTGCATTTGTAAGTAGGCCACAATACAGAACAGAAAGACTGGAAATATAGTAAAGGGTTAAGAGTGTATAGAAAGGGGGCTGGGTGGTGGCACAGCAGGTTAAGTGCACATGGTGTGAGACACAAGGACTGGCGTAAAGATCCCGGTTCGAGCCCCTGGCTCCCCACCTGCAGGAGGGTCACTTCACAAGTGGTGAAGCAGGTCTGCAGGTGTCTGTCTTTCTCTCCTCTCTGTGTCTTCCTCTCTGGATTACTCTCTGTCTTATCCAACAACAATGACAACAATAACATCAACAGTAACAACAATAATAATGATAAACAACCAAGGCTAAAAAAGGAAAAAAATGGCCTCCAGGAGCAGTGGATTCATAGTGCAGGCACTGAGCCCCACCAATAACCCTGGAGGGGGGGGGGGAAAGAATGTGTAGGAAGTCTGAGATAGTGCAGGTAATTAGTACAGGCTGGCCTTCACTGGGTGAAGAAGTGATAAAAAGAAGAGATAATGAAGGTCAGATGGAACTTTTACTGCGAAGGCGGCTTCTGTAACCCTGGCTAGTTTCTGCCCTCCTAAAAGGTACCCCCTCTCCCCAGTGGTGTACCTTTTTTTTAAAAAAAATATTTATAAAAAGGAAACACTGACAAAACCATAGCGTAAGAGGGGTACAACACACAATTCCCACCACCAGATCTCCATATCCCATCCCCTTCCCTGATAGCTTTCCTGTTCTTGGGAGTATGGACCCAAGGTCATTGTGGGATGCTGAAGGTGGAAGGTCTGGCTTCTGTAATTGCTTCCCTGCTGAACATGGGCATTGACAGGTTGATCCATACTCCCAGCCTGCCTCTCTCTTTCCCTAGTAGGGTGGGGGGTCTGGGGAAGTGCAGCTCCAGGACACAATGGTGGGGTTGTCTGTCCAGGGAAGTCTGGTCGGCATCCTGCTAGCATCTGGAACGTGGTGGCTGAAAAGAGAGTTAACATACAAAGCCAAACAAATTGTTGAACAATCATGGACCTATAGGTTGGAATAGTGCAGATGAAGAGTTTTTTTTTTTTTTTTTTGGGGGGTCTCTGTTTTGTTGATAGCTAGTAGGCATGTTTTAGTTATATTCCAAAGGGCCTGTGGCTATACTAGTGTCTTTTTTTTTTTTTTTTTTTTGCCTAAGCCTGAAATCTGATATGCAGGTGGATCCTAGTTATTGTCTGGGGAGTTGATGTCATGTTTGGCAGAAGGACCAGAAAGATGGATCAGGAAGGAGAGTAGCTCCCAAATATGGGAAAGGTATATAAACATTGTTGATTGTAAACCCTTTCTGTAATGGTGCTTTTTGTTCTCAAGCCTGTACTCCCAATATAAATTTGTACCATCCCTTTGTTCAGTGCCAGAGTTATCAGAATGATCTGAGTTCCTGGCTCACTTGTAAAGAAAAAGCTTCTTTCTTCCTCTACCCACTTGGCTTCAGTCATCTTGATTAGTAGTTCCTTAACAAAAGTACTAATAGCCTTCCATCACAGTTCCCCCTGCCCTTTTTACCTCCTTACTATTCATTCATCTAGTCCCATCTCATGCTACCATTTGTTACTTCCTGCTCCTTTTCAGAGTCCCATCCACAAAGATACTCAGTGGGCAACAGATTCTGGCCAGCCCTGACTCTCTTCTATTCCCATCTCCCACACTCCTTACAACCTTGCTTAACTCAGGCCCCCATTTCCCCATGATGCTATTCCCAGCTGATTAGCTCCCACTCATGTCCATTTCCTTAAAAAGTGACACTCAACCAAGCGCTCAACTATGTGGTGTCTGGTGACATATGCTAATATTTCATGAGCATTTCTAACTGACGTGCTTACCAGTTAAAATAACTGTTTTTTTTTTTTGAATATTTACTACCTTCCAGGCTTTCTCCGGAGTACTTTTCATTAGATTATTCAACCCCATGAGATACAGAGTAATGTTACCATGTTGTTGCAGATTAGGAAATTGAGGCACAGAGATGTTTGTTACCTGCCCAAAGTAACAAAGACCCAGGGAGTTAGGTTTAGGGGCACACATTTAATCACCCACTTAACCTGTCTTTAAAGTGTATGGGAATTGGGCGGTAGTGCAGCGGATTAAGCACACGTGGCACAAAGTGCAAGGACCAGCATAAGGATCCCGGTTCCAGCCCCCAGCTCCCCATGTGTAGGGGAATAGCTTCACAGGCGGTGAAACAGGTCTGCAGGTGTCTATCTTTCTCTCCCCCTCTCTGTCTTCCCTTCCTCTCTCCATTTCTCTCTGTTCTATCTAATAACGGTGACATCATCAACAACAATAATAGCTACAACAACAATGAAAAACAACAAGGGCAACAAAAAGGGAAAATAAATAAATTTAAAAAAAGGGTAAAGTCAAGGACTGTACACTATCCTTTTCTCTCCCAGATCTGCCACTTAAACTCTCTGAGCATAAGTCTCTTTATTTGCTCAGTGGGGATTTTACCTCCATGGTTTCTTCCTTGGAAATGTGGTTATGAAGATGAACTGAATTCAGACCTAGCCTAGAGTGAATTATATGTTTTTTTTTTTTTTTCCTTCACGATCTGCAGGACAAGACTTTTTTTTTCCCTTTGACTTAAAAAAAAGAGTTATTTTTGGATAAGAAAACAAACATCTAAGTGGAAGTCATTTATATCAGTTAACAGGGTGAATGCGAACATTTATTTCACAGTGGTTGAAAAGTTAGATGCCCATTGTATGCAAAAACTCATCTGAAACCCAAAATAACTTCAGGAAGGTCCAGCTCATTTGAAATGCAAATAGATTAAAAAGGTGGTTCCTCTCCTAACCTCCATCGGGATATACAGAATAATGCAAATTCCCTAATAGGCAGCAAACAGAAACCCACAAACTTGGTATTTATTTCAGGTACTTCAAAATAACTTTGCTCAATTGTGTAGATTAGTGGCCATGATAAATATATCTGGGAATCTTGTCCTTCCCACAGCTGCCTTTTCTGGAAACTGCCCCTCTTCCTTCTTCTCGTTCCTTCCCCAGTCTCCCTCAGGGCATTGATGGGTGGGGCCCGGGGGACTTTTATTTATCTATTTATTTTTTGCCTCTAGCATCTTTCTCTCCATTGATTGGATGTGTGTCTCCATCTGGCTAAAGTTCAGTCAGTCCACTGGCTGATTAGCACTCAGTCAGATGTTTTTTTTTTTTTGTAAAAGAACTTGTTACAGGAGGAACAAAGATGGAAACAGTCTTGGAAGGTCCAGTAGGCACAGGCTTGTGGATACAAAGAGGATCTGCTCAGGGAGATGAAGAGAAAAAGAAAAACTTCTGGGACAGATTGAGAAGTGGAACCAGGTCTGTTTCCAAGTGGAAATTTGAGTTTTTCAGAACCTTTTCCATTTGAGGATTTCTGTTCCTTGAGGCTTATAAGTTGCCAAGTGGTTTTTTTTTTTTTCTCTTTTTAAAAATAATTTATTTAAATAATTTTCAAATATTTGATCTTATTTTATTCTATTTTTATGGCCACTAGGGTTATTGCTTGGTCTGGTACCTGCACAATCCCACTTCTCCTAGTGACCATTTTCTTCCCCTTCCTTTTCCCTACCTCCTTCCGTTTCCTTACTTCTCCCTCTCTCCGGAGCTTCCTTTCTAATAGATATATAGAGAAATAGAAAATGGGGGGGGGGGGAGATAGAGAGAGATAGATATGCCTGCAGCACTGCATCACTGGTCATGAAACTTCCCCTTAAATGTGGGTGTGGGGACTCAGGGCTTGAACCTAGGTCTTCATACATAGTAATGTGTGTGCTCTCCTGGGTTTGCCACTACCATGGCCTTGATGATTTTTATAAGTGACTGAGATTAGAGAACTGCTCAGGTCTTGCATATTTAATGTTGAGGGTCAGACTTGGACCCTCAGACATGCAAATCCTGTGCTCTACTACTGAGCTATGTATGATAGTTCATGAAAGAGTAATTTTAGTCACATGACTCTTGTTTGTTAGAATGATAGTTAGAATATATAGGCCTATGCCCCATGATAATGAATATAAATGGGATACAGTGTAAAGATTGCTTTTTAATATTTAATTAATTTATTCAATGGAGGAGACACAGAGAGAAGGGTAGCACAGAAAGACCAGAGCACTGCTCAACTCTGACATAAGGTGGTGCTAGGTATTGAACCTGGGACCTGAGAACCTCAGGCATGAAAATCTTTTTTTTTTTTTAATATTTACTTATTCCCTTTTGTTGCTCTTTTTTTATTGTTGTTGTTGATGTCCTTGTTGGATAGGACTGAGAAAAATGGGGAGAGGAGGGAAAGACAGAGAGGGGGATAGAAAGATAGACACCTGAAGATCTGCTTCACCACCTGTGAAGCGACTCTCCTGGAGGTGGGGAGCTGGGGGCTTGAAGAGGGATCCTTATGCTGATCCTTGTGCTTTGTGCCACCTGCGCTTAACCCGCTGTGCTACCGCCCGACTCCCTGGCATGAAAATCTTTTGCCTAACCACTGTGCTGTCTCCCCAGCCTGTAAGGATTATTGCTAAGGTCAGTGAAGTTGTGTTATTTATTCATTTATTTTTTGCCTCCAGGGTTATCACTGGGGCTTAGTGCTGGCATTAGGAATCCACTGATCCCAGTGGCCATTTCTCTTTCTCCCTCCCCTCTCCTCCTCCTCCTCCTCCTTCTATTTTATTTGCTAGGACAGAAAGAAATTGAAAAGGGAGGGGTGGATAGAGAGGAAGAGAAAGACAGGCATTTGCAGACCTGCTTCACAGCTCATGAAGTGTCCTTGCTGCAGGTGGGGAGCAGGGGCTTGAACCCAGGTCCTTGAGCATAGTATTATGTGTGCTTAAGAGAGTGTGCCATTTCCCTGTCCTCTTGCTTTCTTTAACAAAGAAAGTCTCCAGAGTAGAATTTTTAGTTCTTACTCTGCATGTATTTGAGCTATGCAGAGGAAGTCACATGGCTGCACGCATGAACATAGGCCTCTAGATAGCTTTTCATTAGACTGTTCAATATAGCCAGATACTGATTTTGATTGTTATTTACATATAGCTGTATCTTATAAAGTGATGCCAACAGTTGCTTCTGTTATCCCTGGTCTAAGCATATAGGTAATTTAATATTTCAGAGCAAAAGTCATTATTAGACTTGTATTAACAAGTATATATTAACAAGTATGTATTAACAATTTGAGCCCACTGTTAAAATTCAGTCTGATTACCCATTAGAAGTGCTTAGATGATTGAAGGCATATATACTCAGAGCTGTTGTCTGCATCAAAAAGTTTGAGACATTCAATCCATTTTCCCCCTCTCATATTAATTAAATGGTTATTTATGAGACTGTAAGTTAATAGGAGTGTATATTAACACCATTCCCACCACCAAAGGTCTGATCCCTCCTTCCCCCCGCCCCCCTTAGTGAAGCTGAATATCTACTCTCACCTTCCAACCAGAGATTTTCACTTTGGTGTCCTACTCCAAACTCAGCCAGATTCTGCTTTGAGTTTCCCATTCTGTTCTTCTTTCTCAACTTCTGTTTATGAGTGGGATCATCCTATATTTGTCTTTGTATTTCTGACTTATCTCATTTAACATAATTCCTTCTAGTTCCATCCAAGATGGGTCAGACAAGGTGGGTTCATTGTTCTTAACAGCTGTGTAATATTCCATTGTATAAATATACCACAGCTTTCTCAGCCATTCATCTGTTATTGGGCACCTGGTTTGTTTCTAGGTTTTAGCTATTACGAATTGTGCTGCTGGGCACATAGGTGTACACATATCTTTTCAGTTGGGTGTTACGGAGTCCTTAGGATATAGCCCTAAGAGAGAGATTACTGAGTCATATGGGAGGTCTATTTTTAGCCTTGTGAGGGTTCTCTAGACTGCTCTCCACAGAGGTTGGACCAATTTACATTGCCACCAGCAGTGCAGGAGAGTTCCTTCATACTCACAACCTCTCCAGCATTTGCTGCTGCTGTCATTTTTGATGTATAACATTCTCATAGGGATGAGGGGTTATCTCATTGTTGTCCCAAATCCCAGTTTATAGTTAAGATTATCTAGTTTCTGAGGGATATATATGGAATATCCCACTTAGGCATTATCGCCACTGTATAGAAGAAAAGATGAGAAGAATTGCAGAGAAAATAAAGAAAACTGGGGCCAGGTGGTGGTGCACCTGGTTGAGTGCAAGCATTACAATGTCCAAGGACCCAGGTTTGAGCCCCTGGTCCCCACCTGCAGGAGGAAAGCTTTGTGAGTGGTGAAGCTGTGCTGCAGGTGTCTCTCTCTCTCTCTCTCTCCCTCTCTATCATCCTCTTGATTTCTGCCTCCTTCTATCCAATAAATAAAGATAATTTTTTAAAAAAAGAAAAATTAAGTGGTTGGATGGTGGTACAGAGGGTGGAATGCACATATCCGGTTTAAAGACCTGGGTTCAAACCCTGGTTCCTTAATTGCAAGGGAGAAGCTTCATGATTGGCAGAGCAGTGTTGCTCATGTCCCCCTTTCTCTCTGTCTTTCTTCCTCCTCATTATCTAACTCTCTGCCTCTCACTTTCTGCCAGAAATAAAGGGAAAAAATGGATGGCCATAGGTAGAAGTGGCATGGTGCAGGCATTGAGCACCAGGCACAACCCCAGTGGCAAAAAGAAAGAGAAAAATTAAAACAAGTCAGCCATGTTCCATAGTTGGGAGTACTCAGCCAAAACTGGGTGAAAGAAAGCTTTCCAGACTGACCAAGTGGGTGCTTAATTTTGTAGTCTTAACTCTGAATTTTTACCCATGTCTCCTTTAAATTCTCTAGATTTCTTGCTTTGTGCAAGTAGCAGGGTGTGGTGGGAAGAATCCTGGCTTGACGCTTGTATGCCACACTCCCCGCCCCACCATGGCTTGGTTAGCTTGTGCACTTGGGCCACTTCTCAAATCCAGGCCAGTTTCCACATCTGTAAAATGAGTGCTAATAATTAATGGCAGTTCGGTTTAACACATAGCGTGGTTGTAGGCCCCAATGGGAATATATTAGAAGAAGCTTTCCAAGCCACAAGGAATGAAGAGTGTATGGGAAGCCAGGTGGTGGTGTACTTGGTTTAAGCGTACCATTACAGTGTGCAAAGACCTGGGTTCAAGTCTCTGGCCCCCATCTGCAGGGAGAAAGCTTGACAAATGGTGAAGCTGGGATTTAGGTGTCTCTCTGTCTCTCTTCCTATCTCTCTCCCTTTCTCCTCTCAATTTCTGGCTGTCTCTATTATATTTATTTATCCAGAAACAGAGATAATAATAATAAAAAAAGGAATGTGTATGGAATCAAGGCCATTATGGAGAAATGCCCGTGTCCAGGCAGCACAAATCCCAACTTGCCTGGATTTGCAGCAGCTCCTAAGATTCTAGACATCCAGTTAACCCCCCTCCTATTTCTTCCTAATCTTCTGTGACTTTCTCTTAGAGTTGGAGGATGAAGGGAGATAAAATCTTCTGCCATTGGGGGAAGTGCTATTTAATATAGGGACCAGTCTTCACTTTGGAATACTTCTGTTGATAATTATTTTTCTGGATGAAAAACTTAATTGTAATTAAAATTATTAGTGTCTAATAATGCTTTATAAGATGATGAGATAAAAGGGATTTAGTCCTACATTATACCCACCACCTGTGACATTCTGTGGCACTCCCCTCCCCCAGTGATAACCACCATAGTTTTCACAGTCTTGATAAGTTAGTCATTTTTTATTTTTTATTTTATTTATTTATTTTCTAATGGATTTTATTTTTTCATTTTTTATAAAGATTTAAAAATATTTATTTATTCCTTTTTGTTATCCTTGTTGTTTTTATTGTTGTAGTTATTATTGTTGTTGTTGATGTCGTTGTTGTTGGATAGGACAGAGAGAAGTGGAGAGAGGACGGGAAGACAGAGAGGGGGAGAGAAAGACAGATACCTGCAGACCTGCTTCACTGCTTGTGAAGCGACTCCCCTGTAGGTGGGGAGCTGGGGGTCTTGAACTGGCATCCTTATGCCGGTTATTGCATTTTGCGCCACCTGTACTTAACCCGCTGTGCTACCACCTGACTCCCAAGTTAGTCACTTTTTTAGCATCAAGTTTGTGTTTAATTTCTTTATATTCCACATATGAGTGAAACCATCTAGTAGTTGTCTTTTACCTCCTTATTTACCTAAGCATAATCACCCTCCAAATTCCATTCATTTTTGTCTCAAAGGACACAGTATCATCTTTTTAAATTGGAGAGTAGGTCTCCATTGAATATATGTCCCGTAACTTCTTTATCCATTCATTTATTGATAGGCATTTAGAATTTTTGATCAAGGATAATGTATGTTTTATATTTTTTGTCAGTTTGATTAAATTGACATTCCTCCCCCTCACTCCCCTGAAGAACTTAAAAAATCAGAATCATCAGAGGGCTGGAAGTTTCCAGTGGTGAGTGCCCATCAGAACCCACCTGCCCAGAGATTCTTTTTCTATACATTTTTCATTTGTGATTAGTAGTGGGTTACAAGATTGTAAGATTACAGGGTACAGTGCCACACCACACCCACCACCACATCCTGAGTTCTGTCTTAATTGTTTTGGGGTTGGCCTGGACACCAATGCTTTCAGAAAGCTTCAGAAAATTTTAATGTGTACCTTGGATTAAAAATTTACTCATCTTGCTTATACCTTCAAGTTACAGATGAAGAATTGGAAGCTCTGGTTTCTTGCAACTCACGGCCCTTTATTTAAATTCTTGTTGCCAGTCCCTGGCAACATAGTAAATATCCAAATATCAACCTTTCTAACATGAAAAAATATTCCTTTCCAACCAATTTAAGCTCCTAATGTCGTTGCCATCATTATCCTGAACACCTTCCTGGAAACGACAGTCATCTTTAAATCCTTATCACCTCAATGAATTTTTGAGTTAGAAGCAATTTATTTTTATTGTTGCTGTGGTTTCACTGCTCTGAGCTGACCTTTTTTTTTTTTTTCTTTACAAATAGAGAAACAGAGACAGAGAGATAAAGGAGAGACATTGTAGAACTAAATCTTTTCCCAGTGCAGTGAGGCTGGGAACTCTAACCTGGGTCCTGTGTATGACAAAGAAATAACCCTCCAACGTGAATTCGTGTGCTGTTGGATAGTATGCCAGCTCCCCCTGGCTTCTGCTTAACCATATGCCTATATAGGGATAGATCCCATTAATCCCATTAATCCCATTCAAAGCTTTGGTCTATTTACATAAATCACTTTTACATTTACATAAAGCACTCCAGGGCATTGGAGGTTCAGTGATAGGATTCTCGCCTGCTCTGCCCCCTCCTTGTCACACTCTGATTTTCACCAGTCACTTTTCTCTCCACCCTCTCTATGTCACATCCTGTTTCCACCCTACTTGGCAAGTATATATAAAGACAGCATTGTGAGTTTTACAGTACCTTGAGTTTAGCTTAGCTCGGCTTAGGTTGTGCTGCGTCCTGCATGAATAAAGAGATACTGCCTACAGCTCAACCATGAGTCCCTGGTCGTCTGTTACCCGCCCGTGAAACCAGCCTGGCGAAAACAACCTAGTCTGGAGAAAACAACAGTGTGCAACCTGGGAATACATTAATTTTTCTTTCCTTTCTCTCTCCCTCTCTCCTTTCCTTTCTTCCATTCTTCTTTCTTTCCTTCCTTTCTTTATCATTTTCTTCCCTTCCTCATTTTCTTCTTAAAAAAATGGAACTGGGCTATCAAGCCAGCATGGTTTTACCAACCCAGGCCACTTTTTCCATTCAGAGAAATAGCAGGAGAGATACTAGAACTTCCTTAGTTGCCATAGCACCTTTCATGTGGTGCTGGGGTTTGAACTTGGGCTGCATGCTTAACAGTGCAGGCACCATACCTGTGAACTATTCTTCTGGTTCTGTTATATTTCTGGTTTGTATCCAAGTCTTTCTGTGTCTACAGCCATCATGCTACTAGCTCCTGTCTTTTGTTTTTGTTTTCTTTCTATTGCTCAGATTTCAGTGCTCTGAGCCACCCCCGCCCCTATAGAGAGAGACAGTGCAGTGGTGAAGAACTTGACTTTGGGTTGTGTGCATGCAGATCAGGCACCTTCCCACAAGAGCTGTCTTGTGGATCCTCTAGCTTTAGTGAATATCTGACTTCATCCATTGGCTTGTGAACTAGTCTCTTGATCTCTCCTTTGCTTTATTCTACCTGCAACCACAGACCTGCCAAAGTAGAGGGGAGGTCTCTTATGTCTGGCCCTGGAAAGGCTCCTGCTTTCTCATTCTACTCTACCTTTGTTCTGCTAGCTTGGTCAAACTGGATCAAGCAGGCTTGTTTTCTGAACACAATGAATATTTTGATTTTCACACTTGATTTTCCACCACTGTTTGTTTTTACCTGTTGGATCTCACCTTCACATTTCAACTCTAGTGCAGCTGCCTCTGTGGTATCTCCTGGGATTCGTCTCTTCTTGCCAGAGGGATTTCCCTCCAAATTCCTACTGCGTTTTATCTGTGCTTGATTTGGGGCACTTATCAGTGAGTTTCAGATGGAGATCTTGACTCTGGGGCACTATTCTCTGAACCTCTTTGCTTCCCTGTTGAGACCTGCTCTGCTGTCCACACAAGCCTGATCTGTTGTTGTAAATGTCTGTTGTGTGTATGAATACAGGCTTGAAATACAGCTGAAGGTTGTATGCAAGATAATCCATCTGGTTTGTTGGACCTGCTTGGAAGAGAATTAATACCTCTGACACATACTCAGTGCCATTTTGTGCATAAAGATTGGTCATATATGGCCCGCTTAAAAAAGTTGTTTCATCAAGGACAACTGTTTGCTAATTTAGGGGAAAATAGAGTAAGCTGAACAATTTGGGAGAGGAAAAAAAATCTTATAAGCAGCTCCACGCCCAAACAACCGAAACAAAACAAAACAACAACAAAGCAACGGAAAACTAAATTTGCCAGGAGTCATGATTTCCTCTCTTTGCTGGGAGAGGCTGGGAAAGCTAGAGGTGGGGGAAGGTAGGTACAAGAACAAGCTGCTTCCAGAAGATTAAGTGCCTGGACTTTCTAAAAACATCTGCTCTACCTGGCTTCTCTGTGGTTGCTTTGTGCTTTGGACAATGCACGGTAGACTTGGCGCAGCCTGACTTCGCAAGGGTTAGGGCAGTTTCTTCCCCATCATCACCTCATTAAACTTCTCAATGCTGGAGCTTTGCTAACAGAGTGTATTAAGTTTAATCTCTCCTGAATTCCACACATTTCATTTAAGCGGCATAGTTAATTGCCTAAGGGGTAATTGAAAATGCAGTTTGAAATGCATGGTGAGTGAAGGCTATTATACAGACCTTAAGTTCTACATTTCTGATTAACCCTGTGAGCTTAACACTCGTTAATAGCATTCCCTTTGATTACTAGCATTTGGTTCAGGCCAGTGAGTTAGCTCTAAGCATGTGCTTTTTAGAATCTTAACTGCCACCTCCATTTTATTCTCTCATACACACAAACACTGTTCTTTCTTCAGTTTTCCTTTTTCTGGGCATAGTGAATTTCTTAAACTATTCACTATTTTAAAATGTTGACTCTTGAATTTTAGAAAGACTATTTCTTGGTGTCAGTGGGTGGAGAGTGTGGGTTTTTTTTCTCCCCAAGACTTCCCTCCAGCTGCCCTGAGAATTAGGCTTCCTGAATTCTGGGGAAGTTCTCTGCCCCTGTCCAGCATGTGATGACTAGTGGGAAGGATCTGACTCCCTGCCTCACTTGTCAGCTGTTAAACACCAAACAGCCTTATACTCATGCCACCTTCTTTACTCTGAGCTGAGTAGGAAAATTTATCATTTCTACTGTCTTCCATGTCTGAGGTCTGATTCCTAAAGTAACCCTGGAACCACAGAACTGTCTGCCTTTTTGCAGAGCTGGGTTGAGCCCAGGGGTGGGATAAATCATGGAAGATCATTGATAAGATATCACCAACAGCTTGCTCCTAGCTGATTTGTGTAGTGTTGTAGAACACACATGACAATGTATGTGTGAAGTGTGTGTCTGGAAATGTGAGCAGTGGAGTAGACAGAGATGGTTTCTAGCCTTAGTATTATCACTGAGTGTGTCTAGATTGTCGGCAACTAGCTCACTGTCTCTGGGTGTCACTTTGCCCATCTTCAAAATGATTGTCCCTCCCTTCTTCCCTCCCTCCCTTCCTTCCTTCCTTCCTTCCTTCCTTCCTTCCTTCCTTCCTTCCTTCCTTCCTTCCATAGAGAACTGCTCAGTTCTGGTATATGGTGATTCTAGGGGTTGAACCTGGACCTTGGGCCATTATGCAAAACGGTCTTTTCCCATAACCACTGTGCTATATCATGGATCCAGCAGGATGATTTTCTGGGCAACTTCCTGAAGCTGGGCACTGTGATATTTAAGACTGGTGTATAGTCTCCAGTGCTCAGAAGCCCATGGAGACAAAGCAGCATGGCACAGACTTGCCAGCCATGGAATAAATTTAGCCAATTCCAGTAAGGCCTTAGTCCACCCAGATGGTCAGCATCAGTTTGACTGGCCTTAATTGATCTAACTCCTAATTTAACAGAACCCTTTTCCTCCTGTGCTAACAAACTTCACTCAGCATCAGTCATGGTAGATTTATAGATTCTTTCTTCTTTTCTCTTGTGGGTTTAAATGGCTGTAGCGATTGGAGTCTGTGCTGGATTGTGATTGGGAAACAGTGATTAAATTAATAGTTGTTGCCAACAAGGATAAAGTTAACAAATGCAATAGATAAAATGTCTAATTAAACAGGAGTATCATTATCTTCTCTTTGCCTAAATAAATTTACCTCTTAACTTTGGTGTGTTTAGAGCTTAATTAGAAAGCGGGAGTTGTGTCTGCCCCTGCGTGTTCAGTGATAAAGGCAGTGCTGGGTTTGAGAAGACAGGGTAAGGCCAGGGTGGAAATCACACTGATTCTAACTAGTGTAATTTCCACTCAGTGTAACATTCTTGCAGGGCACAGGCCCATGGCTGCTCTTGGGGGAGGAAAAACTCAACTCTAATATCTCTTCCCCCTTCAGCGTCAGCCAGATAACATTTATTTAGTCCTTCTTTATGGTCTACATTACTTTTTTTATTTGCTTTATCTTCTTTTTTAGATATTTTTATTCAATTAGTGATTTAATAATCATCAACAAGATTGTGGGATAAGAGGAGTACAATTCCATACACTTCCCACCACCAGAGTTCCATATCCCTCCCCTCTATTGGAAGTTTCCCTTTTCTTTATCCCTCTAGGAATACGGACCAAAGATCTTTATGGGATACAGAAAGTGGAAGGTCTGGCTTCTGTAATTGCTTCTCCACTGAACATGGGCATTGACAGGTCGACCCATACCTCCACCCTGTTTCTATTTTTCCCTAGTGGGGCAGACCTCTGGCAAGGTGAGGTTCCAGGATACATTAGTGAGGTCATCTGCCCAGGGAAATCAAGTTGGCATTACGGTAACATCTGCCACTTGGTGGCTGAAAAGCATTATGACATAAAGCAGAACAAATTGTTTAATAATCAGGAACTTAAAAGTATAGCAGATGAAATTTGGGGTCTTCATGTTGGAAGGAGCTAGGAAGTCTATTTTAGGACTATTCTAAGGGGCCCATAACTTTAAAGATTTTTGCCTGAGCCCAACAGCTAACATGCATGTGGGCTAGGAGTATTGTCTGAAAAGATGATGTAAGAGTTGAGGGCAGGACTAGAAAGCTGTATAAGGGCAGAGAGAAGCTCTCAAATATGGGAAAAGTGTATAAATACCACTAACTGTAAACCTTATTGATCTGACCTCTGGCCCATGTCTAATCACATTTAGCTCAGGAGCCTGTGTAATCTCTGCATCCCTGTCAGTCTGAGCTTGCATTCCATGGTCATGGCTAGGAACATTGGCTCATCATATCTGTATGGGAATCCCAGGATCCTCTGACTAAGGCCCTAGATTATGGGATGGCCTGGTAGTGACCAAAAAGGCCATCATTAAATAGTACCGGTCTCTTGCCCTTAACCAGCTTTTGTAGTCCTTACTTTATCTGGCATGGTTGGACTTACAGAGTGACTGAGGGAAGTGAAATAGGGAGTAGGTGAGGAGGGTAAGTAGGTCTAAGTAGAAAATGTTTGATTGTCTTTTTTTTTTTTTTAAAGGTCTTTCTACTTGCTTACTGAATTTACTGAGTCACTACAGACTGTTGACTACTTTCACTTTAAGGCATATTTTTTCCCCTACCTTATGGATACATGTGTACATGTGCCCTATCTCATGGGCCCTGGTCTATATCTACGTTTTGTGGCTTTGTTAAGAAGTGAACCATCCAAAATGGAACTAAGAAGTCCTATGAGAAAGGAAAAGTCTCACCTGAGTATTGGAGCTGGAGGATTGACATCCCATGCTTGGTGTCTCTGGATACAATCTGAAATGGGACATGTTGAGGTGGCACTGGTTGCATTGATTTGGCTGAGGTCAGCAGATGCAGTATCAAATGATATGGATTAAGAGAAGCATGAAGGAAAATGAGCAAAACCCCAGAGGTCCAGGACTGAGATAAATATGGGTTTATAGAGAATGAGGAAGGTTCTTTGCTGTCTTAGGTTTAAGAAGACAATAGATAATTATTATTATAACCAAGCTATTTGGGAACTTAATTCACTTTGAAAATCCCATGGTTAAGATTTACTGTACTATACAAGACCTTACCATGATTTGTGTCCTTTCATGCTACATTTTATATACTGACAAGACCAGTTACTTCTAATTTCCTCAGTCTAAGATTATAAGTAGTTTAATATTTCAGAAAATTTATTATTAGACATGCATTAACAATTTAACCCCAATGTTAAAATTTAACCAGTTTACTCATTTGAAATCTTAAGTACTTAGATTAAAGGAGTATATACACAGAACTAAAATCTATGCATTAAAAGGCTTGAGACAGGCAGACTGTGTAATTTAATATGTTTGAGCTGCGAAGAAGAAATGAAACCTCAGTAAAGTGAGGGATTTGCCCACTGTTGTTTAAGGAAGATTGCCTGTCTTCTAGGATTATCCTTTCTACCAGTAGTTACCTTAATGAGTATGAATCAGTATCTTTTTAAATTTCTTTTTTATTTACAAAAAGGAAACATTGACAAACCATAGGATAATTGGGGTACAACTTCACACAGTTCCCACCACCAGATCACCATATCCCATCCCCTTCCCTGATAGCTTTCCTAGTCTTTATCCCTCTGGGAGTATGGACCCAATGCATCCCCATTGTGGGATGCAGAGGTGGAATGTCTGGCTTCTGTAATTATTTCCGGGCATTGACAGGTCGATCCATACTCCCAGTCTGCCTCTCTCTTTCCCTAGTAAGGTTGGGGTCTGGGGAAGTGGAGCTCCAGGACACATTGGTGGGGTAGTCTGTCCCTCGTTGGCATCATGCTGGCATATGAAACCTGGTGGCTGAAAAAGAGAGTTAACAAGCAAAGCCAAACAAATTGTTGACCAATCATGGACCTAAAGACTGGAATAGTGCAGATGAAGAGTTGGGGGGTCCTCTATTTTGTAGATAGCTAGTAGGCATATTTTAGTTATATTCCAAAGGGTCTGTGGCTATACTATTTTTTTTCTTATTGAAGTTTTGCTTTGCATTTTCTTTAATTATTAGTGTTGTTTAGCATGCTTTTATTTGTCATGTGGTCTGCATTTTCTAGGTTTGGAGTTCTAATCCACAGTGTAAGTAGGAAGAGGTCACTTAAATAAGGAAACTGAACACCTTCTTGCTGAACTGAGGTTTCAGCAGCTACTTCACAGAATAACAGTACACAGAAGTGAGAGGCAGACTGTGTAATTTAATGTGTTTGAGCTGTGAAGAAGAAACGAAACCTCAATAAAGTGAGGGATTTGCCCACTGTTGGTTAAGGAAGGTTGCCTGTCTTCTATGATTGTCCTTTCTATCAATGTTTGATGTTTTCAGTGTGTATAAGAATTAGGGACTTCCAAGGTCCCACCTCCCAGAGTTTCTGATAAAGTGGGTCTTAAATGGATCAAATGATTCTGATGTATGTGACATGTGGGCTTTGCTTTCAGGGCCATTTCTTTGAGTGTGCTCAGCTCTTTAGTTCAGATGGGTAGTGGATATGGCAAGTTCAATGGATCAGCAAATACCTTAATTTCCTTGAGCTGCTGTTACAAATTATAATATAGCAATATAATGGCAGTACAGAGTTATTATTTCACAGTTCTGGAGGGCTGAAGCTTGAAATAAATCTCAATAGGCTGGGGTCAGCGTATTGGAAGGAATGTGCTTCTTCTGGAAGCTCATGGGGACTTTCAATTTCCTTATCTTTTTCAGCTTCTAAAGTCCACCCCACTTTAAAAATCACTTTATTGAGGAAGTAATTATTTACATGACAGTTGTTGACACAGTGATACAGTTTCTTATTTCCCAGTGATAGGTGTCTGCACACCACTCCAACCATCAACCCTAAGTCCCTTCTTCACCATCATGGACTGAATATCCAATGCTAAATTTCCATCTCCCCTTAGTCCAGAGTTATTTGCTTTGCTGTAAAACACCCCACTCAGTCCAAGATCCATATCTTTCTCTCTTTCTTTCTTTCTTTCTTTCTTTCTTTCTTTCTTTCTTTCTTTCTTTCTTATTACCACCTATAAGTGAGATCATCCAGTATTCATCCTTTTCTCTCTGACTTATATCACTTAAAGTGATTCCTTCATGGTCTATTCAAGACATGGAAAAGGAGAATCCCTAATCATTTCTGGTGGCTGAGTATTATTCCATTATGTGTATATACCACAGCTTTCTATATTTTATTAGTATTTTAATATTGATCTACAAAATTATGAAGTAACAGGGACTTAATTTCACACTGTTCCCACCACCAGAGTTCTGTATTCCCATTCCCCCTCTTGGAAACTGCAGTAGTTTTCCCAAGGCCACAGACATGGGTGGACTATTAACTCCACAACTATCTATATTTATATACATTTCCTCATTGCTTCCACAGTCCTGCCTTCTATTCCTTTCTAAGTCACACCTACACCTATTGTTACTTTTGAATGTCCTTCCTTTTCTCCTCTTCTATCTCTGGGTCCTGATGGAATTGGAGTTCAGAGCCCTATGGTCATCTTCGCATAACATTTCTCCCCTTCTGGTATTATGGACCAAAATTTTTTATGGAGTGCAGAAGATAGAAGGTCTGGGTTCTATAATTACTTCTCTACTGGACATGGACAATGGCAGGTTAATTCATACACTCTGCTTGTTTCTATCTTTCCCTACTGGGGTAGGGCTCATACCATTGCTTTCTTAGCCACTCATCCATCACTGAATATCCGGGTTGCTTCCATGTTTGCATGATTATAAACTGTGCTGCTATGAACACAGGTATACATAGACCTCTGTGAATAGGTGTTTTTTGTGTTCTTTAGATAGATTCGTAGGAGAGAAATTTCTGGGTCATAGGTTATATACATTTCTAATGTTCTGAAGAAACTCCAGACTATTTTCCACGAGTTTTAAACCACTTTGTATTCCCATCAACAGTGCTACTATTCATCTACATCGTTACCAGCACTTATTTTTATCTTTTCTGGTGTAAAGTGGTATTTCACTGCTGTCTTTATTTGCTTTTCCTTCATAATCAGTGACTTGGCCCATTTTTTCATATGTCTGTTGGTCATTTGGATATTTTCTGTAGTAGAAATTCTACCCATGTTCTTTCCTCATTTTTAGTATTTTTTTGGTTATTGTTGTTGCTGATTTGTAAGTCCTTTATCTATTTTTGTTATTAGCCCTTTTCTGATATGTGACAGGTAGAGATAGTCTTCCATTCAGCAGGGTGTCTTTCTGTTTTGGTGATACTTTCTTTGTTGGTGCAGAAGCTTTTTGATTTGATGTAGTCCTATGAGTTGACTTTTGTTTTGTTTTCCTTGCTGTTGACTTGATTCTTCAAAGATGTCTCAGAAGCAAATATTGTGGAATGCTTTGCCAACATTTTCTTCTATGTGTTTTATGTTTTCTGGCCTAACATCCAAGTCTTTGACCCATTTGAATTTGAATTTTGTGTATGGTGATATGTGGTGGCCTACTTTCATTCTGCACAATTCAACTCAATTTTCCCAGCAGTGTTTGCTTTTGGAAAGACTATCCTTTTTCCATTACATAATTTGGACACCCTTGTTGAAAATTAGATGTCCATAGGTGTGGGAATGCACCCCTGACTCGTGAACCTTCCCTCCACATTTGCATTTCACTCTCTGATTCTTTAAAAATCAAGCAAAAGATTCATTGATTTCATATGAGATAGTTTGATATGAGAGAAAGAGAGAAGTCAGAGCACTACTTTGCTACATACAGCATCAAACATTGAATTGGGAGCTTCAGGAGTGCAAATCCTGTGTTCTACCACTTGAACTGTTTCTCTTACTACTCTTTCTGATTCTGATTCCTTTTCTTTTCCCTTGATCCATTTCAAAGGATCCTTGTAAATATCTTATGTTTGTTTGATACTGCAGTATAACTTCCATATTTTAAGTCATCTGAAAAGGAACCTTAAGTCCATCTTAATCCTCCTTTATAACATAACATAACATAACATAACATAACATAACATAACATAACATAACATAACATAACATAACATAACATAACATAACATTTCTTCTTCTAGCGTTTGCCCTTCTTCCATAGCCAGTCAACAGCGTCAGGTTGAGCCTGATGTAAAGTTTCGAGACCTCCTTTGAATCTGGAGAGGTGGCAGTCGTTGACTATGTGGGTCAAAGTCTGTCTGTAGCCACAGGGGCAGTTCGGGTCGTCTCTGGCTCCCCAGCGATGGAACATAGCTGCGCAGCGGCCATGGCCTGTTCGATAGCGATTGAGGAGGGCCCAATCATAACGTGCTAGGTCAAAGCTGGGTTGACACTTGCAGGGGTCTGTGATGAGGTGTTTGTTCTTTACCTCAGCTGACTGCCAACTCTGTTTCCAAGAGACTGGAACAGAGAAGTTCAGTGTAGGCATAGGGCACCAGATTGGGTGACGAGACGTCAAGCGTTGGACAGGGTGGGTGAAGATATCCGCGTATATTGGCAGGTCCGGTCGAGCGTAGACGTGGGAAATGAAGTTAGATGATGCCGCATCCCGACGAATATCTGGCGGGGCGATGTTGCTAAGAACTGGCAGCCACGGAACCGGGGTGGAACGGATGGTTCCAGAAATTATCCTCATGGAGGAATATAATTTGGAATCGACCAAGTGGACATGGGGGCTACGGAACCATACTGGGGCACAGTATTCTGCAGTGGAATAGCATAATGCCAGAGATGATGATCGTAGTGTGGGAGCGCTCGCGCCCCATGAGGAGCTGGCCAGTCTTGCAATGATGTGATTCCTCGTGCCCACCTTTGCTGCAGTTTTTATGAGATGTTCGTGAAATGACAGAGTGCGATCGAGAGTAACGCCAAGATAGACTGGCTGGGCTTCATGCCGGATTCTCGTATCGCCAAGCTGCACATTAAGCTCACGCGAGGCCAAGGCATGGTGTAGATGGAAAACAGATGATACCGTTTTTGCAGTGCTAGGGATTAGTCGCCATTTTTTGCAGTAATCAGATATCAGAGACATGTCTTTTGTGAGTGTTTCCTCGAGGATGTCGAACTTGGATGCCTGAGTTGCACAGCAGATGTCATCGGCGTAGATGAACTTCCTTGAAGAAGTTTCTGGGAGGTCATTGATGTAAATATTAAATAGCGTAGGAGCCAGAACAGAGCCCTGGGGGAGGCCACTTGAGACAAGTCTCCATCTGCTAGACTTGTCACCCAGATGCACCCGGAATCTTCTGTTTTGGAGAAGAAACGATATAGTGTTGGCCACCCATGGAGGCAGGCATCTTGAGATCTTGACTAGGAGACCATGGTGCCAGACCGTGTCATAGGCTGCTGTGAGATCAACAAAGACAGCACCCGTCTTTAAATTCTTCTGGAATCCATTTTCAATGTAAGTTGAGAGGGCCAGGGCTTGTTCGCAGGTAGATCTTCCTGGGCGGAAACCAGCTTGGGCGGGTGATAGGAATTTCTCTGTAAGATGAGAAATACGTGACAGAAGCAGCCTCCCCACTATTCTAGTACCAGACTATTCTGAAATTACTTATAAATTTACCTTTACCAGGCATTTTTGTGCTTTTATATGTTTTCACACTACTATGCCCTTTCAATTCAACTTGAAAAACTCTCCTTAGCATTTCTTATGAGGTAGTATGTGTTACCACTCATGCCCACACACCATGGATGCCAATAGAGTTAGCATCATGACACTGCCCAAGCCCTACGCTCTGGTACAGCTACTACAGGAGTGTCCAGAACTAGGCCTCGTTAAAGGATGCAAAGGTTCAGGTATGTGGAATGAGTAAGTTCTGGAGGTATAATGTACAACCCAGTGAACACAGTAGTGGCACTTCGGCCACACAAAGGTTCACTTCAGTCTCCACAGCCACACATTCCTACTCCTATCCTACCTACTCCTACCAGTTCCAGCCCCCACCATTGGGTTCTATCACTGCATATCACAGTCCCAGGCCTGTCACTGCCTGCTCTGGAAAGATCTTCACAGAGGAAACTTCATGAGTAGTGGAGAAGTGATTCTCTGTCTCTCTCCCTCTCCAACTCTGTCTCTCACTTCTATAGGGAAAAAAAATCAACAGAAAGATTAAAATCACACAGGTATAAAGCTCTAGGGGAAGGGATTGGGGTAAATCATCAGATATAATAATAATAATAACAATAATAATAATGTCTTTTTAATTTTAAATATGCTTTATTTTTAAATAAAAAGTCTAGAGCAAACATGATGAAATATCAAAATATGCTAAGCTTGAAGTTATTAATCCAGGTATCAGTCAGATTACCTTTCTCTGTCTTTTTTTTAATATTTATTTATTCCCTTTTGTTGCCTTTGTTGTTTCATTGTTATAGTTATTGTTGTTGTTGTTGTTGGATAGGACAGAGAAAAATGGAGAGAGAAGGGGAAGACAGAAAGGGGGAAGAGAAAGATAGACACCTGCAGACCTGCTTCACCACCTGTGAAGCGACTCCCCTGCAGGTGGGGAGCTGGGGGCTCAAACCGGGATCTTTACACTGGTCATTGCGCTTTGTGCCATGTACGCTTAACCCACTGTGCTACCGCCTGACTCCCCCTTTCTCTGTCTTGATATGTGTGAAATATTTCCTTTTTTGACAGTATGAATCAGGCAGCCCTTGAGGACATCACAGACTCTGGTAGGAATGTGATGGAATAGGAAACCATGCTAAGTGACCGCATAAACTTGGATTTGGGTAGGTAAGCTAGAACATAACCACTACAGTGGTTATTTATTCATACAATAGGACACAAATTTGTCACAATAGGTCACTTGGCTTTGTGGTTAGGATGCCTAAAATTGTACATGCTGTGACCTTGGCAAACCATCTAACCAATCCTCTCAGGTTTCCCCATGGTCATATGGAGATAATAGTAGTATTTCCCACATTGTGTTGATAGGATTAAATCCAGAAAGCTTGGTGTTGTAATTGCCAAGGGATATTTGGTTTCGTCTGGAGATATCTGGAGTTGTTGTAATTGGAATGATGGGGTGCTACTGGCATCTAGAGAGCAGAGATCAGGGAGGCTGCTGAACACCCTACTGTACACAGCACAGCTTCCTAGAACAAAGGATTTCTAAGTCCCAAACATCAGTAGTGCTGGGGCTGTATAACCCTAGTGTACAGCTCTTAGCACAGTGCCTGGAATCTACCAGCTGAAAGCTATCGCAGTCTCTGTTGTAACACTAGCAGAAGCCTGAACACATTGGTACCTGGATGTATCTTCTTTCCCCCTTTTTTTAATGGGTATTCAAATTGCCCTATACAGTTTTTACTGCCTCCGGGATGACTAGCTTTGACAGGATGCCTTTAGAATCTGAAAGGTATCGTCTTTTCTTTCATTTTGTGCAGCTCTGAACTCCTTTTCTCTCCTCCTTGCTGTCATTTCTTGTTTCTACTTTGTAGTTGCATTAATTAACCCTGGAAAGGATTCTGGATGCCAATTGATATAAAGGACATTTGTTTTCAAAGATGAAGCTATATCATTATCCAGCCTCCACTGTACAGCTCTGGGGAACTGCTTTCGAAAGAGTCGCTTTGGGTAAGCAGTGGCAAATTAGCCATTGTTAACCTTGGGCTGCCTTGAAATAGAAAACATTTTAAAAGAGAAGAAAATCAGAGACAAAACAAACAGTAGTTCAGATAAGTTTTTGTGCCCACTGGAAGAATGCAACATTTAGGCTGCTAGCTAGTGCACATCAGAACAAGCAAAGACCACATTGAAACAGTGTTGATATGTGGACACCTAATCAAGCTGCCCCAATTTCTGTAAAGAAGTGCTCTTCTCTATAAAACAAAAGCACTGGAGTTCAAAGTTGTCACCTCTTAAAAAAAAAAAAAGGAAGGAATTGGATAATAAATAAAACAGAGAGCTTTCTAATCTTAAGAGAATGTTTCCATCTCTTGTTCTCACAACGAGAACTAAGTTCAGTCTTAGAAGCTTGTTTGTACCTAGGAATTTTGAATAGACAGTTTCCCACCAAGATCAAAGTATAAACATATCCTGGGTGTTAAAGACAAGTCATGAGATCACTTCAGCATCAGCAATACATCTAAATAAAAAATGGAGGGTTTCTCTACCTGAGAAGCTTCCCGTGGGCTTACTACATCTTTCTTCCCTTTTTGTTTCCAGGGCCAGGTGTTAGCAGGAGGTTTCTTGGAAAAAAATCAACTTCAACCATAGTCAACAGAAAAAAAAAAAAAAAAAAAAAACTTCTAGGGGTAGGGGGCCAGGCAGTAGCACAGTAGGTTAAGCGCACATGGAGTGAAGTGCAAGGACCAGTGCAAGGATCCCAGTTCAAGCCCCCGGCTCCCCACCTGCAGGGGTGGTTGTCTCACAAGCAGTGAAGTAGGTCTACAGGTGTCTTTCTCTCCCTTTCTCTGTCCCCCCCCCCCGATTTCTCTCTGTCCTATCCAAAAACAACAGTAATAATAACAACAATGATAATAAGGGCAACAAAAGGGAAAAAATAGCCTTCAGGAGCAGTTGATTTGTAGTGCAGGCACCGAGCCCCAGCAATAACCCTGGAGGCAAAATAATAATAATAGCAATAACAATAACTTTTTGAAAGTATTCATAATTTTACCCAGGAGATATTCTTGACATGCTTAGAAAAGGGTGCTCAGAAATTCACAACATAAATGTGAAAGTATAGGGGTAAGGGTAGAGATCTGATAAAGATCTGATGAATGAAGACAAGGAGAATTTCCAGGTGGGAGATCTATTTCTTTAATTTCAAGGTCTACTTGTGTGCTTTCCTGTCAGGGTTGAAGAGAAACTTGTGACCACAGGTTGTATCCTTGGGAGTCTCAGTCAAGATAGTAACCAGACAGAGTTACTAAACTGATGTGGGGTTTCTGTTTCTGGGACAAAATTAGAGTGAACTCCACACAACAGAATCACTTAGGGCCTGCCTTATTCATTTTCTCCTCATAAATAATGGCAGCCCTGCTCCCCACTGTCCCAATCTTATTGTTCCTTCCTGACTCACAGGAAACCTTATAACCACATTAGCTGAGACCAATGAATTCTGCCTCTCCCAACATCCAGTACCTTACTCTAATTGGTTATACTGGAATTTAATCATACTTATCTTAGCAGTTGCTAATCTTCTAATCTTCTATTGTTCTTTGACTCCAGAGAACTTGTCTTCACATTTCCGAGTCAAGGGTTATCCCTTAATTGTGTTTGTTTTCATTCCTTAGAGCACTGTGCTAGCTAAATCACTTAATAAGCATTTGATAAATTGGAGTGAAGTCAATAAATCAGGTATCAATGGCCTAAATGTGTCTGTCATTCATATGTTCAGGCATGAGTGTGCATGATGTGCTTTGTGGGGACAATTTCACAAAGGAGGTCACAACCCAAGAAACATTCAATTTTCATACCAAGAGCCTATGCCATTAAGGTTCCCTCAGCTGAAAATGAAGAGCTTTGACTGAATATCAAAGAGAGCTGAAGACCATGGTAGAACCAGGAAGAAGAGATCAGTTAATTAAGTTATCTACCTTGCTTCATTTCATTCATGAGTTCTAACCTGCCAGGTATTTTTTTTTTTTGCTATGATAGACACAATAGTGACCCCAAAAGATGTCAACTTAAGCCCCAGACCTTATGAATATGTTATGTCATGTTATGTTATGTCATGTCATGTCATGTCATGTCATGTCATGTTATTTTCAATGTAAGTTGAGAGGGCCAGGGCTTGTTCGCAGGTAGATCTTCCTGGGTGGAAACCAGCTTGGGCGGGTGATAGGAATTTCCCTGTAAGATGAGAAATACGTGACAGAAGCAGCCTCTCAAGGAGTTTGTAACACATGGAGAGGAGAGAAATTGGTCTATAGCTGGCGGCCAGTGTTGGGTCTTTCTTTGGTTTCAAAACCGCTATAATCTTCGCACGACGCCAAACTTTGGGCATAGACTCAGATTCCAAGATGTGGGACAGGAATGAAGCGAGCCACTTCTTTGCAGTGGGACCCAGGTTAAGAATGAGTTCTGGGGTGATGTTATCATAGCCAGCAGCTGTTCCCGGTTTAACCCTCTTCAAAGCATCTTCCAGTTCAGACAGTGTAAAGGGAGAGAGTTTTGGAGATGGACAAGATAACCGGAAGTGGGATGACCACTCATGGGAAATTTCTCTTTTCCAGACTGGGTCGATCTTAGCACGTCCAACTTGAGTTAGGTGACTGGCCACTGAGTTTGGAGATACGGGAGGATGGGAGACGGGAGGGGGTTGGCTACCGGCACCCAGTCTGTGAAGAAGCTTCCAGGCCTTCCTACTTGAGTGGGTGAAATTCAGACTTTCCGTGAGTTGTTGCCAGCGGGCTTGGCGTGCTGCATCCAGGGAGGCAATGAGATGGTCAGCCACATCTGGGTCGCCCGACTCATCATACTGCTTTAGTAGTTGCTCACATTCAGCATCAAGACAAGGCGTATAGTTAGCACGTCTCCCACGAGGAATGGCTTGGGAAGCTGCTTTGAAGATGGCTTGGCGGAAGCACCTGTAGGAATCTTCAGAGGGGATAGAGTTAATTGGAATTGCAGGAAAAGATTTTTTGGTAAGATCACTGAACAGACGCCAGTTTGCTTTCTGAAAGTTCCATCTTAGTTTCTCTGTCTAGTAGCGGGAAAGGCTTGGCCGTTGACTGTGCTAATCCAGCACAGGTCGGGTGACGAGTCTTTATTCCATCTAGCACTGTGAAAAGAGCCTGGCTGTTTGGGATTGTATAATAGGGAGAGGTCATTCGCTGAAGCCCAGTCGGCTAAGATAGAGCCGTCAGCACGAGTGGAGGAATATCCCCAGTCTTGGTGATGACTATTAAAGTCTCCAATGTAAAGCGATGGGTGATTCAGGCTAGGCAGGACCTCATTATCCCATGAGGCACTTGGAGGCTTATATACGTTGACGAGCTGAATAGTTCCAATAGTAATGGAGTCGTAGAAGGTCGAAGAGGCTGTATGGTAAACGTCCGCAAGACACGATTTGGCGTAGATGGCTCGGCCGTGTTTAGGATGGAGATTATAGCATATTAAATCGAATCCACTGATGGTGAATCGAGCAGCTTCATCGACTGCTATATGTGTTTCTTGTAGGCAGATAATATCTGTCTGATGCTGTATCGCCAGTTGACCAATAAGAACGCGTTTGGCAAAGGACAGCCCCTCAACATTAAATTGGAGGACTCGAAGAGCAGGACCAACAGCTTGAAAGCTGTCAGGAGCTGCTTGTTGCTGGCTTTGAAAGTGACTGGGATCCATGTGGATTCAGTCGGCTAGGAAGGATCATCAGTTTCCCCAATGAATGGGTACTCACAGGATGCACCACGGGAAGGTCGATCCAATGCATCCCAAAAGAATTCCAGAAGAATTTAAAGACGGGTGCTGTCTTTGTTGATCTCACAGCAGCCTATGACACGGTCTGGCACCGTGGTCTCCTAGTCAAGATCTCAAGATGCCTGCCTCCATGGGTGGCCAACACTATATTGTTTCTTCTCCAAAACAGAAGATTCCGGGTGCATCTGGGTGACAAGTCTAGCAGATGGAGACTTGTCTCAAGTGGCCTCCCCCAGGGCTCTGTTCTGGCTCCTACGCTATTTAATATTTACATCAATGACCTCCCAGAAACTTCTTCAAGGAAGTTCATCTACGCCGATGACATCTGCTGTGCAACTCAGGCATCCAAGTTCGACATCCTCGAGGAAACACTCACAAAAGACATGTCTCTGATATCTGATTACTGCAAAAAATGGCGACTAATCCCTAGCACTGCAAAAACGGTATCATCTGTTTTCCATCTACACCATGCCTTGGCCTCGCGTGAGCTTAATGTGCAGCTTGGCGATACGAGAATCCGGCATGAAGCCCAGCCAGTCTATCTTGGCGTTACTCTCGATCGCACTCTGTCATTTCACGAACATCTCATAAAAACTGCAGCAAAGGTGGGCACGAGGAATCACATCATTGCAAGACTGGCCAGCTCCTCATGGGGCGTGAGCGCTTCCACACTACGATCATCATCTCTGGCATTATGCTATTCCACTGCAGAATACTGTGCCCCAGTATGGTTCCGTAGCCCCCATGTCCACTTGGTCGATTCCAAATTATATTCCTCCATGAGGATAATTTCTGGAACCATCCGTTCCACCCCGGTTCCGTGGCTGCCAGTTCTTAGCAACATCGCCCCGCCAGATATTCGTCGGGATGCGGCATCATCTAACTTCATTTCCCACGTCTACGCTCGACCGGACCTGCCAATATACGCGGATATCTTCACCCACCCTGTCCAATGCTTGACGTCTCGTCACCCAATCTGGTGCCCTATGCCTACACTGAACTTCTCTGTTCCAGTCTCTTGGAAACAGAGTTGGCAGTCAGCTGAGGTAAAGAACAAACACCTCATCACAGACCCCTGCAAGTGTCAACCCAGCTTTGACCTAGCACGTTATGATTGGGCCCTCCTCAATCGCTATCGAACAGGCCATGGCCGCTGCGCAGCTATGTTCCATCGCTGGGGAGCCAGAGACGACCCGAACTGCCCCTGTGGCTACAGACAGACTATGACCCACATAGTCAACGACTGCCACCTCTCCAGATTCAAAGGAGGTCTCGAAACTTTACATCAGGCTCAACCTGACGCTGTTGACTGGCTACGGAAGAAGGGCAAACGCTAGAAGAAGAAGAAGAAGAAGTGAATAAATAAATTGCTTTCAACTGCAATGTGAAGGTTAAAAGTCAAACATGAAAATTCCTATGATTACAATAGTAAAGAATGGCAACACAGTATAACAAGATGTAAACTGTAATATCCATCACTGAAAATAGAGGGAGAAATGGAGAAATAGAAAAAATATAGAAATTTTTATATACAGTTCAAGTTAAGTTGCTATCAGCTTCAAATATACTGCTGTAATCTGCTTTATAAAATTCACCCAATAATGACTAGGGAGAAAAACCTCTAGAAGATTCACAAAAGATAGAAAGGAATCAGAGCACATCACACACATACACGCACAGGCCACACGCATACGCTACACGCACACACAAACACAGAAAGAAACAAAGGAAGAAATCATAAAGAAAGAAGACAGCAAGAGGAAAAGAAAGGAAGGAAGGTACTCAGAAAAGCAATTATAAAGCCCAGAAAGCAATTATAAAATGGGAAGAGTAAGTTCTTACCTATCAATGATTACAGTCATCCCTAGCCACTGTGTTTCGACTTTCGTGGCTTCACTTTATCGCGGTTTTCCAAATATATTCATTAGAAAGTTGATCGAGGGACAAGACAGGGGCACACCTGGTTAAGTGCACACATTACAGCACACACATTACAGTGCACAAGGACCTGGGTTCAAGCCCCTGGTCCCCACCTGCAGGGGCCCCACTTTATGAGTGGTGAAGCAGGGTTGCTGGTGTCTCTCTGTCTCTCTCCTTTCTATCTCTCCTGCCCTCTCAGTTTCTCTGTCTCTAATAAGTAAGTAAATAAATAAAAATTAAAAAAAGTTGATTGAGACAGTTAAAATTGCTACAGAAATTCATATATATGAGAGCATGCATATGTTAATTAGCTTGATTGTGGCGATCATTTCATAAAGTGTAATACATCAAAGCATCACTCTGTGTACCTGAAGCTTAAAAATTTTGTTTGTTGCATATACTTCAATAAAAATGGAAATAGTTCATTTCATATAGTGCTTGGGCTAATTAATCTTTATTTAATGAAAGGGTTTTAAAAACCTAAAACTGAAAGTATTTATAAAGTACAGAATATCATCATAGTGGTTTGTGCCCTGTTATTTAATATTATGTCATGGCTGAGCTCATGCAATTTATTCTCATAAGGTGAAGAAGAGCTCAGTGCATTCCAGAGTGAAGATAGACAGTAGATATGGTAATCTGTCTATTACACTTGGTTTAGCAGGGAGCCTCCTGCTTGCATTCATCACCGGTGTTATGTGAAGTTGGGGTATGAGACCTCAAAAAAGGTATTTTTCTATTATTTTTTTATCTTAAAAATTCTTTATTGGGGGATTAATGGTTTACAGTCGACAGTAAAATGCCATAGTTTGTCCATGCATAACATCTCCCAGTTTTCCATATAGCAGTTCAGCCCCCACTAGATCCCCAGCCTCATGTTCCAGGACCTGAGCCCTCCCTGCACCCCAGAGTCTTTTACTTTGGTGCAATACACCAAACCCAGTCCACATTCTGCTTTGTGTTTTCTCTTTTGTTCTTGTGTTTTCAAGTTCTGCCTATGAGTGAGATCATTACATAATCATCCTTCTCTTTCTGACTTATTTCACTTAATAGGATTCCTTCAAGCTCCATCCAAGATAAGGTGAAGAAGGTGAATTCACCATTTTAAATAGCTGAGTAGTATTCCGTTGTGTATACAGACCACAACTTTCTCAGCCACTCATCTGTTGTTGGACACCTGGGCTGCTTCCAGGTTTTGGGTGTATCTCTTTTAATGTACACATAATTTAGAAATAGTAGCTGAGTAAATTTTGGAGAAGCTCTCTCCTCCTTCCCCCAACCCACTTCAGGATAAAAGGAGAGTACCAGAGAAGTCAGTCAGTCCAGAGATTTGAATGGGTAGAATGCTTTCTCTGCCCAGATTATGACGAGAAACTAGATAAAGCTACAATTTCTGTGTCCTAGCACCACCTTAAACCAGACCTGAGCGGTGCTCAGGTTAAAAAAAAAAAAAAAGGCTGCATGCTGAGACAGTATGTATTGTGAACATACTGGGTTAAATACAAGTATAGTATTTATTTATTTATTTATTTATTTTTTTAGTGGAGTCAGAGTCTCCCTTACATGTGAAATTTCAGGGCTCCTTGGCCAACTTTTTTCATTTTTCTGGGGAGGAGGAAAAAGACACAGAGAGGGAGAGACACTCTTCTATGAGTTTCCCCTGGTGCTATGGTATAGCCATGTGGTGCCGGAGTTTGGACCTGGGTCATATATGGCAAAGCACATGCTTTACCTGGTGAGTTACCTTTCAGGCCCCTAATTTCATTTATTTCTTAAAAATTTTTCTTTTAATTAAAAATTTCAAGCTGATCACTGCTCAGCTCTGGGACTTTTTGTATCACAGGAATGAAAGTCTATTTGCATCCCCCCCAGTCCTCTTAAACATTTTTAAAGAACATAGCTAGGAGATTTCACCCTGTCTATGATGTACATTATATTTGTACTGAATATCACTGCTCAACCCTGCTCTAACTGTCCTCTTGTTCTCTGTAGACACTTCTGCCTACAGTCAACGCTCCACATGTTTTGACTCACTCATGACTTATGTAAGCATGGTTACAAGCCAGAGAGAGGGAAAAAGATAGCATACATTGTCAATGATCCTTTTGGCATCGATGGGATATAGTTTCAAAAACTTGGGACAGACTGTGAAGTGATAATTGCCAGAGCTTAGTCTTTCATCTTCTTTCTTGCCCTATCCCCCGAAGTCTGCTCACTCAACCTGCCCTCTTCTCATTATCAGTCATTCTAGAGGCATTTAGTAGTCCAGGTACTGTGCAAAGCCCTAGCAGTGGCAAAAATGGAGAATACTTAATCAAAGACTTTCTTTCCTTAAAGAGAAAAAGGATCTAATGAATTTGCTTAGGTTGCAATAACAAGGTGCGGCAGACAGGTAGCTTAAATGACACTTTTTCCTCTCTTGGTCTGGAAATCTAAGATGTAGGTGTTAGTCTGCAGTTTTCAGTCAAGGTTGCTATGTCTAGCTTGCTAAGGGAGCCTAGGGAGACCAAAAAGCAGTGGTAGAGGCAGGGATAGATAATAGCTTCTCAAATGAAAATTACTTTGAGGAAAGTGGTGTTTATAAGGGACCAAATGCTTTGGGTAGGGACCTGGGCTCATCAGGGTGTTAAGAAGTTGGAATCATCTTTCAAGCATTTGATCTGTGGGGGCCATGGGTGGTTTGTGGGTGTGGGCTTAAAGACAGTCCTCTGGAGTCCAATTGCAGGATCTGTGGAGGGACTGGCTAGGGCATCTGACACAGTGTATAGGTGTCGATGAAATATAGACAGAGTGAACAATGCCCAAGGTTCTTCAGACAATGCAGTGTCCAAAAAGAGGCAGCCACTTTAGTGCACATCAAACCCAGACTCCATTGTATCTGTGGAATTTGCCAGTGGGCTGACTCTTTGGGGATAAATTGTGTACATTTGATTTGTTATAAAAAAAATTTGAGAGAGATGGGACAGTCTCAAAAGAAAACTGAACACTTAAATAAGTCATCAGAAAAAGAGGTATTTGTTCTTGTATCTTGAGTGAATGTAGCCCATCCCACAGGTTAGAGCATGCCTAATATGACGAGGAGCTAGAAGGAAGAGTTGGAGATTTGTAGGAAGGTAACATGAGAAGGAGACATATCTGGAAGAGAATAGAGCAATTACAATGACCTAAAAACAATCTAGTCTGTTTGAGAAGCTACTCCTGGTGCAAATGTAGAGTGTGTGTGTGTGTGTGTGTGTGTGTGTGTGTGAAAGAGAAAGTGAGAGAGAGAGAGACAGAGAGAGAGAGAGACAGAGAGAGATGGAGATGGAACTGTTAGAGGTACAATAACCTGGCTCAAAAGTTTCCACACTGCTAAAGATGCTGGACTTTATCTGGTGGGAGCAGGTGGTGATGGGAGCTGTGTGAACAAGGGGAGAGGGGTGGAAGTGGGCACAGACATGGCCAAAGTCAAGGTTCATCTTGTCCCTAAAGGGCTCTATGTAGTGAGTAGAGCTCTGGCTAATGATCCTGTAGGCTGTTGGAAAAATACTAGAATTTCCATTTTATTTATTGGTAATCTAAAGAACAATTAAGACGTGTCCTGGTGTTATCTATGGAACAGGCTGCTTTCTCCTTCGCTTAGTCTATAGGGGTGTGGCCATATGCCTTACAGGACCCAACGTACCCTGGGGGGGGGGCATGCAGTTAGTGCTGACAGTGAGGGCTGCACTGTGCTGGTTTCTCGTGTCCTGCTCTGTTATTTCTCCCGACGCTTGATTAGATAAACTTACAGCTCATGTTTTTTACCTATACCTCATGTAACCTGCGCAGAATGCATGAGTGGCTGGAAGAGTTCTGAGTTGAAACTGTGGCTATAACATGGTACTAGTATTGCAAATGGCAAGCAAAGCCTGGGCAGATAGCATAGCCAACACTTCTACTTTTAGTGCAAGTTCTTTGTTGATCACATCATGAGCTAAAAATAGGGATGATTCATCATCTAGCAAGGGTTTGCCCAAAAATTGAAATAAAAAAAATCATTTAAAATCTGAATCAATATCTCTGTTGCTGGACTCAAAACCTTCTCTCAGTGTACATTGAGCAGTAATGCTATCAGCAAGGTATTTCACAGGAAGTTATTTGCTTTTTACAGAAGATTTATTTACTAAGAGTGAGGAGGTGGAGGGACCCCGGCATCAGGGACTGAGCTCTGAACCTCATACTCAAAGGTCTGGTTCTCTACCAGATACCTCCTCATACTCAAAGGTCTGGTGCTCTACTGTGATACCTCCAGGTTACCTTTTTGTAAAATATTATTTTTATTTATTTATTTATTGGATAGAGAGAGAAATTGAGAGAGAAAGAAGAGGTATAGAGGGAGAGAGACAGAGAGTTACCTGTAGCACTGTTTCACTGCTTGTGAAGCTTTCCTGCCCCTTGCAGGTGGGGACTGAGGGCCTGAACACTTAGGGGCCCTTGCACATTGTAAGATTTGTACACAGCCAGGTATGTCACCACCTGGCCCCGCCTGGTTTTCTTTTAAATATAACCCTTTGATGCATGTTTCATGGTATATTATTAGAATAATGGTATGGGTACATAATTCACAACAGACATAAGTAGGGAGAACATACTCTAGATGTTTACTGAGTGGGTTTCAGATGCACAGTTTTGGAGTCAGCTATTTTAGGTAATGAGAAATCGAAATAGAGACACAGATTTCTGTATATTCCTGATTGCCCTCTGGGTGTCCTGCATGTGTTTTTCCATGCTTTTTAGCAATACTATGACGATAATTAGCCTATTCTACTGGGTTGTTGGAAAGTCATGACACATTTTTCTGTTTTTTCTTTTTTAAATTTTTTTATATTTATTTATTTTCCCTTTTGTTGCCCTTGTTTTTCATTGTTGTAGTAGTTATTATTGTTATTGTACAGAACAGGGAGAAATGTAGAGAGGAGGGGAAGACAGAGAGGGAGAGGGAAAGATAGACACCTGCAGACCTGCCTCACCGCCTGTGAAAGGACTACCTTCCAGGTCGAGAGCCAGGGCCTCGAACTGGGAACCTTACGTGCGCTTAACCCACTGTGCTACTGCCCAACTCCCTCTGTTTTTTCTTATACAAAAATGCATCATTGGGAGTCTGGCGGTAGCGCAGCGGGTTAAGTGCATGCGGCGCAAAGCGCAAGGACCGGCGTAAGGATCCAGGTTGGAGCCCTGGCTCCCCACCTGCAGGGGAGTCACTTCACAGGTGGTGAAGCAGGTCTGCAGGTGTCTTATCTTTCTCTCCCCCTCTCTGTCTTCCCCCTCTTATCTCCATTTCTCTCTGTCCTATCCAATAACAACGACAACAATAATAACTACAACAATAAAACAAGGGCAACAAAAGGGAATGAATAAATAAAATAAATATTAAAAAACATTAAAATAACTTTTGACAACCCGAATAGTCTTTCTGCCTGGATAACTTAAAGAATTCAGCATGGTTTGAAGATACAGGTGTGGGAATTTCTTCCTATACTATCCTCGCCCCTAAAAAGTATCTAGTGGTCCCCTTGGGCTGAGTTATTATGGAGTTTATGCTAATGGCAGTCAGATTATGTAGCCTCCAAAGACTGAAGGTACAGGCAGGGCTTGGCTGTGCCTAACAATGGGCGAACTAGACAGTTGGTGAACTCCTGGTGTATGTTAAGTGATGCTCCCACTCATCCATGGACAGTAACCTATAAGTATCCCTGAGCTGAGTTCAAGTATTGAGTTTAGCTTGATTCAGGAGACTTAGTGTCCTCACAGCTGCTTCTTTCCTCATCTGATAACTGACTTTCCAGGGAAGTTATCTGCAAACAAGCTCATGGATTCTGAATTTTTTTTTTTTCCTCCTCCAGGGTTATTGCTGGGCTCGGTGCCTGCACCATGAATCCACCGCTCCTGGAGGCCATTTTTTTCCCCCTTTTGTTGCCCTTGTTGTAGCTTCGCTGTGGCTATTATTATTGCCCTTGTTGACGCAATTTGTTGTTGGATAGGATAGAGAGAAATGGAGAGAGGAGGGGAAGACAGAGAAGGGGAGAGAAAGATAGACACCTGCAGACCTGCTCCACCGCCTGTGAAGCGACTCCCCTGCAGGTGGGGATCCGGGGGCTCAAACCGGGATTCTTACGCCGGTCCCTGCGCTTTGCGCCACTTGCGCTTAACCCTCTGCGCCACTGCCCGGCCCCCTTGGATTCTGAATTTTAATCCAGAAGCTTTTCTCTTTGGTTCCTCTTTATTCTAGTTCAAAATCGTCAACATCATCTTTGTCTTCATGGGTAAGACCAGCTCAGTTTTTGGAGACACTGTGCCAGTGTTCACAAAGGACATAAAGGTGGAGGAGGAAAAGATGCTTTCTTCCTTTCCTTTGGCCTTAACACCACGTCCCAACCCAAGGTTGGCTCAAATAACTTCTAATGGGGAAAGAAAATAAGAAAGGGTAAAGCTATATGCATTTTTATGGGAAAGATGCCATTAGAAGATGCAATGGAATTTTAATTTGTCTCTTAGTAGATAGTCTTTCCAAATGACAGCTGACCTCACTAGTTTCCTTCTCTTCTCTGGCTTAATAATGTGACATATACTAGGAGTTGGTCAGAATGTAACTTGGTCCTCCATCATGCTAGCTCCATTCCAGATGGAAGAGGGCCTGTCTTGGTGCTCAGCCTTCCTGCCTGGTCATTCCTGACTTTCCTTGTATCTCTGCAACAATGCAAATTAGTTGTAAGAGACAGATACTTTAGTTGTTTTCTACCAATTGGAGCTTGATTGGTTCCCCTAAACTGGAAAGTCCCAGGGTGGAGCCAGAGCTTGGATTTGAGGTTCATTAAGACCGAGTTATCCTTCTTTTGGCTGTGCTTGAACTTTCCAGGACATTTATCTCTCAGAACTGGTTGAATCCCATATTGTGATTTCAACTTCCCATCCTAGAGAAAGAAAGACCCCAGGGGAATGGTCAACTCTGACTGGCCACATCTGGTTTGATATCTTCCCTGTGCTTAAAGATGGTTGTTCTGGTCTAACCTCCAGTATGGAATTCACAGAAGAAAGTGAGGTTCTGTTATGAGGAAAAGGAGGCATCACTAGACTGAAAAGAGCTGCCTGCTTGAAAACCAGGACACAGACCACATGTGCTGTGCTTTGTCAGCAGGATACAAAGTAGTAGTGCCCTACTCATAATGACATATAACACACAAGAATCATAGGCCAGGCACTGTGACCTGTGCTCTAAGCATCCCTGCATTTAATCCTACCACAGTCCTTTCTTCGTGGTATACTGCCCCAGTTCACAGTGAGGAAACAGGGGCAGGATGTCATATATAAGAACTCACTATTTTAGAGAGAGTTTAATAGTTCTGTTTTTAACTCAGTTCATTTCTTCTTCCTTTTTTCACTCCTCTTCCTCCTTGATGCTATTTATCTTCTCTGTAGACTCAGACATGAGGTGGATGAGGCTGAGCCTGCCTATGAGAGGGAGAGAGGGAGAGAGGGAGAGGGAGGGAAAGAGATAGAGAGAGAGAGAGATGAGTGAGGAAGAGAGAAGGAACATGCACAAGAAAGAAATAGATGATACACTAGATAAACACCCTGATTAATTTTAAATAAATAAATAAATAAATTAATTAATTCCTCAACACCCTGATTAATTTTCCTCAGGATAAGTTATTAGCTCTTAGGAAATTTTATGGTGAACTCATCTTTTGTCCTTAAGTGGATAACCAAGCTCCAGTAGCACTGTTCCTCCAGTACACTTGCAGTGGGGACTTTTCTAGAGTCTCTTCTGTGTGATAGAATTGTTAGGCTAGCATGCGTCACTTCCTTCAGTTCTTCCAACTGAAGGGAGAATAGCTGTCTTATTCCAAGTTGTCCAGTCAGCTTGTAGCAGAGATAGGACTTGACTCTATCTATTCCACCAATGCCCAGTCCCCCTCCTTTGTGCACAGAGGGTGTGTCCCTGCTGTACAGCATGTGAAGGTATAAATCCTGATGGTATTGTCTGTATGTTGTAGCATCTGGTCCTCTGGGTTTGAATTAAAAAAAAACAACTTTCTTTTTTATTGCCACCAGAGTTACTACTGGGACTTGGTGCTGGCTCTACAAATCTTTCACTCCTGACAACCATTTTTTTCTTTTTCAAAAAAATCCATATTATTAATAAAATTTTTTATCAGAAAATCTATTTTTATATATTTTATTGATTTAATAATGATTGACAAGACCATAGGATAAAAGAGGTACAATTCCACAAAATTCCCAACACCAGAGTTCCACATTCCACCTCCTCCATTGGAAGCTTCCCTATTCTTTATCCCTCTGGGAGTATGGACCCAGGATCATTATGGGGGGGCAGAAAGTGGAAGGTCTGGCTTCTGTAATTGCTTCCCCACTGAACATGGGTGATGGCAGGTTGATCCATACTCCCAGCCTGCCTCTATCTTCCTCCAGTGGGTCAGGGCTCTGGAGAGGTGGGGTTCCAGGACACATTGGTGATGTCCTCTGTGCAGGGAAGTCAGGTTGGCATCATGGTAGCATCTGCAACTTGATGGCTAAAAAGCACTAAGATTTAAAACAGAACAAACTTTAATAATCAGGAACCTATAGGTAAGAATGGAAGATGAGATTTGGGGTCTTTGTGTTGGAAAGATTTAGGAAATCTATTTTAGTTATATTCCAAGGGGACCCATGACTGCTAATTTATGCCTGAGCCTGACAGTTAACTTGCTGATTGGCTAAAGGTATTGTCTGGGGAGATAGTGTCAGAGTTGGAGATAGGACTAGAAAGCTGGATAGAGGAAGTAGTTCCCAAATATAAGAAAAGTAAATAAATACCATTAACTATAGGCCCCATCGATCTGATCTAGGGCCCATATTCAGCATAGGAGCCTGTGTAACTTCTGCATTCCTGTAGGTCTGAGCTCACACTCTGGTTACAACTAGGAACATTTTAGGCTGCACCCAATTCAGGACCAGTCTTCCTTGAATGGTAGTGTATGTTGGCCCAGCCTCCTTTCAAGAGTGGGCAATCTCTACTATTGTTGTTTCTCTTTGAAGGCAAGGTCCTGTAGAGGCCCACAAGTGGGTCCATGATGCTGTTCCTGATGGAAATAATCAGTGATGATGGAGATAAGGATCTGCTAGAGGTCTAGGCCCATCACATCTATGTGGGAATCCCAGGATTCCCTGACTAGGGCCCTTGATGATGGGGTGGCCTGGTAATGCCCCAAAGAGCCATCATTAAAGTATGCTGGTCTCTTGCTCTTATCCAACTTTTTTACTACAAAAAGTTCTTTTTCCTTTTCATTTTATTTGATAGGACATGAGAAATTGAGAGAGTACAGGAAGATAGGGAGAGAGAAAGACAGACACCTGTAGATCTGCTTCATCACTGGTGAAAAACATTTCTCCCACAGCTGGGGAGTGGAGGGGGGTTTCAAACCCAGGTCTTTGTGCATGGTAATGTGTGTGATTAGCTGGGTGTGCCACTGCCCCAGCTCCAGCCCCTCAGAACATTTCTTCTGAAGGCTGAGCTTCACACTATCTACTGAAAACCTTTAGCACTTTCCTCACTTAACACACCAAGGTATTAACATCAGCTTCACCTGAATGTCTTACTGAAAAGGGTAAAATCAGGTGAAAGATAAGTGTGGAGCTTGAAAGCTATATTGTACTCTATGAATGTTTCATAGTGTTTTAGTGTTGCTCACTGTTGATCTATAGTATGACTGCTGGCTTCCTAGGACATAAAGGGAAAAGCTCTTAGGACAAGGTTTAACCTGGGGTTTTCCCCTCTGTCACTTCTCTCACCTGGGTTGGTCACTTTAGTTGTATCAACACTGGTAAAGACTTGATAAATATTTCTTGGTCGAGTAAGCAATTTTAGTTTTGAACTTTTAGTTTCATAGTTTAATTTTTAGTTTCAAAATTACTTTTAAATTTGGGGAAAAATCCACTCATGCTTAGTAACTAATGAAACCCCAGGTTTACTAGGTATTGCCATTAACACTTCTTGAAATCTCTCTCAGTAATGTCTTTCTTTTGTACCCCTCCCATGTTTTAAAAACACAGGAGTTTAACCCCACAACCACAGCTAGCCTTTCAAACATGAAAAGCAGCTCTCTTGTACCCTTTGAAACATTCCATTTTTAGACTATCTGCTCTCATTTCTAAAAGCTGCTTCTCACAGGATGTTTCCCCAACCTTTGGTTATTGTTCTTTAATTTTTCATGTTCGGTCTGAAATGAAACCCTGGAACCAAGTTGCATGGTGTGTTGAAGAACCAGCTAGAACTAGACACATAGCTGGGACCTCACATATGCATGATCTCACCATTCTGGGCTGCCTTTTCATTCCAGTAGAGAGAGGCAGAGAGAACGAGACTCCGTAGCATAAGAGATTCTCTCATGCCATCACACTTCCCATGTGGCCCTGGGACTTGAACTAGACTGTACACATATCAAGACATGTATGCTTCCACAGCTATGTTTCTATGCCTTTTTTCTTATTTTACTTCTTTAAGACCTTGCATCCAAATGTAGTGCCTCACATTCAAAGATATTGAGGATAAGGATTTCAACACAGGAAGCTGAAGTAGGGGGAGAGATTAAATTTACGATACCATTGTACTTGTCCATGTATCTGTACATGTGAAGGCCTGTGGGGAATGGCTTCAGGAGCTCTAAGACAGAGGAGCTGACTGTCTTGGGGCTAAGGCTAGTCATCCAGTCCAGGGCTAAATAGGCAAATATGCTGACCATTGAAATGGTGGATTTTGGGTTCTGCTCTGTGTTCTTAGTTCTAAAGAGATCGGACCCCAGAGTGTCCTGCCATGAGCCAGTGAACCAACAGTAGAAAGTCTGAATCTAAAAAGAAGCTTTTCAATACTCTAGGGCAACTTCAAGGACACATTATGTAGATGCTCTTATTTAATATTTTCTTAGTGATTGGGATGATGGACTAGCAAGAATCTGTCAGGCTTGCTGATGACACTGTGGACATCATTAAATAACATGCAGATCATTAACTAGCGATGTAGACAGGGCACCCAGACTTAATCATTTTTATTCCCACCCTTGGGTAAACCCGGCAGCACAAATGCCCTCACCCCTGCCTCGAGGAACTGTTCTGAAATGCAAAGTTTGACTCAGCCTGCAAAGTAAAAGACATGGTAATGGTCTCATTTCTATCTTTTTGAGTAATGATATGCCAGTTCCCCAATAAATTGCATAAAGGTGAAGAAGAAAAATAAGTCTTTGACCTTTATCGTTTATAACCACACTTAGATATTTCATCTCATATTTTATGCTGGCCACAGAGCTTTGCATAGCCAGGGTTTAATTTCCTGCTTTAATACTGCAGGCATTAAAATGGATAGGACCTCCTTCCTCCTTCCTTTCTCTCTGAGACCTGAAGCTGCCACTCAGGGTTTGGAAAGACTCAAGACTGAGCAAGGGACTAGGAGGGTGAGATCCTTTCTAAGCAAACTGTTCCCACAGCCAGAATAAATGGAAGCCCAACAGGCAGCATTGAAAATGTTGAGCTTGGGATATGGCCCCCATGCCCTTTGGGTGATGAGTACCTTTTATCCAGATGAATGGATTTATAATTTGTTCATTTAATTACTGCAGCCTCACAAAGTCTTGGGCTAGTAATTCCTTTCTCAAAAAAATTAGAGGCCTTAGATAATTTTCTGAGAAGGCTAATTCCTCACTCTGGTTTTTGGACAGTTCTCTGAAACATATTTCCAGAATTCAGCTGGTTGCTATTAACCAGGCCAGTGAGATGACTCTGGTCCTATTGTGATCTAAAACCCCTTTTTGGAAGTGGCTTCTGCATTGCTCTATCACTGAAGAGTAAATCCCCTTTCCCTAGCCTCCCTTTTAGATGTGAGACTCATTTCATCTCTCTCCACCCCAAACAATTAACATCCTTTGTTCCAAAAGAAGAAAGTAAAGGAGTCTTATTCCTCCCCCCTTTCTCACCTCTGGCAGAAAGAAGAGTGGTGAGGATGCAGAGTTTACTGGAAACCCTAGTCACTTCTCACCCCTGCCTCCTCTCAAGACTGGCACTGGAATGCTTAAAAGTTTGTACTTGTGACAAACATATGCCTTCTCCCGCTACTTTTTAGTTTCTGCTTATATTCTCTGTTTTACTAATGTTTCCCTCCCACCCCAAAGTGAGAGCTGGCTTAGCTGGCTCTGTCAGTAGGAACTCTGCTAATTGGCCTTTCTTTGCTTTGTAAGCAGAGTGCTAGCTGATCTTCTTAATGAGATTCTGGAGACTCTGCAAGATCCTGAAGGGTCTTATGAATTACCTAAAGATGATTGGCTTCTGTGCAAAATGATTTTGGTGTCAGGTGTATCTTATAGTTTTCAGATTCATTGAAAATTGCATGTCTGCAGATGGAATATAACTTTCTACTTACCAAAGTATTTATGAAATACTGATACTCTTTTGGGAGGGATGGAGTCAGAACTTTTTTTTAACTCAGGAAACTGAAAATTTGCCTGGTGACAGGAAAGAGACCAAGTCAAATGCTTCTCTAACCTGTGATTCACCTCGAAGGAGCTCAGAGGTTGCTTACTGGGAAACTGGGCAGCGCAGGGGACTGGACAGATCTGACAAAGAAACATCCCTCAATAGGCCTGAAACAGACACTTCAGTATGTTTGTTAAATCTGAAAGGTCAGTATAGGTAGGACTAGGTTGCCAAAGTGTGGTCCAGGGAAACTCACATTAGAGTCAGATTTTAGGAATCAAAGTTCTAAGAGATGGATGCTTCATGTATCTTATCTGCTGTGTACTGGTGTGAGACTAAAGATGCTGACTTCCTGGAAAACTTATATAGCATTTCTCTAGTCTTGTGGAACAGAAAGACAGCAATGGCTGGCTCCTGAGATTAAATCAAATAAATCAGCTGTATCTTCTCTATGGTGAATTCTAGTTGCAATATATATATTTAAGATAGAGACACGAGGACAGTGACGAGAGAGAGAAGGAGGCCACAGCACTGAAATTTCCTTAGTTTCAGTGGGGACCATGCTTGAACCTGGGTTGTGCACATTGCAAACCAGAGCATTATACTATTTCACTATCCCTAGCTTTTGATACTGACATCAGTCATATCTCTCTCTGCCTCCAGGGTTATTGCTGGGCCTCAGTGCCTGCACTATGAAGCCACAGCTACTGGCGACCATTTTTTCCCCTTTTTATGTGATAGGATAGAGAGAAATTGAGAGGGGAGGTGGATATAGAGAGGAAGAGAGAAAGAGACCTGCAGACTTGCTTCACTGCTTGTGAAACATCCCTCTGCAGGTAGGGAGTAGGGAATTGAACTTGAGTTCTTGTGCTTAGTACTATGTAGGCTTAACCAGATGCACCACTGCATACACACCGCCCCTGCCCCCGCTCCCCACGAGTCATATCTTTTTACTTATCTTTGCTGCCATGTGTCTATTCTGCATACACAGGTCAGACTTGAAGTCAGTGTTATTTGACTATAGGCAAAACTCTCTTGCACTGAATGGGAGAACAGTTTCCTTCCTTACTATCTATCTATCTGTCTATCATCTATCACCTATCTGATATATCTGTCACCTATCTATCTACATACCCAGTTGACTTTTGAAGAAGAGACTAGTTTGTGCAGACCCATTTGTGTGTGGATTATTTTTTCTGTCTGCTAGTTTCACAATTATGGATTTGACAAACCAGAGATGGTTGTTGGCTGTATCCATGGAGGGCCAATTGTAAGTCACTGGATTTTTGACTGAGTAGGATTAGCATTGTTTTTTTTTTTAATTTTTATTTATTATAAGGAAACACTGACTAAACCATAGGATAAGAGGGGTACAACTCCACACAATTCCCACCACCAGAACTCTGTATCCCATCCCCTCCCCTGATAACTTTCCTATTCTTCAACCCTCTGGGAGTATGGACCCAAGGTCATTGTGGGATGCAGAAGGTGGAAGGTCTGGCTTCTGTAATTGCTTCCCCATTGAACATGAGTGTTGACAGGTTGATCCATACTCCCAACTTGTCTCTCTCTTTTCCTAGTGGGGAAGGGCTCTGGGAAAGTGGAGCTCAGGACACATTGGTGGGGTTGTCTGTCCAGGGAAGTCTAGTCGGCATCATGCTAGCATCTGGAACCTGGTGGTTGAAAAAGGGTTAACATACAAAACCAAACAAACTGTTGACCAATCATGGACCTAAAGAGTGGAATAGTGCAAATGAAGAGTGGGGGCGGGGGGGGAGGTGTCTCCGTTTTGTCGATAGCTAGTAGGCATATTTTAGTTATATTCCAGCTCCTCATGGGGCGCGAGCGCTTCCACACTACGATCATCATCTCTGGCATTATGCTATTCCACTGCAGAATACTGTGCCCCAGTATGGTTCCGTAGCCCCCATGTCCACTTGGTCAATTCCAAATTATATTCCTCCATGAGGATCATTTCTGGAACCATCTGTTCCACCCCGGTTCCATGGCTGCCAGTTCTTAGCAACATCACTCTGCCAGATATTCGTCGGGATGCGGCATCATCTAAGTTCATTTCCCACGTCTACGCTCGACCAGACCTGCCAATATACGCGGATATCTTCGCCCACCCTGTCCAACGCTTGACGTCTCGTCACCCAATCTGGTCCCCTATGCCTACACTGAACTTCTCTGTTCCGGTCTCTTGGAAACAGAGTTGGCAGTCAGCTGAGGTAAAGAACAAACACCTCATCACAGACCCCTGCAAGCGTCAACCCGGCTTTGACCTAGCACGTTATGATTGGGCCCTCCTCAATCGCTATGGAACAGGCCATGGCCGGTGCGCCACTATGTTCCATCACCGGGGAGCCAGAGATGACCCGAACTGCCCCTGCGGCTCCAGACAGACTATGATCCACATAGTCAATGACTGCCACCTCTCCAGATTCAAAGGAGGTCTCGAAACTTTACATCAGGCTCAACCTGACGCTGTTGACTGGCTATGGAAGAAGGGCAAACGCTAGAAGAAGTTATATTCCAAAGGGCCTGTGGGTATGCTAGTTTTTTTTTTTCCCCCTGATCCTGAAATATGATATGCAGGTGGATCCTAATTATTGTCATGACTAGAAGATGGACCAGAAAGCTGTATCAGGAAGATAGTAACTCCCAAATATGGGAAAGGTATATAAATATTGTTGATCGTAAACCTCATCGATTTGATGTGATCTGGGGCCCATATTCAGCTTAGGAGCCTATGTGACCTCTGCATCCCTCTAGATCTGAGCTCAAGGATTAGTGTTCTTACTCCACATGCATTCAAGGGTCAACTACCACTGGGGTTGCAGACCATCCCGTATGTGACTTGAAATGATAGTTGTTATTTCTCATGAATCTGAGAACGACTAGAGAGTCTTCGGGGTTCCTTTGAGGTTTCTCATGTAGCTATATTCAGGTGTTGAATTGCTAGGGTAGAGATTTTAAAGTGTTTTTTTACATTCCTGGAACTTGGAGTGCTAATTGTTGACTTGAATCCTCTTCTGCACGGCTCAATTCTCTGTCTTTGCCTCTCCCCCTCAGTCTGGTATCTCATCTAGCTATCAGATTTTGGTGCTTCTCTTCATGGCCAGTTCTCTCTCTTTCTAGCTCTCTCTCTGTATCTCATTTCCTTATTCTACAACCACATCCTCTAGGACCTCCCTTGTGATCCTTCTTTCCAGCAACATATCTTGAACTCTCTATAGTATGACTGCTGGTTTCCTAGGGCATAAAGGGAAAAGCTCTTAGGACAAGGTTTAACCTGGGGTTTTTCCTCTGTCACTTCTCTCACCTGGGTTGGTCATTTTAGTTGTGAGGTCAGTTCAGATTCCAGAGAAAAAAGCAACTGAGGGGAAGTAATGTCCAGGATAGTTATATTAGCAAATACTTTGAAGGCACCTGGATAGGGCAGAGCGGAGGCAAATAAAAAGGTTGGCAGGCACAGGCAGTGTAGGACTTCAATAGTGACAGCAAGCACCACACTGGTCTTATTATGTGGGCTCTTTCTCATGTTCCTACATCTCTGCTGCTAAATGGATTTGAAAGTCGGCTGATGAAGATCTTTCTTCCAGTTTCACATTTACTAGTAAGTTGATTGATCTACCCAAACAGTACATCAGTGGTTAAAAGTGAGTTCACTAAAATATAGTATGGTGATAATGTCAATGAATTCAGTGAGTGACTCAAATGATGGGTTGTCATGCTGAAATCAGAAGATTCATATTGGTAAGAAGTAAAAGAGGAAATATTTGCAATACAGTTTTATATTCTTCTGCCTAAGAGTATCTATCAATCAAGTTTAAGTAAAAAAGTCATCATCGATCACAGTAAATTAATGCTATTTTGACTTTACATGGTTTTTATATTTTTACTTGAATCTCATTGTTACATTTGTTTTGATTTTTACCATTAGGACTGTCAGGGAAGTTTATAACCAATTTCATGTTTGTTTTAACTTAAGTAATGTTATAATAAAGCATCATTTATGTCAACACTGGGGATCTGGGAAGAAGGCTTTCTGGTTTTTCAGAAACACTGATTTGCAAAATTTCACATTTTCTTTCCTTGCTGCAGTACAGTTTATATTCATCCTTATGTCATATCTGACTCAGAAGATGGTCCATAGTAAAACCTATACAAAGTTTAGAATTAGTCATTTAGGGAGAATTATTTCAAAATAGTAAGTTATTTAAATAAAAACAATAATTGCTTTCTGTGCATTAATTACTGTGCTTAGTGCATTTTATCTCATGCATGTTATTGCACTGATTGTTCCCACAGGTAGCTATTACTGCCATTTCACAAATGACGAAGCTACAATTCAGTGAAGGTACCTTATTCAAGGTCACACACTAGTAGTTGACAAAGATGGCGTTTGGACCCAGACCTTTTTGGCTCTGATGCTCATAATCATCCCACCTTCGTCTCTCCAAGTAGTTCCCATGTGAGAGAGCAGAATGCTTAGGGTTCCATGTAGCTCTAAAAAGTTGGACGTCTGATGCTAATTGTAATGTTGGTAAGGGATGTAACCAGAGAGTTTACTACTAGGACAATGGCCTGCAGGATTGTTTGTCTGCCCAATGAATCCACTGTTCCCTGCGGCCAGCAGAGAGACACCTACAGCACTGCTCTGTTGCTTCTGCAGCTTCCTTCTGCCCTGCAGGTGGGGCTAAGAACTTGAACCCAGCTCTTTGTGCACTGTAGTTTTTTTTGCTGACTTTTGGTTCTCATGCCTTTGTTGACTTCATGGGGGGTGATGGGGGAGCAGCAGGGGAGAGCACATTATTTCTCTATGGGCATTGATCCCAGATCATTACCCAACCTCTCTGATACATCTCTATTTGGGGGTAGCATGCTCTGATAAAACCTACAGGGATAATGTGGGCTCCTCCTTTGGCTGTGAATGGGGGTAGGACCACAACAACAGTTTTTAGACTGGGGTTTGCCTAGAGCTCAATGCTGCTTCCGCCTTCATGGAACTCCCCTGGTATTGTCCTTGGTGCTCCCATGTGGCTTGAACCCAGGGCTTGAACAGCAGGGTGTTTGTTCTACCAGTTGAATTACTTCCTGGCCTCTCCTCCTCCTCCTCTTCATCTTCTTCTTCTTTTTAAACACAGAAGGCCATTAACTGTGCTTTGCTGACCATTTCAGCACTGTTAACACAACCTGCTTCATGCCAGAGGCTCACACAGCAGGAACCTGCCTAATACTGGCCACCACTGGGGCCTTTATTCACTTTTATTCACTCTTCTACCAAGAAAACCACACACACACACACACGCACATGCACACGCACACGCACACGCACACGCACACGCACACGCACACACACACTGCTCATTACAGGCCGGCCATTTATATGTAGTAATTATGCCTTAAGTGTGATTATTATAGAGATGAGGAAACACAGGCTCAAACAAATTAAGTAACTCACTTCAGGTCACTCCATCTGCAAGTAGTCAAACTGGGACTTGAACCCCAGCAACCCAACCTGGAAGTTCATCCTCAACCCCTTTCCATGGCCCTCCTGGCTGGTTTCAGCTGTCCATCTTGAATGGGTTTCTAGATGCTCTGGAAGCCTTGGACTCACAGATTGCTAGGTTTACCTCTAGGTCTCGGGTGGGGCTTGAGAATTTGCATTTCTAACAAATTCTCAGACAAAGCTAATCCTACTTCCTGGGAACCCATATTTTGCAAGGCAAGCTTTTCCCCACCCTCAATGTCACCCCAGTTTGCTCTGCTAATTGCTACACAGCAGAAGTTTAGGCTCTGCACAGGTGTTCCTTCTGGGGGAATTCACCTGCTCTTCTTCCTCTCACCCTTAGATGTTCCTTCAAGGCTCTCCAAGCAATTCCCTCCCAGTCATGGCAGTTCCCACACTGCATGGAAATTATCTGTTTATATGTCTCATTTTCATCCTTCTGACCCTGAAGGCAGGCAGGTTCGTGCAGGACAAAGTTGAGTTTATTTATCTTTGTAGAGTTATCTGGGGTGACTGTTGAAAGTGAGATTCCTGCCCCAGTTCACCTATGCCCCCAATTTTCTAAATCAGCAGACTTGGGGCAGAACCCTAGAATCTGCTCTTTAAAACTAAAGCTTACTGGGAAGATGCATAGTACTTTGCATTTTTAATTTAATTTAAATCAAATTTTAAAACATTTTATTGGGGGATAACACAGTACAGCACATTTGTTTATACACGTGTATGGTTTCCTAGTTCTGTGTAACAGGTAACTGCTACACAGTCTTGCCCACCTCCCCAGCTTCCCTCTCCCTCCAGACCCCTATTCCATTCCCTCCCCAGAGTCCCTTATTTTGGTGCTGTACCAAACCTAGTCCAAGTTTCACCCTTGTTCTCCATTTCTAACTCTGTTTCCCAAGTTCCATGTACATGTGGAACCACCCAGTATTTGTCCCTCTTGGAATGGAACAACATTTTTACAGTATTAAGAGATAAGAATTATCAGCCGGGACTGAGAAGCTGCTAGTGGCTGAGCTCTGACCACATCTCCTGGAAACGGTAGGATTTTCTGCCTTTAGTAGGCCAGCCAATAAGGGGTCCTAGTGGTGACACCAAGGAGGTGACTATAACTTAATTTGGGTTAAGAATTAAAGTAGGACAAAAGGGGAAAAAATTTTTTTTTCTTCCTTTTAATTTCTAAGCATACCTCCTTCCCCGCCCCCACCCCCCATAACCAGTCCCTGGGGACCAGCTCCTAGCAGGATCCCCTGCTAGGAGCTCCTTTTCTTTACCAAATTCCTGTCCCACCAGGGAGTATCATTAATTCTAAGTCTATACCCTTCTGAAACCTCTGGCCTTTTTTCTTTCTAAGTAGCCAACCCCCCCCACCTCACCCCGCATAGCTAATTAAATAATTAAAAATAAATACATAAAAAAACCTTTTCTTTCACTGCCCTTTTATGACTGTTCTTTTTCTTATCTTTTTATTTTTTTCTCTCTCTCTCTTTCTTTTTTTTTTCTTTTTCTCATTCTTGTCATCCTTTCTTCCTTAATCCTACAGCTTCCAAAGTCACAGCCCCCAGCCCCCACACCACCAAACAGTGTGCTTTTCTGAATTCACTGATACACATTTGGGAATTTCCTTTCACTGCTCTTTAATTTACAGCTCTTTTTCTTATCTTTTCTATTTTCTCTCTCTTGCCTCTTTTTTTTTTTTTTATCTTGTCATACACTTCTTCCTTCTTCTTTGCCTTTCTGAATTTGTGAATTATTTTGGGGAAGAAATCTGACTCAGAGTGGACTCTCTATGTGTGTATCTCTGCTGTAGTTCCCTTTCCCCTCTTGTTACCCCTAGAATATACAGTGGATGGTAGATTTGCATAACTGTCTATTTTTGCTATCCTTTCTTTTCTCTTTCTTCTTCACTGGGATTTGGTTACTATTTATTCATGGACTGGAGAAATTGTTTGGCTAACTGGTAGTGATTAAACTGCTTCAATACTTGCTTCAGTTGCTACTGTAATTCCTGAGGTTGGTGAGTGCAATTGTCATAAAGTTTATTTAGTACAGTGTTACTTGTACTCAAGACACAACAACTGAGGAACAACAGAGCATAAAAAAAAAGAAACACATAAATCAAAAAAATGGGTAGATCAAAAACAAATAAAACTGCTACTCCAATGAATGAATACAAGAGCCCAGAAGAAACTAAAAATCAGCCAAAAGTAACCATAGATAAGAAAAGTATGCAAGCAATAATAAACTTATTAATCACAGAAATGAAAACAACATTGGAGGAAAGGAATGGCAGTATTAGGGAAACAACAGTTGAGACCCCCAAGGAAAATACTGATTATCTTGAGGCAATTAGAGAACTGAAAGCTGAAATAGCTGTAATTAAGAAAGAAGCTGAGGCAAGGGAAAGCAGACTAACAGAAGCAGAAAACAGAATTAGTCAGACAGAGGATGAGTTAGAGAAAACGAAGAAAGAGGTGAAAGAGCCTAAAAAGAGATTGAGAGACACTGAAAACAACAACAGAGACATATGGGATGATCTCAAAAGAAGTAACATTCACATAATTGGCCTGCCAGAGGAAGAAAGAGAGGAAGGGGAAGCAAACATTCTGGAGGAAATAATAGAAGAAAACTTCCCAGACCTGAATAACAGAAAGGACATCAAGATTCAAGAGGCCCAGAGAGTACCAAACAGAATCAACCCAGACCTGAAGACACCAAGACACATCACAGTCACAATGAGAAGAAGTAAGGATAAAGAAAGGATCCTAAAGGCTGCAAGAGAGAAACAAAAAGTCACATACAAGGGAAAACCCATAAGATTATCTGCAGACTTCTCCACTCAAACTCTAAAATCCAGAAGGGAATGGCAAGATATATATGGAGCCCTGAATGAAAAAGGGTTTCAACCAAGGGTAATATATCCTGCTAGACTTTCATTCAAACTAGATGGAGGGATCAAAACCTTCTTAGACAAACAACAGTTAAAGGAGGCAACCATAACCAAGCCGGCCCTGAAAGAGGTTCTAAAAGACCTCTTATAAACAAGAACATCACTATAATACTGGCAATATATCAGAGCAAACAAAAAATTTTTTTTTTGAACAATGGCACTACAATACATTAAATCCATAATATCAATAAAGGTCAATGGCTTAAACTCACCCATCAAATGCACAGGGTGGGGGGATGGATCAGAAAACATAACCCAACCATATGCTGCTTACAAGAATCCCATCTGTCACAACAAGATAAACACAGACTTAAAGTGAAAGGATGGAAAACTATCATAATGGACCACAAAAAGGGCAGGAACAGCAATTCTCATCTTAGACATGATAGATTTTAAATTAAATAAAGTAATAAAAGATAGGCAAGGACATTACATAATGATTAGAGGATCAATCAGCCAAGAAGACTTAACAATTATTAACATTTATGCACCCAATGAGGGACTATCGAAATACATCAAGCACCTACTGAAAGAATTTCAAAAATACATCAATAGTAATACAATAATAGTGGGAGACTTCAATACCCCACTCTCACACTTAGACAGATAAACAAAGCAGAGAACCAATAAAGATACAAGAAAATTGAATGAAGAGATTGACAGACTAGACCTCTTAGACATTTTCAGACTCCTTCACCCCAAACAACTGGAATACACCTTCTTTTCAAATCCACATAACACATACTCAAGGATAGACCACATGTTAGGCCACAAAGACAGCATCAATAAATTCAAGAGCATTGAAATCATCCCAAGTATCTTCACAGACCACAGTGGAGTAAAACTAACATTTAACAACAAACAGAAAATTATTGAAAGTCACAGAATTTGGAAACTAAACAACATACTCCTTAAGAACCACTGGGTCAGAGACTCACTCAAGCAGGAAATTCAAATGTTCCTGGAAACAAATGAAAATGAAGACACAACCTATCAAAATATTTGGGAAACAGCTAAAGCAGTACTGAGAGGGAAACTTATAGCCATACAATCACATATTAAACACTAAGAAGAAGCTCAAATGAATGACCTTACTGCACACCTCAAGGACTTAGAGGAAGAGGAACAAAGGAACCCTAAAGCAACCAGAAGGACAGAAATCACTAAAGTTAGAGCAGAAATAAACAACATCGAAAATAAAAGAACCATACAAAAGATCAATGAAGCCAAATGTTGGTTCTTTGAAAGATTAAACAAAATTGACAAACCCCTAGCCAGACTCACCAAAAAAAAAAGAGAGAAGACTCAAATTAATAGAATTGTAAACGATGGAGGAGATATCACAACTGACACTACAGAAATCCAGAGAATCCTGTGAAACTTCTACGAAGAACTATACGCCACCAAGCTAGAGAATCTGGAAGAAATGGAACAATTCCTAGAAGCATATGCACTTCCAAAACTGAACCAAGAAGAACTACAAAATCTAAATGCTCCAATCACAGACAAAGAAATTGAAACCATTATGAAGAATCTCCCCAACAATAAAAGTCCTCGACCAGATGGCTTCACAAACGAATTCTACAAAACTTTCAGGAAACAGTTAGTACCCATACTTCTTAAGCTTTTCCATAAGATTGAAGAAACAGGAATACTCCCTTCCACCTTCTATGAAGCCAACATCACCCTGATACCAAAAGCTGATAGGGACAGAACAAAAAAGGAAAACTACAGACCAATATCTCTGATGAACATAGATGCTAAAATATTAAACAAGATCTTGGCCAACCGGATACAGCAACATATCAAAAAGATTGTTCATCATGACCAAGTGGGATTCATCCCAGGAATGCAAGGTTGGTTCAACATCCGTAAGTCAATCAATGTCATTCACCACATCAATAAAAGCAAAGCCAAAAACCACATGATTATCTCAATAGATGCAGAGAAAGCCTTTGACAAAATCCAATACCCATTCATGCTCAAAACTCTACAAAAAATGGGAATAGATGGGAAATTCCTCAAGATAGTGGAGTCTATATATAGCAAACCTACAGCCAACATCATACTCAATGGACAGAAGCTGAAAGCATTCCCCCTCAGATCGGGGGAGACAGGGCTTCCCGTCACCGTTACTCTTCAACATAGTATTGGAAGTTCTTGCCATAGCAATCAGGCAAGAGAAAGAAATCAAAGGAGTACAGATTGGAAGGGAAGAAGTCAAGCTCTCACTATTTGCAGATGATATGATAGTATACATAGAAAAACCTAAAGAATCCAGTAGAAAATTACTGGAAGTTATTAGGCAATATAGCAAGGTATCAGGCTACAAAATCAATGTACAAAAATCAGTGGCATTTCTTTATGCAAACACTAGATCTGAAGAAGAAGACATCCAGAAATCACTCCCATGTACTGTTTCAGCAAAATCAGTCAAATACCTAGGAATAAAGTTGACCAAAGAAGTGAAAGACTTGTATGCTGAAAACTATGAGTCGCTACTCAAGGAAATAGAAACTGATACCAAGAAATGGAAAGATATCCCATGCTCATGGATTGGAAGGATAAATATCATCTAAATGAATATTCTCCCCAGAGCCATATACTAATTTATTGCAATACCCATCAAAGTTCCACCAAGCTTCTTTAAGAGAATAGAACAAACACTACAATCATTTATCTGGAACCTGAAAACAACTAGACTTGCCAAAACCATCTTGAGGAAAAGAAACAGAAATGGAGGCATCACACTCCCAGACCTTAAAATATATTATAAAGCCATCATCATCGAAACAGCATGGTACTGGAACAAAAATAGCCACACAGACAAGTGGAACAGAATTGAAAGCCCAGAAATAAATCCCCACACCTACGGACATCTACTCTTTGATAAGAGGGCCCAAAACATTAAATGGAAGAAGGAGGCTCTCTTCAATAAATGGTGCTGGGAAAACTGGTTGTAACATGCAGAAGAAGGAAACTGAACCACTTTATCTCACCAGAAACAAAAATCAAGTCCAAATGGATCAAAGACCTAGATGTCAGACCAGAAACAATCAAATACTTAGAGGAAAACGTTGGTAAAACACTTTCCCACCTACACCTCAAGGACATCTTTGATGAATCAAACCCAATTGCAAGGAAGACTAAAGCAGAAACAAACCAATGGGACTACATCAACTTGAAAAGCTTCTGCACATCCAAAGAAACTATTAAACAAACAAAGACCCCTCACAGAATGGGAGAAGATCTTCACATGCCATACATCAGACAAGAAACTAATCACCAAAATATATAAAGAGCTCAGAAAACTTAGCACCAAAAAAGCAAATGACCCCATCCAAAAAATGGGAACAAAACATTCACTACAGAGGAGATCCAAAAGGCTAATAAACATATGAAAAACTGCTCTAGGTCACTGATTGTCAGAGAAATGCAAATTAAGACAACACTAAGATACCACCTCACTCCTGTAAAAATGGCATACATCAAAAAGGACAGCAGCAACAAATGCTGGAGAGGATGTGGGGGCAGAGGAACCCTTTTACATTGCTGGTGGGAATGTAAATTGGTACAGCCTCTGTGGAGAGCAGTCTGGAAAACTCTCAGAAGGCTAGACATGGACCTTCCATATGATCCAGTAATTCCTCTCCTGGGGTTATACCCCAAGGACTCCATAACACCCAACCAAAAAGAGGTGTGTACTCCTATGTTCATAGCAGCACAATCCATAATAGCTAAAACCTGGAAGCAACCCAGGTGCCCAACAACAGATGAGTGGCTGAGAAAGCTGTGGGATATATACACAATGGAATACTATGCAGCTATCAAGAACAATGAACCCACCTTCTCTGACCCATCTTGGACAGAGCTAGAAGGTATTATGTTAAGTGAGCTAAGTCAGAAAGATAAAGATGAGTATGGGATGATTCCACTCATCAACAGAAGTTGACTAAGAAGACCTGAAAGGGAAACTAAAAGCAGGACCTGACCAAATTACAGCAGGAACCTCACATCTCCACTATAGAGGCCCTACTTCCCCCAGTCCTGGAACCCTTGAATAGGGCCCACTTTCCCGTATGCCTCTCCCAATCCATATCAAATAATATTGCATCCGCTGATCACAACCTAACCTATGCAACGATTGCCACCTCAACATGCTTCACCTCAGACTGTGTCCAGAGACTTCACGTGTGGAATGACAACCCTTCAGCTTCATTACTCAGGTGAGACCTTTCCTTTTATAGTACACTCTAATTTCATCTCAGGTGGTTCACTTTCTAACAAAGTCCCAAAACCTAGATATACACCAGTTTCTGTGAGAGAGAGCTTATGTTCACACATATCCATAAACTACTGCAAAATATATACCTGAAAGCAGAAGTACACTAGAGTTTGCAGTCAGTACCTCCCTAACACTTCCTCTCCACTATTCCAAGCTTTGGGTCCATGATTTCTCAACAATTTGTTTGGCTTCGTATGTTAACTCTCTTTTCAATCACCAGGTTCCAGATGCCATCAGGATACTCGCCAGGCTTCCCTGCATTGAAGACCCCACCAATGTGTCCTGGAGTTCAGCTTCCCCACAGACACACCCTACTAGGGAAAGAGAGAGGCAGACTGGGAGTATGGACCGACCAGTCAACACCCATGTTCAGCTCAGCGGGGAAGCAATTATAGAAGCCAGACCTTCTACCTTCTGCAACCCTCAATGACCCTGGGTCCATGCTACCAGAGGGATGGAGAATGGGAAAGCTATCAGGGGAGGGGGTGGGATATGGAGATTGGGTGGTGGGAATTGTGTGGAATCGTACCCCTCCTACCCTATGGTTTTGTTAATTAATCCTTTCTTAAATAAAAAAAATAAAAAAAAAAGAATTATCAGCCATGAGTACTCTGTCCTGCCAAACCCTCCTTTCAACTATGAAGGAGAAATCAAAATCTTCTCAAACATACAGTAACTGAAGGAATTCGCTACCACTAATCTGGTCTTGCAAGAATTACTGAAAAGAAGTAAATAAATTTTTATTTTTTAATTTTTTTATTGTTGTAGTTATTATTGTTGTTTTTATTGATGTCATTGTTGTTGGATAGGACAGAGAGAAATTTAGAGAGGAGGGGAGACAGGGGAAGGGAAAGATAGACACCTGCAGACCTGCTTCACAGTCTGTGAAGAGACTCCCCTGCAGGTGGGTAGCCGGGGGCTCAAACTGGGGGCTTGAACAGGGATCCTTACCCTGTCCTTGTGCTTCACGTCACGTGCTCTTAACCTGCTGCACTACCACTTAACCTGCTGCACTACCGCAGGACTCCCGTTAATCTATTTTTATAGGACACTAATCAGAGCCTCTTTCCTTCATTTTTTAAAATTTTTATTTATAAAATGGAAGTATTGACAAGACCATAGGAAGAGTGGTACAATTCCACACAATTCCCACCACCAGAACTCTGTATCCCATCCTCTCCCTTGATAGCTTTCCTATTCTATATCCCTCTGGGAGTATGACCCAGGGTCATTGTGGGATGCAGAAGGTGGAAGATCTGGCTTCTGTAATTGCTTCCCCACTGAACATGGGCTTTGATAGGTCTATCCATACTCCCAGCCTGCCTCTCTCTTTCCCTAGTGGGGCAGGGCTCTGGGGAAGTAGGCCTCTAGGACACATTGGGGTCGTTTGCCCAGTGAAGTCAGGTTGGCATCATGATAGCATCTGGAAACTGGTGGTTGAAAAAGAGTTAAGATATAAAGCCAAACAAATTGTTGACTAATCATGAAGCTAAAGGGAAGAATATTGCGGATGGAGATTTGAGGTCTCTGTTTGCCTCTTTCCTTCTTTGGCGGTGCTGTGGTGGGACCTAGAGCTTCACACATGCAAGGGATGTACCCTACCTGTTAGGTGACCTCCCCACCCCTAGAACTTTGCATTTTTGCCACTAAAAGGCTGGATATTTATTTATTAATGGGATCTTATTGACCTGAACTTTGAAATGAAATGATACTTGCCCCCCCACACACACACACATTGGACTTTCCTGTCTCTCTTCCTCACAATCCTACCTAGTGGCATTTTTGTTTCTAAAACTGAATATGCCTCCTCTTCTAGCCTCTTTGTCCCTCTATTCATTCATTCTTCCTTTCTCCCTCTCCCCTCCCCTGCTCTCCTTTCCAATCAGAGTTGTTGTTCACATGTTACAGATAATATTTAAGCACATTTGTTGAGGGCATTTTTATTATTTTAAGTATTGGACATAACTTACATAGAATAAAGTCTACACATCTTAGGTGCTCAGTCTGATTGACATTTTCCTGTGTTTACATCTGTGTGACTACTAGTCAAATTGCAGTGTGGAACATTTCAGCACATGGCAGGTCTGTCAAGATCCTCTCCATCCAACCCATCAGGATAACCCTATTCTGACTTGTAGTTCACAGATTAGTTTAGTCTCTTCTTAAAGACCACATGAGTGAAATTGTATAGGATGTAGATTTTTGTAGCTGATTCTTGTTCAACATTAGATATATAAAGTTCATTTATACCTTTGTATCTAGCAGTCATTCTTTCTCATTGCGTTGTTATATTCCAATTTATGATTACAAGGTATTCTTGAATTGCTGTTATTGTTGTATAGGACATAGAGAAATTGAGAGAGAAGGGGAAGACAGAGATGGGGAGAGAAAGATAGATACCTACAGATCTGCTTCATGGCCTGTGAGGCGACATCCCTTAGGGTGAGGAGCAGGGTGCTTGAATTGGGATCCTTATGTTGGTCCTTGTGCTAGGATTCATGAGCCATCTGCACTTAATCCCTTATTCTTTAATCCCCTCTGGGAATATGGACCAAAGATTTCTATGGGGCACAGAAGATGGGAGGTCTCACTTCTGTAATTGCTTCTTCACTGGACATGAGCATTGACAGATGGATCCACAACTCCAGCCTGTCTCTACCTTCCCTTAGTAGGGTAGGGCCCTGGGGGGGTAGGGTAGGGTTCCAGGACACATTGGTGTGGTTGTTTGCCCAAGGAAGTCAGGTTGGCATCATGGTAGTATTTTTTTTTTTTTTTTTTGCCTTCAGTGTTATCGCTGGGGCTCGGTGCCTATACTGTGAATCCACTGTTCCTGGAGGCTATTTTTTCCCTTTTGTTGCCCTTGTTGTTTTATCGTTGTAGTTGTCGATAGGACAGAGAGAAGTTGAGAGAGGAGGGCAAGACAACTGCCCTGTCACTCGACCACTTGTCACTCAACCACTTCATCCATGTTGAGTCTTTTTTATACTATGCTATACAGATGAGGGTCTGCCCCCCACAGAGTGCCCAGGGGTCACTTTCAGTTCTAGGCTTTCTTGATATGACCTAGTAAGAAGTCCTTTGGGTCCTTGGCAAAGATGGCAAATTCTCTTTTACATTCTTCTTTTTTCTTTTCTTCCTTTTCCCTTCTTGTGGTTTTTAGATATGGCTTCTTTTTTCCCTTGCAACTGGCAGTCACATTCATAACAAGTTTAACATCACCAAGTACTGTTTAGATTCTGACCTCTGAACTCTTATAAAATGCTACCAAACATTCCTTAATCTTTTAACCCTTATATACCTCCATGTGTTTAGACTTCTCTTCTGGGCTTTAACAACTTCTGGTTTGGAAAGAGTTTTCTAACTTACAACAGTCCCTTTGTTGGTGGACTTAAAAAACAAACTTCTGTGTAACATTGTCAACTGATTAACCTTTATACCTGGGAAAAAAAGGGGGAATATACTTTAGCTGTTTGCCACTGATGGGTGCATCAATCATAGAAATGTCTTTGACTCCTGTTTGGTTACTGCACCAACAATTGAGTATAACTTTCTGAGTTAGAAGGAGATAATGGTTTCTCGGGGTAATAAAGCTGTCAGGAGGAGGGAGACTTTCATCTAACTCCATAAAAAATGTGAAAGCATTGGGTGGCAGCACAAGGACGCTGAGGAGATGGCAACATCTGGAGAATCTAGAGACCTAAACAATCTTGTTATTTATTGCCCTGAAGGAAATGTATTGGGCCAGGAGCCTAGAAGCCCAAGTTCTACTCTACCCCCATCACTGACTTCCAGTGTGACCTTGGGCAAGTTGCCTGAACTTACTTTGCTTCTTGAATTAATTTTGTAGGCAAGGATAATAATAATGTTTATATATATCCAAAGAGAACTTTTTTCTCTTAATCTCTCTCTCTGTTTTCTTTTGGTAAATACACAAGACACCCTTTTGAAACTGTTGCATAATTCAAATTTTATTCTCATATATATGTATTTATTTATTTACAGAGAGTTATAATTAATTTTATTAGGAATTCATCAGACCTAGGATACCAGGAAGTCTAATATTAAGGATGTGCCAATTTTAAAGAGGTAGGAGGTGTGTCTCAGAGAACTCTATGCTTATAGAATCAGAACCATAATATTCTTTAAAAAATTATTTATTTATTTATTTATTTATTCCCTTTTCTTGCCCTTGTTTTATTGTTATAGTTATTGATGTTGTCATTGCTGGATAGGACAGAGAGAAATGGAGAGAGGAAGGGAAGACAGAGAGGGGGAGAGAAAGATAGACACCTGCAGACCTGCTTCACCGCCTGTGAAGTGACTCCCCTCCAGGTGGGGAGCTGGGACTTGAACTGGCATCCTTATGCCGGTCCTTGTGCTTTGCACCATGTGCGCTTAACCCGCTGTGCTACTGCCCAACTCCCAGAACTATAATATTCTATCAGTCACACTAGTTTCATCATGTTTAATCAAGGACTCACAGTACACAACAGTGTTTGCAAATAAAATCAGGGAACCTGGGGAGAACAACATCTGCTTTTTCTTCCTTCCTTCCTTCCTTCCTTCCTTCCTTCCTTCCTTCCTTCCTTTCTTTCTTTCTTTCTTTCTTTCTTTCTTTCTTTCTTTCTTTCTTTCTTTCTTTCTTTCTTTCACTTTTAAGCTTTAGGATTATTGCTGGGGCTTGATGCCTGCACTACTAATCCACTGCCCCTGGAGGCCATTTTTTTTTCATTTTTATTGGGTAGGAAAGAGAGAAATTGAGAGAGGAGGGGACGATAGAGAGAGAGGGAGAGAGAGAGAGAGAGAGACTTGCAGACGTTGCTTCACTGCTTGTGAAATGACCCCTCTGCAGGTCCTTGCATTTGTGTACAATGTGCGCCTAACCCAGTGTGCTACTGCCCCGCCCCCTAACTATCTGCATTTTATTGTTGACAGGTGGGTCCTATTCATAGTGTGGAATAGCAGTGAAGTGGCCACAGTCCAGATAGATGTCACATAGCCAAGAGGAGTGGGGACAGGATCAGATACCTGCTCTGTGCAAACTCCCCAGGGCACAATGACAGCAACTCATTGACACTCCTAGCACTTGTAGCATTAATTTTTTCCCATTGCGTTACATTTTTTGACATGGTCATAGACTTTCTATTCTTGGGGATACAGATTCATTCTTTCCTTCATTTCACACATATTTTTAAAAGACTTTTTCTAATGAACTATGACAGAGAGAGGAAAGAGAGGGAGCATCACTCCAGCACGTGAGGTCAGGGATCCAACTCAGACCTCGTGCTTGTACATCTAGGACTCTAGCCACTGCACCACCTCTTAGGCTGCCATTTCACACATACTAAGTTTCTTGATGACCTGGGAGAGGAAGTGCTGGGTATAGCAGATGTGACTCCAGCATTATTGACCTTCCAATTGAGTGGAAACATTGTCATGCAAATATTTGATTTTAAAGTCGCCCTGGCAAGAAGAGAATGCAAGGAACTATGTTAATAGAAGAAATTGCCCTAGGGGCTAGATGTGCAAGAATCCAGGTTCAAGCCTCTGGTTCCCACCTGCGGGGTGTAGGGTTGAGGTTTGTGGGAGGGGAGCGTCATGAGTGGTGGGTGAAATAGTGCTTGCAGGTGTTTTCCTGTCTCCTTTCATCTCAGTTTCTGTCTCTAGCCAACAAATACTTAAATAAATATTAAGGAAAAAAGAGGTCCTGTTTTCAGCACTTTTGGATGTATACTCAGAAGTGGAATGATGGGTCATGTCATGATTCTGTGTTTAGTTTTTGAGGGTTGCTTATGTATTTTGTATTTGGTTTTCATTATGACTACTATGCTAGGGGCATTGGGTGAAGCTGAGATCAGTGTAGGGCATTTCTAGTCTTTCTTTCTTTTTTCTTTTTTTTTTCCTCTCCCATGGAAAGATTATGACAAATCTATTTTGCACTTTTGCTTATTCTTTTTCACTTTTTGATCCACTCTGAATTTGGTTTAACCCCCCCCCCCAGGCAATCTTTTTAAGCCACATAAACATGGTCATTTCTGGCTTTGATGAAGTAGATCACAGATCCCTAATTATAGGAGATAAGTGAATATATGATTGTTAGTGATAACATGAATATCAGGGGGGAAACAAAAGCTCTTTGTTTGAAAGGCAATGTAGAAACTACAAATGAGAAGAAACTCAGTATCATCAGCCTCAAGCCAGTGGATTGGCCACATCACTCCCCCCCCCCCACTCTATAGGCTTTCTTTGCTCTCCAATTTGCTTTTAATTAGTTCTTCTTTTTCCTCAAACTTTAGCATTCAAGATAATGAGAAAAGCTATTTCTTGTTCAAGTCTATTGTTTTTCCTGTGCTTTCTTCACTACTAATTTTGAAACATGTTGTTTTCTACTATTTTTCATTGCAAATGTACCGAATTTCAATTACCTTAAGATCCCTTCCAACCCTGGAATCAATAATTTTACATTATAGAACAAATAGGCCTTTTGAGGGCTAGCTTAAGAATTCAAGCACTGTTGATAACATGTTTTTCTTGATGGGGAAATCTTCCTTGAGGCTTGAATTTTAGCCATTTTTAATTTGAATTTTAGGACTTATAAAATAATAAACATTTAGAATATAATTTCTGTCATAAGTAGGATCAGATTATAAAATCTTTTAGCTATTGGACTGTTTTACAGAAGATCAGCCATTCTAAAGTGTCTAGTACAGTAACTCATACAAGAGATGTTCCACAGATATGTAGTTGAAAGACAGAAACAATGATTCCAGATTCTCTCTGGGCAACTCAAGTCTGGTGTTCACAGTTTCTTTGTGTCTTCTGTGGCACAGCTGAAATCAATTTTGTTTTGCTTTGTCTTTTGTTCAGCTAGAAACAGCTGATTATAACTGTTATTTGGTCTTTAGTAAAATTAAGTAGAATAAAAAATTTGTGAAATGCTAACCACACAGAAAAGTATAGGGAATTATATATCAAACACTCCCAGTGCTTGTACTTCATAGATATTAACATTTTGTGATATTTTCTAAATATAGTTTTTTATCCCTTGGAGAAATAAAATGATACAGTTAAAATGTCTCTACATCGACTCCATCCCCTTATGATGACTGGCTTACTGTAATAGAAATATGCTGCTTTGAATAGTGGGGGAAACCTTCATACTTATCATTTGGTATGAACCATTATGTCTCAGAACTACTTCTGGGAGAGGAGAAGAATTTAACCACCATCTTTCTGTATGTAGGAGCCACTGAATGTCTGGAGGTGTGTGACATTGGGATCAGGGACCGAATTAAAGGTTGGAGAGCCAAACCATGAGGTTGAATGAGGATGCCTAGATACAGAGTGTAGTTGAAGAAAAAAATGGCAGGCATTCTGAATAGTTACTAGCTCTTATGTAAATGAATTATTTTAATATGTTTTATTTATTTACTAGATAAAGATAGAGAGACATTGAAAAGGAAAGGGGAGATAGAGGAAGAGAGACATTTAGAGCACTGCCTCACCACTCATGAAACTTTCCCCCTGAAGAGGAGGACTGGGGGCTTGAACCTGGGTCCATATGCATTGTAATATGTGTGCTCTACTGGGTGCACCATTGCCTGGCCCCATGAAGACTAATTCTTATGCAAATCTCTTGAGAGGAAGAGATTAGATCAGCTGTTAGAGCCCAGTGGAGACACATCATTATCCAGGGTAACTATGATGGAAGATGGTTAAGGCTTGCCTTAGCCCTGGGCAGTGAGCCATAGGGAAAATTTGGATACATGAACCCTCTGTGGGTATTATTACCTCTGTTTCAGAAATAATTCAAAAAGGAAGGCTTATAGAAGTAAGTCATTTGTGGGATGTCACTTAGCTAGTAAATGACAGATGGGATTTGATCTCTTGGCCTTGAGAGCTTGTTTGGAGGTTCTAGCAGGGGAGTGCAGCTACCCATATACCCTTGATCGAAGACCTGTCCATCTCTATTGGGGGAAGGCCATCCTCTTCGACCAAGGACGCAGCTTCGGGAGGGACACACATGGAGTGGTGAGGGAGGAAGGGGACACCCTCCTAGCCAGCCAGATCAGCTGAATCAACCCTGGCGATCAATGGGGTGACAGATGTCTCAGCCAGATCGCCCTCACATCCTATCTCTTAGCCTTGTTCCCTTCAGTCTTCAAAACTAAAGAGGCCCAAAGACTGGATCCTAAGAGAAAGGTTCCAGTCTGATCTCTAGATTTCACTTTGTAATAATATAGGAAAGTGGACTCAGATATTTTGGGAACTTTGTGGGACAGAGGGTGTTTGGGAACTAGCCTTTCTTTAACTAGGAAGCCTAGTTAGCTAGAACACTCCATTTTCATCTGCTCCTCTTAATGGCCATTTCACTGGGAGGGGGTTGCTCTGGGAGAGAGAGAGCGAGCAAAGAAAAGTCTGAGCATCCTGAGTATTTTGAGGATAAATTGTCTGGTTAAAATTGGGCTACTCTCTTTGTGCTTGAAGTTTTTTTTATTGACTTTGAATTCAAATTAAATACCTCACAGTGTTGCTTACAACAGATTAACAGTGCTAGGAATGATCACTATGTCTCTTGTGGTTTGCAAGCTGAGTCTTGGAGGTTTTTATTTATTTACTTATTTATTTAGGTCCTACTGGACTGGTCAGTATTGTCATTTGTTTCATTTTTCTTTCAAACATTTGAATTCCAAATCATAGAGTTATTTCTGTTACTTTGCATTTGAACCCGAGAATTTTTCATGTAATTATGGCCTCATTCTTTGAATTGTTTTCTTCTTAAGAAAGGGAAATAGGGGTGGGGATAGATAGCATAATGGTTAAGCAAAGAGACTTGTCATGCCTGAGGCTCCAAAGTCCTAGGTTCAACCCTCTACACCACCACTGAAAAAAAAAAAGAAAGAAAGGAAGATAGAACTTCAAACAGTTCTAATTCTGTTCCTCAATAGTGCATGTTTTGTGCTCTTTTGGAATAGGATTTTGATGGACAGGGAGGCGGCTCCTTGATAGATCTTTAGTACAATGTGAGAGAGCAACAGAGAAAGTGAGCAGATCACCATGGATGGTGGAGCAGTGCTTTGTGTTTTCTTTTGCCCTCTTATTTAAAAAAAGTGGGGCAGGGAGGTGGTTCAGTGGCAGAGACCATGGATCTTATGGTTCTATGGGTTCTATGTCTGGTACTACAAAAGAAAACAGAATTAAAAGTAAAGATAAAAGGATAGAGGGGAAATTTCTATGGGGAAATTAACAGTGAGGATAGAATGAACACTGTGAAACATTTTTGTGGGGTCATTTCTGAGACCAGAGAAGCCCAGCTCGTGGATGTCACCAAATCCCAAGGTTCCTTGAGATGCAAACTGTCCATTTTTCCAGGAGAAAAAGACTCCTGTTGCTCTTCTGGGCCACAACTTCAGACTTTTGGAGAAAAAGATCTAATAGCCCTGCTTACAGCAATTGCAGCCAACATTTTTAGTGCACTTGCTGTAACTCAGGCTCAGAGCTGGTAACTTTACTTTCCCCGCCCCCCTCCCCTTTTCTTTGCATTTCCCAGTGACCCTCCTGGGTAAGTAAGAATGACTCTCTAGATTTGTTTCATCATCTTGCTTCTGCCCCTATTATAGTAACAAGTTCTAAGCAGACTTCAGCAGATGTTTTTAAAGCCAATTTTATTTGTTTATTTACTGGATTGAGACAGAGAGAAATTGAGAGGGAAGGAGGAGGAAATAGAGACAGATAGAAGCAGAAAATAGCAGCACTGCTTCACCACTTGTGAAGTTTTTCCCTGTGGGTGGAGACTGAGGGCTTGAACCCAGGTCCTTGCACAGCTTTGTATAGGTGCAACTAGGGTTTCCCCTTGGCCTAAGAAACCAGCTTCTTTATTGCTGCAGAAACCTTTGCTGACTCCTTCCTGTTCAGTTCCCAGTGATAACTCATAGTGGTTTCCTCGCTGTGGGAGACCCAATATTGGCCTTTGCCCAAATGCTGCACAGGCTACTGCTTGGGGGGGGGGGTCCCATGGAACTATAATATTTGATCCCTAATTTAGAGATCTGTGTGAAATGCTCTCCTCCAACTCCCTGGTCCCAGCTCTAGTTCAGATGTCTGATGCAGAAGACTGTAGGGACCTCAATTTGCAAATGATGTTTTCTGCTCTTCCTCCTTTATCTTGTTCTTGGAAACTGTGAAAATTTTGGAGAGACACCTGTGGAGAGACTCTAAATATGAACTAAGAGAAATTTTGAGAGGGCGATTTCACTAGGGTGTATGGTTTTAGCTACATTCTCCACCCAGTGAGGCTCAGGCTCTAGCTTACTCTTCTGGGCTCAACACTATCTTATCCTTATATGGAAGACAGGGAAACTGAGGCAGGGGTAAGATAAGTAAGCCACTTGTCCAAGTCAGAAAGATCCAAAGTGTTAGGACTAGTATTCACAGGTAGATTTCTTTTGCTCTGGTCTCTGTGCCACAATCACTTTGTAAATGCTGCTGTCTGTCTATCAAGAGAGTCTGCCTGTGGGCTGGGGCTGTTCTGAGAACTCTTCCAGGAGCATCAGCAGAAGGTGTCTTTGTTGAGATAGCGGAGAAGGGGATCCAGGTTTGGAGACTGATAGTACCTAATTTGAGAACTTCACAAGCTCCACGTTCCCTTGTGTTCTTTGTTGCCTAATCTCTGCAGCTTGAATAGAAATTAAGTGAAGTCCTTAACATAAAAAGGGCTCGGACACTTGCCTTGGAGGGCAAGAGAGTACAGGTGCTTTTTTGTGGGTAACCAGGCTTGTGGGAGAAGGTAGAGAGCAGAGGGTGGGGTGGCCTTGAGGCAGAGGGTAGATGGTGAGGCAGCTTCAATGAAGGCAGAGTCCATGGTGCAGCTCTAGGCCTACGCAGAAGCCCAGGCTGTGATGTAAACCGTCCAGTGTGATCAAAAGCTATGACCCATTTAGGAGGCCCCTGTGCTTGGTTTTATGCTCTGTGACAAGGCATTCTGCTCCTTCACTTTGTACCAGGTCCTGCAGACTATGCAGCCAGATCTCAACCTCTGAGTTGGAATCCTTGCAAATGATGTGGCTTATTCGCAAGTGAGTTTTCCTCACATCTCACTTACCCACTGGAATTGCACAAGTTTTTGCACATTGTTTCAAAACACGTTTCCACCTTCTTTTTGCTTGAGAAGCAAGGAGTTAAAAGATTGCAAGGCAAAGCCCCTAAGAAGAGGATGGTAGCTGACATTTCTGCTAAAACTTGAGAAGCCAAAAGCAGCAGTATTTCATGGGAACAAGCTTTGATAAGCATGCAGAGAGATTATGTGGAGAGCCTGAAGCTTTAGGTGGGGGTAGTGGGGTCACAGCATCAAATCTGGAAAACCACTCCAGAGGGTGGCGGAAGTTGCACAATTTGAAGACTTCTGTGAAGCTCACTGGCTTTCCAACAGGCAGGAATCTCCAGTTGTCTGTGAAAACATGCCTTTTCCAGTGTTCATTTCCTTTCTTTCTTGTTTCTCTTGATTTATCTTTATTTATTTTTTTAAAGATTCATTTATTTCCCAAGTGAGATAGGTAGAGGAAGAGGGAAAAACAGAGGAGGAGAGTGGAAGAGGGAGAGAGAGGAATAAAGGGAGAAGGTGTGAGGGAGAGGAAGAAGGGGAGGGGAATGAGGGGTAGAGAGAAGAAAATCACTTTCTTATATGCCAGAATTCAAACCCAGGGCCTCATGCATGAAACTCCTGTGCCCAATTGCTTATTTTACCTCCCTGACTCTTCCTTTCTCCCTTACAACAACTGTGCATTAGATGGAAGGACTACTGTCTGGATAGTTGGGAGTGATATCTACTATTGAGTATCAAGTAGGTTTTGAGTGTGAATTACCAGTTCTGGTACTTTATACCAGGATGGTGTCATTTCCAGTAATGCTTTTGTGATATTAAAGGCACAGTTTACAAGGACTGGTTTTCTATTTTCTAAAACTTTACCTTCCCCCAACTTCATTTCCATGAAAGATTTATGTAAGCACCCATTTTCACCCAGAAAGAAATCTAGGAGAGATTTCACTTTTAGAACAAAAGGTGAATAGTCATATACATACATAGCTTTTAATATATATTAGTGTTATTTTAGGTCTTGAATGTTATTTGATGTGATTTAATAGGATTTGTTTTGTTTTAGTGTTGAAAAATTCCACATAAATTAGTGTTACAGTTGACCTTTGAACAGTATCAGAGTTAGAGCTGTTGACTATTTCAAATTAACTATTTAGAATCTGCATGAAACTTAAGAGTTGGTCCTTCATTTCTGTGGGTTCTTTATCCACAGATGAACTGACACCCCAGATTGACTTAATCTCTGAATTCCGTAATGCACAGATAGAAAAAAAATCCACTCTAAATGAACCCTGGAAATTTAAATGCCTGCTGTTCAAGGTTAACTGTAATTATTCTTGGACTTATGCCATTTTGATCTCCAAGTTTGCATAGATGCACTTTACTTTCAGGTGGGGCTGAGGAGACTTACCTGTAAATTTAGTTCCAGCTGAGTAAGAGATTGTCTACATCATAAGAGTTCTGACACAAGTCTAAACCACAATGAGGTATCACCTTGATGATGAGGATGGCCTATAGCAAAAAGATTTAAAAATGACGAGCGTCAGTGAGCATATGGAGAAAGCAGAACTCTGTTACACTGCTGGTGGGAATGCAAACTGATGCATCTCCAATAGAAAGCAGTATGGAGAGTCCTTAAATAAAAATGGAAAGATTTTTTGTGATTAAGAAGTACCACTGGAGGCATATATCCAAAGGATATGAAAATAGTAATTTGAAAAAAACATATATATCCCTATGTTCATGGCTGCACTATTTATAATGTCCAAATGATGGTGTCAACCTGTATGCTCATCAGTAGATGACTGGGTAACAGTGTTGTAGGATATGTGTTCAATGGAATACTACTGTGAGATGTAAAAGCACAACAGCACATAGTGATAGAGATCATTATACCAAGTGAAATAAATAAGAGGTAAAAGTCACTACCAGATGAATTTCCTCATATATGGAATTTAGATAACTGACACAAATGAACTTGCAGCTATCTCTGAGACTAAGACTGGTCTTAATCTTTCATCTTTCAGATTCGGTGAAAACTATGGTAGTTATCAGAGGGCAGGTGGAACACAGAGCTTTGGTAGTGGATGCAGTAAGTTCCACACACAAATAGATGTGAAATGATACCCCTGAAACTTTATACTCTGTAAATCACTATTAACAAACAAAAATGAAAGTACTTCCTAGAGAGGCTCAGTTAGACTCCTATAGAAACTACAGCTTGACTCTTAGGAGATTCGATTGCTTTAATTTAATCTGACTCATCTATTTATGCTGACTGCTTTACTGGGACGTGTGTGTGTGTGTGTGTGTGTGTGTGTGTGTGTGTGTGTGTGTGTCTGTCTGCCTGTCTGTCTGTAATCAACTTTTCTTGCATTATTTAGTCTCATGTTCTGTTAGTTGGATGTAAACAAAGAAAATACAAGTCTAGTAAACTTTATGTTTTTTTTTTCACCAGCAAATTATTCTAAGCATGTTTTCCTCTATAATGTTGACAGTTTATAGTGTTCTCTGGGGGTAATAATTTAATATAAGACTTGTAGGTGAAAAAAAATAGTGCTTTACAGGGTCAGTCTCAGCGTGTGTGAGAAGGGTGTTTTTTTAAATTTATTTTTTATTTAAGAAAGGGTAAATTAACAAAACCATAGGGTAGGAGGGGTACAACTGTACACGATTCCCACCACCCAATCTCCATATCCCATCCCCTCCCCTGATAGCTTTCCCATTCTCTATCCCTCTGGGAGCATGGACCCAGGGTAGTTGTGGGTTGCAGAGGGTGGAAGGTCTGGCTTCTGTAATTGCTTCCCCGCTGAACATGGGTGTTGACTGGCCGGTCCATACTCCCAGTCTGCCCCTCTCTTTCCCTAGTAGGGTGGGTCTCTGGGGAAGCGGAGCTCCAGGACATATTGGTGGGGTCGAGAAGGTTATTTTTGACTACCATATTTCTCTTTTTTAATACTCTATTTCTCAACTAACACCAGACTAAAGATTATAGGTTATGTAAATTTGAAATGAAAACCAAATTCAAACGAAGTAAAGCAGGAATTATTTCTAGATTTTTAAGCTCTTATTTTCACTTTAAAAATTACATAATCAACCTACATTTGTTGTTGGATTATTAGAAAGTATTAGCAAAAGCCAAAACAGTAGAATAAAGAATGTCTGGTAATTTTCCCCTTCATTTAACTCTATTTTTTATTTTTATAAAAGTCTTTTAAAATTTTTTATTCATTTAGTTTGTTTTAAGGAGAGAAAAGTAGAGAGAAAAATCAGAGAAGTATTCAGTTCTGGCTTATGTTGCTGGGGGTTGGACATGGGACCTCAAGTCCCTCTAGGGTTTTTTTTTTTTAAAACTCTATTCAACTGTTTGCATTTTTCATATGTAAATATATTTTGCTCAAATAGTATACCATACATTCTGCTTCTGGCTTACCAATATATTGTTACTTGATTTCTTATCAATTAAGGCATATGAGCACAATAATACATTTTTTTGTGCAAAGACTGTTATGTGCAAAGTTTTTAATATTTTTATATGAAAAAGATAATTTTACATTATGCTCATCTTAGCCCCAACTTTATATGATGGGTTGATTTTTTTTTTTTTTTTTTTAACTAGAGAACTGATGAGCTCTGGCTTATGGTGGTATGGTGGATTGAACCAGGGACTTAGTCTCAGACAGACGTTTTTTTTTGCCTAGCCATTATGCTGTCTCCCTCCACTCTGCACATTTTAAATATTTGTTTATTTTGGATAGATACTGAGAGAAATTGAGAAAGAATGGAGAGGAAGGAGAAGGGGGAGCAGAAAGAGAGCTGTAGCATTGTTTCATTGCTCATGAAGCTTCCTTCCTGCAGGTGGGGACTGGGGGCTTGAACCCTCCTCAGTGTGAGCTAGGATGTATTTGATTAAGTGAATGTGCCACCACCCAGCCCCCTCTACTCTTTTTTTCTCCCTCATTTACACAACACAATGCCTTCAGCTCCATCTGTGTTGTTTCAAATGGCAGTTCCTCTTTCTGTGGGCAAGTACTAGTGCATTGTATGTAAACTCCACATTTTCTTCATTTATTTAGAGACAATTAGTTTGCTTCCTTGTCTTGACTATTGAATATAGTGCGGCAGTGAATATGGGAATCCAGGTAGTTATCAAAGGTAGAAGTTTTTCAAATCTGTGTTTATTTATTAATGATACATATAGAGAGAACCAGAACATTTCTCTGGGACATGTGATGCCAGGGCTTGAACTCAGGACCTAATATTTGCAAATTCATCACTCTAGCCATTCTATCACCTCCTAGGACACATTTATTGGTATTAAAATGACATAGTGTATATTTCCTTTTTGGGAGTTGAACCCTTAAATTTTTTTTTTACTACTTTTGATGTCACCTCTTTCTTTTAACATCTATTTAAATATCTATTTATATATTTAGTGTTTTTTTAAAGATGTGCTTTTAAAAATATTTTATTTATTTATTAGATAGAGACAGAGAGAAATTGAGAGGGGTGGGAGAGATAGACAAAGTGAGAGACAGAGAGACACCTGCAGCCCTGTCTCACCACTTGCAAGCTTTCCCCCTGCAGGTGGGCACCAGGGACTTGAACTTGGGTCTTTGAGCACTGTAATGTGAGCACCTAACCAGGTGTGTCACTACCTGGCCCTTCATTTAGTGATTTTTATAGTCTGTTATTTTATTTGAATCTTTAACAAGTGTTTATCATAATTTCTAGGGTCCACTTAAGATCTACTTAATCAGAATCTCCCTTAAAATGTCAAAATTCCAAGATGATTAAAAAACGATTTCCAAATGTAAGTTCTGTGGTTTTATCCATTGAAAAATAATTTTTTAATTTAAGTTATAAGGCAGAAATCTCACCTCCTTTCCCCCCAAGTGGTTAGCCAATTATCTTAAAAACATATATTAATTTTTTCTTTTCTTGACTGATTTAAAATGCCACCATAATAAAATATTAAATTTCTATATAAATATAAATATAAATAGGAGCATGAGAATTTATTTGGGTCTGTTTCCAGATGCTCCACTCTGCTTCATTGATCCGTCTGACCATTCTGGCGCCAGTGACTGTTTTTAAAAACTGCTGTAACACTAGTCTGTGTAGACTTCTGAATGTTCCTCTGCACCGGTCTCTAAAAGCCTCCTAAGCAGCATTTTGTCCAGAGAGAATTAGATGACTCATACGTGAAGATGTTTTGTAAATTGCAGGGATATCTGGCCTCTCAATGCACCCCTGACAGTGACACTTCCTAAAACTCTGATCTCATCCTGTCCCTTCCCGACTCCAAAACCTTACTCATCAAATGGAGCTCGTTATGAGATCCTGGCATTCAGTCCCCTGGACCTGCCACCTGGTTTCTATCTACCTCTCAAGATGCCCTGAGAGCGGCCTTTATCAAAATCCTACTCTCTAGTCAAGTTTGTCTGCTATGTGTTTTCCAGGCTTCTACAAACAACATTTCTTGCTGTTTTTCCCACCCTAAAGTATTTCATTCCAGACCTAACTCCTTTCAGGAAATTTTGAATCTGAATTTTCCAGGGTTGTGACATACTTATGCTATAATTGTAATATAAATACTATGGTGATTAGAGAATTACCCAAGCTCTCTTTCATAAGCAACATTCACTTTACACTTAACGTAATGCTCATTTGGTAAAAATACTTTGTTATTTATGTTTTCTGGAATATGTCTGTGGTTTCACAATGCTGTGATACCATCATAGACTTACATATAGAGGCTTTGCCTTCAGTTCTGTGTATGCCCCTGTTTCCCTCTGCAAACTGTGACACACACACACACACTATAGACCTTGACTCAATATGTATTTACTGGTCAAATAAAGCAGGCAATACTGATCTCAATGAACAACCATGATCACCCATTTGTATACTTCAAACCCCAGCAGAAAATGGTTTTCTTATTTCACCTGCTTTCAAGTGTTTGTTCAGAGCAGGGTCCCACACAAACCCCGCATTGTGAGATATCACTGCTTTATGTTAACGAGTGAGACAGTGATCTCAGGAAGTACGGAGCTCCTGTGCAGAAATGTAGAAACCCAGGACTATCTTCCTTAAATCCTTACAGAAGTCGCCCTGCAGCTCAGAATAAATAATCTCTGCTGAACAGGAAAAAGGGATATTGAACAGATGCTATCTCTATCTGCCCTGCCACCACCTGCTTGTAGGGAATTTATTTATCCAAAACCCTTGATGCCTTAGCAGCCATTACATTTGTTTTTTCTTGGTCCTATTCCACTGTGGCCATAGTAGATTAGATTGATCAAAGGGTGCACAGTGATGAGCTGGGCCATTCAAGTTCTTGCTCTGTTGAATCAGAACTAAGAAACAGAGGCTAGTTGCCAATAGGATATTAGGCACTGTAGCTAAAAGATTCTGCAAGTGGAAGCAGGGCCAGGAAGGCTATGATGGCAAAGAGATACTGACATACAGACAATGGGGCAGTGAGGGGGTAGAAGGAGAAAGAATGAGATGATCTTCTTTTAGAGGGATGGTGAGAGTACCTGTTTTTTTGAGCTATACCGACTCTGAAAATACTCTGAGCTCTCTCGTGTTAATCCCCTTTGTCCTTAGTACTAGGTCTCTTCTTGACAGCTTGGCTCAGAAATTCTGTGGAGTTCCACAAAATGAAGTGGGAGTAGCATCATCTTTTGTAACTTAGGTTGGAGGTTACATAGCTTTAGCAACATCACTAAAAATAAGAATAAAGTGGTCCAGGGGGTGGCGCAGTGGCTAAGGCACTAGACTCTCAAGCATGAGGTCCTGAGTTCAATCCCCGGCAGCACAAGTACCAGAGTGATGTCTGGTTCTCTCTCTCTCTCTTCTATCTTTCTCATTAATAAATAAATAAAATCTTTAAAAAATAATAAAAAAGCAGAAAAATAGATGAATGACATAGGTGTACCAGGCATTTAGTCTGATTTTAATTTCTTTCATTAAACACCATATCAGTTTTTGGTAGTAAAGATAATTCATGAAGGAATTTGGTCTTTAAAGCTCTCACTACTCAATAAGAAAAAAATTATACATTTATTTTTTTCAACACAAGAATCATTTTATGGAGAAAACACTGATTTACATGATTATTGTTGTCATAAGGGTATATTTTTATAAGACAATTGTCAGTACATCTCATTCTCCAACAAAACTTCATCCTTCTTCACCACAGAGACCCTGAATATCTCCTTTGTGCTCTAGATTTCTCCTTCTGAGTCCCTGCACCTGTTGCAATTGGCCATGATCCATTAAGGTTTTCCCCTGTGTTGTGCTTTGCTTTGTTTCTTAGGGTGAGATCACCTGACGTTACTCTTTCTCCTTCTGGTTTTTTAAGCTCAACAGAATTCTCTCAAGTTTCACCCATGTTGTGACAAAAGAAAACTTCATCATTTCTTACAGCTGTGTAGCATTACGTGATGTATAGGCACTCATTTTTCTTAACCACTGTTCTATTGTTGTGCACTTGGGTTGTTTTCAAATTTTGGCTATTATAAATAGTGCTACCTTGAGCATAGCTATACATAGATCTGTTTATACATGTATATTTGTGTTCTTTAGCTAAATGCCTAGAAGAGGCGTTGCTGGATGGCAAGTCAATTTTTAATGTTTTGAGTAACCTACAAACTGTTTTCCACAGGGCTGAGCCAATTTGCATTCCCACCAACCATTTCTTTTTGTTGTTGTTGTTGTTGTTGGTGGTGGTGGTGGTGGGAATAATGGTTTACAGTTGTTTGCACATATGTAAAATTTCTCAGTTTTCTGCAAAATAGTCTCACACCCAGCCTACATCCCCCCTCGCCATTATGCACCGGGACCTAAAAGCCACTCTCCCCATCCCCTTTCCTAGAGTCCTTTACTTAAAAAACATTTTTTATAAAAAATTTTATTTTTATTATTTCTTTTTCTATTTAATTTTATTTTGCCTCCAGGATTATTGCTGGGACTCCGCACCTGCATTATGAATCCACTGCTCCTGCAGGCTATTTTTTAAAAAAAATTTATTTATAAAAAGGAAACACTGACAAAACCACAGGATAAGTGGGATACAACTCCACACAATTCCTACCACCAGAACTCCTTATCCCATACCCTCCCTTGATAGCTTCCTGATTCTTTATCCCTCTGGGAGTATGGACCCAAGGTCATTGTGGGGTGCAGAAGGCTGGCTTCTGTAATTGTTTCCCCACTGAACATGGGTGTTGGCAGGTCAATCCATAATCCCAGCCTTTCTCTCTCTTTCCCTAGTCGGGCAGGGCTCTGGGGAAGCAGGGCTCCAGGACGTATTGGTGGGATTGTCTGCCCAGAGAGGTCTGGTTGGCATCATGCTAGTATCTGGCACCTGGTGGCTGAAAAAAGAGTTAACATATAAACAAAACAAATTGTTCACTAATCATGAACCTAAAGGCTGGAATACTGCAGATGAATATTTGGGGTCTCTGTTTTGAAGATAGCTGGTAGGCCTATTTTAGTATTTTCCAAAGGGTCCATGACTTACTAGTTTTTTTCCTGAGTCTGATATCTGATATCCTGAAGGCATTTTATTCTTTTTGTTGCCCTTGTTGTTTATAGTTGTTGTTATTATTATTGTTATTGCTATCATTGTTGTTGGATAGGACAGAGAGAAATCAAGAGAGGAGGGGAAGACACAGAGAGCGAGAGAAAGATTGATACCTGCAGACCTGCTTCACTGCTTGTGAAGTGACCCCCCCGCAGGTGGGGAACCAAGGCTCGAACCAGGGTCCTTAAGCTGATCCTTTCTCTGGCTTCAGTAGTTTCTTATCTTCTAGACATGGACATTTGCAGGTTGACCTGTACCCTCAGTCTGTTTTTATCCTTCCCAAGTGAGGTAGAGCTCTGGAGAGTCGAGGTTCCAGGACACATTGGTGAGGTCATCTGTCCAGAGAAGTCAGGATGGAATCATGGTAGTGTCTGCAACTTGGTGTCTGGAAGGTGGCAGGATATATAGTTAGACAAAACTGTTAATGAAAAAAGTAGGAACAGAGCAGATGAGATTAGGGATTTTAGGATGGAAGGAAGCTAGGAAGTCTGTTGCAGGTGTGTTTCTGGGAGCCCACAGCTATGGTAGTTTTGCTTGAGTTTGATAGCTAACATGAAGTTGGATAAAAATATTGTCTGAGAAGATGGTGTCTGATTAGAGAAAAGGGCTAGAAAGTTGTATTAAGGTAGAGAGTAGCTCCCATTCTTGAAAAAAGATGTATGAATAAAATTAACTATTTACTTCCATCCACCAGATCCAGGGCATATATATTTATATTTAGCACAAGATCTTGTATAACCTCTAAGTCCCTATTGGTCTGAACTTCCAGCTCATAGTTACAGCTGGGAACATTGCAGACTGTACTCATTTCAGGAGCAGTCTTCCTTGAGTGGCAGGGCATGATCACCCACCCTCCCTTTGGAGACTTGGGCAGTCACTACCATTGCTGTTTTATGGTAGTGTTCTGGAAAGGCATGAAAGACACCTTATAATGAGTCCTTTATTTTGGTGTAATACACCAAATCCAACCCAAGTTTGACTTTGTGTTTTCCCTTTCTGTTTCTATTTCTCAACTTATATGTTTGAGTGAGATCATCCCATATTCATCCTTCTCTTTCTGGCTTATCTCTCTTAATATGATTCCTTCAAACTCCATCAAACATGAAGTGATGAAGGTGAATTTATCACCACACTATCTCAGCCACTCGTTTGCTGTTGGACACCTATGTTGTTTCCACAAGGGCTGGACCGATTTACAACCCACCAGCAATACAGGAGGGTTCTTTTATCTCCACATCGTCTCCAGTATTTGTTGCTATCCTTTCTGATAAGAGTGAAATCTCATTGTCTGAATTTTCATTTCTCTGATAGTCAATGACTTGGAATAGTTTTTCATATGTCTGTTGGCCTTTTCAGTCTCTTTTTTGATGAATATTCTGTTCATATCCTCTCCCCACTTTTGTATGGGATCATTTCTGTTGTTTTATTTTGAGTTTGGTGATCTCTCTATATTTTGATTATTAGTATGTCTGATGTATGACATGTAAGGGTCTTCTCTGATTCTATAAGGAGTCTCTTTGGGTGGTGGTTTCTTTTGCTGTGCTGAAGCTTTTCAATATAATGTAGTCCCACTGGTTTATTTTTGTTTGAGTCTTCTTTGTAATTGGATTTGTATCACTGAAGATGTGCTGCCTCTACAATTTAGGTGGAAAAGAGTTGTCAGACTTTCGGATGTGGGGCTACAGAGCAGCAGCTACTGTGTTTCTCTCCTCTCCTCTCCAGGTCAACTAGGAATACTAAAGAAGACAATGTGGGACCACAACAAGGGAGGACTAGAAGGATTTCAGGAACACAATCACTGGAGTGAGTGATTAAGCTTAGAAGCCTACTTATAGTTTAAAAGCCCTCAGGCTCCCATAGCCTACAGGGAAGAAAAAGAACAAAGAAGATTTTTAACAGCCACTGTACTCCAACTCAGAGACTGAAATAATATTGGAACAACTGTTAATTTCCACAACTGTGAACTCTTTAAGTACCTTACTTAAACACAAGTCAATATAGGCAAGAGTGATCAGTAATTTGAAAAGTACTGAGAGAAGGACCTTATAACATATAGAATGGTTAAACCAATAAGAAGAAATATTGGAGAGATGAACCAGGACAAGAGTCCAGCTAAAACCCCCCCAAATGTTGAAGCATAAAAAAATGAGGTCAACATCCGAATACTAGTTAAGGAAATAATCATGAGACTGGGAGTAAAGAGTTTGAAAGAATTGTCAGCAGAAATGCAGAAACAACAAATGAGACTCTGGAAAAAAACACTCAAGGTTCTTAGAAAGCTGAAAGCTGAAAAAGCTGAACTAAGAACACAACTAGTTGAACAATAAACAGTCAAATCACCATAAATATGCCATATGTCAGAACACTCTAAAAGTATACAAGAATGGCATTAAAATATCTTCAATCTATGATATCAGTAAATGTCAATGGCCTGAGTTCACCTATTAAAAGCTACAGAGTAGGAAGATGGATCAGAAAATACAACCCAACAGTACACTGTCTACAGAAAACCCACCTGATTCAGCAAGACAAACACAGACTCAAAGTTAAAGGATAGAAAACTATCATACAAGCCAATGGCCCACAAAAAAGGGCAAGAACAGCTATTCTTATATATGACACAATAGACTTTAAGATACATACAATTAAAAAAGATAGGGATGGACATTACTTAATGTTCAGAGGAAGTCAATCAAGAGGACTTAGCAATTATCAACATCTATGCACCCAAGGAGAAGCCATCTAAACACATCTAACGTCTACTGAAAGAGCTACAGCAATATATTAACAGTAACACAGTCATAGTAGGGGACTTCAACACCCCACTTTCTCAACTTGACAGATCATCCAGGCAGAAAAATCAATAAAGACATGAGGGAGCTAAATGAGGAGACAGATAAACTAGAACTATTGGACATTTTCAGAGTCATTCATCACAGGAAACTGGAATATACATTCTACTCAACTCCACATGGGTCATTCTCAAGGATAGACCATATGTTAGGCCACAAAGACAGCATCATCAAATTCAAGAGCATTGAAATCATCCCAAGCATCTTCTCAGACCACAGTGGAATTAAACTAACACTTAGTAATCAACAAAAGATTAGTAATAGTCCCAAAATGTGGAAGCTCAACAGTACACTACTTAAGAACTACTGGGTCAAAGAGGAAATCAAGGAAGAAATCAAAAAGTTTTGACTGTTCAATGAAAATGAAGACACCAAGCTATCAAAATATTTGGGACACAGCTAAGGCAATACTGAGAGGCAAGTTCATAGTCATATAAGCACACATTATGAAACAAGAAAAAGCACAAATAAACAGCCTGATTGCACATCTTAAAGACCTAGAAGAAGAAGAACAAAGGAACCCTAAAGGAACCAGAAGGATAGAAATAACTAAAGTGGGAGTTGGGCGGTAGCTCAGCGGGTTAAGTGCAGGTGGCGCAATGAGAAAAGACCAGTGTAAGGATCCTGGTTCAAGCCCCTGGCTTCCCACCTGCAGGCGAGTCTCTTCACAGGTGGTGAAGTGGGTCTGCAGGTGTCTATCTTTCTCTCCCCCTGCCTGTCTTCCCCTCCTCTTTCCATTTCTCTCTGTTCTAGTCAACAATGACAACATCAATAAAAACTATAATTGCAACAATAAAAAAAAATAGCTAAAGTTAGGACAGAAATAAATAACATTGAAAATAAGAAAATCATACAAAAGATTTACGAAAGTAAATGTTGGTTCTGCGAAAGAGTGAACAAAATTGACTCACCTTTACCAGACTCACAAAACAAAGGGAGAAAACCCAAATAAATTAAATTGTATTTGAAAGAGGAATTATCCCAACAGACACCGCAGAAATTCAACATATGTGAGGCTTCTATGAACAGCTATATGTCACCAAGCTGGAGAACCTGGCAGAAATGGAAGATTTCCTTTATACATAAAAACTACCAATATTAAATAAAGAGGAACTGGGTAATCTGAACAGACCCATCACAGCTAGTGAAATTGAAACAGTTATCAAAAACCTTCCCAAGAATAAAAGTCCTGAACCAGACGGTTTTACAAATGAATTCTACAAAACCTTCAAGGAAGAGTCAATACCTCTACTTTAAAAAAAAAATTATTTATTTAAAAAAGGGGACATTAACAAAACCATAGAATAAGAGGGGTACAACTCCACACAGCTCCCACCACCAGATCTCCATATCCCACCCCCTCCCCTGATAGCTTTCTCATGCTTTATCCCTCTGGGACTATGTTCCCAGGGTCATTGTGGGTTGCAGGAGGTGGAAGGTCTGGCTTCTGTAATTGCTTCTCCGCTGAACATGAGCATTGACTGGTTGATCCATACTCCCAGTCTGCCTCTCTCTTTCCCTAGTAGGGTGGGTCTCTGGGGAATCAGAGCTCCAGGACACATTGGTGGGGTTGTCTGTCCAGGGAAGTCTGGTTGGCATCATGCTAGCATCTGGAACCTATTGGCTGAAAAGAGAGTTAACATACAAAACCAAACAAATTGTTGAATAATTATGGACCTAAAGGCTGGAATAGTGCAGATGAAGTGTTGGGGGTGGGGGTATTCACTGCAGACTATTGTGTACTTTTACGTTCAGGTATATATTTTGCCCTAGTTTATGGATATGTGTGAACATATGCTCTATCTCGTGGGACCTGGTCTATATTTAGGTTTTGGGTCTTTGGAAGTGGAGTGCAATTAAAGAATACTATGAAATGAAAGTTCTCACTTGAGTAATGAAGCTGAAGGGTTGTCATTCCCCACCTGAAGTCTCTGGACACAGTCTGAAGTGAAGCATGCTGAGGTGGTATTCATTGCATTTAAATACCTCTACTTTTAAAAGTTTTCCAGAAGATTAAAGGCACTGGAATACTCCCTTCCAGCTTCTATGAAGCTAACATCACTCTGATACAAAAAGCATACAGGAGCACAACCAAAAAAGAAACTTACAGACCAATATCTCTGATGAACATAGATGCTAAAATATTGAACAAAATTCTAGCTAACCAGATACAGCAGTATATTAAAAAGGTTGTTCATCATGACCAAGTGGGGTGTATCCCACAGATGCAAGGTTGGTTTAATATATGTAAATCAATCAATGTGATCCACCACATCAACAAAAGCAAGACCAAAAACGACATGGTCATATCAATAGATGCAGAGAAAGCCTTTGACAAAATACAATATCCCTTTATGATCAAAACACTACAAAAATGGGAATAGATGGAAAATTCCTGAAGATAGTGGAGTCTATATATAGCAAACCTACATCCAACATCATACTCAATGGTGAAAAATTGGAAGCATTTCCACTCAGATCAGGTACTAGACAGGGCTGCCCACTATCACCATTACTATCCAACATAGTGTTGGAATTTCTTGCCGTAGCAATCAGGCAGAAGCAAGGAAATAAAGGGATACAGATTAGAAGAGAAGAAGTCAAACTCTCCCTATTTGCAGATGACATGATTGTATACATAGAAAATACTAATAAATCCAGCAAGAAGCTTTTGGAAATCATCTGGCAATACAGTAAGGTGTCAGGCTACAAAATTAATACTGAAAAGTCCATGGCATTCCTCTATGTAAACACTAAGTTAAAAGAAGATGAAATCCAGAAATAAATTCCTTTTACTATAACAATAAAAACAATAAAATATCTAGGAATAAACCTAACCAAGGAAGTGAAAGACTTGTATACTGAAAATTATGAGTCACTACTCAAGGAAATTGAAAAAGACACAAAGAAGTGGAAAGATATTCCATGTTCGTGGGTTGGAAGAATTAACATCATTAAAATCAATATACTACCCAGAGCCATATACAGATTTAATGCCATCCTCATCAAGATCCCAACCACAGTTTTTAGGAGATTAGAACAAATGCTACAAATGTTTATCTGGAACCAGAAAAGACCTAGAATTGCTCAAACAATCTCGAGAAGAAATAACAGAACTGGAGGCATTACATTCCCAGATCAAATAGTATCATAGGGCCATTGTACTCAGAACTGCTTGGTACCGGAACATGAATAGATACACTGACTAGTGGAATAGAATTGAGAGCTTAGAAGTAAGCCCCCATACCTATGGACGTCTAATCTTTCGCAAAGGAGTCCAGACTATTAAATGGGGAAAGGGTAGTCTCTTCAACAAATAGTTGGGTCCTGATATTGGGTCAGCGTGGAACATTCTGACTCATGACCACAGAATGTGAGCTCAGATATACAGGGAGGCAGAGATCACATAGGCTCCTAAGCTGAATATGGGCTCCAGATCAGATCAAGTCTATGAGGTTTACAGTCAACAATATTTATACATCTTTCCCATATTTGGGAGCTACTCTCTTCCCTGATCCAGCTTTGTGGTCCTTTATACAGCCATGACATCATCTCCACAGACAATAACTTGGATCCACCTCCATACCAGATTTCAGGCTCAGGGAAAAGAAAAAAAAAAAAAAAACTAGTATAACCACAGTCCCTTTGAAATATAACTTCTTCTTCTTCTTCTTCTAGCATTTGCCCTTCTTCCGTAGCCAGTCAACAGCATCAGGTTGAGCCTGATGTAAAGTTTTGAGACCTCCTTTGAATCTGGAGAGGTGGCAGTCGTTGACTATGTGGGTCATAGTCTGTCTGGAGCCGCAGGGGCAGTTCGGGTCGTCTCTGGCTCCCCAGCGATGGAACATAGTGGCGCACCGGCCATGGCCTGTTCCATAGCGATTGAGGAGGGCCCAATCATAACGTGCTAGGTCAAAGCCGGGTTGACGCTTGCAGGGGTCTGTGATGAGGTGTTTGTTCTTTACCTCAGCTGACTGCCAACTCTGTTTCCAAGAGACTGGAACAGAGAAGTTCAGTGTAGGCATAGGGGACCAGATTGGGTGACGAGACGTCAAGCGTTGGACAGGGTGGGCGAAGATATCCGCGTATATTGGCAGGTCTGGTCGAGTGTAGACATGGGAAATGAACTTTGATGATGCTGCATCCCGACGAATATCTGGCGGGGCGATGTTGCTAAGAACTGGCAGCCATGGAACCGGGGTGGAACGGATGGTTCCAGAAATTATCCTCATGGAGGAATATAATTTGGAATCAAAAACGGTATCATCTGTTTTCCATCTACACCATGCCTCGGCCTCGCATGAGCTTAATGTGCAGCTTGACGATACAAGAATCCGGCATGAAGCCCAGCCAGTCTATCTTGGCGTTACTCTCGATCGCACTCTGTCATTTCACAAACATCTCATAAAAACTGCAGCAAAGGTGGGCACGAGGAATAACATCATTGCAAGACTGGCCAGCTCCTCATGGGGCGTGAGCGCTTCCACACTACGATCATCATCTCTGGCATTATGCTATTTGAAATATAACTAAAATATGCCTATTATCTATCTATAAAATGGAGACACCCCCTGTTGGATAGTATGCCAGCTCCCCCTGGCTTCTGCTTAACCATATGCCTATATAGGGATAGATTTAATCCCATTCAAAGCTTTGGTCTATTTACATAAATCACTTTTACATTTACATAAAGCACTCCCTCCAGGGCATTGGTGATTCAGTGATAGGATTCTCGCCTGCTCTGCCCCCTCCTTGTCACACTCTGATTTTCACCAGTCACTTTTCTCTCCACCCTCTCTATATCACATCCTGTTTCCACCCTACTTGGAGAGTATAAAAACAGCTGCTCTTCTGATTAAAGACACTTGGAAATTGCTTTCCGGCTCCGAGAGTTCCAGAGTGTTATCTCCTGTGAAAGTGCGGCATGAGTTCCTGATCCCTCTCCCACGCAGCAGCCTAGATCGGCTCCAGTTGAGTTCTCTCCAACCCAGAGAGCACTAGCTTGGGAAGAAGCACCCTCAGGCTATCCCGGCAACCCCCTAACTCTTCATCTGCACTATTCCAGCCTTTAAGTTCATGATTAGTCAACAACTTGTTTGGCTTTTTATATGTTATCTCTTTTCAGCCACCAAGTTCCAGATACTAACTAACATGATGCCAACTGGACTTCCCTGGGCAGACAACCCCACCAATATGTCCTGGAGCTCTACTTCCCCAGACCCCTGCCCCACTAGGGAAAGAGAGAGGCAGGCTGAGAGTGTGGATCATCCTGTCAATGTCCATGTTCAGCAGGGAAGTAATTACAGAACCAGACCTTCCATCTTCTGCATCCCACAGTGACCTCGGATCCATACTCCCAAAGGGTTAAAGAATAGGAAAGCTATCAAGGGAGGGGGTGGGGTATGGAATTCTGGTGGTGGGAATTGTGTGGAGTTGTATCCCTCTTATTCTATGGTTTTGTCAGTTTTTTTTTTATAAATTAAATTAAATTAAATTAAAAAAGTGGATTGAAACATGTAGAAGAATGAAACTAAACCACTATCTTTCACCAAACACAAAAGATGGTTCAAAGATTGCATTTTAGAACAGAAACTATCAGATACTTAGAGGAAAATACTGGCAGAACTCTTTTCTGCGTAAATTTTAAAGACATTTCAATGAAACGAATCCTATTACAAAGAAGACTAAGGCAAGTATAAACCTACTGGACTACATCAAATAAAAAGCTTCTGCACAGCAAAACAAACCAATACCTAAACAAAGAGACCCCCCTCTCAGAATATGAGATCTTTATATGCCATACATCAGCCAAGAGTTTAATAAGCAAAATATATAAAGAGCTTGCCAAACTCAACAACAAGAAAACAAATGACCTCATACAAAAGTGGGGAGAAGATATAGACAGAATTTTCACCACAGAAGAGATCCAAAAGGCTGAGAAACACATAAAAAAATGCTCCAAGTCTTTGTCAGAGAAATGCAAATAAAGACAAAAATGAGATACCACTTCACTCCTGTGAGAATGTCATACATCAGAAAAGGCAGAAGCAACAAATGCTGGAGAGGTTGTTGGGTCAAAAGAACCCTTCTTCACTGCTAGTGGGTATGTCAGTTGGTTCAACCCCTGTGGAGAGCAGTGTGGAGAACTCTCAGAAATATAATAATGGGCCTACCATATGATCCTGCAATTCCTCTTCTGGGGATATATCCTGAGGAACCCAACACACCCATCCAAAAAGATTTATGTTTACCTATGTTCTTAGCAGCACAATTTGTAATAACCCAAACCTGGAAGTAAACCAGGTGTCCAACAACAGATGAGTGGTTGAGCAAGTTGTGTATATACACAATGTATATACACAATGGAATACTACTCAGCTATTAAAAATGGTGACTTCATCATTCTTGGATGGAGTGAAGAAATCATGTTAAGTTAAATAAGTCAGAAACAGAAGGATGAATATGGGATTATCTAACTCTCAGGTAGAGGTTGAAAAACAGTATCAGAAGAGAAAACACAAGTAGAACCTGAATTGGAGTTGGCATATTGCACCAAAGTAAAAGACTCTGGGTTGGGTAGGGGGGGAGAGTAAAGGTCCAAAAAGGGTGACAGAGGACCTGGTGGGGGTTGTATTATTATGTTGAGTGTAAAACATTAATCTCCTAATAAAGAATTTATTTAAAAAAGTTGCCAATATTTTCCTCTAAGTATTTGATATTTTCTGGTCTAACATCCAAGTCCTTAATTCATTTGGAGTTTGTTTTTGTGTGCTGAAATGCGGTGGTTCAACCCAATTTTTCCAACACCATTTATTGAAGAAACTCTCATCCCATTTAATAGTTTGGATCCCCATGTCAAAAATTAGAGGTCTCTCAAACCCTTTTACATGTAGAAGAGTTTTTTTCTTTTCATATTCTCTCCAGCACTTGTTTCTGTCCTTTTTGATGTAGGCCATTGTCATAGAGGTGACATGGTTTCACACTATTGTCTTCATTTTCATTTTTCTGAATATCAGTGATTTTGAGCATTTTCTCATATTTCTGTTGGCCATTATAATATCTTCTTGGTGAAAAGTCTGTTCAGTTCTTTCTCCCATTTTTAAATGTGGCTGTTTGGTCTATTTCATTGCTGAGTTTTGTGAACATTTTATACATTTTGAATATTAGCCTTTTGACTGATGCATGGAGTGTAAATGTATTCTCCCACTCCTTAGGCTGTCTTTGTATTTTGTTGATAGTTATTCCTTTAATTTTTTTGTTCTTTATTGGGGGGAATTAATGATTTACAGTTGACAGTATAATACAGTAGTTAGTTCACATGTAACCCTTTTTAGTTTTTTTTTTGGTTTTTTTTTTTTTTTTTTTTTTTGCTTATCACTCATTCCCAACCAGGTCCTCCTGTGCCTTCATGTTCCAGGACCTGAACACTGCCTCCTGCCTCAGAGTCTTTTTCTTTGGTGCAATACATGATAGTTCTTTTTTCTGTGCAGACGGTTTTCAGTTTAATGTAATCCCACTGGTTTGTTTTTGCTTTTGCTTTCCTGGTTGTTGAGCTCCATTCTCTGAAGTCATTTCCAAAGTAGACATATAATATTTTTTCTATTTTAAGAATATTTTAATTTTATTAGTGACTTAATATTGATTTACAAAATTATAAGATAAAAAGGGTATATTTCTGCACCATTCCCACCACCAGAGTTCTGTATCCCCATTCCCTCCATTGGGAGCTATAGCATTTTTCTCAAGGTTGCAGATAAGGGTTTACTATTATTTCTACAACTATATGTCTATATCTATGTATATATTTGCCCCCCCCTTTCCCATGGTCCCATCTTCTCTTCTTTTCCAAGACACACTTACACCTATTACTGTATAAGTACCGCGTGCTAACTGATTGCTCCACTGGAGCTCCAACTTACACCTATTACTATTTTAGATTGTTCTTCCTTTTTTTCCTCTTCTCTCTCTGGGTCATGCCTGATGGAATTGGAGTTCAGAGCCCTCTGGTCATCTTCCCCCTATCACTTCTTCCCTACCGGGAGTATGGACCAAAATTCTTTTTGGAGTGCAGAAGGTGGGAGTTCTGACACTTGTTGATTGCTTCTTCACTGGACATGGGCGTTGGTAAGTAGATAGATCCTTACCCCAAGCCTGTTTCTATTTTTCCCTAGTGGACTAGGGCTCTAAAGCAGTGAAGTTTTGAGGTACATTGGTTAGGTTACCTGCCCAGGGAAGTCAGGATGAAATCATGATAGCACAGGCAACTTGGTGACTGAAAGGCAGTCAGATACAAAGTGGGTAAAATGATAACTGAATAGGAACAAAAAAGTAGGAATAGAGAAGATGTGAATAAGGGTCATAGGTTTTGCTTGAGTAGCTAACATGGAGTTGGATAAAAATATTGTCTGAGAATATAGTGTCAGAGTTGAGAATAGGGCTAGAAATTTGGATTAGGGCAGAGAGTAGCTCCAAATCTTGAAGAAAATCTATGAGTAAAAGTTTACCCCATCAATCTGATTCAGGGGTCATATATATTTATTTTTAGCACAGGAGCCTTGTGTAACCTCTAATATCTTGTCCATCGACACTCACAGTTCATGGTCATAGCTGGTAACATGCTAAGCTGCACTTACTTCTGGACCAGTCTTCCATGAGTGGTAGGGTAGGATGACCCAGCCTCCTTTTGGAGCGTGGGGCAGTCCTTACCATTGCTACTTTATAGGGAGGACAAGTTTCTGGAGTGAACCATGACAGGGTTTATGCTGACATTCCTGATGGAAGTGACCAGTGGACATCATACAATATTCTGTCAATGTTTTCTTCTATTTATGTTATTATTTCTGGTTTAACATTCAAGTCTTTGATACATTTTGAGTCAATTTTTTTGCAAGGTGGTTTGTAGGGTTCCTGTTTTACTTCCGGTTCCCCTCAACATCATTTCTTGAATAGACTCTCCTTTCTCCATTTAATGTTCTGGACCCCCTTGTCATAGGTTTACCAGAAATATTTGTGAGGGCTTATTTCTAGACTCTCAATACTATTCCATTGATTTGTCTGTTTTTAGTTTATTACCACACAGTTTTGGTCACAATAGCCCTGTGATATAGGTGCAAACCAGGGAATATGATGCCTCCATTCTTGCTATTTTTCCTTTTGTGGCTCCACATAAAAGAAGTTTACACATTTATCTGAAAAGTGACTTTTTCCTTTGACACTTAATTTTAAGAAAGTCACTGAATGGATTGCTTTTCTTGTTTGAAGAGAGAGATGCTCCTTTATTTTTTTTTTCATTTTTAGTAGCTATTCATTTATGGGAGAGAAAGAGAAAACACTACTCAGTGAGGCATCAAACCTAGGACCTCACATTTGCAAATCCTGTGCTCTACCTCTGAGGATCTAGGTAACCTTTAAATTAAGATAGTCAATTAATATAGATATTTATAATCTCTTCGCTCCTTGAAAACATATATAAATACTAATACAAGTTTTTAACACATATCCCTGGGGAACTAAGATATATGTGGGTGTGTGATCACTTATAGCTTCAAAACTTATAGTAATGTTTATCAACTCTGGTTGTACATTAGAATAAGTGGGAACATCTTTCAAAAACTTTTGTGCCCAGGATTTTTCTCAAATCTACTGAATGAAGTCTATGGAGGTAAAACCTGGGTATTATTGGTTAGGGAAAAAAAAAATTCATGTGATTTCAATGTGTAACCAGCATGGAGCATGTCTGTTTTTGAACAGTTTAGGGGAACATTTTCTGAAAAGGACCACATAATAAATATTTCCATTTTGGGGGCTTATTTCCTTTGTTCTCTTTTCCCTTTCTCAGTCCCTTCCTTCCTTCCTTCCTTCCTTCCTTCCTTCCTTCCTTCCTTCCTTCCTTCCTTCCTTCCTTCTGCCAGGGGTTTCATACCTGCATCATTCCACTGGGAACAGTGGTGTCTCTCTCTCTTTCCTACATAGAAGATAAAAGTCTGAGAGGGAGGAAAGACGTCACAGCACTGCTCATTATGCTTCTCTTTCACATGATTCTTCCATGGGATACCTGGGGGCCTTGAACCCACATGGTAAAGTGTGCACTTGCTGGGTAAACTAACTTGTAACCTTCTACTGTTTCTGTTGCAACAGCTCCGTGTTGCCTTTACAGGAGAAGGAAGTCATAGGCAATATGTAATGAATAGATGTGGTTATGTTCCAATAATACTTTATTTACAAAAAGAAAATGGATGGCTGCTGGATTTGGCTTATGAACTCTAGTTTTCACCCCTTTAGAGGATCAGAATTTTGTTGTTTACATTTATTTGCAATAGCTTCAATCTCATATGTAATGCCCTAAATGTGTCAATATGAAAGAAGCTATTTTTTTTTAAACTATGATAGGTCTAAGTTAAATGGTAGCTTGAATTACTCCTTAGTTTTTCTTTTTTAAAAAGGTAAGAAGTTAATTCTCAAGCTCATGCATTTGTTTACCTTGGACTTTACTTTCCAATTTTATGGTGCAACTCTTCTGTCTTGGAGACACAAATCTTAGACTGTAGGAGCAACCTCAGGGAGAGTCCCTTACTCAAGGTCTCCCAGTTACTGTTCAATGGCACTGCATGGCTTGACTTTGTCTCCCAATCGCTGCAGGTTATTTGAGGACAAGGCAATATAATGAAAGCCTTTTACCAGGTGCTCTCCTACCACTGTCACCTCTTACTATCTTCAGCATTCTCTTCAACCCTGAGTCCAAAAGATTTTTCTTCCTCCAAACTCTTTCAACTTCTCTGCTTGCTAGGACTAGGCAATTTATCCTGGCTCCCACCTTCTCCTGAATCCTTTTCAAACAGTAGGCTCAAACCTCCTCTGACCTGTATTTGTACTCCTCTCCCTGGTCTTTCCACATCTTTTAAATTCCATTTCATTTATTGTCAGTGCTAGCTTAATCCTGGGCCAGTTTCCATTTGTATAATCTTTTGTGTAATCTCATTTTTCCTCATGATTTTGGATTCCAGAAATACTCTTAGCAGCTTTCTTATCTTTGCCTGGTATTACTGCAACTGCCTACTAGCTAAAATAGTCAATTTAAAATTCTTGTCCTGTGTCAAAGAATTTAAAGCAAAAGTGTTCACATCTTGACTGTATTTACTAAATACCTATATACTGGATTAGTAAGTCTTCTTTGCTGTTGTACCTTTTTTAATTTTAATTATTTCACAAGGATTAATTTTTTATGAGGGATAAGAATTATTAAATGAAAAGGCAGAGATTTGGGGGATCTTGATTCTTTTAGTCTTAATTACTGCTGTAGTCAGTGGTAATTTGATTATAAAAGATTACAGTGAGGCAAGTTCTTTACTCTCTCAGGAAAAAGATGAATTAGAAACAGTCATATATCATTTCTCATCTGTTAAACTAATTTAAATTAACATAATTGTTTTCTGTCTTGCTTTGGCAAGACCGCTAACAATGTAAATTGAAATCTTTGAGTAAGCAATTTGACATCAAAGGGATGTTTTTACAGTAAAAATGTAAGTTATATCATACAATGTTTGCATGTTCTTAATATCAGAAAGAGGAAATATGGCTGTTTTTATGCATGGGTGGGAGGTGAACTTAAATTTGGTAAGTTTAAAGGGAACATTTAGATTTTTGTGTGCTTATTGGTGGGTCTTCTAGAAGGATCAGTCTTTTGGGTTGGTATTTTGAATTATTTATTTATGTATTTTAGTTAGTCATTTATTAATGATTTAAAAAATTCTGAGACAATAGAGGTATAATTTCACATCATTCCCACCACCAGAGTTCTGTATCCCCATTCCTTCCATTGGAAACTTTAGTAGTTCACCCAAGGTCACAGATGTGGGTTGACTATTATTTCTATAACTATCTATATTTATATATATTTCTTACCTTCCCCCCCTATGTTCTTGCCTTCCCTTTCTTTTTTTAATATTTATTTATTTTTTCCCTTTTGTTGCTCTTGTTGTTTTATTGTAATTATTACTGATGTCGTCCTTGTTGGATCGGACAGAGAGAAATGGAGAGAGGAGGGGAAAACAGAGAGGGGGAGAGAAAGACAGACACCTGCAGAACTGCTTCACCGCCTGTGAAGAGACTCCCCTGCAGGTGGGGAGCCGGGGGCTCGAACCGGCATCCTTACACGGGTCCTTGCACTTTGTGCCACATGTGCTGCGCCACCGCCCGACTCCCCCCTTTCTTTCTAAGTCACACCTACACCAGTTGTATATCCTTCTTTCCCCCCCTATTTTCTCTCCTGGAGTTCAGAGCCCTCTGGCCATCTTCCCCTAATATTGCTCCCCCTCTGGGGATATGGACCCACATTCTTTTGGGGATGCAGAAAGTGGTAATTGTGGCTACTGTAATTGCTTCTCTGTTGGACATGGGCATTGGCAGGTTGATCCATACCCCTAGCTATTTCTAACTTTCCCCAACAGGGCTCTGGAGAGCACCAGAGTCTTCTAATTTAGTCCCAATTTTGAAAAAACACAGGTTTTTTTTTTTTCTTTTTATTTGAAATAACCTGATTTTGTTGTTGTTGTGAGTCTATTTGCATTGCTTTTTAAAATATGCTTTACTTTAATGAGAGAGTTACAGAAAGAAAGCTACAAAGAAAGAAAGAGACCCAAGCACTGCTCAGCTTTGGTTTATGGGGCTCTGGGGGATTGAACCTAAGCATTTGGAGCCTTAGGTATGAAAATCTTTTGCATAACCATTGTACTATCTCCTCCACCCTGGATTGGTTTTTTAAGTTTATCTCTCCATGCTGGTGGACAAAAGTCTTTAGATAGGAGATCTTTTGTCTCAGTCAAGGCATATCCTGTTTTTTGTAGTTGCCCAGTTGCTGAGTCATGCTGATTGAGTTTTATTCATTTATATATTTTGTTATTAATAATTTGTTACAAGGTGGTAAGATTACAACTTGTAGTTCCACACCACACCTACCACCAAAATTCTGTATCTTCACTTTCCCACCTCCCAAAGATAACTACCATAGTTCTCATAAATCTTACTTTGCTTGCTTATGGTGGTGTAGGGGATTAAACCTGGGACTTCAAAGCCTCAGCCATGAGAGTATCTTTGCATAACTAATTTTTTTTAATATTTATTTTATTTATTTATTCCCTTTTGTTGCCCTTGTTGTTTTATTGTTGTAGTTATTATTGTTGTTGTTGTTGGATAGGACAGAGAGAAATGGAGAGAGAAGGGGAAGACAGAGAGGAGGAGAGAAAGATAGACACCTGCAGACCTGCTTCACCGCCTGTGAAGGGACTCCCCTGCAGGTGGGGAGCCGGGGTTCGAACCGGGATCCTTATGCCGGTCCTTGTGCTTTGCGCCACCTGCGCTTAACCCGCTGTGCTACAGCCCGACTCCCAATTTTTGTTAACTAGAGCACTGTTCAACTCTGGTTTATGGTGGTGCAAGGGATTGAACCTGGGGCTTTGGAGCCTCAGGGATGAGAATCTCTTTGCATAACCCTTATGCTATCTACCCCTGCCCTCTTTGCATAACTATTATGCTATCTCCTCCCACACCATGATAATTGACTTTTACCTGGAAGTCTCAGCTTGACAGTCAGAGACAAGATGAAGTCTGTTGTACTCAATCTGGTTCCATAGCACATATTAGAAGAAGCAGGTTCAACTCTGCAAATTTAGTAGGAGATCTGGGAAAACTAACAACATTTTGTTCCCTGATCACTTTTATAACACTGTACTAACTTTCTCATGAAAACTAAGTAGGTTGGATTGGTGAAATAGCTTACTTGGATAGTGTGCTGCTTTGCCATTTGTGTGGCCCAGGTTTGAACCCAGTCCCTACTACCTTGAAGGAAGCTTTGGTGTTATGGTCTCTGTTTCTGTCTCTGTCTCTGCCTCTCTGTCTCTATCTAAAACAAAGAGAGAAAGAAAGAAAGAGGGAAGGAAGGAAAGAAATAATGAGGTGAATTGAAGGTGTAAAGTAACTTACAGTCAAAATAACTGCAGTTGAAACCCTTTTCATTTAGGAAAAAATAAACACAACCCAAATGGAGGACTTAGCCTTCAAGGAGTAGAGTCAGGCCTCTTTCATTTGTGCCTTTAAGAGAAATTAAGTCACTAATTACTGAGACTGCAGTGAGGACTTATTTCAGTTGCCATCAAAGCTGGTGAGTTCTGTGGTTCAGGGTTTAGCTAGATGGTTTTTCTGTTACACATGATGCTCACTGGGTCACTCATGCTATATTCATGTTCTCAGGAGAGATTTTGGTTGAGGTTGGCCATCAAAGGTGCCATTGCAATATCCAAGACTCTTCTCAAATGACTTTTCTCTGACTTTTCAGTGATGTAGTGTGGACTTAATATAGCATCACAGCTGGCTGGATGTAAAAGTGGAAGTTGCCAGGTCTATTTGGATCTGGACCCAGAACTAAAACAGCACTGGCATTCATTCTGTTGGCCAAAGTAAATGGCAAGATCAACACAGATTCAAGGGAAGGGAGATGGAGAACCTTTACCTGGGAAATCCTAAGCATTGACTGATTTATAATATTTTTAAAAAATTTTATGAGGGGTTAATGGCTTATAGTACAGTTGTTGACACATGGGTACAATTTTTCATCTCCCTGTGACAGGTGTTTGCAAAACACTCTCACTCCAAATTCAGGTGCTTTTCCACATTCATGGATCAGGACCACCAACTCTCATCCTTACCCTCTCACCACCTCTCCCTTTCCCTTTTACCCTAGAGCCCTTTGCTATGGTGCAGGACACTCAGCCAGTCCGAGTTTTATTTTTGTTTTTCCTTTCTACCCTTGTTTTAAGTTTTGCTTATGAGTGAGATCATTTGGTATTTATCCTCCTCTTTTTGGCTTATCTCACTTAACATGATTCCTTCAAGTTCCATACAAGATGGGGCAAAAGGCATGACTTCATCATTATAACTTTCTCTTAGGATCTCAACTTTAACTTAGTATGCAAATATTATTAATCATGAAGTTATATCTACATGATTATTTAAACAGATTAAACAATGGTTGCAAAAGTATTTTATTTATGACAAAATACTATAAGAAACTGAGTTCCAAAGTTCCAACTTGCTGGAAAAGATTAATTGAATGGCTGCTGGGAAATATGAAGCTTAGGGACCCTTATTTAGCTTGAGGAAACCAAAGTTTCTATATACTTAAGTTTGTTATCTTCAAATTTCAAGTCACTGAGTTGGTGTTTACCACCTTGTGGTAGAAAAGACTAGAAATACCTCAAAATTCCCAGCTCAGTGCTTCTTCACATGCTGATCTTCTGCATAAATGTTCTAAAGCTCAACAGTTATTCCTGGAAACAAGCTCACCAGTCAGTTGTCTTGGCCAGATTCACTGAGTCACCTTTGGCACTGTTGATATTTTGGGCTGGATAATACTTTGTCCTGGGGGACTATGCATGGAAGGAAGTTTAACAATGTCCTTGTCTCTCCCCATTGATGAGTGTAGCACCCTTAATCCCTACAACCAACATTTCTCCAGACATTTCCAAATGTTTCCACTAAGACCCACTGGCATAATACAAGCTACTAAAATTAAACCTCTGGAGCTATCTATATAATGCATACAAGTGAATTTTTTTCCAAACCCCAAAAGTAGGACATTTTCCTTCCTTGTACATATATATATATATATATATATATATATATATATATATATATATATTCGATTTTGAATTTCAGTAATCCCTTCTTTTCCATGGTTTCAGCTGCCTATATTCAACTGTAGTTTAAAAATATCACAGATAAGAAAGTATCTGAAAATGACCACATTTATACCATTTTCATTGCTGTGTATTATTGCACATGTTCTAATTAGTTACTAGTTATTATTGTCAATTTCTTACTATGCCTAATCTACAAATTAAACTTTATCATATCAATCCAATGAATATCCAGGAAAAATGTTATAAACAGATCAGTATTTTTGGTGATGTTTTGCACATTCCTAGGGATGGGGAAGGGGGCAGGAGGTGGTCTTGAAACATATTCTTCTAAGATGAGAGGGTACTGTATAAATTAAATGTATAAAGTTTAAACTACATACAGACAATACAGATTGCCTTTAGCAAAGCAAACTAAACTTCAGTTGTTTAGGAAGATCTAAAATGTATAGTTTATAGAACTGTTCTTGAAAACCTAAACTCAAAATGTTGGTAATTGTCAGTCAGTTATTATCTTTTCACCTTAATTCATCTTGTCTGAACCCAGCTAGCAAAGTGATGTTCACCAACAGTGTGTTTGGAAAACACAAAGTGAAGCAGAGATTGGCAAAATGTCTGGTTGATTTGAAACAAGCAGACCAGAAAATATTCTGTTTAAAAACACTTCCTGATTCAAGAATTTTTCAGACTGACTCTCTACACTAATCATATTGTTTAGAGTATTCATTTCACTTGGTATTATGTCAGAACAGCAGAGTATCTGATAAATGATTCTCTTCCAGTTGTTTATGACTCCAAGTGTACGGATTACAAAACTGAATTTGATCTGACAGTTTCCATCTCTCTTCCCCATGTGAGTGATAATGTTGATGGAACTACAGAAGCAACATCAACAATGAAATAAAATAATTTCAAGGTTTCTTGCTTTGGAAATCTAAGGTACTACCCCAGGCAGTGCCTGCGGAGGCAGAACTGAGTGCATCCAAATCCCTCACTCAAGATTTGATTGTTCAGTAGTGGTTAAAAGCCAGTCAAATCATATTTATTTCTCCTTTGATAACATAAGTGGTTCTGGAAAACATCTGAAAGTAAATCTTTTGGCTTTCCTGTACAGCTTAAATTTGTTCCTTTATTTGCATTTTCAAGTTTTCCAACATATACAACTTCCTACAGTGTCCCAATGTACTTGTTCTGTTTGTCTGGAACAGTTGCTGGGATGGTCTCCCCTCTGGCATTTTGAATAACTATTAGCTGAAGAAGCTAAATGACTCTCAAGACTGTGTAACTTAATAAATCTACCCAGTTCTTAATGAAATATAGCTGAAATCTCAAGCAGAAGATGTTATCTGACATCTGACATGCACTTGACTGTGATAATGAAATGCTGCCTGCCTCATACCTAAACACTTAAGTTGAGATCTCTGTGGAATAATCTTGACAGCCTGGTTTCTCCCAATGTTTCTGCTGCATGCGATTGAAAACTAATTATGGTAGGGGAGGTAGGCCCGTAGATTGAGCTCAGGATTTGCAACTATAACACAATGTTTCATCCCTCATCCATATCAGAGTAATGCTCTGTTTTCTCATAAAACAAATAAATAGTCTTACAATCATCTTACTCAATGATGTAAAATAAGGACTTGATGTGACTGATGACATACTGCACTAGAACATTTACCATCATAATAACTTGCTTTCCCTGCAGTTACCTCTTCTCCCCTCCCTACCCTCGCCATAATGAAATTTGATGCTGTGCTGTGCATCTGTCCTGACCTTCCTTCTGCTTACATCTGGATTTAAATTACCTTAATCATATCCTCAAGGAGCCCGATTTTCTTCATAGCAGAATCTCCTATGGAGTCCCATAGTTATATAAGGATCTGGCCCATTAATTTCCCTGTTGATTTTAATTTCTCTTGAGTAGCAGATCTTTGGCAAAAGTATAAAAACTTTACTGAGAGACCAAGACAGAAAGGCAAAGAAGCAACATTTCAGATCAGAAATAATTTATATTAAGGGACAAATTGTTGTAAGCAATGAGGACATTTGGTTCTCTATATCAGCTGCACAAAATAGCACATGTTCAGGCTCCCATAGAAATTTAGTAAGATTCTGCACCTCTGGACCAAATTTCTGTTAGCCTTTTCTGGAAGGAAATTAACTTAGGACTGACATCCTATTTTCTAAGTTGAAGGTGTACAATAAAGCTAGTTAACGCATAATTGTGATTGTAGTAAGAGCAACATTAAAGCTCTGCTATCATGGCAACTTTCAAGCATGCTGTAATTGAAATGTTCTGTCACACTCTTCTGGAAGGATGATGAGTCTCACCATTGTAGTTCCTCTGAGGCCTTTCTTCAATTCAGGGTTGTAAAGTGAGGTGTTTCAGAGAAATTAATTGCTGGATTCATTTTGAATGGTTGCAGATAAAGGTGGAAAGGGCTTCTTTTGTGTAGACAAAGGTCTCTCCCAACCTCCAACTCAAAGCTTATGTAATTCCCTGACATTTGAGTTCCAAGTGACCAAGGAAACTGACATTGCTAAGAAGAACAAATCCAGCTGAATGTTTTATCCCAGTGTGTACAGCATAGGTGAAAAATAAATGTCAGTCACTCTGCCCTTGAAAATGAAGTTGCTTTGTGAAAGCTCTTTATATTACTGATTTTACTGTTAGTTAATTACTTGATTGAAGAGTAGAGAGTATTTTGGGCATGATATCATAGACATCTGCATTTAGGTGACTTCTAGAAACTCCAGACTGTCTCTACATTTTCACACGTTCAAGGATGCATAAGGCACCTGGTCAGTGGCATCACAAGACCTTGGAAAAGTGGGTGGTACCATCCTGTGGGCATTATTCAATCTGTTAGAGAATTCTCCCTGCTCTTTTATTTCAACTGAGGTGAAATTGTTCTTGACGAAGTAAAAATTGGTTCTTAGGGGATTAAAAGAAACCTTCTATATTGCAATAGTTTGTGGCCACCCAAAGCCCACTCCTAATTGACAGACTCATAGCCTCTGGTAGTTAACTTCTCTCAGAGAAAAATTTAAGGTGAACATTTATTAATTAATTAAATTAATTTTTTTCTCCCTAAGGGATCAATATAAAAAATACTGAGAAATAGTGAGAAATACTGTTCTAATGTTGACACCTACCCTGCAGCTTTGGAAACTGCCCTTGATAAGTAACTGTGTATTCCTTCTTTATCACCCTCAGATGAAATTAACACTTTAGAAAGCCTCCCTACTGTCACTCTTCTTAAAATGAACTCCTGGGAAAAGTCAGAAAAAAAAAATCTTACATGCCAGGGACAGAACCAAATGCTGCCTCAGCCCTTAATCTCCCTACCCTCTGCTCCGATTTCCTACCCAATCTTCCCAAATTTACTATCTTTTCCACATCTTTCTCTCCAAAAGCCCAGTAAGATTCAGGCCTTGTGAAATCCAACAAGTATTTATTTGAGCCAACAATATATTTATTCTCACTTTTTTTTTCTTTCTTGGAAATGTTCATACGATTCTCTTCAGGCAACACGTTTGTGGAGGCAGCTGCCTCTTTTCTTGGTGTGGTCAGCAGGGAGTTACCTGCCCTTGATATTGAGAGAATGTAGTATAGTAACTTTTGTAACATCTTGGGAGTCAACCATGACCTCCATCTCTGTACTTTGTGCCTACTAGGGCACACAAACCTGAGGATAACTGGACTCTCTTGGACACTCATTTGACTCTTTTAGTGAGAAGACGAGGCCTCTGGGAATGATCCTTCTTATGAACAACACACATGCTGCCTAAATTAGATCCGATCACTTTCTAAGATCACATAATTAGTAAATAGTAGGCCAGGATAGCTTTTTCCTCAACAGTGCACTGAAATGTTCTAGTCTGGCACATGACAGGAGTTTAACTAAAATTTGTTAAATAAATGTATTTCTCTGAGGTTGGTGAGGCAAGAAGATCCTCTTAGGATCTTGTGGGCCATTTATCTGTCACTTGGTTGCTTTTAAACTACACTAGATATTTCCCTCATTTAAAAAGTGCAACAGAACAGTTATGGTAGTTTAAAAAACATTTATTTATTTATTTATTTATAATGAGAGACTGGGAAGAGACAGAGTATCAGAGCAATGCTCAGCCCTCGATAAAAGCGTCAGGGGTCAAATCATTCACCTTTAGTATCTCACGTATGAAAGTTAGTGCTTAATATGCTGTCTTTAGTCCTTAACCACCCCCTCTTTCTTATGGTAATTTTTTAAAAAAATATTTATTTAATTTATTTATTCCCTTTTGTTGCCCTTGTTGTTTTATTGTTGTAGTTATTATTGTTGTTGTCGTTGTTGGATAGGACAGAGAGAAATGGAGAGAGGAGGGGAAGAGATAGACACCTGCAGACCTGCTTCACCGCCTGTGAAGCGACTCCCCTGCAGGTGGGGAGCCAGGGACTCGAACCGGGATCCTTATGCCGGACCTTGTGCTTTGCGCCACCTGCGCTTAACCCGCTGCGCTACAGCCCGACTCCCTCTTATGGTAATTCTTAAAGAACAAAACTTACCCAAACTTCTGAGTTTGTCTTGAAGGTCAAGGCAAGTTTACTATCTTCAAGATTATATTGTGCTTCAGATTCTTTAAGTGATGTTAATGTTAGAAGGCAAGAACTTTTTGCTATTTAAGATTTATTTCATTAGAACACCTACATTGTATACAGAGTTAAAGACTGTCTTTTGTTATCAGTAAAATTTACAAACAATACACAGGCATGAAGTGAAAATATGTGTGTATTTGGCAGATAATAAATGACCAGTAAAATAAAGTTTGCTTCTTTTGAAATCAAACACTTAGAAGAATTTATAATGAGTTTTCATAGATTTGGCTCACATACACAAACCTCCTGTTTTTATGTATCAGCTTCTAAATGGAAATGTGCTCTAAGGTGTGAGCTAAATGTTTCCAATTGAAGAAAATGAGGGGAGTGAGGTGGTAGCGCAGCGGGTTAAGCGCACGTGGCGCAAAGTGCAAGGATCCTGGTTTGATCCCCTGGCTCCCCACCTGCAGGGGAGTTGCTTCAGAAGCAGGGAAGCAGGTCTGCAGGTGTCTATCTTTCTCTCTCCCTCTCTGTCTTCCCCTCCTCTCTCCATTTCTCTGTCCTATCCAACAAGAACTACAATAAAACAACAAGGGCAACAAAAGGGAATAAGTACATATTTTAAAAGAGAAGAAAAAAATTTAAAAAAATTAAAAAAAGAAAATGAAATGTTTAATTAATTAATGCATGAGTCAACAGTTTTGTTATGTTCTAGTGATGTGTTAAGCAATTGGGAAAGATAAAAATGAATTGAAAAGGAACCTTTCCATTGAGAAGATTCTATTACGTTCAAGTAGGTAAAACGTAACAATAATCATGCTGCCAAGTAGGAAGTGAGTAGAGCACAAGGTTCCTAGGAGTATGCAGGAGAGGTTTATTTCCCACTTTGGGAGTGGGGTGGGTACACAGGATCAGATAACGCAACGTGAGGGTAGTATGCAGATAGAGTTTGAAAATTCAAGGGTAATCTGGTTTACTTATTCTCAAAGAGGAAAGGAAGAGTGTGGTGACGCAGTATACCAGCAACCATGGGTGGGAGTTCCAGCACAGTGCTGACATCAGCCTTGGCAAGAGTATGCAGTGATCTGCACAGGTGCATGGTGGACTGTGGGTGGATCCAGTCCATGCTGGTTTACAAAGCATTGTGGGTAGGCTGAATAGACTTAAAAGTACAGCCAGCCAGAAATTGCTCTCTCTCTCTCTTTGGCTGATGCTTCTTCTCCTGGTCAGAAGCATCTCAGCGGAGGTGCTCCTGGCATCCATCTGCCATGGCTACTTCTCCTGGGAACTGAACACATGTGACTCTACTAGCCAGTAAACTTTTAGACCCCTCTACAGCCATGAGCAACCTTTACCAGAGCTAATAATTGTTTATCTTATGGGACTAAACTTTTGATAACTATATTCAGACTTTATGGACCTAGCGTACTCTTAACCCTTGATGATAAGTGCTTATTTTGCCTTTTATCTGTATCACTCTAATAATCCTTGTATTGTTTAAACCAGTTCCCAGCTCCCTCTGTGAATCCTTTTATGTACTGCAGCAGCCACCAACAAAACCCATTTTAAGTTAAATTACAACAGAAGAGTAACCTAGGCAGGTAATGTGACCAATGTCATGGTGGAAACCTGAAGCCATCCATGTACAGTGGAACAAAGTGTAATCTGGTGTGACTGGGGCAGGTGATACTTGGGTCTCAGAAGGGCTCTAGAAGCAACAGGAGTTAGTACAGCTATTTTCATTATGAAGTCATGTCAAGATTGTTTTCCCTTGAACTTGATGTGACCATGTTTCTTATGTTCTTCCCTTCCTTCCCCAATTAATGTTATTGGGGGAGGGTAATGGTTTACAATACAATTGTTGACATTTTTTTTCTGCATAGGTTTCTGCGAAACACTCTCACTCCCACTTTAGGTTCTTTTCCACCATCATGTACCAGCACCCTAATTTTCTCCCTCCTCCCTTTTCCCTCCTCCCCCCCCCCTTTTCCTATTATGGGTTTTCCCAGAGTCTTCTGACTTAGTGCAACACCAAAGCGAGTTCAGATTTCACCATGTTTTCCTTTTCTTTCCTTGTTTCTTAAGTTCCACTTTATAAGTTAGATCATATATATTAAAATGTTTACTACAATAAGGCCAGTTAACACATCCTCACAAAGTTCCCATTTGTTGCTTTGTTTCAAGCAACTTTCAAGTTCATTATACAGTACTGTTAACTGTAGTCACTGGATTGTGGTTTAGATCCCAAGAACTCATTCATCTTGAAATGGAAAATATATAACCTCAAACTGTCATCTCCTTACCCCTGTTGCCTCTCTGTCTCTGGCAGCCATTCTGTTTCTTTGAGTTTGACATAGTTATATCCCACTAGTAAGTGAGCTTGAGCACTATTTACCTTTCCTTTTTTCTTTTTCCTTCCTTTATTCTTCCTGTTTTTTTTTTTTTTTCTTTTGCCTCCAGGGTTATCTCTGGGGCTGACTCAGTGCTTGCAGTATAAATCTACTGTTCCTGGCAGCCATTTTTTTTTTAAAAAAATTTTTGGATAAGATAGAGGGAAATTGAGAAGGGAGGGGTTAGATAAAGAGAAAGAGTAAAAGATAGACACCTGCAGACCTGCTTCACTGCTTGGTTATGGTTCCCTTTGCTGTACAGAAGCTTTTCATTTTGATGTAGCCCCATTGCTTTATTTTTGTTTTTGTTTTCTTTGCTGTTGAATTTGAATTTTTGGAAACATTTCTGAAGCATAGATTGTGAAGTCTTCTGCCAAAGTTTTTGATGATTTCTGGTCTAATGTTGTTATCTTTGATCCATTTGGAGTTGACTTTTGCACATGGTGAGTTGTGGTTATTCAGTTTCATTTGTTTGTGTGTTTCCATCCAAGTTTTCCAACATAGCTTATTGAAGAGACTCCCGATTCTCCATTTAATGCTTTTGGGCCCCTGTCAAAAATATCTGTCTGCACTGACCAGTGGAATAGAATTGAGAGCCCAGAAGTAAGCCCCTACACCTATAAACACCTAATATTTGACAAAGGTGCCCAGACTATTAAATGGGGGAAGGTGAGTTTCTTCAACAAATATTGTTGGAAAAAATGGGTTGAAACATGCAGAAGAATGAAACTGAACCACCATATTTCACCAAAAGATGGATCAAGGGCTTGCATGTTAGAACAGAAACTATCAGGTACTTAGAGGAAAATATTGGCAGAACTCTTTTCCATATAAATTTTAAAGACATCTTCAATGAAATGAATCCAATTACAAAGAAGACTAAGGCAAGTATAAATCTATGGGACTACATCAAATCAAAAAGCTTCTGCACAGCAAAAGAAACCACTACCCAAACAAAGAAACCCCCTTATAGAGTGGGAGAAGATCTTTACATGCCATACATCAGATAAGAGTTTAATAAGCAAAATATATAAAGAGCTTGCCAAACTCAACAATAAGAAAACAAATGACCTCATACAAAAGTGGGGAGAGGATATGGACAGAATATTCACCACAGAGGAGATCCAAAAGGCCAAGAAACACATGAAAACGTGCTCCAAGTCTTTGATTGTCAAGGAAATGCAAATAAAGACAACAATGAGATACCACTTCACTCCTGTGAGAATGTCATACATCAGAAAAGGTAGCAGCAACAAATGCTGGAGAGGTTGTCCAGTCAAAAGAACCCTTCTTCACTGCTAGTGGGAATGCAAATTGGTCCAACCCCTGTGGAGAGCAGCTTGGAGAAGTCTCAGAAGGCTAGAAATAGATCTACCTTATGATACTGCAATTCCTCTCCTGGGGATATATCCTGAGGAACCCAATACACCCATCCAAAAAGATATTAGGAGCACAATTTGTAATATCAAAAACCTGGAAGCAACCCTGGTGTCCAACAACAGATGAGTAACTGAGCAAGTTGTGGTCTATATACACAATGGAATACTACTCAACTATAAAAAATGGTAATGTCATCATTTTCATCTCATCTTGGATGGAGTGTGAAGAAATCATGTTAAGTGAAATAAGTCAGAAACAGAAGGATGAATATGGGATGATCTCACTCTCAGGCAGAGGTTGAAAAACAAGATGAGAAGAGAAAGCACAAGTAGAACCTGAACTGGAGTTCGTGTATTGCACAAAAGTAAAAGGCCCTGGGGTGGGTGGGAGGGGGGGAGTACAGGTCCAAAAAGGATGACAGAGGACCTAATGAGGGTTGTATTATTATGTGGAAGACTGAGAAATGTTTTGCATGTAAAAACTGTTGTATTTACTGTTGAATGTAAAACATCAATCCCCCAATAAAGAAATAAAAAATTAAATTAAAAAATGAACTAAAAAATATTTGTCTGTAGGTATAAGGCCTTATTTCTTGGTTTTCAATTTTACTCCACTCATCTGTTTTAATTCCAGTACCAAATAGTTTTGATTATAGTATCTTGGTAGTATAGTTTGAAGTCTCCTGTCTTATTATTTTTTTCAGAAGGTTACTTTGGCAATCCTAAGCATTTTTTAAGGTAGAGATAGAGAGGCAGATGCTTAGAGAGAGTCTAACAGCACAGAAGCTTTGTTAAATGAAGTTGGGGTCAGATTTGAACTTGTGTCATGCATATGACAATACAGAGCATTATTAGTGAAGTACCATCTAACCTGACTTAAATGATACATTTCTATCCTCCAAATAATTTATTTTACCGTGATTAATCATGGTACCTGACAGCTATTTTGAGAACACAAAAATCTAAACAAGCAGAAGTATATTTCCTTCTAATGCCCAGTTAAAGAGGATCCTCACTGAGTGACTGGCTATCTACTCCACTAGTTCATACAGATTCCAGGTCTTTTTATCTTTTGCTATTACCCCTTGTATTACCCCTTGTGACTAGCAACTTGTTCTACAAAGGACCATGTAGTAAGTATGCTATTTACAGGATATGTGGTCTTTTTTTTTTTTTTAATCATTACAGCTACTCACTCTTTGCATAGAGTAAAAGCAGTCATGGAAAATATTTAGATGACTGAGTGTGTCCATGTTTTTGTAAAAGATTATTTACAAGCACAGGGAATGAACTGGATCTGGCTCATTTGCCAAAAAGACCCACTAGTCTTTGATTTAATATTTTAAATAGAACCCATGTGCTCACTTTGGTGGCACAAATACTACAAGTTGAAACAACTCAGAGAAGAGTAGTATGGTTCTTCAGCAAAGAGAAGACAAAGAATTCATAAAATTCCATTAAGCTATATACACATCTCACGGGGAAGATGGTGGCTTCCAGGTTAATTAGGGAGCAGCACTTGGGTCTAATCACCATGTTCAAGGCTCCATACTGGTTTTGTAGGCTCTGAAATCTGATTCTAAGCATGAACAAAGTAGCAAAGTAATCGGGCTCTTGGGAACTGACCTTTTTTAAGCAGACAAAAAGTGCTGTGTAAACTAGAATGTCAGCTCATTCTTTGTTACACAGACAGACTGGTACTTGTGTTCCTGGGTCAGATTATTCTCTCCCTGTAGGCAAGAAACTTGAGGGAGATAGCTCATAACTAGATTCAAACACTGAAAACCTGCAATCAAAACTGAAGAGAAAGTTGGATGCTCCAAAGGCTGGTGACAACCAGGTGTACCTTTTACCACCAGATTTATCTGCCAGGTAGATCGGGTCCAGAGATTCATCCTTGGGGTGTATCTCTCTGTACTGTATCTCTCCCTTTTCTAGCCTCCACTGTCTTCCCATGAATGAAAACAAGCTTCTACTTGACAACCAATCTATTTAAGGTGGTTTTGGTTTCTTGAGGAGAGTTCTTCATTGTTTTTACCATGTGATACTAATGCACAATTTTGTGTTTTTGTTGTAAAGTTAAATGCAAAATGTCAAACCATGAAGATAATAAAGTACAGTGGACATGCCAGCTTTATGGGGAAAAGGGCATTTATGGTTTAAAAAGCAAAGAGAATTTGAAAAATTAATTATTAGTAAAATACAATGAATAGAAAATAGATTATATATATGCCTTATACTTTATTTATTTTGATGGAGAAGAGAGAAATTACAACCTTAGGTCAGATACACCAACACCATTTGGCCCTGTCATTATCCAAGATACAGTGATTAATAGATACCCCTAAAGGGCACAAAACATAGTGAGGTCAGGTATATTACAGTAGATCCTAACCAGTGGATTTTCATAGAAAAACAAACTCCCAACTATCTTGTCTATAACAATAAACTATTGCTATTTTAAACTAAGACTACAAGGAACCCTTCCCATTCTCTTTACGATCCTTATTTCTCCTAACCCTGGAACCTCTAGGACTATGTCCATATTTCTTGATTTTTCTTCTGATTCCTTAACAACATACTGCCTCTGTCAACCTCAGCTAAATCAGCACTACCAGTGCTGCCATCTCACGTTATGTTAATACCGACTTCTTACTGTGGATTGTCGCCAGAGACACCAAGCCTGAGATGTCAACCTCCCAACTCCTCTAATCTTTCATAACACGTGGGACTACCAAGTTTCATTTCAGATGGCACATTATCTAACAAAGTTACAGATACAGGCTAGGGTTTAGAGTACTGGGTACAGTTGTACATGTGTCCATAAGCAAGGGGCAATTATATAACTCAAAGCAAATGTGCTTAATAGCCTTTCATGTTAGACATAGACCTAATAAGCCCGGGACACTAGTTGAAGAGCCTAAAGAAGCCATCATAAATTATCTAATTGATTAGACTTAGACCTAATAAGGTTAGCAATCTAGTAGAAAGGCCCAAAGAGGAGGACCCCTTAAACTCAATACCAGTTTGGGTACAACAAATGATCCTCAGCACTATAACAACTTGGAGAAAGTCTAAGCTTGTCAGATAAAGAAAGGGCAACAAAAACTGGTTAAGGGCAAGAGACTGGCTCCCTTAATGAAGGCCTTTTTGGTCAATACCAGACCACTACATCATTAGGATCCTAGTTAGAGAATCTTTGGATTCCCACACGAAAATGATGGGCCTAGACCTTTAATAGATCCCTTTATCCATCATCACTAGTCACTTCCATCAGGACCATCATCTAACCACTCTTGTGAGCCACTCCAAGAACTTGTCCTCACCATAAAGTAGCAATGGTAGGGACTGTCCAACTCTCCAAAGAGAGGCTGGGCCACCCTTCCCTGCCATTCAAAGAAGACTGGTCCTGAAATGAATGTAGCCTAGAATGCTCCCAGTTGTGACCATAAACTTCAAGCTCAGACTTACAGAGACTTAGAGGTTACATAGGCTCTTGTTCTAAATATGAATATATATGGCCCTGGTCTAGTTTGATATGGTAAACATTTAATTTTGTTTATAGATTTTCTTTAAGTTTGGGAGCTACTCTCTGCTGTAATCCAAATTTCTAGGCCAGTTCTCAACTCTGACACCATATTCTCAGACAATATTTTTGTCCAACTCCATGTTAGCTATCAAATCTCATCTGCTATATTCTTACCTTTAGGCTCTTGATTATTAAACAATTTGTTCTGCTTTACATGATAATGCTTTTCATGCTTTTCAGCCACCAAGTTGCAGATGCTACCATGATGCCAACCTGACTTCCCTGCATAGATAACCTCACCAATATATCCTGGAACCCTACCTCCTCAGAGCCCTGCCCCACTAGGGAAAAATAGAAACAGGCTGGGGTATGGCTTAACCTGACCATGCCCATGTCCAGTGGAGAAGCAATTACAGAAGTCAGACCTCCCACTCTCTGCACCCTATAAAGATTTTTGGTCCATACTCCCAAAGGGATAAAGAATATGGAAACTTCCAATGGAAGGGAGGGGATATGGAAGTCTGGGGGTAGGAACTATATGAAATTGTACCCCAGTAATCCCACAATCTTGTCAGTCATTATTAAACCACTAATAAAAAATAAAATAAAATAAAGAACTCTTGTGGTGGGAACAGTGCAGAAGAATATCCCTGTTATTGATGTAAATTGATAGTAAGCCACTAATAAAATTTAAAAGAGAAGAAGGAAATTGAGAGATATGAAGGAGATAGAGAGGGTGAGAGGAAGAGAGACACCTACAGCACTGTTTTACAGCTCATGAAGCTTTTCTCCCCTGCAGCTGGGAGCTGGGACTTGAACCCAGCTTCTTGTGTTTATTAATATGTACGCCCTATGGGTGTCCCACCATCTGGTCCTTCTTTCTTTAAATTCCTTCCTTCCTTCTTCCTTAAGTTACTTTCTTTTTATTTTTTCCTTTTCTTTCTTTTTTAAATTAAAGTGTTTTTTAAAAGATTCATTACTATATTCCTAACAGAATGGTTCAAATGGTCAACTATGCTTTATTTATTTTACTTCAATAAATTTGCAAAAAAAGGAAAAATAATACACTAGGAAATAGAAATCAGCTACAAAGGTTAGAATTGTGTCAAAGGTGAACACTGTTTCATAGGAGTTTCAGTCACATGAGTTAGTTCTTGAGAATGAGAACATGTTGACATTATACAGAAATTAAAATTGACAATATAAAGGAAATTCAGTAGAAGAAAGGCCGAAAAGAATTGCATAGAAGAAAGTGTGCTTAATCTTTTATATGTTGAAAACAGTGACTGGGAAGAGATTGCTCTTGCATATACTCACTTGAGATTTACAAACAGGGGACTACAGATTTCTCCTTTAATGGGAATTTAAACACTGGTCAACAAAGAAAAGGAGTTGGAAAACTGTTCTAATGAAATTCATAACTTGTGTAGATCAGAACAAATCCCTGAAACTTCGTAATGTTCTCTGAATGAAGGTTTAATTGCAGTCACAAAATGTCACTCGCACAAAAAGACTTTCCTGTAATTACTAGCCTGGAGTATAAAGGTTGAATAAATAGCAAACAATCAATAGTATTCCACAAAAACAAACAGGCAGAATGTTGACACACAGAGAGAGAGTACTGGCATGATGTCCTTAAAAGAAGTGTGATGAGGGATCAGTGGTACAACATTTACTAATAAAAAAGGAGAACTTTTCTAAATTCAATAGAAATAATTACAAAATTTAGGGCTAGAACAGACAAATATTCCAGATGAATAAGAAATTATAAAATATATTATCACCATCTAGAATAGAGAACTCAACTTGTCATTATTGATTTAATATGTAATTAAGAGTGATATAGTGTCATACAAAATATTTGAAAACCACATATTGTTGCTCAGTTCAATCATAATGTGGCAGGAACAAAAGTCTTGTTAAATAATTAAAATTTAATTTACATGTTGTTGTACAAGAAGACATAAGCACGGAAGTTGAAATGAACATTTTATTGATTTGATACCTATTGTAAAAATTCATTTTAGAATAATTTTATTAGGGAAATTATGATTTACAAACAGCTATCACATGAGTACAATTTCTTCTCTCCCCATGATAGATGTCTGCCCACCATTTGATCTCACTTATAGGTGAAATTTAAGAAACAAGAAAAGGAAAGGAAATAAAGATGAGACTTGGAGCAGGCAAAAGGTATTATCTGTAAAATTATTGGAGACATTGAAAACATCTCCTATGGGCATTAGGCACTAATTTAAAAGACAGAAGGCAGCAATGTTGGTATGGTGGTCAAAGAAAAGGTAGGTGCACAAATAAGATTTTCATTTGAAAAATGCAGAGACATTCTTTGTTTCTTATAAAATTTGACTGTGCATAGTGGAAATTTGTTGCTAGGAAACGTGATCTCAACTGTGCTAATTGCAATCACATTTTAGGACAACTCAGAGATTAGTTATGATAATCTGTGGAACAGGCTAAAGATGATATGCTTTGAAGAAATTCCTATCAAATTTAATCTTGTAACCACTCTCAGATAACATGGTTGGGGAAAGTTGTGAAAGCAGATAGGTTTAATTTAGATATGATACAAGATATACTAGTGGTATCAGGCCAAGCAACAGAAGATTCCAAAACAAAGTGAATTATGAATTTTTGACAGGAAATGAAGTCAGTATTGAATTTATACTATAACTATTATTTAATAGGAACTGAATTTTGAAAATTGTTGCAATAAACCCAGAGGTTTAGCTAAGTTTATCTACCCACTTTTCAAAGTAGAACTATTTTTTTTATAATTCAATTCACTAGATTTTTATTTTTTATTTAACTATTTTTAATTTATAAAAAGGAAACACTGACAAAACCATAGGATAAGAGGGGTACAACTTCGCACAATTCCAACACCAGAACTCCACATCCCATCCCCTCCCCTGATAGCTTTCCTATTCTTTTTTTTTTTTTTTTCACTTTTTTTTATTGTGGAATTGATGTTTTACATTCAACAGTAAGTACAATAGTTTGTACATGCATAACATTCCCAGTTTCCCATATAACAATACAACCCCCACTAGGTCCTCTGAATCCTTCCTGGACCTATATTCTCCCCACCCACCCACCCCAGAGTCTTTTACTTTGGTGTGATGCGCCAATTCCATTTCAGGTTCTACTTCTGTTTTCTTTTCTGATCTTGATTTTCAACTTCTGCCTGAGAGTGAGATCGTCCCATATTCATCCTTCTGTTTCTGACTTATTTCACTCAACATGATTTTTTTCAAGGTCCATCCAAGATAGGCTGAAAACGGTGAAGTCACCATTTTTTACAGCGGAGTAGTATTCCATTGTGTACATATACCACAACTTGCTCAGCCACTCATCTGTTGTTGGACACCTGGTTGCTTCCAGGTTTTGGCTATTACAAATTGTGCTGCCAAGAACATATTTGTACACAGATCTTTTTGGATGGATATGTTGGGTTCCTTAGGATATATCCCCAGGAGAGGAATTGCAGGATCATAGGGTAGGTCCATTTCTAGCATTCGGAGAGTTCTCCAGACTGTTCTCCACAGAGGTTGGACCAATTGACATTCCCACCAGCAGTGCAGGAGGGTTCCTTTGACCCCACACCCTCTCCAGCATTTGCTGCTGTTGCCTTTTCTGATGTATGACATCCTCACAGGAGTGAAGTGGTATCTCATTGTTGTCTTTATTTGCATTTCTCTGACAATCAGAGACTTGGGGCATTTTTTCATGTGTTTCTCGACCTTTTGGATCTCCTTTGTGGTGAATATTCTGTCCATATCCTCCCCCCATTTTTGGATGGGGTTATTTGTTGTTTTTTTGTTGAGTTTGGCAAGCTCTTTATATATGTTGGTTATTAAACTCTTGTCTGATGTATGGCATGTAAAGATCTTCTCCCATTCTGTGAGGGGGTCTCTTGGTTTGGGTAGTGGTTTCTTTTTCTGTGAAGAAGCTTTTTAATTTGATGTAGTCCCATAGGTTTATACTTGCCTTAGTCTTCTTTGTAATTGGATTCATTTCATTGAAGATGTCTTTAAAATGCGGAAAAGAGTTCTGCCAATATTTTCTTCTAAGTATCTGATAGTTTGTGGTCTAACATTCAAGTTCTTGATCCACTTGGAAATTACTTTTGTATTTGGTGAAATACAATGGTTCAGTTTCATTTGTCTGCATGTTTCAACCCATTGTTTCCAACACCATTTGTTGAAGAGACTCTGCTTTCCCCATTTAATAGTCTGAGGTTCTTTGTCAAAGATTAGATGTCCATAGGTGTGGGAGCTCACTTCTGGGCTCTCAATTCTATTCCACTCGTCTGTGTGTCTATTCATGTTCCAGTACCAAGCGGTTTTGAGTACAATGGTCCTATAATACAATTTGAGATCTGGAAGTGTGATGCCTCCGGTTCTGTTCTTTTTTCTCAAGATTGTTTTGGCAATTCTAGGTCTTTACTGGTTCCAGATAAACATTTGTAGCATTAGTTCTATTCTCCTAAAAAATCTTGATGGGATCTTGATGGGGATAGCATTAAATCTGTATATGGCTGTGGGTAGTATATTCATTTTGATGATGTGAACATGGAATATCTTTCCACTTCTTTGTGTCTTTTTCAATCTCCTTGAGTAGTGACTCATAATTTTCAGTATACAAGTCTTTCACTTCTTTGGTTAGGTTTACTTCTAGATATTTTACTGTTTTTGTTGCTATAGTAAAAGGAATTGATTTCTGGATTTCAATTTCTTCTAGCTTAGTGTTTGCATAGAGGAATGCCACTGACTTTTGAATGTTAATTTTGTAGCCTGACACCTTACTGTATGATTTCCAAATCATCTGATTGCCAGATGATTTCCAAAAGCTTCTTGCTGGATTTATTAGGCTTTTCTTTGTGTACAATCACGTCATCTGCAAATAGGGAGAGTTTGACTTCTTCTCTTACAATCTGTATCCCTTTAATTTCTTGCTCCTGTCTGATTGCTATGGCAAGAACTTCCAACACAATGTTGAGTAGTAATGGTGATAGTGGGCATCCCTGTCTAGTACCTGATCTGAGTGGAAATGCTTCCAGTTTTCACCATTGAGTATGATGTTGGCTGTAGGTTTGCTATATAGAGACTCCACTATCTTCAGGAATTTTCCATCTATTCCCATTTTTTGTAGTGTTTTGATCATAAAGGGATGTTGTATTTTGTCAAGGGCTTTCTCTGCATCTATTGATATGACCGTGTGGTTTTTGGTCTTACTATTGTTGATGTGGTGGATCATGTTGATTGATTTACATATATTAAACCAACCTTGCATCTGTGGGATACACCCCACTTGGTCATGATGAACAATCTTTTTAATATACTGCTGTATCCGGTTGGCTAGAATTTTGTTCAGTATTTTAGCATCTATGTTCATCAGAGATATTGGTCTGTAGTTTTCTTTTTTGGTTGTGTACCTGTCTGCTTTTGGTATCAGAGTGATGTTAGCTTCATAGAAGCTGGAAGGGAGTATTCCAGTGTCTTCAATCTTCTGGAAGACTTTTAAAAGTAAAGGTATTAGTTCTTCTTTGAAGGTTTTGTAGAATTCATTTTTAAAACCACCTGGCCCAGGACTTTTATTTTTGGGGAGATTTTTGATAACTGTTTCAATTTCATTAGCTGTGATGGGCCTGTTCATGTTATCCACTTCCTCTTTACTTAGTTTTGGAAGTTTGTACGTATCTAGGAAATTGTTCATTTCTTCCAGGTTCTCTAGCTTGGTGGCATATAGTTGTTCATAGAAGCCTTGTATGATATGTTGAATTTCTGTGGTGTCTGTTGTAATATCTCCTCTTTCATTTACTATCTGATTTATTTGGGTCTTCTCCCTTTTTTGTTTTGTGCATCTGGCTAAAGGTTTGTTGATTTTGTTCACTCTTTCGAAGAACCAACATTTACTTTCGTTGATCTTTTGTATGGTTTTCTTATTCTCAATGTTATTTATTTCTGCCCTAACTTTAGTGATTTCTGTCCTTCTGGTTGCTTTAAGGTTCCTTTGTTCTTCTTCTTCTAGGTGTTTAAGATGTGCAATCAGGCTGTTTATTTGTGCTTTTTCTTGTTTCCTAATGTGTGCTTGTATAGCTATGAACTTCCCTCTCAGTACTGCCTTAGCTGTGTCCCAAAAATTTTGATAGCTTGTGTCTTCATTTTCATTGAACTCTCGAAACATTTTGATTTCTTCCTGATTTCCTCTTTGACCCAGAGGTTGTTAAGAAGTGTACTGTTGAGCTTCCACATTTTGGGACTATTACTAATCTTTTGTTGATTGTTAAGTGTTAGTTTAATTCCATTGTGGTCTGAGAAGATGCTTGGGATGATTTCAGTGCTCTTGAATTTGCAGATGCAGTCTTTGTGGCATAACATATGGTCCATCCTTGAGAATGACCCATGTGGATTTGAGTAAAATGTGTATTCCAGTTTCTTGGGATGAATGACTCTGAAAATGTCTAATAGTTCTAGTTTATCTATCTCTTCATTTAGATCCCTTATGTCTTTATTGATTTTTCTTCCTGGATGATCTGTCAAGTTGAGAGAGTGGGGTGTTCAAGTCCCCTGTTATGACTGTGTTGCTGTTAATATATTGCTGTAGCTCTTTCAGTAGAAGTTTGATGTATTTAGATTGCTTCTCACTGGGTGCATAGATGTTAATAATTGTTAAGTCCTCTTGATTGACTGATCCTCTGAGCATTAAGTAGTGTCCATTCCTATCTTTTTTAATCTTATCTATTTTAATGTCTATCATGTCAGATATGAGAATAGCTGTTCCTGCCCTTTTTTGTGGGCCATTTGCTTGTATGGTAGTTTTCCATCCTTTCACTTTAAGTCTGTGTTTGTCTTGTTGAGTTAGGTGGGTTTCCTGTAAACAGCATATTGTTGGGTTGTATTTTCTGATCCATCTTCCTACTCTGTGTCTTTTAATAGGTGAATTCAGGCCACTGACATTTATTGATATCAAAGATTGAAGATGTTTTAATGCCATTCTTGTAGAGTTTTAGAGTGTTCTGATATATGTCCTATTTGTGGTGGTCTGACTGTTTATAGAAGACCTTTCAGAACTTCTTTCAGGGCAGGCTTGGTGATAGTTGTTTCCTTCAACTGTTGCTTGTCTGAGAAGGTTTTGATGCCTCCATCTAGTCTGAATGACAGTCTAGCAGGATATAGTATTCTTGGTTGAAAGCCTTTCTCATTGAGCACTGGATAGATATCTTGCCATTCTCTTCTGGCCGGTAGTGTTTGTGTGGAGAAGTCTGCTGCTAATATTATGGGTTTTCCTTTGTAGGTGACTCTTTGTTTTTCTCTTTCAGCCTTCAGTTTCCTTTCTTTATCCTTATTCCTTTCCATTCTAAATATGATGTGTCTTTAAATCTGGGTTAATTCTATTTGGGACCCTCTGGGCTTCTTGAATCTTTATGTCTTGGATGTTGTCTAGACTAGAGAAGTTTTCAGCTATTATGGCCCGAAGAATGCTTTCTTCCTCTCCCTCTCTTTCTTCCTCTGGCTAGCCAATAATGCATATATTGTTTCTTTTGAAGTCATCCCATAGGTCTCTGTTGTTGTTTTCATCATCTGTTAATCTTTTTTTGAGATCTCTTACTTCTTTTTTAGTTGTCTCTAATTTGTCCTCGATCTTGTTAATTCTGTCTTCAGCCTCATTGATTCTATTCTCTCTGCCCTCTACTATTTTCTGGAGTTCACCTATTTTGTTTCCCTGTTCTGATACTGTTTTATCTTGTTCAGCTAGTTGTGTTCTTAGCTCAGCTATTTCAGCTTTCAACTCTCTAATAACCTTGAGATAGTTAGTGTTTTCTTCCAGAGTCTCATTTGTTGTTCCTGTATTTCTGATTACAATTCTTTCAAACTCTTTACTCACGCCTGTGATTATTTCCTTAGCTAATGTTTGGATGTTGAACTCGTTATTTTCTGTTTTACCCTTTGGGGAGCTTTTAGCTGGACTGTTGTCCTGGTTAGTTTCCCCAGTATTTATTCTTGTTGGTTTACCCATTTTACATATTATGTTATGAGTTCCCTCTGTTAGTACTTTTAAAATTACTGATCACTATTTCCTGGATTGACTTGTGTCTAAGTAAGGTTCTTAAATGTTTCACAGTGGTGGAAGTTAACAGTTGTTTCAATAGTATTTTAGTTCCTGAGTTGGAGCTCAGTGATTTAAAAGCCTCTTTTTAAAATATTTTTTTTCTTCTCTGTAGGCTATGGGAGCCTGAGGGCTTCTAACTATAAATAGGCTTCTTAGCTTAATCACTGACTCCTGACCAAGAGTTGCTTTGGTGGGTTCCTGTAGTCGTTCTAGTCCTGTCTTGTTTCAGTCCCAGGTGGTCTCCTTTGGTATTCCTAGTTGATCTGGGACAGGAGAGGATAGGAGAGAAACAAATCTGCTGCTGCTCGTAGCCCCCAGCTTTCCTATTCTTTAACCCTCTAGGAATATGGACTCAAGGTCATTGTGGGATGCAGAAGGTGGAAGGTCTGGTTTCTGAAATTGCTTTCCCATTGAACATGGGAGTTGACAGGTCGATCCATACTTCCAGCCTGAGAGTAGAACTATTTTAAAAAACTTTGAGAAAATTTTTTTCTAAATAAAAAAGTGAGAAGTATGAAATATTGCAACAAGTATAAAGAAATTAAAACAAGACAACAAAAACATTCCAATGGCTTGGTTAAAATTTATGTACCAAATAATTTTCAAACTGGCTTTTATAGAAATTTCCTATGCATGGTTTCCTTTATAAAAACTGAGCATTGAAATTTTAGTAGAATAGAAGTATATTATGGATATAGCTATTGCTTTAAAAGATGGTGCAGAATTGGGCGGTAGCACAGCAGTTAAGTGCACATGGTGCAAAGCACAAGGACGGGCCTAAGGATCCCGGTTCGAGCCCCCGGCTCCCCACATGCAGGGGAGTCACTTTACAAGTGGTGAAGCAGGGCTGCAGGTGTAAAAAAAAATAGTTGTGTTGAACAGACTCTAGTTTTGGGAGTTGGGTGGTAGCGCAGCGGGTTAAGCGCACGTGGCGCAAAGCCCAAGAACTGGCATGAGGATCCTGGTTCAAGCCCCCAGATCCCCATCTGCAGGGGTGTCACTTCACAGGCAGTGAAGGAGGTCTGCAGGTGTCTTTCTCTCCCCCTCTCTGTCTTCCCTTCTCTCTCCGTTTCTCTCTGTCCTATCCAACAATGACAACATCTACAACAACAACAACAATAAATACAACAATAAAACAAGGGCAACAAAAAGGAATACATAAATAAAAAAAGAATAAAAAACTACCATTTGGAAGCCACCTCGATTCTCCCAAGGTTGCAGACATGGGCTAACTATCATCTCTACAACTATCTCTTTACATTTGTACATACTGCCCCTTTTTCTTCCGGTCCAGCCCTCTCTTCCCCTCCAAGCCACACAGAACCCTATTACTATATCCAAATGTCCCCCCACCTCTTTTTCCTCTTCTGTCTCCGAGTCCTTTATGGAGCTGGAGTTTAGAGCCCTCTTATCCATCTTTTTCCTATGACTTCTCCCCCACTGTGACTATGGATCAAAATTATTCTTGGGGTACAGAAGGTGGGAGGTCTGGCTACTGTAATTGCTTCTCCGTAGGATTTGCGCACTGGCAGGTCGATTCATATCCCCAGCTGTTTCTATCATTCCCTAAGGCCTTAGAACATCTTCTTTTTTAAAATAAATTACAAAATTAGATATATCATAATAAAATGTACCATCTTAAGTGTGTATTTCAGTAACATTAAGCATATTCATCTAGTTGGGCAGCTGATCTCCAGAATGTTCCTTATCATGTAAAATTGAATTTCTTATCTCCTTTGAACAACAACCCCTTTCTCCTCCAAGTTTCTATTCATATTCTATGAATTTGACTTTTATGAGTATTTCACAAAAGAAATATCATAAAAATTCCTTTTTTGTATTGTTTATATCATTTTAGTATGCCTTCTAGATTTGTTGGTTAAATGTGTCAGCATTTCCTTCCTTTTCAAAGTCTGAATGCTATTGCACTGTCTGTATATACCCCATTTTTATTATTCATTTATCCATTGATGGATACTGAGTCATATTTCTTCTTTTATCCTCTCAGGTACCTTTCAAAATTCTTTCTACCTAGCTAGTAATTCTTCACTTTAGATTCTCTGCTTAGACAAGTTGTATGATTTCTGCCTCTTGACTAAGTTCTCATGGATGCAATGCTCAATATTTTGGAAAGATTATCTTTCATGTTTGATGGTAGTGTCCTTTGATTAGGCAGCTTCTGTGGGAAGCCTGTCTTCTGGGTGTAGGAGGTTCTGTTCCTGGGGAAAAGATTAGCTGGATTGCTGCAGGACCCATAGAGAGTTGTCCTTACAGCTAGAAAATTCAGTTCAGTGGCCTGAGAGGTGGCGCAGTGGATAAAGCATTAGACTCTCAAGCATGAGGTCTTGAGTTCAATCCCCGACAGCATATGTACCAGAGTGATATCTTGTTCTTTTTCTTTCATCCTATCTTTCTCATGAGTAAATAAATAAATCTTAAAAAAATAAAAAGGAATACTCAGTTCATAGAGTTACTTGCCTGGTTTGAGCAAGAGAACCAACACCAGAAATGCTGCGCCTGCTCTTTCCTCTTCCTGCTCATCTCTCCTACTCTTGAGGGGCATTTGCTAATCTGTTCTTCTCTACTTACAATCCTGACACCAGGAGTCCTTCTCAGACAGACTGGCTATTGCTCAGCCCCGTTGTTCTAAAACAGCTTCAAAATTAATTGCCACCTCCTCCCCCATATATTTACTTTCTTTTAGAATTTGTGGATGTTTGTGAATGTTAAGCAGATCTGACCTCAGGGATTTCTCTGGTTTCTGCTGTAGCTTTCCATTATCTGCAGTATTTGAATGTGTACTTCTTTGTCAGTGTGATTAAATTTTTTTTCCTTATCTTTATTTATTTATTGGATTGAGATGACCAGAAATTGAGAGGGAAAGGGAGAGACACCTGTGGTCCTGCTTCACCGCTCACAAAGCTTTCATCCTGCAGGTGGGGACTGGTAGCTCGAACTCAGGTCTTTGCGCATTGTAACCAGGTGTCCCATCACCTGGCCCTTGTCAGTGTGATCTTTATGCTTCCCAGTCTGTAGGACCTCTTCTCTAATCTCTTGATGTCTTGTCTCTTAAGTTTTCTATATCTATCTATCTATATATATATATTCAAAATAATATGTGTATTATTTTTGAAATAGTCTATTTCTCCCTCTTTTCAAGAAATTCTGAACTAAAGTGGAGATGTTCTTAGTTGCTTTTTTTGTTATTTGTACTATGTGTGCTTAACCTAGTGTGTCATTGCCTGACCCTAACATGGGTTAGTTGCTTATTTTAATCCAGTTTTCTGTGCATTTCTTTATAATTACTTTCCCTTTTAAGTTTCTCTAAGTGGTTTACTTTTTTTTTGAGGTTAACTTTTAAGATTCGAAGAAAACTAGGTTTTTCCAAAGCTGATGCTACTTGTAAGCTATTAATTCCTCAAACACATAAGCTTGTAGCTACTTCAGAAGGAAGCATAAGTATTGTAATCTCCAGAGGTAACACTTCACAGCTTACTTTTAATATGGTGTTTAAATCACTTCATAATTGCATGGACAAATAATGTATGGAAATGAAGTGGCAATTGTGATCATCATATCAGTGAAAATATCCTCACAGTCACTTGAATCATTTCAAGACTGACAACAATTTATTGTATATTTGAAATTTTACATATCTAGATATCTTCTAATGTTTGGGCTCATCATCTAAGGAGTTTCAGGGAGCCCGAGTAAAAGAAGATCCTTGAGAAATAAACCTGGAGTGAAGGAGATGTCTGCAGGTGCAACATGTTAATTTGGCAAATCTTTGCTTGCAAGTGCAACATGCAGATTTTTGTGTGGATATTCATGACTCCTCATGAATAAGGACCTAGGGAAAAGATGCTCATTACACTGACCAGGCTTACTAACGGCCTATCCACCTTGTCTCTGGCATTGTTCTAGAATATGGGTGCAATGGAGAAACAAAAAAGACCCTGCTCTGTGTGGGGCTCATGCTGTAGTGAATGAGAGCTATGTGTGTAGAGAAATAGGACAGACAAATGCAGGGGGCTCAGAAATCTGGGAGGAGGGGCATTGCATTCAGTCTTGAATATTAGGTTATAGTAGATTGTGATATTTACTAGTCGTGCAGAAACTAATGAGTGAGCATTGACAGATGCTCTTTGCTTCTGGCTCATGCACACACTCAAGACCCTGCCTGGGCCTCACACAGTCATTCACATGGTGTCTCCTGAAGCAGGTATTTTTCTGTAGTGTTTGTCCTTCTCATACACTATTCCCTGTGACTTCTCCATTTCTTTGGCCATGTAGCCATGCTCATGTTATGTCAGTTCTGTCTTTTCTTTCTCTTTCCTCCTGCTTCCATTTTTCCTTCTCTCCTCATGCCTGATTATAACCAGTATAGATATTTGTTACCAAAACTACTGGCAGGACACTAGCCAGCCCAGGGGGTGTTTACTTGAATGTTCTAGAGAATCTAAAATAAAAGGTATAATGATTCAACTGAAGCTCTGTCTGAGGAGTGAATAAATCACCATCCTCCTCCTTGATCCAGAGGAACCAAAAGTACATTTTCAGAACTTTCATAATAATGCTCTTACTATTGCCATTTAAAAATATTTACTAAGTTGTGGTCTATTCCAGCAGATCCAAGGACTCCAAAGGCAGGGAGTCAGGTAGGTGACAAAAGGGCCTTGGGGACCCAGTGACCTATGGTGGAGGAAGAGGGCAGTTTGGTGGAGATTATGGTGTGCTGGCATCTGTTTTGGGGAGATGTAAAACTATATTCCTGTAAATCAACATTTCCTCAATAAAGTGATTTGGGAAAAGAGAAAAATTCTTTCAAACAGGTGAAGACAATGTATTAGACATGATATTAGATGTAACTACATTATTCAGTATCACAAGTAGCCAGAGTGAACCATATTTTCCCATCAAATCATATACTGTCAGTGTGGACACAGGATGTTTAAAAGCAGTTATCTGTGTATCAATTTGATATACAGTAAATATTTTTCTAGGTAGTCTAAAATTAAAATTATTTCAATTTCATTTTGAATTATAATACATGCTTTTAAGATGGGATTTGAAGAGGAGAGTTATCTTCTTGTGATATTTATAGTGAAATGTGTTGAAATGTACAACTTGCTGAGAGGTAAAGTAGCAGAACTTATCAGTTAACTGTAGCCCAAATCTACTGCTTAATAAAACCATCCCCAAACTCTTTGGCTTAAAAAATAACTATTCTCAGGGCCAAATGGTAGCATACCTGGTTAAGTGCACACAGTACAGTGCACAAGGACACAGGTTCAAACCCCTCCTGCCCACCTGTGAGAGGGAAAGCTTCATGAATTGTGAAGCAAGGTTAGAGGTGTCTGTCTGTCTGTCTGTCTATCTATCTATCTCCCCTCCACTCTCAATTTCTCTGTCTCTATCCAATAATAAATAAAGGTTTAAAAAATATTAAAAAAAAATAACTGTTCTATTAGTAGTGAGGGTGGACTGAGTGGTGCTTGTGTCTGCTCTGGGCTCAGTGAGTGTGACTAGGTTCCACTCAATGTGTCTCTCATCCTTCTCTTGGGACTAGCAGACTGGCCTAGGTATGTTCTTCTAATAGTGATGAGAAAGGTGAGAAGAACAGGACACTTGAGGTCAAAGGTCAGGATGGATACATTGTCACTTCTACCTCATTCTATTGGCCAAAGCAAGTCTGAGGGCAATTAACCTCCAAAAGCAAGAGAAAGGGAAGGAAGAGAGGTCACTGTAAGGTTTTATGACAAAGGCCATACACACGAAGGTTAGATAAGCAGGAGAAATGACAACATGCACACAGAAACTACATAGTTATTCACCAGACTTTTCCTCTTCTTTTTGCTGCTAACAGCTAGATCATTTTTCCTTGCATCTCAAGCAACAATGTCTGGCTGTGTGACTGAATTATTATTGATCAGACATGAGTAGAAATAGACATTTCTGGTGAGAAATCCTCTGTGGTAGTTCTCATTTTTCTTTGTTTTAATGTAGACAATCAAGGAAAATGTGAAATTTGTGCTTTGAAGACAGTCAGAAGTGCAGGATGAAGGAGGTTGTGTCTAGTCACTCTTTGTTTTTGTCTTGCAGCCTTCAGAATTCTTTCTTTATCCTTATTCCTTTTCATTCTAAATATGATGTGTCTTTAGGTCTGGGTCAGTTATGCTTGCTACTCTGGTCTTCTTGTATCTTTATATCTTTTATGTTATTTAGAGTAGGGAAGCTTTTGGCTACTATCTCCTGTAGAATACTTTCGTCCCCTTCCTCTCTTCCTCTGGCAAGCCAATAACATGTATATTACTTCTTTTGAAGTCATCCTGTATGTCTCTGTTGTTGTTTTCAGTATCTCTTAGTCTCTCTTTTAGTTCTCTTACTTCTTTCTTAATTTTCTCTAATTCGTCTTCAATCTTGATAATTCTGTTCTCTGTCTCAGTTATCCTCTTCTCACTTTCCTCATCTGTTTTATGTAGCTCAACTGTTTTGTTACCCTGTTCAGATATTGTATTAGCTTGTTCAGCTAGTTGTGTTTTTAATTCAGCTACTTCAGTTTTAACCTGAAGAGATATATGTTGAGATAGTGTTTTCTTTCAGAGTCTCCTCTGTTGTTTCCCCATTTCTGATAATACCTTCAAAAGCTTTTTTCACTCCTGTGATTATTGCATCAATTAGGGTTTGTATATAGTCCTCATTCTTATTTTTTTCTTATTTTTTCTTAATTTTATTTCATTCTTATGTTTGTTTCTGAGATTTTGTCCTGGTTAATTTCTACAGTGTTTCTTTTCAGTCTGACCATTATATTTGGTGTATTATGAAATTTACAGAAATTTCCTGGGTATTGCTGTTTATATATGGTCTCAAATGGTTTATGGTCAGTTGGTTCCTGGATCCTTAAAGCTGGTTGCCTTTGGCCTTTGGTGTGTTTTAGGAATGGGTGGAACTATTAGTTTAAGTTGATACAGTTGCTTTTGGAAGATGGATGGCAGGGTCTCTTGTGTTCAAATTGAAGAGAGAAGTGGATGATTGGAATAGCAGGACAGTAACTTCTTATGCTGTATACAACTTCTATAGTCTTGGACGGTCTCTCCATCACTACTTTTCAATCCACTGATCACACTTGCCTGGATTGACTGTATCTAAACAAGGTACGTAAGAGTTCACAGTTGAAAATCTCTGAGGTGAAAAAAGAGTGGCTGTTACACCTTTGTTGTTGACAGTGAATTGTCTGTGATTTATAGTCCCTGCAGGCTATGTAAGTCTAAGCCAATTAGAGAGTTTTAAAATTATAAATAGATTTATTTTTTTTTAGCTTAATTACTCTCAGGTGACCAAGAGATAAAACAGGGAAGAGAATAGCACAGTGGTTATGCAAAGAGACTCCCACACCCAGCATCCAAATTCCAGGGCTAATCCCCCATCTACTGCCAGCCAGAGCCAAGCAGTGTTGGTTGCATTTTGTTGAGTCCTCAAGTGATTTTTTGCCATTCTTCTGAGTCTATCAGGAGTGCTATGTAAAAAGGCTCCTACTTCACACCCATACCTTCGGATTACCAGGAGGGTAGATTGTATTTATTTATTTATTTGTTTATTTATTTTCCCTTTTGTTGCCCTTGTTGTTTAACATTGTTGTGGTTATTGTTGCCATTGTTGTTGGACAGGACAGAGAGAAATGGAGAGAGGAGAGGAAGACAGAGAGGAGGAGAGAAAGACAGACACCTGCAGACCTAATGAGCTATTTCATTGGCTGAAGATGCTCACTTTTGAGTGTCTTTTCTCCATATGTTAAATACTGCAGAAACAGAGAACACAAATATTTCTAACTTCTTTATATTCTTCAGGCCCATGGAAAATCAAATTCTCATGTATTGTTACTGAACATAACCTCAGAGTTAATAACAAAAACAAACCAATGGGACTACGTCAAATTAAAAGGCTTCTGCACAGTAAAAGAAATCACTGCCCTAACAAAGAGACCCTTTACAGATGGGAGATCCAAAAGGTCAACAAGCATATGAAAAAATTCTCCAAGTCATTGATCTTCAGAGACATGCAAATAAAGACAACAATGAGACACCACTTCACTCCTGTGAGAATACATCAAAAAAAAGTAGAGCTTGTGGAGACAAAGGAACCCACCTGCACTGCTGGTGGGAATGTAAATTAGTCTAGCCACTGGGGAAAAACAGTCTGGAGAACTCTCAGAAGACTAGAAATTGACCTACCCTAGGATCCTGTAACTCCTCCCTTGGGGATATATCATAAGGAACCAAATACACCCATCTAAAAAAGATTTGTGTATACCATTAGCAGTACAATTTGTAATAGCCAAAACCTGGAAGCAACCCAGGTGCCCAACAACAGATGAGTGACTAAGTAAATTGTGGTATATATACACAAGAGAATACTACTCAGCTATTAAAAATGGTGATTTCACATTTTTCACCTCATCTTGGTTGGAGCTTGAAGGAATCATGTTAACTGAGATTATCCACTAAGAGAAGGAAGAATATAGGATTATCTCACTCATAGACAGAAGTTGAAAAACAAGATCAGAAGGGAAAACACAAAGCAGAACTTGGACTGGAATTAGTGTATTGCACCAAAGTGAAAGACTCTGGGGTGGGTGGATGGGGGGAAGGGTTCAGGTCCTGGAACATGAAGACCTAGTAGCAGTTGAATGGAAATGTAGAAAACTAAGAAATGTTACACATGTACAAACTATTCTATTTTACTGTTGACTGTAAACTATTAGGATTTACAAGAAATGATTACAATAAATAAATTAAAAAATGCTCCAAGTCATTGATTGTCAGGGTAATGTAAATAAAGACAACAATAAGATACCACTTCACTCCTGTGAGAATGCCATACTTCAGAAAAGGGAGCAGCAACAAATGCTGGAGAGGTTGTGGGTACAAAGGAACCCTCCTGCACTGCTGGTGGGAATGTCAATTGGTTCAGCTTCTGTGGAGAACAGTCTGAAGAACCTCAGAAGGCTAGAAATTGACCTACCCTATTATGATCCTGTAACACCTCTCCTGGGGATATATCGTAAGGAACCAAACATATCCATCCAAAAAGATTTGAGTATAGCTATGTTCATAGCAGTACAATTTGTAATATTTCAAACCTGGAAGCACCCCAGGTGTCTAACCACAGATGAATAGCTGAGTATGTTGTGGTCTATATATACAATGGAATACTACTCAGCTATTAAAAATAGTGAATTCACCTCCTTCACCTCATCTTTGATGGAACTTGAAGGAATCATGTTAAGTGAAATCAGCCAGAAAGAGAAAGATGTATATGGGATGATCTCTTTCATAGGCAGAAGGTGAAAAATAAGAATGGAAGAGAAAACACAAAGCAGAACTGGGACTGGAGTTGGTGTATTACACCAAAGTAATAGAATCTATGGCAGAGGGGAGGGCTAAGATCCTGGAACACGATGGAGGAGGAACTAGTGGGAGTTGATTTATTATGTGGAAAACTGAGAAATACTACACATATACAAACTTCTGTATTTTATTGTTGACTGTAAATCATTAATCACCCAATAAAGAAATGTTTAAAAATTGTATGTCTGTCATTTACATAGAGAATAGTTGAGAAGAACTAGGTCTCTGGAATTGGGCTTTCTGGGTTCAAACTATAGTCCAATATGCTGCCATGCATGCCTCAGTTTTCCACCTTCACAGCGACACCAACAAATCACATACATGGGTCCTGAAATTGGGACAGCTTGGAACGTTCCTACTCATGACCACAGAATATGAGCTCAGGTCTACAGGGATGCAGAGGTCACATAGGCTCCTAAGCTGAATATGGGCCCCATATCACATCAAATGAGGCTTATAGTCAACACTATTTATACACCTTTCCCATATTGGGGAGCTACTCTCTTCCCTGATCCAGCTTTCTGGTCCTTTTTCCAGCCATGACATCATCTCCCCAGACAGTAATTTGGATCCACCTGCCTATCAGATTTCAGCCTCAGGAAAAAAAAAAAAACTATAGTAATGAGTCCTTTGGAATATAACTAAAATAGGCCTACTATCATCAAAAAGGACACCTCCCATCTCTTCATTTGAACTATTCCAGCCTTTAGGTTCATGATTAGTCAACAATTTGTATGGCTTTATATGTTAACTCATTTTCACTCACCAGGTTCCAGATGCTAACTAGCATGATGCCAACCTGACTTCCTTGGGCAGACAACCCCACCAATGTATCCTGGAGCCCTGCTTCCCCAGATCCCCGCCCCACTAGGGAAAGAGAGAAGCAGGCTGGGAGTATGGATCAACCTGTCAACGCCCATGTTCAGTGAGGAAGCAATTACAGAACCAGACCTTCCACATTCTGCACCCCATAATGATGCTGGGTCCATACTCCCAGAGGGATAAAGAATAGGAAATCTATCAGGGGAGGGGATGGGATAAGGAGTTCTGGTGGTGGGAATTGTGTGGAGTTGTACTGCTCTTATCCTGTGTTTTCTTGTCGGTATTCCTTTTTTATAAATAATAATAATAATAATAGAATCACATACATGAGATTTTCTGAGAACTAAGTGAGAAACTGTGTGTTAAATGCCTGAGATCACGTAGGTCCTCAGTAACTGTTAGTTAATACCACTAACTGTGAGGTGCAAGCCATAAGAATTAAAAGGTTTCTTGATAGAGAGCACAAGAAAGAAAATTGTAGCAATAATAACCTAGAGGATCTGAACACAAACCTTCTAAATGCCACTGAATAAACTCACTTTCTTCTCTGCTGTTAACCTCCTCTATGTCCTGAGTCATGGAGGCATTGTTGAATTTCTAGTAAAGTAGATGACTAGATATTTTCTCTAACTCACAAAATGAGATGAATTTCTAATGTTTACCTCTAGGGATGTTGATGTGTTATATATGTTCTACTTATTACTAAATGGAGAAGTGTTTAGAGGCAAACAGCATTTATGACATTAGAGGCTGGGGGGAAAACTGCATTATGCATGAGGCAGAATGACAGTAGCTCTTGTAAATTCAGGATGATTCTTTACAAGGCAAATATTCCAAATAAAAAATAATTTAAAAAGCCTTCTTATTGCTATTGAAGATGGTATGCCCAAACATAAGGTATTTAGCTTAGAGTGCCTAAAACTAACTCTTGAACTGAGTTAGGCCTTGGCCACAGGCATAGCCTGGCAAGCCTTAGCTAATGTAGCCAGTCAAAAACCATACACCCAACTCTTTCTTTCTCTAATAGTGATTTTCCTCCTTTTGCAACCACTAAAGGTGTCTGTAGTGTTTTTTTCACAAGTGAAATTATGTGTTAGATGTTTTTGTGAATCTAAAACTATTTCATTAGGTACTTTAAGGTGTCTTTTTAAGTCTTCCTACTTGCTTCATTTATTGACTCACTGCAAATTATTGCATACATTTGCTTTAAGGTATAGATTTTCCCCTAACTTATGGATACATATACATATGACCTATCTCTTGACCCCTGGTCTATATCTAGGTTTTGAGGTTTTGTTAAGAAGTGCACCATTCAAAATGGAGTTAAGGAGTCCTATGAGCTAGGAAAGATCACCAGAGTAATCAAGCTGAAGGGTTGACATTCCATGCCTGATGTCTCTGGACACATTCCGAAGTGAAGCATGCTGAGGTGGTACTGGTTGCATTGGTTAAGCTGGGATCAGGAGATGCAGTATCAGTTGGTATGACTTGAGAGACACATGCAGTAGAGTGAGCCTCACCATAGAAGTTCCATGACTTGGAGATGTATGGGCTTTATAGAGAAACGGGAAGTTTCCTGCTGTTTTATGGTTTAAGAAGGCAATAGATAGCTATTGCTATAACCAGATTATTTGGCAGTTGGGCTAATTTTGAAAATCCCATTGTTAGGAATCACTTTATCATATAAGACTTCACCACAATTTATGTCTTTTTTTAATTCTTATTAAAATATTTTATTTACTTTAAAGAGAAAGATATACAGAGAAAGAAAGAGAGAGGCAGAGACCAGAGCACTGCTCACATCTGGCTTATGGTGGTGCTGGGGATTGAGCCTGAGACCTTAGTCTCAGGCATGAGTCTTTTTTTTTTTTTAATAAAGTTAATTTTTTATTTGAGGAAAGAATTATGACACACACACTAGTTCCAAATCACTGCTAGTAATTAGCTAATGGAGTTCTTAATTATATGGGAAAGACTATGATGGACTTTTTTTCTTTTATTTTAAATTTATTTATTGGGAAATTAATGTTTTACATTTGACAGTACATACAATAGCTTGTATGTGCATAACATTTCCCAGTTTTCCATATAACAATACAACCCCCACTATGTCCTCTGTCATCCTCTTTGGACCTGTATTCTCCACCCACCAACCCAAGAGTCTTTTACTTTAGTGCAATACGCCAATTCCAGTTCAGGTTCTACTTGTGTTTTCTCTTCTGATATTGTTTTTCAGCTTCTGCCTGAGAATGACATCATCCCATATTCATCCTTCTGATTCTGACTTATTTTACTTAACATGAATTTTTCTTTTCTTTTTTTTTTAATTTATTTTTCATTTAAGAAAGGATAAATTAACAAAACCATAGGGTAGGAGGGGTACAACTCCACACAAATCCCACCACTCACTCTCCATATCCCATCCTCTCCCCTGATAGCTTTCTCATTCTCTATCCCTCTGGGAGTATGGACCCAGGGTCATTGTGGGTTGCAGAAGGTGGAAGGTCTGGCTTCTGTAATTGCTTCCCCGCTGAACATGGGTATTGACTGGTTGGTCCATACTCCCAGTCTGCCTGTCTCTTTCCCTAGTAGGGTGGGTGCTGGGGAAGCAGAGCTCCAGGACACATTGGTGGGGTCTTCAATCCAGGGAAGCCTAGCCGGCATCCTGATGGCATCTGGAACATGGTGGCTGAAAAGAGAGTTAACATACAAAGCCAAACAAATTGTTGAGCAATCATGGACCCAAAGGTTGGAATAGTGGAGAGGAAGTGTTAGGGGGGTACTCACTGCAAACTCTAGTGTACTTCTGCTTTCAGGTATATATTTTGCACTTGTGTGAACATATGCTCTTTCTCACAAAACCTGGTGTATACGTAGGTTTTGAAACTTTGATAGAAAGTGAACCACCAGGGATGGAATTAGAGAATACTATGAAAGGAAAGGTCTCACCCGAGTAATGAAGCTGAAGGGTTGTCATTCCGTACGTGAAGTCTCTGGACACAGTCTGTGCTGAAGCATGTTGAGGTGGCAATCGTTGTGTTGATTAGGTTGTGATCGGCTGATGCAATATTATTTGATAAGGATGGGGAGAGGCATGTGGGAAAGAGGGCCCTATCCTATGGTTCCAGGACTGGGGGAAATATAGGCTCTATAGTGGAGATGTGAGGTTCCTGCTGTCTTAGGGTTCAAAAAGACAATGGCTAGTTAATGTTATCATCACATTATTTGGTAATTGGGTTAACTTTGAAAAGTCCTTTTGTTAGGGTTTGCTGTATAGTACCCAGTATCTTGTAAATAGCTGTGCCACTGGTTGCGTCTGATCTACTTGGTCTAGGCTTCTGAGAGAGTCTGCATATCAAATACACAGCCTATATATTAAAAAGACTCAGTCTGCGTTTTAAAAACTTTGAGACATACAATTAATTTCCCCCCCCTCATATTAATTAACTAGTGATTTATATGACTACACTTTACTAGGAGTGTACATAAATACCATTACCACCACCAAAAGACTGTGTCCCATCCCATCCACCCATCCCCACCCCCCACCAGCCCAGGAAGCTGCATGTCTACCCCTCACCACAGGGTTTTTACTTTGGCGCCCTACTTTCAATTTAGTCAGATCCTGCTTTTAGTTTCCCTTTCAGATCTTCTTCCTCAACTTCTGTTGATGAGTGGGATCATCCCATACTCTTTCTTTGGGTCTTTCTTTGGTTTCAAAACCGCTATAATCTTCGCACGACGCCAAATTTTGGGCATAGACTCAGATTCCAAAATGTGGGACAGGAATGAAGCGAGCCACTTCTTTGCCGCGGGACCCAGGTTAAGAATGAGTTCTGGGGTGATGTTATCATAGCCAGCAGCTGTTCCCGGTTTAACCCTCTTCAAAGCATCTTCCAGTTCAGACAGTGTAAAGGGAGAGAGTTTTGGAAATGGACAAGATAACCGGAAGTGGGATGACCACTCATGGGAAATTTCTCTTTTCCAGACTGGGTTGATCTTAGCATGTCCAACTTGAGTTGTTAGGTGACTGGCCACTGAGTTTGGAGATACGGGAGGATGGGAGATGGGAGGGGGTTGGCTACCAGCACCCAGTCTGTGAAGAAGCTTCCAGGCCTTCCTACTTGAGTGGGTGAAGTTCAGATTTTCCATGAGTTGTTGCCAGTGGGCTTGGCTTGCTGCATCCAGGGAGGCAATGAGATGGTCAGCCACATCTGGGTCGCCCGACTCATGATACTGCCTTAGAAGTTGCTTGCATTAAGCATCAAGACAAGGCATATAGTTAGCATGTCTCCCACGAGGAATGGCTTGGGAAGCTGCTTTGAAGATGGCTTGGCGGAAGTGCCTGTAGGAATCTTCAGAGGGGATAGAGTTAATTGGAATTGCAGGAATAGATTTGTTGGTAAGATCACTGAACAGACGCCAGTTTGCTTTCCGAAAGTTCCATCTTAGTTTCTCCGAGCACAGAATCATTGGGAGCTGGAGACCAATGTGGATGGTAGCTGGGCGGTGATGACTGTGCGGGAAGATCTTGAGAACTTGTCTCATAGCGGGAAAGGCTTGGCCGTTGACTGTGCTAATCCAGCACAGGTCGGGTGACCAGTCTTTATTCCATCTAGCACTGTGAAAAGAGCCTGGCTGTTTGGGATCGTATAATAGGGAGAGGTCATTCGCTGAAGCCTAGTCGGCTAAGACAGAGCTGTCAGCACGAGTGGAGGAAAGACCCAACACTGGCTGCCAGCTATAGACCAATTTCTCTCCTCTCCGGGTGTTACAAACTCCTTGAGAGGCTGCTTCTGTCACGTATTTCTCATCTTACAGAGAAATTCCTATCACCCTGGAAGAATAAATATCATCAAAATGAACATTCTCCCCCGAGGCATATACAAATTTAATGCAATACCCATCAAAGTTCCACCAAGCTTCTTTAAGAGAATAGAACAAACACTACAATCATTTATCTGGAACCTGAAAACACCTAGAATTGCCAAAACCATCCTAAGGAAAAGAAACAGAAATGGAGGCATCACACTCCCAGACCTTAAACTATATTATAAAGCCATCATCATCAAAACAGCATGGTACTGGAACAAAAATAGGCACACAGACCAGTGGAACAGAATTGAAAGCCCAGAAGTAAATCCCAACACCTATGGGCATCTAATCTTTGATAAGGGGGCCCAAAGGATTAAATGGAAGAAGGAGGCTCTCTTCAATAAATGGTGCTGGGAAAACTGGGTTGAAACATGCAGAAGAATGAAATTGAACCACTTTATCTCACCAGAAACAAAAATCAACTCCAAATGGATCAAAGACCTAGATGTCAGACCAGAAACAATCAAATACTTAGAGGAAAACATTGGTAAAACACTTTCCCATCTACACCTCAAGGACATCTTTGATGAATCAAACCCAATTGCAAGGAAGACCAAAGCAGAAACAAACCAATGGGACTACATCAAATTGAAAAGCTTCTGCACATCCAAAGAAACTATTAAACAAACAGAGAGACCCCCCACAGAATGGGAGAAGATCTTCACATGCCAGACATCAGACAAGAAACTAATCACCAAAATATATAAAGAGCTCAGCAAACTTAGCCGCAAAAAAGCAAATGACCCCATCCAAAAATGGGCAGAGGAAATGAACAAAACATTCACCACAGAGGAGATCCAAAAGGCTAACAAACATATGAAAAACTGCTCTAGGTCACTGATTGTCAGAGAAATGCAAATTAAGACAACACTAAGATACCACCTCACTCCTGTAAGAATGGCATACATCAAAAAGGACAGCAGCAACAAATGCTGGAGAGGATGTGGAGACAGAGGAACCCTTTTACATTGCTGGTGGGAATGTAAATTGGTACAGCCTCTGTGGAGAGCAGTCTGGAAAACTCTCAGAAGGCTAGACATGGACCTTCCATATGACCCAATAATTCCTCTCCTGGGGTTATACCCCAAGGACTCCATAACACCCAACCAAAAAGAGGTGTGTACTCCTATGTTCATAGCAGCACAATTCATAATAGCTAAAACCTGGAAGCAACCCAGGTGCCCAACAACAGATGAGTGGCTGAGAAAGCTGTGGTATATATACACAATGGAATACTATGCAGCTATCAAGAACAATGAACCCACCTTCTCTGACCCATCTTGGACAGAGCTAGAAGGAATTATGTTAAGTGAACTAAGTCAGAAAGTTAAAGATGAGTATGGGATGATCCCACTCATCAACAGAAGCTGACTTAGAAGATCTGAAAGGGAAACTAAAAGCAGGACCTGATCAAATTGTAAGTAGGGCACCAAAGTAAAAACCCAGTGGTGAGGGGTAGACATGTAGCTTCCTGGGCCAGTGGGGGGTGGGAGTGGGCGGGAGGGATGGGTCACGGTCCTTTGGTGATGGGAATGGTGTTTATGTACACTCCTAGCAAAATGTAGACATATAAATCAGTAGTTAATTAATATGAGAGGGGGAAATCAATTGTATGTCTCAAAGTTTCTCAAAAGACAAACTGAATCTTTTTAATAGATAGGCTACGTATTTGATATGCGGACTCTCTCAAAAGCCTAGACCAAGTAGATTAGAAGCTTCCAATAGCACAGCTATATACAAGATACTGGGTACTGTACAGCAAACCATAACAAAGGGACTTTTCAAAGTTAACCCAATTAACAAATAATGTGATGATAATATTAACTATTGAACCCTAAGACAGCAGGAACCTCACATCTTCACTATAGAGCCCCTACTTCCCCCAGTCCTGGCACCCTTGGATAGGGCTCACTTTCCCGTATGCATCTCCCAATCCATACCAAATAATATTGCATCCGCCGATCACAACCTAACCAAAGCAACGATTGCCATCTCAACATGCTTCACCTCAGAGTGTATCCAGAGACTTCACGTGTGGAATGACAACCCTTCAGCTTCATTACTCGGGTGAGACCTTTCCTTTTATAGTACACTCTAATTTCATCTCAGGTAGTTCACTTTCTAACAAAGTCCCATAACCTAGACATACACCAGTTTATGTGAGAGAGAGCGTATGTGCACACGTATCCATAAACTACTGCAAAATATATACCTGAAAGCAGGATTACACTAGAGTTTGCAGTGAGTACCTCCCTAACACTTCCTCTCCACTATTCCAAACTTGGGATCCATGATTGCTCAACAAATTGTTTGGCTTTGTATGTTAACTCTCTTTTCAATCACCAGGTTCCAGATGCCACCAGGATGCTGGCTAGGCTTCCCTGGATTGAAGACCCCACCAATGTGTCCTGGAGCTCAGCTTCCCCAGAGACACACCTTACTAGGGAAAGAGAGAGGCAGACTGGGAGTATGGACCGACCAGTCAACGCCCATGTTCAGCGGGGAAGCAATTACAGAAGCCAGACCCTCTACCTTCTGCAACCCTCAACGACCCTGGGTCCATGCTCCCAGAGGGCTAGAGAATGGGAAGGCTATCATGGGAGAGGGTGGGTTATGGGGATTGGGTGGTGGGAATTGTGTGGAGTTGTACCCCTCCTACCTTATGCTTTTGTTCACTAATCCTTTCTTAAATAAAAAATTTAAAAAATAAATAAATAAATAAATAAAAAAATAAAATAAAAAAGAAATTCCTATCACCCGCCCAAGCTGGTTTCCGCCCAGGAAGATCTACCTGCGAACAAGCCCTGGCCCTCTCAACTTACATTGAAAATGGATTCCAGAAGAATTTAAAGACGGGTGCTGTCTTTGTTGATCTCACAGCAGCCTATGACACGGTCTGGCACCGTGGTCTCCTAGTCAAGATCTCAAGATGCCTGCCTCCATGGGTGGCCAACACTATATCGTTTCTTCTCCAAAACAGAAGATTCCGGGTGCATCTGGGTGACAAGTCTAGCAGATGGAGACTTGTGTCAAGTGGCCTCCCCCAGGGCTCTGTTCTGGCTCCTACGCTATTTAATATTTACATCAATGACCTCCCAGAAACTTCTTCAAGGAAGTTCATCTACGCCAATGACATCTGCTGTGCAACTCAGGCATCAAAGTTTGACATCCTCGAGGAAACATTCACGAAAGACATGTGTCTGATATCTGATTACTGTAAGAAATGGTGATTAATCCCTAGCACTGCAAAAATGGTATCATCTGTTTTCCATCTACACCATGCCTCGGCCTCGCGTGAGCTGAATGTGCAGCTTGGCGATACGAGAATCCGGCATGAAGCCCAGCCAGTCTATCTTGGCGTTACTCTTGATCGCACTCTGTCATTTCACAAATATCTCATAAAAACTGCAGCAAAGGTGGGCGCGAGGAATAACATCATTGCAAGACTGGCCAGCTCCTCATGGGGCACGAGCGCTTCCACACTATGATCATCATCTCTGACATTATGCTATTCCACTGCAGAATACTGTGCCCCAGTATGGTTCCGTAGCCCCCATGTCCACTTGGTCGATTCCAAATTATATTCCTCCATGAGGATAATTTCTGGAACCATTCGTTCCACCCCGGTTCCATGGCTGCCAGTTCTTAGCAACATCGCCCCGCCAGATATTCGTCGGGATGCGGCATCATCTAAGTTCATTTCCCATGTCTACGCTCGACCGGACCTGCCAATATACGTGGATATCTTGGCCCACCCTGTCCAACGCTTGACGTCTCATCACCCAATCTGGTCCCGTGTGCCTACACTGAACTTCTCTGTTCCAGTCTCTTGGAAACAGAGTTGGCAGTCAGCTGAGGTAAAGAACAAACACCTCATCACAGACCCCTCCAAGCGTCAAACCGGCTTTGACCTAGCACTTTATGATTGGGCCCTCCTCAATCGCTATGGAACAGGCCATGGCCGGTGCGCCGCTATGTTCCATCGCTGGGGAGCCAGAGATGACCCAAACTGCCCCTGCGGCTACAGACAGACTATGACCCACATAGTCAACGACTGCCACCTCTCCAGATTCTAAGGAGGTCTCAAAACTTTACATCAGGCTCAACCTGACGCTGTTGACAGGCTACAGATGAAGGGCAAATGCTAGAAGAATCCCATACTCATCTTTATCTTCTGACTTAGCTCGCTTAACATAATTCCTTCGAGATCTGTCCAAGATGGGTCAGAGAAGGTGAGATCATTGTTCTTGATAGGTGTATAGTATTCCATTGTATATATATACCAAAGCTTTCTCAGCCACTCATCTGTTGTTGGGCACCTGGGTTGCTTTCAGGTTTTAGCTATTATAGATTGTGCTGCTATGAACATAGGAGTACACACTTCTTTTTGGTTGGGTGTTATGGAGTCCTTGGGGTATAATCCCAGGAGAGGAATTACTGGATCATATGGAAGGTCCATGTCTAGCCTTCTGAGAGTTCTCCAGACTGCTCTCCACAGAGGCTGGACTAGTTTACATTCCCACCAACAATGCAAAAGGGTTCCTCTGTCCCCACAGCCTCTCCAGCATTTGTTGCTGCTGTCCTTTTTGATGTATGCCATTCTTATAGGAGTGAGGTGGAATCTCATTGTTGTCTTACTTTGCATTTCTCGGACAATTAGTGACATAGAGCAGTTTTTCATATGTTTGTTAACCTTTTGGATCTCCTCTGAGGTGAATGTTCTGTTCATATCCTCTGCCCATTTTTGGATGGGGTCATTTGCTTTTTTGCGGCTAAGTTTGCTGAGCTCTTTATATATTTTGGTGATTAGTTTCTTGTCTGATGTATGGCATGTGAAGATCTTCTCCCATTCTGTGAAGGGTCTATTTGTTTGTTTAACAGTTTCTTTGGATGTGCAAAAGCTTTTCAATTTGATGTAGTCCCATTGGTTTGTTTATGCTTTAGTCTTTCTTGCAATTGGGTTTGATTCATCAAAGATGTCCTTGAGGTGTAGGTGGGAAAGTGTTTTACCAATGTTTTCCTCTAGGTATTTGATTGTTTCTGGTCTAACATCCAGGTCTTTGATCCATTTGGACTTGATTTTTGTTTCTGGTGAGATAAAGTGGTTCAGTTTCCTTCTTCTGCATGTTACAACCCAGTTTTCCCAGCACCATTTGTTGAAGAGAGCCTCCTTCTTCCATTTAATGTTTTGGGACCCCTTATCAAAGATTAGATGCCCATAGGTGTGGGGATTTATTTCTGGGCTTTCAATTCTGTTCCACTGGTCTGTGTGCCTATTTTTGTTCCAGTACCATGCTGTTTTGATGACGATGGCTTTATAATATAGTTGAGATCTGGGAGTGTGATGCCTCCATTTCTGTTTCTTTTCCTCAAGATGGTTTTGGCAATTCTAGGTGTTTTCAGGTTCCAGATAAATGATTGTAGTGTTTGTTCTGTTCTCTTAAAGAAGCTTGGTGGAACTTTGATGGGTATTGCATTAAATTTGTATATGGCTCTGGGGAGAATATTCATTTTGATGATATTTATTCTTCCAATCCATGAGCATGGGATGTCTTTCCATTTCTTGGTATCAGTTTCTATTTCCTTGAGTAGCGACTCGTAGTTTTCAGTATACAAGTCTTTCATTTCTTTGGTCAACTTTATTCCTAGGTATTTGATTGATTTTGCTGAAACAGTAAATGGGAGTGATTTCTGGATGCCTTCTTCTTCAGATGTAGTGTTTGCATAAAGAAATGCCACTGATTCTTGTACATTGATTTTGTAGCCTGACACCTTGCTATACTGCCTAATAACTTCCAGTAGTTTACTGCTTTATTCTTTAGGTTTTTCTATGTATACTATCATATCATCTGCAAATAGTGAGAGCTTGACTTCTTCCCTTCCCATCTGTATTCCTTTGATTTTTTTCTCTTGTCTGATTGCTATGGATAGAACTTCCAATATTATGTTGAAGAGTAACGGTGACAGTGGACAGCCCTGTTGAGTCCCCGATCTGAGGGGGAATGCTTTCAGCTTCTGTCCACTGAGTGTGATGTTGTCTGTAGGTTTACTATATATAGACTCCACTATCTTGAGGAATTTCCCATTTATTCCCATTTTTTGTAGAGTTTTGAGTGTGAATAGGTGTTGGATTTTGTCAAAGGATTTCTCTGTATCTATTGAGATAATCATGTTGTTTTTGGCTTTGCTTTTATTGATGTGGTGAATGACATTGATTGACTTCCGGATGTTGAACCAGCCTTGCATTCCTGGGATGAATCCCACTTGGTCGTGATGAACAATCTTTTTGATGTGCTGCTGTATCTGGTTGGCCAAGACCTTGTTTAATATTTTGGCATCTATGTTCATCAGAGATATTGGTCTGTAGTTTTCCTTTTTTGCTGTGTCCCTATCAGCTTTTGGTATCAGGGTGATGTTGGCTTCATAGAACACGGAAGGGAGTATTCTTGTTTCTTTAATTTTATGGAAAAACTTAAGAAGGATGGGTACTAACTGTTTCTTGAAAGTCTTGTAGAATTCGTTTGTGAAGCCACCTGATCCAAGACTTTTGTTGTTGGGGAGATTCCTAATAATGGTTTCAATTTCTTTGTCTGTGATTAGTGCATTTAGGTTTTGTAGTCCTTCTTGGTTAAGTTTTGGAAGAGCATCTGTTTCTAGGAATTAATCCATTTCTTCCAGATTCTCTAGCTTGGTGGCGTATAGTTCTTCATAGAAGTTTCCCATGATTCTCTGGATTTCTGTGGTGTTAGTTGTGATATCTCCTCCATCGTTTACAATTCTATTAATTTGAGTCTTCTCTTTTTTCTTTTGTGAATCTGGCTAGGGGTTTGTCAATTTTGTTTAATCTTTCAAAGAACCAACATTTGGCTTCATTTATCTTTTGTATGGTTCTTTTAATTTCGATGTTGTTTATTTCTGCTCTAATTTGAGTGATTTCTGTCCTTTTGGTTGCTTTAGGGTTCCTTTGTTCCTCTTCCTCAAAGTCCTTGTGGTGTGCAGTAATGTCGTTCATTCAAGCTTTTTCTTGTCATTTGATATGTGATTGTATGGCTATGAGTTTCCCTCTCAATACTGCTTTAGCTGTGTCCCAAATATTTTGCTAGGCTGTGTCTTTATTTTCATTTGTTTCCAGGAACATTTGAATTTCCTGCTTGAGTGACTCTCTGACCCAGTGGTTCTTATGGAGTATGTTGTTTAGTTTCCAAATTCTGTGACTTTTAATAATTGTCTGTTTGTTGTTAAATGTTAGTTTTGCTCCACTGTGGTCTGAGAAGATACTTGGGATGATATCGATGCTCTTGACTTTATTGATGCTGTCTTTGTGGCCTAACATGTGGTCTATCCTTGAGTATGTGTTATGTGGGTTTGAAAAGAAGGTGTATTCCAGTTTTTTGGGGTGAAGGACTCTGAAAATGTCCAAGAGGTCTAGTCTGTCAATCTCTTCATTTAATTCTCTTGTATATTTGTTGATTATTTGCTTTGTTGATCTAAGTGTGAGAGTGGGGTATTAAAGTCTCCCACTATTATTGTATTACTATTGATGTATTTTTTTGAAATTCTTTCAGTAGTTGCTTGATGTATTTCGATGGTCCCTCATTGGGTGCATAGATGTTAATAATTGTTAAGTCTTCTTGGCTGATTGATCCTCTAATAATTATGAAATGTCCTTGCCTATCTTTTATTACTTTATTTAATTTAAAATCTATTGTGTCTGAGATGAGAATAGCTGTTCCTGCTTTTTTTTATGGTGCGTTAGCCTGTATGTTAGTTTTCCATCCTTTCACTTTAAGTCTGTGTTTATCTTGTTGTGTCAGATGGGATTCTTGCAAGCAGCATATGGTTGGGTTATGTCTTCTGATCCATCCCCCTACTCTGTGCCTTTTGATGGGTGAGTTTAAGCCATTGACCTTTACTGATATTATGGTTTTAATGTATTGTAGTGCCATTGTTCAACAAATTTTTGTTTTCTCTGATATGTTGCAAGTATTACAGTGATGTTCTTGTTTATTTATTTTTATTTTTTATTTTAGAAAGGATTAATTAACAAAACCATAGGGTAGGAGGGGTACAGTTCCACACAATTCCCACCACCCAATCTGCATTTCCCACCCCCTCCCCTGATAGCTTTCCCATTCTCTATCCCTCTGGGAGCATGGACCCATGGTCATTGTAGGTTGCAGAAGGTAGAAGGTCTGGCTTCTGTAATTGTTTCCCCGCTGAACATGGGTGTTGACTGGTTGGTCCATACTCCCAGTCTGCCTCTCTCTTTCCCTAGTAGGGTGGGTGCTGTGTAAGTGGAGCTCCAGGACACATTGGTGGGGTCTAGGGAAGCCTGGCCTGCATCCTGATGATATCTGGAACCTGGTGACTGAAAAGAGAGTTAACATACGAAGGCAAACAAATTGTTGAGCAATCATGGACCCAAAGGTTGGAATAGTGGAGAGGAAGTGTTGGGGGAAGTACTAACTGCAAACTCTAGTGTACTTCTGCTTTCAGGTATATATTTTGCACTTGTTTATGGATACGTGTGAATATATGCTCTTTCTCACAAAACCTGGTGTATATCTAGGTGTTGGGACTTTGTTAGAAAGTGATCCACTTGGGATGGAATTAGAGAGTGTTATGAAAGGAAAGGTCTTACCCAAGTAATGAAGCTGAAGGGTAGTCATTCCACACCTGAAGTCTCTAAACACAGACTGAGCTGAAGCATGTTGAGGTGGCAATCATTGCTTTGATTAGGTTGCGATCGGCTGATGCAATATTATTTGATATGGACTGGGAGAGGCATGTGGGAAAGTGAGCCCTATCCTAAGGATCCAGAACTGGGGGAAGTAGAGGCTCTCTAGTGGAGATGTGAGGTTCCTGCTGTCTTAGGGTTCAAAACGACAATGGATAGTTAATGTTAATCATCACATTATTTAGTAATTGGGTTAACTTTGAAAAGTCCTTTTGTTAGGGTTTGCTGTATAGTACCCAGTATCTTTTAAATAGCTGTGCCCCTGGTTGCTTCTGATCTACTTGGTCTAGGCTTTTGAGAGAGTCTGCATATCAAATACACAGCCTATATATTAAGACTCAGTCTGTGTTTTAAAAACTTTGAGACATACAATTAATTTTCCCCCTCTCATATTAATTAACTAGTGATTTATATGACTACACTTTACTAGGAGTGTACATAAACACCATTCCCACCACCAAAAGACTGTGTCCCATCCCATCCACCCACCCCCACCACCCACCAGCCGAGGAAGCCGCATGTCTATCCCTCACCACAGGGTTTTTACTTTGGCGCCCTACTTTCAATTTAGTCAGATCCTGCTTTTAGTTTCCCTTTCAGATCTTCTTCCTCAACTTCTGTTGATGAGTGGGATCATCCCATACTCATCTTTATCTTTCTGACTTAGCTCACTTAACATAATTCCTTCCAGCTCTGTCCAAGATGGGTCAGGGAAGGTGGGTTCATTGTTCTTGATATCTGCATAGTATTCCATTGTGTATATATACCACAGCTTTCTCAGCCACTCATCTGTTGTTGGGCACCTGGGTTGCTTACATGTTTTAGCTATTATGAATTGTGCTGCTATGAACATAGGAGTACACACCTCTTTTTGGTTGGGTGTTATGGAGTCCTTGGGGTATAACCCCAGGAGAGGAATTACTGGATCACATGGAAGGTCCATGTTTAGCCTTCTGAGAGTTTTCCAGACTGCTTCCACAGAGGCTGTACCAATTTACATTCCCACCAGCAATGTAAAAGGGTTCCTCTGTCCCCACAACATCTCCACATTTGTTGCTGCTGTCCTTTTTGATGTATTCCATTTTTACAGAAGTGAAGTGGTATCTTAGTGTTGTCTTAATTTGCATTTCTCTGACAATCAGTGACCTAGAGTAGTTTTTCATATGTTTGTTAGCCTTTTGGATCTCCTCTGAGGTGAATGTTCTGTTCATATCCTCTGCCCATTTTTGGATGGGGTCATTTGCTTTTTTGGTGCTAAGTTTGCTGAGCTCTTTATATATTTTGGTGATTAGTTTCTTGTCTGATGTATGGCATTTGAAGATCTTCTCCCATTCTGTGAGGTATCTCTTTGTTTGTTTAACAGTTTCTTTGTATGTGCAGAAGTTTTTCAATTTGATGTAGTCCCATTGGTTTGTTTCTCCTTTAGTCTTCCTTGCAATTGGGAAAGCAGACTAACAGAAGCAGAAAACAGAATTAGTCAGACTGAGGATGAGTTAGAGAATATGAAGAAAGAGGTGAAAGAGCTTAAAAAGAGATTGAGAGACACTGAAAACAACAACAGAGACATATGAAATGATCTCAAAAGAAGTAACATTCACATAATTGGCCTGCCAGAGGAAGAAAGAGAGGTAGGGGAAGGAAACATTCTAGAGGAAATAATAGAAGAAAACTTCCCAGACCTGAATAACAGAAAGGACATCATGATTCATGAGGCCCGGAGAGTACCAAACAGAATCAACCCAGACCTGAAAACACCAAGACACATCACAGTCACAATGAGAAGAAGTAAGGATAAAGAAAGGATCCTAAAGGCTGCAAGAGAGAAACAAAAAGTCACATACAAGGGAAAACCCATAAGATTATCTGCAGACTTCTCCACTCAAACTCTAAAAGCCAGAAGAGAATGGCAAGATATCTATCGAGCCCTGAATGAAAAAGGGTTTCAACCAAGGATTATATATCCTGTTAGACTTGCATTCAAACTAGATGGAGGGATCAAAACCTTCTTAGACAAACAACAGTTAAAGGAGACAACCACCATCAAACTGGCCCTGAAAGAGGTTCTAAAAGACCTCGTATAAACAAGAACATCACTACAATACTGGCAATATCAGAGCAAACAAAAAAAATTTTTTTTGAACAATGGCACTACAATACATTAAATCCATAATATCAATAAATGTCAATAGCTTAAACTCACCCATCAAAAGGTACAGAGTTGGGGGATGGATCAGAAAACATAATCCAACCATATGCTGCTTGCAAAAATCCCATCTGTCACAACAAGATAAACACAAAGTTAAAGTGAAAGGATGTTCTTGTTTATAAGAGGTCTTTTAGAACCTCTTTCAGGCCCTGTTTGGTGATGGTTGCCTCCTTTAACTGTTGTTTCTCTAAGAAGGTTTTGATCCCTCCATCTAGTTTGAATGCAAGTCTAGCAGGATATATTATCCTTGGTTGAAACCCTTTTTCATTCAGGGCTCGATAGATATCTTGCCATTCTCTTCTGACTTTTAGAGTTTGAGTGGAGAAGTCTGCTGATAATCTTATGGGTTTTCCCCTAATATGTTACTTTTTGTTTCTCTCTTGCAGCTTTTAGGATCCTTCCTTTATCCTTACTTCTCATTGTGACTATGATGTGTCTTGGTGTCTTCAGGTCTGGGTTGATTCTGTTTGGTACTCTCTGGGCCTCTTGAATCTTGATGTCCCTTCTGTTATTCAGGTCTGGGAAGTTTTCTTCTATAATTTCCTGTAGAATGTTTCCCCTTCCCATATGTCTTTGTTGTTGTTTTCAGTGTCTCTCAATCTCTTTTTAAGCTCTTTCACCTCTTTCTTAGTTTTCTCTAACTCATCCTCTGTCTGACTAATTCTGTTTTCTGCTTCTGTTAGTCTGCTTTCTCTTCCCTTAGCTTCTTTCCTCAGTTCAGATATTTCAGCTTTCAGTTCTCTAATTGCCTCAAGATAATCAGTATTTATCTTGGGGGTCTCAACTGTTGTTTCCCTAATACTGCCATTCCTTTCCTCCAATGTTGTTTTCATTTCTGTGATTAATAAATTTATTATTGCTTGCATACTTTCCTTATCTATGGTTACTTCTGGCTGATTTGTAGTTTCTTCTGGGCTCTTGTCTTCATTCATTGGAGTAGCCGTTTTATTTGTTTTTGATCTACCCATTTTTTTGATTTATGTGTTTCTTATTTTTATGTTCTGTTGTTTCTCAGTTGTTGTGTTTTGAGTACAAGCAACACTGTACTAAATACCTTTATGACAAATGCAATCACCAACCTGAGGAATTACAATAGCAACTGAAGCAAGGATTTTAGCAGTTTAATCACTACCAGTTAGCCAAACAATATCTCCAGTCCATGAAAAAATAGCTACCAAGTCCAAGTGAAGAAGAAAGAGAAAGGAAATAAGGGATAGCAAGAATAGACAATTATGCAAATCTACTATCCACTGTATATTCTAGGGGTAGCAAGTGGAGAAAGGGAAGTAGAGCAGAGATACTCACATAGAGGGAACACTCTGAGTCAGATTTCTTCCCCAACGTAATTCACAAATGAATATCAGTGAATTCAGAAAGACAAAGAATAAGGAAGGAAGAAATGGAAGAAGAGATAAAAAAGAGAATCAATAGAGAGAAAAGAAAAAAAGATAAGAAAAAGAGCTGTAATAAAAGAGCAGTTAAAGGAAAGTTTTTAAATTGATTAATTTATTTTTTATTTTATTTTTTTAATTAGCTAGGAGGAGGGAGAAGTGGAGAGTCTGTAGAGAAAGTAGGAGTAATGAGAAAAGTTCCTCTCACAATTGATAAGATGCCCAGTCTCCTAGCAATGAAAGATACCCTAAGAGTTAATTGTGGTGAACCTAAAGTGGGGAGGGGAAAAGAGATACACCTTTATATAATATTAATAATAAAATAGAGCAGGGTAAAAAACCTGTCCCAGATTGCCTCAAGCCTCCTAAGCAGAGGCAGCTGATTGTTAAGAAAGAAAAAACAAAACCCTCAGGACTAGACAAGAATAGCAGGAATAGACAGTTGTGCAAATCTACTATCCACTGTATATTCTAGGGGTAGCTAAAGGAGAAAGGGAAGTAGAGCAGAGATACACGCAGAGAGAATCCACTCTGAGTCAGATTTCTTCCCCCAAATAATTCCCGAACATGTATCAGTGAATTCAGAAAGCTGAAGGAGGAAGGAAGAATGGATGACAAGAATGAGAAAAAGAAGAAAAAGAGAGAGAGAGAGAAAAAAGAAAAAGATAAGAAAAAGAACAGTAATAAAAGAGCAGTGAAAGGAAAGATTTATTTATTTATTTTGTATTATTTAATTAGCTATGTGTGGGGGGAGGGAAAGAATGGGTAGGGGCAGTAGGAAAAGTGAAACAAGTTTCTTTAGCAGTGAATAAGAAACCCAGTCCCCTAGCAATGGAAAATACACTAAGAGTTAATTCTGGTCAACCTGAAGGAGAGTGGGAAAGGGGTACGCGTTTATCTTATATTGATGATAAAATAGAACAGAGTAAAAAAACCTGTCCTGTTTTCAGCTTGGATGGCTCCAGATTGCCTCAGTCCCCCTGAGCAGAGGCAGCTGATTGGCTACTTAGAAAGAAAAAAGGCCAAAGGTTTCAGAAGGGAATATAATTAGTATGAATGACACCCCCTGGTGGGACAGGAATTTTGGTAAAGAAAGAAGCTCAGCAGGGGATCCTGCTAGGAGCAGATCTCTGGTCCCCAGGGATTGGTTATGGGGGTGAGGGGGTGTGTGCTTCGGGAATAATAATTTAAAAGAAAAAATTTTCCCCTTTCTTTTAACTCTATTTTCTTTTTTTTTTTCCTTTTATTACTGTTCTTTTTCTTTTCTTTTTTTTTTTTAATTTTTTATTTAAGAAAGGATTAGTGAACAAAAGCATAAGGTAGGAAGGGTACAACTCCACACAATTCCCAACACCCAATCCCCATAACCCACCCCCTCCCATGGTAGCTTTCCCATTCTCTATCCCTCTGGGAGCATGGACCCAGGGTCATTGAGGGTTGCAGAAGGTAGAATGTCTGGCTTCTGTAATTGCTTCCCCGCTGAACATGGGCGTTGACTGGTCGGTCCATACTCCCAGTCTGCCTCTCTCTTTCCCTAGTAAGGTGTGTCTCTGGGGAAGCTGAGCTCCAGGACACATTGGTGGGGTCTTCAATCCAGGGAAGCCTAGCCAGCATCCTGGTGGCATCTGGAATCTGGTGATTGAAAAGAGAGTTAACATATGAAGCCAAACAATTTGTTGAGCAATCATGGATCCCAAGCTTGGAATAGTGGAGAGGAGGTGTTAGGGAGGTACTCACTGCAAACTCTAGTGTAGTCCTGCTTTCAGGCATATATTTTGCAGTAGTTTATGGATACGTGTGCACATAAGCTCTCTCTCACAGAAACTGGTGTATATCTAGGTTATGGGACTTTGTTAGAAAGTGAACTACCTGAGATGAAATTAGAGTGTACTATAAAAGGAAAGGTCTCACCCGAGTAATGAAGCTGAAGGGTTGTCATTCCACACGTGAAGTCTCTGGATACGTTCTGAGGTGAAGCATGTTGAGGTAGCAATCGTTGCTTTGGTTAGGTTGTGAGCGGCAGATGCAATGTTATTTGGTTTGGATTGGGAGATGCATACGGGAAAGTGGGCCCTATCCAAGGGTTCCAGGACTGGGGGAAGTAGGGGCTCTATAGTGAAGATGTGAGGTTCCTGCTGTCTTAGGGTTCAAAAAGACAATCAATAGTTAATATTATCATCACATTATTTGTTAATTGGGTTAACTTTGAAAAGTCCCTTTGTTATGGTTTGCTGGACAGTACGAGTATCTTGTATATAGCTGTGCTATTGGAAGCTTCTAATCTACTTGGTCTAGGCTTTTGAGAGAGTCCGCATATCAAATACATAGCCTATATATTAAAAAGACTCAGTTTGTCTTTTGAGAAACTTTGAGACATACAATTGATTTCCCCCTCTCATATTAATTAACTACTGATTTATATGTCTACATTTTGCTAGGAGTGTACATAAACACCATTCCCACCACCAAAGGACTGTGACCCATCCCTCCCGCCCACTCCCACCCCCCACTGGCCCAGGAAGCTACATTCCTACCCCTCACCAGGTTTTAGCTATTATGAATTGTGCTGCTATGAACATAGGAGTACACACCTCTTTTTGGTTGGGTGTTATGGAGTCCTTGGGGTATAACCCCAGGAGAGGAATTATTGGGTCATATGGAAGGTCCGTGTCTAGCCTTCTGAGAGTTTTCCAGACTGCTCTCCACAGAGGCTGTACCAATTTACATTCCCACCAGCAATGTAAAAGGGTTCCTCTGTCTCCACATCCTCTCCAGCATTTGTTGCTGCTGTCCTTTTTGATGTATGCCATTCTTACAGGAGTGAGGTGGTATCTTAGTGTTGTCTTAATTTGCATTTCTCTGACAATCAGTGACCTAGAGCAGTTTTTCATATGTTTGTTAGCCTTTTGGATCTCCTCTGTGGTGAATGTTTTGTTCATTTCCTCTGCCCATTTTTGGATGGGGTCATTTGCTTTTTTGCGGCTAAGTTTGCTGAGCTCTTTATATATTTTGGTGATTAGTTTCTTGTCTGATGTCTGGCATGTGAAGATCTTCTCCCATTCAGTGAGGGGTCTCTCTGTTTGTTTAATAGTTTCTTTGGATGTGCAGAAGCTTTTCAATTTGATGTAGTCCCATTGGTTTGTTTCTGCTTTGGTCTTCCTTGCAATTGGGTTTGATTCATCAAAGATGTCCTTGAGGTGTAGGTGGGAAAGTGTTTTACCAATGTTTTCCTCTAAGTATTTGATTGTTTCTGGTCTGACATCTAGGTCTTTGATCCATTTGGAGTTGATTTTTGTTTCTGGTGAGATAAAGTGGTTCAATTTCATTCTTCTGCATGTTTCAACCCAGTTTTCCCAGCACCATTTATTGAAGAGAGCCTCCTTCTTCCATTTAATCCTTTGGGCCCCCTTATCAAAGATTAGATGCCCATAGGTGTTGGGATTTACTTCTGGGCTTTCAATTCTGTTCCACTGGTCTGTATGCCTATTTTTGTTCCAGTAGCATGCTGTTTTGACGATGATGGCTTTATAATATAGTTTAAGGTCTGGGAGTGTGATGCCTCCATTTCTGTTTCTTTTCCTCAAGATGGTTTTGGCAATTCTAGTTGTTTTCAGGTTCCAGATAAATGATTGTAGTGTTTGTTCTATTCTCTTAAAGAATCCTGGTGGAACTTTGATGGGTATTGCATTAAATTTGTATATGGCTCTGGGGAGAGTATTCATTTTGATGATATTTATTCTTCCAATCCATGAGCATGGGATATCTTTCCATTTCTTGGTATCAGTTTCTATTTCCTTGAGTAGCGACTCATAGTTTTCAGCATACAAGTCTTTCACTTCTTTGGTCAACTTTATTCCTAGGTATTTGATTGATTTTGCTGAAACAGTAAATGGGAGTGATTTCTGGATGTCTTCTTCTTCAGATTTAGTGTTTGCATAAAGAAATGCCACTGATTTTTGTACATTGATTTTGTAGCCTGATACCTTGCTATATTGCCTAACAACTTCCAGTAATTTTTTACTGGATTCTTTAGGTCTTTCTATGTATACTATCATATCATCTGCAAATAGTGAGAGCATGACTTCTTCCCTTCCAATCTGTATCCCTTTGATTTCTTTCTCTTGCCTGATTGCTATGGCAAGAACTTCCAATAATATGTTGAAGAGTAACGGTGACAGTGGACAGCCCTGTCTAGTCCCCGATCTGAGGGGGAATGCTTTCAGCTTCTCTCCATTGAGTATGATGTTGGCTGTAGGTTTGCTATATATAGACTCCACTATCTTGAGGAATTTCCCATCTATTCCCATTTTTTGTAGAGTTTTGAGCATGAATGGGTGTTGGATTTTGTCAAAGGCTTTCTCTGCATCTATTGAGATAATCATGTGGTTTTTGGCTTTGCTTTTATTGATGTGATGAATGACATTGATTGATTTACGGATGTTGAACCAGCCTTGCATTCCTGGGATGAATCCCACTTGGTCATGATGAACAATCTTTTTGATGTGTTGCTGTATCCGGTTGGCCAAGATCTTGTTTAATATTTTGGCATCTATGTTCATCAGAGATATTGGTCTGAAGTTTTCCTTTTTTGTTCTGTCCCTATCAGCTTTTGGTATCAGGGTGATGTTGGCTTCATAAAAGGTGGCAGGGAGTATTCCTGTTTCTTCAATCTTATGGAATAGCTTAAGAAGTATGGGTATTAACTGTTTCCTGAAAGTTTTGTAGAATTCATTTGTGAAGCCATCTGGTCCAGGACTTTTGTTGTTGGGGAGATTCTTAATAACGGTTTCAATTTCTTTGTCTGTGATTGGTGCATTTAGATTTTGTAGTTCTTCTTGGTCAGTTTTGGAAGTGCATAGGTTTCTAGGAATTGTTCCGTTTCTTCCAGATTCTCTAGCTTGGTGGCATATAGTTCTTTATAGAAGTTTCGAAGAATTCTCTGGATTTCTGTGGTGTCAGTTGTGATATCTCCTGCATCGTTTACAATTCTATTAATTTGAGTCTTCTCTCTTTTTTGTTTGGTGAGTCTGGCTAGGGGTTTGTCAATTTTGTTTAATCTTTCAAAGAACCAACATTTGGCTTCATTGATCTTTTGTATGGTTCTTTTATTTTCGATGTTGTTTATTTCTGCTCTAACTTTAGTGATTTCTGTCCTTCTGGTTGCTTTAGGGTTCCTTTGTTCCTCTTCCTCTAAGTCCTTGTGGTGTGTAGTAAGGTCGTTCAGTTGGGCTTCTTCTTGGTGTTTAATATGTGATTGTATGGCTATAAATTTCCCTCTCAGTATTGCTTTCGCTGTATCCCAAATATTTTGATAGGCTTTGTCTTCATTTTCATTAGTTTCCAGGAACATTTGAATTTCCTGTTTGAGTGAGTCTCTGAACCAGTGGTTCTTAAGGAGCATGTTGTTTAGTTTCCAAATTCTATGTCTTTTAATAATTTTCCGTTTGTTGTTAAAAGTTAGTTTTACTCCACTGTGGTCTGAGAAGATACTTGGGATGATTTCAATGCTCTTGAATTTATTGATGCTGTCTTTGTGGCCTAACATGTGGTCTATCCTTGAGTATGTGTTGTGTGGATTTGAAAAGAAGGTGTATTACAGTTTTTTGGGGTGGAGGAGTCTGAAAATGTCCAAGAGGTCTAGTCTGTCAATCTCTTCATTCAATTCTCTTGTATCTTTATTGGTTCTCTGCTTTGTTGATCTGTCTAAGTGTGAGAGTGGGGTATTGAAGTCTCCCACTATTATTGTATTACTATTGATGTATTTTTGAAATTCTTTCAGTAGGTGCTTGATGTATTTCGATAGTCCCTCGTTGGGTGCATAGATGTTAATAATTGTTAAGTCTTCTTGGCTTATTGATCCTCTAATCATTATGTAATGTCCTTGCCTATCTTTTATTACTTTATTTAATTTAAAATCTATCGTGTCTGAGATGAGAATGGCTGTTCCTGCCCTTTTTTGTGGACCGTTAGCCAGTATGATAGTTTTCCATCCTTTCACTTTAAGTCTGTGTTTATCTTGTTGTGACAGATGGGATTCTTGCAAGCAGCATATGGTTGGGTTATGTTTTCTGATCCATCCCCCCACCCTGTGCCTTTTGATGGGTGAGTTTAAGCCATTGACATTTATTGATATTATGGATTTAATGTATTGTAGTGCCATTGTTCTAAAAAACAATTTGTTTACTCTGATATATTACAAGTATTATAGTGATGTTCTTGTTTATAAGAGGTCTTTTAGTACCTCTTTCAGGGCCGGCTTGGTGATAGTTGCCTCCTTTAACTGTTGTTTGTCTAAGAAGGTTTTGATCCCTCCATCTAGCTTGAATGAAAGTCTAGCAGGATATATTATCCTTGGTTGAAACCCTTTTTCATTCAGGGCTCGATAGATATCTTGCCACTCCCTTCTGGCTTTTAGAGTTTGAGTTGAGAAATCTGCAGAAAGTCTTATGGATTTTCCCCTGTATGTGAATTTTTGTTTCTCTCTTGCAGCCTTTCGGATCCTTTCTTTATCCTTACTTCTTCTCATTGTGACTATGATGTGTCTTGGTGTTTTCAGGTCTGGGTTGATTCTGTTTGGTACTCTCTGGGCCTCTTGCACCTTGATATCCTTTCTGTTATTCAGGTCTGGGAAATTTTCTTGTATTATTTCCTCTAGAATGTTTGCTTCCCCTTCCTCTCTTTCTTCCTCTGGCAGGCCAATTATACGAATGTTACTTCTTTTGAGATCATCCCATATGTCTCTGTTGTTGTTTTCAGTGTCTCTCAATCTCTTTTTAAGCTCTTTCACCTCTTTCTTAGTTTTGTCTAACTCATCCTCTGTCTGACTAATTCTGTTTTCTGCTTCTGTTAGTCTGCTTTCCCTTGCCTCAGCTTCTTTCTTCATTACAGCTATTTCAGCTTTCAGTTCTCTAATTGTCTCAAGATAATCAGTATTTTCCTTGGGGGGTCTCAACTGTTGTTTCCCTAATACTGCCATTCCTTTCCTCCAATGTTGTTTTCATTTCTGTGATTAATAAGTTTATTATTGCTTGCATACTTTTCTTATCTATGGTTACTTCTGACTGATTTGTGGTTTCTTCTGGGCTCTTGTCTTCATTCATTGGGGTAGCAGTTTTATTTGTTTTTAATCTACCCATTTTTTTTATTTATGTGTTTCTCTCTCTTTTTTTTTTAATGCTCTGTTGTTCCTCAGTTGTTGTGTTTTGAGCACAAGTAACACTGTACTAAATACCTTTATGACAATTGCACTCACCAACCTCCAGAATTACAGTAGCAACTGAAGTAAGTATTGAAGGAGTTTAATCATTACCAGTTAGCCAAAAAATTTCTCCAGTCCGTGAAAAAATAGTAACCAAATCCCAGTGAAGAAAGAGAAAAGAAAGAGAGGATAGCAAGAATAGACAGTTATGCAAATCTACTATCCAGTGTATATTCTAGGGGTAACAAGAGTGTAAAGGGAAGTAGGGCAGAGATACACACATAGAGAGTCCACTCTGGGACAGATTTCTTCCCCAAAGTAATTCACAAATTCAGAAAGGCAAAGAAGAAAGAAGTGTATGACAAGATAAAAAAAAGAGAGATAGAGAGAGATAAGAGAGAGAAAAGGGAGAAGATAAGAAGAAGGGTTGTAATTAAAGAGCAGTGTGAGGAACTTCCCAAACGTGTATCAGTGAGTTTAAAAAAAAAAAACAAAAAAACCCTGTTTGGTGGTATGGGGTATCCTGCTAGTAGCTGGTCCCAGGCACTGCTTATGGGGGTGGGGGGGTGGCGGGAAGGATGTATGCTTGAAAATTAAAAGGAAGAAAAAAGAATTTTTTCCCCCCTGTTCTAATTCTTAACCCAAATTAAGTTATAGCCACCTCCTTGGTGTCACCGCTATGGCCCCTTGTTGGCTGGCCTGCTAAAGGCAGAAAATCCTATTGTTTACACGAGATGTGTCCGGAGCTCCAAGGCTAGCCGCTTCTCAGTCCGCCAACTTCCGGGAAACCCCCCCCCCTCCAGACTTTTTAAAAGGATTTCTCAAAAATGAAAACTAGCTCCAAATCCTTTGATCCAATGAGAGCTATACTCAAGAAGTCTTTGGATCCGCTCTCAGGGTCGCGGTGGACCCTGGAGACTCCCAAGAGTAAGTCCCCGAGCTAAAGTGCTCTCTCTGGGTCCTCTGCCCGCCGTGCTCTGCAACAGGTGGAGGAGCCGCCTTCCTGGGCGGGCGGAGGACAATGCCTGGCGCACTCGCCTTGCCCGGCACCCTGGGAATTCTGGAGCCCCGCTAGTCCGTGTCACCTTTACTCTAATTCTTAACCCAAATTAAATTGTACTCACTTTTTGGTGTCACCCCTTATTGACTGGCCTGCTAAAGGCAGAAAATCCTACCGTTGCTGACGATGCGATCAGCACGCTCGCTGGTAGCGACTTCTCAGTCCGCCATCTTCCTCTCCCTCTCTTAACTCTATTTTCTAACCCAAATTGAGTTATAGTCACCTCCTTGGTGTCACCGCTAGGACCCCTTATTGACTGCCCTACTAAAGGCAAAAAATCTTACCATTTCCAGTAGATGTGGTCGGATCTCAAGCCACTAGCAGCTTCTCATTCTGCCATCTTCCGGAATCCCCCTAACATGAATTTTTCAAGGTCTACCCAAGATCGGTTGAAAGTTGTGAAGTCACCATTTTTTATAGCTGAGTAGTATTCCATTGTGTATAGTGTCCACAACTTGCTCAGCCACTCATCTGTTGTGGACACCAGGGTTGCTTCCAGGTTTTTGCTATTACAAATTGTGCTCCTAAGAATATAGGTATATAAATCTTTTTGGATGGGTGTGTTGGGTTCCTCAAGATATATCCCCAGGAGAGGAATTGCAGGATCATAAGGTAGGTTTGTTTCTAGCCTTCTGAGAATTCTCCAGACTGCTCTCCACAGGGGTTCGACCAATTTACATTCCCAGTAGCAGTGAAGAAGGGTTCTTTTGACCTGACAACTTCTCCAGCATTTGTTGCTGCTACCTTTTCTGTTGTATGACATTCTCACAGGAGTGAAGTGGTATCTCATTGTTGTCTTTATTTGCATTTCTCTGACAATCAAAGACTTGGAACATTTTTTCATGTGTTTCTCAGCCTTTTGGATCTCCTCTGTGGTGAATATTCTGTCCATGTCCTCTCCCGATTTTTGGATGGGGTTATTTGTTGTATTGTTGTTGAGTTTTGCAAGCTATATAATTTGGTTATTAGCCTCTTGTCTGACATATGGCATGTAAAGATCTTCTCTCATTCTGTGAGGGGTCTCTTGGTTTTGGTAGTGGTTTCTTATGCTAGTGCAGAAGTTTTTAATTTGATGTAATCCCATAGGTTTATTCTTGCCATAGTCTTCTTTGTAATTGGATTTATTTCATTGAAGATGTCTTTAAAATACGGAAAAGAGTTCTGCCAATATTTTCCTCTAAGTATCTGATAGTTTCTGGTCTAATATACAAGACCTTGATCCATCTCCCCTCCCCCCCCCCTTGTTGCCCTTGTGTTGTAGCCTTGTTGTGGTTATTATTGTTATTGTTGATGTCATTTGTTGTTAGGACAGAGAGAAATGGAGAGAGGAGGGGAAGACGGAGAGGGGGAGAGAAAGATAGACACCTACAGACCTGCTTCACCACCTGTGAAGTGACTCCCCTGCAGGTCGGGAGCCGGGGGCTCGAATCTGGATTCTTAGACAGTTCCTTGCACTAGGTGCTACATTGTGCTTAATACACTGTGCTACCGCCTGAAAGATCCATCTTTTGTGTTTGGTAAAATATAGTGGTTCAGTTTCATTCTTCTGCATGTTTCAACCCATTGTTTTCAACACCATTTGTTGAAGAGACTCTGCTTTCCCCATTTAATAGTCTGAGGCTCTTTGTCAAAGATTAGATGTCCATTGGTGTGGGAGTTCACTTCTGGGCTCTCAATTCTATTCCACTGGTTAGTGTGTCTATTCATGTTCCAGTACCAAGCAGTTTTGAGTACAATGGTCCTATAATACAATTTGAGATCTGGAAGTGTGATGCCTCCGGTTCTGTTCTTTTTTTCAAGATTGTTTTGGCAATTCTAGGTCTTTTCTGGTTCCAGATAAACATTTGTAGCATTAGTTCTATTCTCCTAAAAAATGTGGTTGGGATCTGCATGGGGATAGCATTAAATCTGTATTATGGCTCTGGGTAGTATATTCATTTTGATAATGTGAATTCTTCCAACCCATGAACATGGAATATCTTTCCACTTCTTTGTGTCATTTTCAGTTTCCTTGAGTAGTGACTCACAATTTTCAGTATACAAGTCTTTCACTTCTTTGGTTAGGTTTACTTCTAGATATTTTACTGTTTTTGTTGCTATAGTAAAAGGAATTGATTTCTGGATTTCAATTTCTTCTAGCTTAGTGTTTGCATAGAGGAATGCCACTGACTTTTGAATGTTAATTTTGTAGCCTGACACCTTACTGTATTGCCAGATGATTTCCAAAAGCTTCTTGCTGGATTTATTAGGCTTTTCTTTGTGTACAATCATGTCATCTGCAAATAGGGAGAGTTTGACTTCTTCTCTTACAATCTGTATCCCTTTAATTTCTTGCTCCTGTCTGATTGCTATGGCAAGAACTCCCAACACTATGTTGAATAGTAACAGTGATAGTGGGCATCCCTGTCTAGTACCTGATCTGAGTGGAAATGCTTCCAGTTTTCACCATTGAGTATGATGTTGGCTGTAGGTTTGCTATATATAGCAAACCATTTTTTGTAGTGTTTTAATCATAAAGGGATGCTGTATTTTGTCAAAGGCTTTCTCTGCATCTATTGATATGACCATGTCATTTTTGGTCTTGCTTTTATTGATGTGGTGGATCACTTTGGTAATCAACCTTGCATTCCTGGGATAAACTCCACATGGTCATGATGAACAATCTTTTTAATATACTACTGTAACCAGTTGGCTAGAATTTTGTTCAATATTTTAGCATCTATGTTCATCAGAGATATTGGTCTGTAGTTTTCTTTTTTTGGTTGTGTACCTGTCTGCTTTTGGTATCAGAGTGATGTTGGCTTCATAGAAGTTGGAAGGGAGTATTACAGTGTCTTCAATCTTCTGGAAGACTTTTAAAAGTAGAGGTATTATTCTTCTTTGAAGGTTCTGTAGAATTCATTCTTAAAACCATCTTGTCCAGGACTTTTATTCTTGGGAAGGGTTTTGATAACTATTTCAATTTCATTAGCTGTGATGGGCCTGTTCATGTTATCTAGTTCCTCTTTACTTAATTTTGGAAGTTTGTAGGTATATAGGAAATTGTCCATTTCTTCCAGATTCTCTAGCTTGGTGGCATATAATTTTTTATAGAATCCTCGCATGATATGCTCAATTTCTGCAGTGTATTTTGTGATATTTCCTCTTTCATTTATGATCCTATTTATTTAGGTCTTCTCCCTTTTTTGTTTTGTGAGTCAGGCTAAAGGTTTGTCAACTTTGTTCAGTCTTTTGAAGAACCAAAATTTACTTTCACTGATCTTTTGTATGGTTTTCTTATTTTCAGTGTTACTGATTTCTGCCCTAACTTTAGTGATTTCTGTCCTTCTGGTTGCTTTAGGGTTCCTTTGTTCTTCTTCTTCTAGGTCTTTAAGATGTGCAATCAGGCTGTTTATTTGTGCTTTTTCTTGTTTCCTAATGTGTGCTTGTATGGCTATGAACTTCCCTGTCAGTACTGCCTTAGCTGTGTCCCAAATATTTTGATAGCTTGATGTCTTCATTTTCATTGAACTCTCGAAACATTTTGATTTCTTCCTTTATTTCCTCTTTGACCCACTAGTTGTTAAGTAGTATACTGTTGAGCTTCCACATTTTGGGACTATTACTAATCTTTTGTTGATTGTTAAGTGTTAGTTTAATTTCACTGTGGTCTGAAAAGATGCTTGGGATGATTTCAGTGCTCTTGAATTCGCAGATGCTGTCTTTGTGGCCTAACATATGATCTATCCTTGAGAATGACCCATGTGGATTTGAGTAAAATGTCTATTCCAGTTTCTTGGGATGAATGACTCTGAAAATGTCTAATAGTTCTAGTTTATCTATCTCCTCATTTAGCTCCTTCTTCTTCTTCTAGCGTTTGCCCTTCTTCCGTAGCCAGTCAACAGCGTCAGGTTGAGCCTGATGTAAAGTTTCGAGACCTCCTTTGAATCTGGAGAGGTGGCAGTCGTTGACTATGTGGGTCATAGTCTGTCTGTAGCCGCAGGGGCAGTTCGGGTCATCTCTGGCTCCCCAGCGATGGAACATAGCAGCGCACCGGCCATGGCCTGTTCGATAGCGATTGAGGAGGGCCCAATCATAACGTGCTAGGTCAAAGCCGGGTTGACGCTTGCAGATGAGGTGTTTGTTCTTGACCTCAGCTGACTGCCAACTCTGTTTCCAAGAGACTGGAACAGAGAAGTTCAGTGTAGGCACAGGGGACCAGATTGGGTGACGAGACGTCAAGCGTTGGACAGGGTGGGCGAAGATATCCACATATATTGGCAGGTCCTGTCGAGCATAGACGTGGGAAATGAACTTGGATGATGCCGCATCCCGACGAATATATGGCGGGGTGATGTTACTAAGAACTGGCAGCCATGGAACCGGGGTGGAACGGATGGTTCCAGAAATTATCCTCAAGGAGGAATTTAGCTCCCTTATGTCTTTATTGATTTTCTGCCTGGATGATCTGTCAAGTTGAGTGAGTGGGGTGTTCAAGTCCCCTATTATGACTGTGTTGCTGTTAATATATTGCTGTAGCTCTTTCAGTGAACGTTAGATGTATTTAGATGGCTTCTCATTGGGTGCATAGATGTTAATCATTGTTAAGTCCTCTTGATTGACTGATCCTCTGAGCACTAAGTAGTGTCCATCCCTATCTTTTTAAATTTTATCCTCCAAACTCAGTCAGATTTTGCTTTCTGCTCTCCTTTTTCCACTTCTATTTATGAGTGGGATCATTCCACACTCATCTTTGTCTTTCTAACTTAGCTCACTTAACATAATTCCTTCTAGCTCCATCCAAAATGGGTCAGAGAAAGTGGGTTCATTGTTCTCAATAGCCATATAGGTGATTTTTTTTTTAAAAGCAACTACATGGGGATAAATCCACACACATTGCACAAATCACTTATTGTATACAATTCAGTGACTTTTATTCTTTTCACAGTGTTGTGCTATTATCACCAAAACCAAATTAGGATTTTTTTTATTATTACAAATATCCCCCATATCTTGTCACAATGACATCTTATGCTCCTCCCACCCCATCCTACCAGTAAACCAGTCATCTACTTTCCCCCCTCTCTATAGCTCTGTCTATTCCAGATATTTTATATACGTTGAATCACACATATATATTCTTTTGTAAGTGACTTCTTTCGCTTAGTATAAAACTTTCAAGGTTTCTTTGACATATTTTTGATAAGATAACTTTTGTGTTTCATTACTATTTGTGTGTTCCTATTTGGCCTCACCAAATAGATCACAAACACTTAGAGACTGCTCTGACATCTGCTATTTCATATTCCTTAAAAGCTCTTCATTCTGCTTCAAAGTGTACTTATTAATAATCTTTGGAAGCAGTGGTCTGCAGAGAATTCCTTGCTCTCCAGTATTCAGCTTGAAGATAGATGCCTGATTCAGCTGATCTTTCCTTGGGATTTTAGAACTGGGAATCAAAATAGGGTTCAAGCCCTCTCCAAAAATGGACAGATGATGGTTGGTCACATCTGCTATTGTGTGGAAGACATATGTAGATTACTTTAGGAGAAAAAGGTATGTGGTAGCAGAGAATGAAACCTGCCTACACAGAGATGAGCTATTTGGGACACTTGGCCAGAACCATATTAAATATATATATGGAGTGTTAATGGTTTATAGTATTGTCTTTAACACAAAGGCTCAACCCGTCATCTCCCTCTGTTTGGTGTCTAGACCATACACCAGGACTCCAATATCTCTTCATCCTCTCCCTCTCCCTTCCCCAGAGCTCTTTGCTTTGGTGCAATATGGCACCAGTAGTACAAGTTTCACCTAATGTCCTCCCTATTGTTCTTTATTCTTAAGTTCCATCTATAAGTGAAATCATCTGGTGTTAGTTTTTCTCTCTCTGGCTTGTCTTACTCAGTATAATGCCTTCAAATGAACTATATTTCTGACTCTACCTCTGAAGTCCAGCTGCATACCTGATGTGCCTGGGTTGTCTATTAGACATACTGTTATACATTCTAGCATATTCCACAGTATATATTTAGAAAAAGGAAGGAACACAGCATCTTAAAATATCTTGGCGATATTTGAATATATGAATCAGGGCGGGAAATGTGCCCAGGGCAGATATACATACTTCAGATGTAGGAAGCCGTGGGTTCAATTCCCAGCATCCCAGCAAAATATGTGTGGGTCAGATGTCTCTAGAGGCATCATTTTAATGGATAACCATGACCTAATTTAATTGATATTAATATTTAGCATCTTGGGTATTTTGCATTAGTTAAAAATGTCTCCTGTGAGCAATTTAAATTCTCAGTTCACATGAATGATATATCACCAAATTTTGTGGCCATTTTTTGATCATTAAAAAATGCATTACTAGACCAAACCTATATGGAACACAATCAGACTTTCTCTTCCACATTTCACTGGTTTGAATGAATAAATGTTCTTTCTCATTTCAGCTTGCCTAGTATCATGAAATAGGTAATTGGAAATAGAAGACAGGAAGAGATCTCAGGCATGCAGAACATTTTTATACTTTAAATATACATTTTAGCATTTTGTGCATGCACTCAGTATTAAAGTCTGAAATGCAGAGCTAATCTATTATTACATTACAGTTATCTATTGTAGCATTACACTTATCTATTTTCAGTTTAAATAAAAGGGTTGAGTCTTAACATCTTAAAACTTCCAAGACTATAAATAACCTTGTTTATTCAGGTGCATAGGAAAGACAACCTCGAAGAAAAAATGATGACCCCTTTAACTACTCTTTTTCTGCATGGGCATATGTTGATGAAAGGAAGACTTGGCATTTATAACACTTCAGTGTGCTTGTTGGGGATTCCAGCCTTTTAAATGCTGTTTTCCAACCCCCTTTTCCCTCTACTCCTCTCCCCTGCTCCAGTGTTCTATTTTACCACTGTTTGCAGATAAATCTTAGCATCATTTTTTTTTTAAACTTTTGAACTGGGAAGATTGCTTGGGCAGATTTCTTTCTTTTTTTTTTAAATGGGAGAAATATATTTTATTATTTAAAAACATATTTATAAAAAGGAAACACTGGCAAAACCATAGGATAAGAGGGATACAACAGTTCCCACCACCAGAACTCCATATCCCATCCCTTCTTCTGTTATCTTTCCTATTCTTTATCCCTCTGGGAGTATGGACCCAGCATCATTATGGGATGCAGAAGGTGGAAGTTCTGGCTTATGTAATTGCTTCCTCATTGAACATGGGCGTTGACAGGTTGATCCATACTCTCAGCCTGTCTCTCTCTTTCCCTAGTGCAGTGGGGCTCTGGGGAAGCAGGGCTCCAGGACACATTGGTGGGTTTGTCTGCCCAGGGAAGTCAGGTTGGCATAATGTTAGTTAGCATCTGGAACCTGGTGGGTGAAAAAGAGTTAATATATAAAGCCATACAAATTGTTGACTAATCATGAACCTAAAGGCTGGAATAGTTCAGCTGAAGAGATGGGGGTCCTCCCTTTTGTAGATAGTTAGTTAGTAGGCTTATTTTAGTTATGTTCCAAAGGACCCATGACTATAGTTTTCTTTTCTTTTATTTTTTATGCTGAGGCTGACATCTGATATGCAGGTGGATCCAAGTTATTGTCTGGGGAGATGATGTCATGGCTGCATAAAGGACCAGAAAGCTGGATCAGGGAAGAGAGTAGCTACCAAATATGGGAAAGGTGTACAAATATTGTTGACTGTAAACTCCATTGATTTGATGTGATCTGGGGCCCATATTCAGCTTAGGAGCCTATGTGACCTCTGCACTCCTTTGGTGTGAGCTCACATTCTTTGGTCATCAGTAGGAACATTCCAAGCTGCTCCAATTTCAGAACCCCTCAGGTAGAACACAGAGTATGTTGTCCAACCTCCCTTTGGAGGATGGAACATTCTCTACTGTTGTTGATCCACATTGAGGGAAAGGTCCTATGGGGGTGCACCCTGGGGTCTATTCTGTTGTTCCTGATAGAGATGACTGGTGATATTTGGGAGAGGGACTTATTTGAGGTCAAGGCCCATCATGTCTGTTTGGGAATCTCAGGACTCCCCGACTAGGGTCCCAGCTGATAGGATGACCTGATAGTGACTAAAGAGTCATTGTTAAAGTATGCCACTCTCTTGCCCTTGTTCAGCTTTTGTAGTCCTACAAAATCTGAATAAGGTAGGGTTAGCTTTGTAGTAAGTGAGGTAAGTATAATAGGAAGTGGATGAAGAGGGTATCTAAGTCTATGTAGACACTATTTCATTAGGAACTTCATTGTGTCTTTTTTAGGTCTTTCTGCTTGTCTGCTGCATATAATGACTCACTGTAGACTATTGTGAACTTTTGCTTTCAGGTATATTTTTTCCATAATTTATGGATACATGTGAACATATGCCCTATCTCATGGGACCTGGTCTATATCTAGGTTTTGGGACTTTGTTAAGAAGTGAACCACCTGAAATGGCATTAAGGAGTCTTATGAGAAAGGAAAGGTCTCACCCGAGTAATGAGGCTGAAGGTTTGACATTCCACTCCTCATGTCTCTGGACATAGTCTGAAATGAAGTATGCTGAGGTGGTACTTGCTGTATTGATTAGGTTGGGATCAGCAGATGCATTTTCATTTGGTATGAATTAAGAGAAGCATGCAGGAAAGTGAGCCCCACCCTAGAGGTTCCAGGACTGGGGGAAATATAGGCTCTACAGAGAAAGCGGGAGGTTCCTGCTGTCTTAGGGTTTAAGAAGGCAATAGATTATTATGGCTATAATCAAATTATTTGGCAATTGGGTTAACTTTGAAAATCCCTTTGTTAGAATTTGCTGTATTATATACAACATCGTCATAATTTATGTCCTTTGACATTATTTGCATATAATTGTGTCTTATAGAGTAATGTTGGGCAGATTTCTGAATGACAAAGACAAGAAAAAGAAAAAAAAAAGTCTAGGTGGGGGATGAGGTGAATAAGAGGAAGCTGATGGTTCAAAAGGAGGAGATGGGATCTGAAGCAGATTTCTAACAAACTAGGGGGCATGTTTCCTGGGGCAGGTTCAGGTGGTTGGCAGCATCTGATTCAAGTAGAAAAAAGGCCCCCAATTTTGGAGGTAAGCTGAGTGGCTGTGAATAGTAGGTTCTGGTTACAATGGCACTGAATCTACTTTAGGAGCCTGGCTCCGTCATATAAGATTGCAGTTAGACAGAAGGTTCTGGGCTTCACTGGTGAGTAAGATTTCTTATTTAGACAGAAGGTGAGCTCATTCAAGGTATTCCTTCTAGCGAGGTAAAACCCAACGCTAGGAAGACCCACGGCAAACCTGTGAAATTGTCATACAGCATACGGTCTGTTTTTGCCTAGAATTTTGCTGAGGGCTGGGGAAGGCAGAGCTGGGTGAGCTGTATTCCAGTCTCTGCTTCAGCAATGATGTCACTTATTTGAAAAAAATATTTTATTTATTTATTAATGATAGCTATAGGAGGAAGAGAGAGAAAAAGAAGCAGACATCATTATGGTATATATATGTGCAGGAACCAGTACTTAATATTAAGTTTGTGAGTTCAGCACTTCAATCACTGAACCACCTCCCAGACCACATGATGATGCCACTTTTTGTCTGATTTTTACTAAATGCATATAGAGGGTTTTATATAAACTTGAGAGGGAGAGTGTTCTGTTGCTAATATGTTTAAAATTCAGCAATCTCCCTATTAGAAGTTACTTCTAATACCTGATGTTGCAACAAGTCCCAGAATTACTTTCATTGGGGCTGAGCTGTCCTGGTGTCTGAAAAAGGCAGAGAATGAAAGAACACCATAGAAAGAGCTATTAGGAGGGATATTGGTAGGTAAATACTCTTCAAGGAGGAACCATAATAATGTCATTTGTTTACTGAGCCCAGTAAATAGTAGCCAGAAACGAAGTGCTACAGGGACAAATAAACAAGCCAGAGTTGTGCCTGCCATCAGATGTTGGGTCCAGGAGTGTGGTTATTTCCTTTCACTTAGCTTTTGATCAGTAGGATTTGCCACATGACTGACCTTCAAGGTGAGTGTCCTATGGGACTGGGGACATGAGTTGATTTTTACCTTGTCTGAGAAACCAGGCCCAATTACTTAGTCAGTTACTTAATCCAAATTAAGTTTCCATTTTTTATGATAAAAATGTAGAGTGTGTGTGGGGAGGGAAGAATGACCTTTGTAACCTACTCCTCAGCTCTCAGCCCTTCACTTCCTGTATATGGTCCTCCAAGTCCTATTGGCTTTTGAGGGGCACCCCCCAGAATGAAGAGACTTAGCATGGCTGGGGACACAGTGAACTCTAGACACTGAAGACCTCCCAGCTGGGGAAATCAGAGGATAAGCTGTGTTAGACTTGCCTGGGGTGTTAAAAAAAATACAGAATCTCAGGCTTACCTAAAATCTACTGAATGAGAAATTCTAAGGATGGGACTCAGGAAGAATATGTATTTATACCAATTCCAGAAACACACTTGGGTACTGTAACCATTCCTGGGGAACCATTGCTCTTAGAGAATCAAATCTGAAAATTTATATTCATGTTTTTATCTATATGAGAATGAGAGGCCAGAGCACAGTTTACCTCAGATATGAAACTTTATTTATTTATTTATTTTTTATTTAAGAAAGGATTAATTAACAAAACCATAAGGTAGGAGGGGTACAACTCCACATAATTCCCACCACCCAATCTCCATATCCCACCCCCTCCCCTGATAGCTTTCCTATTCTCTATCCCTCTGGGAGCATGGACCCAGGGTCATTGAGGGTTGCAGAATGTAGAAGGTCTGGCTTCTGTAATTGCTTCCCCGCTGAACATGGGCGTTGACTGGTCGGTCCATACTCCCAGTCTGCCTGTCTCTTTCCCTAGTAGGGTGTGTCTCTGGGGAAGCTAAGCTCCAGGACACATTGGTGGGGTCTTCAATCCAGGGAAGCCTAGCCAGCATCCTGGTGGCATCTGGAACCTGGTGATTGAAAAGAGAGTTAATATATGAAGCCAAACAAATTGTTGAGCAATCATGGACCCAAAGCTTGGAATAGTGGAGAGGAAGTGTTAGGGGGGGAATCACTGCAAACTCTAGTGTACTTCTGCTTTCAGGTATATATTTTGCAGTAGTTTATGGATACATGTGAACATAAGCTCTCTCTCACAGAAACTTGTGTATATCTAGGTTATGGGACTTTGTTAGAAAGTGAACTACCTGAGATGAAATTAGAGTGTACTATAAAAGGAAAGGTCTCACCCGAGTAATGAAGCTGAAGGGTTGTCATTCCACTCGTGAAGTCTCTGGACACAGTCTGAGGTGAAGCATGTTGAGGTGGCAATCGTTGCGTTGGTTAGGTTGTGATCGGCGGATGCAATATTATTTGGTATGTATTGGGAGATGCATACAGGAATGTGGGCCCTATCCAAGGGTTCCAGAAGCAACCCAGGTGCCCAACAACAGATGAGTGGCTGAGAAAGCTGTGGTATATATACACAATGGAATACTATGCAGCTATCAAGAACAATGAACCCACCTTCTCTGACCCATCTTGGACAGAGCTGGAAGGAATTATGTTAAGTGAACTAAGTCAGAAAGATAAAGATGAGTATGGGATGATCCCACTCATCAACAGAAGTTGAGGAAGAAGATCTGAAAGGGAAACTAAAAGCAGGACCTGATCAAATTGTAAGTAGGGCACCAAAATAAAAACCCTGTGGTGAGGGGTAGACATGCAGCTTCCTGGGCCAGTGGGGGGTGGGAATGGGTGGGAGGGATGGGTCACAGTCTTTTGGTGGTGGGAATGGTGTTTATGTACACTCCTAGCAAAATGTAGACATATAAATCAGTAGTTAGTTAATATGAGAGAGGGAAAATCAATTGTATGTCTCAAAGTTTTTCAAAACACAAACTGAATCTTTTTTTTTTTTTTTTAATTTAAATTTTTAATTTAAGAAAGGATTAGTGAACAAAAGCATAAGGTAGGAGGGGTACAACTCCACACAATTCCCACCACCCAATCCCCATAACCCACCCTCTCCCATGATAGCCTTCCCATTCTCTAGCCCTCTGGGAGCATGGACCCAGGGTCATTGAGGGTTGCAGAAGGTAGAGGGTCTGGCTTCTGTAATTGCTTCCCCGCTGAACATGGGCGTTGACTGGTCGGTCCATACTCCCAGTCTGCCTCTCTCTTTCCCTAGTAAGGTGTGTCTCTGGGGAAGCTGAGCTCCAGGACACATTGGTGGGGTCTTCAATCCAGGGAAGCCTGAATCTTTTTTAATATATAGGTTGTGTATTTGATATGCGGACTCTCTCAAAAGCCTAGACCAAGCAGATTAGAAGCATCCAATAGCACAGCTATATACAAGATACTGGATACTGTACAGAAAACCATAACAAAAGGACTTTTCAAAGCTAACCCAATTACCAAATAATGTGTTGATAACATTAAGGACAGAGTAGGAAATGGAAGTGTAGCTTCCTTAGAAGCACCCCACTGCAGAGGCCAGTGCTGGATACTAAGCCTAAGATAGTTCTAGGCACAGACTGGAGCTTACAGAAGTAGGGGCATCCAGCAAGGCAAAAGTAGGAGGCAGTGCAAGCACAACAATCATTATTGCTGTTGTTCCTACAAAACAGACTTATCTCTACGATTCCTTACACCCTGTCTCTTGCTAATTCCAACAGTGGTGTCTAAATTACCAGGTCTGATAATATGTTAATTAATTACATTTTGAATAGGATTGTCTCTGGGGCTCTGTGCTTGCACCATGTATCCACCTCTCTTGATTGCCATGTTTCCTTTGTTTTATTTCATATAACAGAGAAATTGGGATGGGAAGAGAAGATACATATATATGTAAAGAAAGACATCTACAGCACTACTTTACTACTCAGGAAGCTTTCTACCTCAAGGCAGGGACTCGAGGTTTGAACTCAGGTCCATGGCAAATGATGACATGTCCACTCAATCAGGTGTACCATTGCTCTGATCATTTGTTTGCTTATCAGAACGTTGCTCGGTTCTGGCTTATAGTAGCGCTGGGGTTGAACCCGGGCTCTTTGGTGCCTCAGAAATAAAAATTCTTTTGCATAATCATTATACTATTTCCACAGCCCCAGATTTGATAAGTTCAGAGTTTTCTCTCTCTACTGACAAGTAAGTCAATAGACATCAGATACATTCAACTATTTTTTTTTTTAATTTTTGGTGTGTTGCTGGAGTTTCACCCCAGGCATGTGCAACACCACTGCTCATGGGTCACTTTTGCAATCTCTTAATTACAGACGAACAGAGACACCACAGTACTACTCTACCATTCATGGAGTTTCTTCCAGTACCATGATGTTTTTGTGTGGGGCTGGGGTTTGAATTGAGGACTTCATACTAGGCAAGGCATATGTTGCACCTCTTCCAGTAAGTTGTTGCCCAGCCCAACTACTTTCTTTTTAAAATCTTGTGGTTTGACTTCCAGATCAGCGTTTGATCTTGGTTTCTTTGGTGCCTCACGGGGTGCTCATTTTGAATTTCCTTTAGTCGTTCTTTCTCAATATTTCTATGACTAATAGCCTTCTTGATGTCTGTGAGGTGGTATCTCATTATAACTCACACCTTCTTTTACTTCATCACTTTCCACAAAAAAATACCTGTCCTTGGATCAAAACCCGTCCCATACTTACCTTGCTTATTGCATTTGACTTTTGAGTGGATCTTTATAAGAGACCCCTTGAAACAGATCATCTTGTTGAGTCCTTTGTCCCTGCTTAGTCCACAGACCATTTAATAATATACTATTAATTTAATTAGAGTTTAATAAAGTTTTTTTTAGGAGAGTTTTAGAGTTGTGATCAAAGTGGCTATCTCTGTGTGCCCTATGTGACTTCATTTAAAAAAGAAACTTCCAGGGTCTGGGGAATAGCTGGGAAGACTACTGCAACAATACAAATGAATGTTAAGGAAGGTATGAACTAAGCCTGGACAGCAGCAAATAGAATTTTGGGATCTAGTTTGAGTGATATTGTAGAGGAAAAGTCAATATTAATAATTAAAAAGCTATAAGGAGTAAATGGAAAAGAATGATTGTGACTTTCGAAGCTTTAAGAGCTGGAGATGTGGAAACATACTAACTAAAATATAAAAGCTATAAAAGTAAACTTTATTATATTAAAATGCTTTATTTATTTTTACAGAAAGTGAAACTGAGAGGAAAGGGGACATACAGAAGAGAGAAACAGACACCTGAAACACTGCTTCACCACTTCTTAAGCTTTACCCCCTGCAGGTAAGGACTGAGGACTTGAACCAGGATCCTTGCTCATTCTAACATGTGCACTCTACCAGATGTGCCACTATTTGGCCTTAGAAGAAATAAGTTTTAAATGAAAACATTGAGCTCAGTTTTGAAAAGCAAAACAAAACAAACAAAGAAACAAGGCTAAGTGTTTGTGTAATATTTCCTAGAAGAGAGTAACATGTGGGGATATAATTCAAGGAGAAAAGTCAGATTCATTGATACAGGTTTGGACAATGATTCATCAGTAAGAGTGGAAACTACTATAGGTTGTAGACTGTATATATGACAGGAGACCATTGAAAGAGAAGAGGAGACCACTGAAAGATCATTTAAAATTATTTTTTAGAGGAATAGAGGTTGGCATGTAAGTAGGGTGGTTTTACTAGCTCAGAGAAGAGAGAGCTTCTGTGAGGAAGTGACTAGACTTGTTCTGAAGCTGCAGTCAGGCATTTTGACGATCAGTACCTAGACTTTTTCAATTACTATTAAACAATTTAAACTACTCACCTGTAAAACAAAACAAAACAAAATGAACAAACAAAAAATTAACTTGAAAGCCCAGCCATTGGTAATAAGACGGGAATGTGGAATGTGCTTCTTGGAGATGATTCCCACTTTGACTGGGTGGATTATTCTCTTTATGTGTTGTTAGATTTAACATTGGCCATGGTTTTGTTGAGGCTCTTTGTGTCAGTGTTCATCAAGGATATATGTTTATGGCTTCCTTTTTTTGGTAGAGGGATAAATTTAGAGAGCATTATGCTTGATGCAATCATTTTGATAATGGAAGATAAGCACTATATGATTTCACTTATATGTGGTACATAAAACAAATTAACCAAAATAGACAAAAATAAGCTATTAGATTATAAGAGCAAATTAGTGGTTACAAGAAAGAAAGGGGTAGCTATGTGATTCAATACAGTGAAAGCAATCACTTTTATAGAGGACAGAATGAAAATGCTTTTTTATTGATTTAATAATGATCAATAAGTCCATAGGATAAAAGCAGTACAATTCCACACAGTTCCCACCGCCAGAGTTCTACATTCCATACCCTCAACTGGAAGCTTTTCTATTCTTCTTTATCCATTTGAGAGCATGGACCCAGGATGGTTTTAAGGTGCAGAAGGTGAAAGGTCTGACTTCTGTAGTTGCTTCTGCACTGGACATGGATGTTGTCGGATTGGTTCATATTCCCAGTCTATTTGTATCTTTCCCTAGTGGGCTAGGGTTCTGGACAGGTGGGGTTCCAGTACATATTGGTGAGATCATCTGCCCAGGGAATTCACTTTGGTGTCATGGAGGCATTGGCAAATTGGTGGCTGAAAAAGCATTAGCTATAAAACAGAACAAATTGTTTAATAAGCAGGAACCTAAAGGTAAGAATAGAGCAAATGAGATTTGCTTAAAAATACTAAGCAAATCTCCATTTTGGAAAAAGCTAGGAAGTCTATTTTGGGTATATTCCAAGGGGCCCATGACTTTACTAATGTTTGCCTAAGTCTGACAGCTAACATGCAGGTGGGCTAAAGGTATTGCCGGGGGAGATGGTGTTAGAGTTGGAAAAAGGACTAGAAAGCTGGATCAAGGCAGAAAGTAGCTCCCAAATATGAGAAAAGTATATCAATATCGATTTGATCTGGGGTCCATATTCAGCACAGGAGCCAGTATAACCTCTGTATCCCTGTCAGTCTGAGAAAGTGGTAATCGTAATGCAGTATACATGCATGTTGAGTTTTGGGAGCTGGAGGGAACTCTGGATGTGAGCATGGGAGCAATACTCAGTTTTCTTACATCAAGGTGCCTTGGCATTTCTATGGTTTTACTATTATTGCTGTTATTCATTTTCAAAATGGCTGCTAATTTTATACAGGCCATATGAAATTCATATTTTTTACTATATAATTTCTTTCAGTTCATTTGGAATGTAGATGTCTGCATCACATACTTACGAGATGAATTTTCTCCTGATTTTGAATTCAGCGTGATTTTACAGTGTTATCTAATTGTGATATTTGTATTTGCTAAATCTAGAACTTTGCAAAAACTTCTCAGTGTTTCTTTAATAAAGAGCATATAAAATCTGTAGTTTAATATTGAACTTAAATTACGCACAAATCACATATTTGTAGGGCTTTGAAATTCTCATTGAAACATACTTTTGTTTTTGGAAAACAGAGTGTAAAGCTTAATAGATTTCCCATTATATCAACTGGAACACTTTCTTTGCTTTTCACTACACATCCTTATTTATTTTTCATTTAAACTACCACTTATTCTTTTAGTGCAGATTTTAGTAGTTGTTTCATTTCATTCATTAAGATAGTCACTGGAATATCTTTAAAGAAGAATTTTTCTTCTTTGATTAAAGTGTGCATCTAATTAATTCAATTTCACCAGGTGAAATTAAAGCATACTGATTTTGAGCCAGTTAAAAAGCTGCAGTTTAAAAGAATATGACATTGTGGCATGGTGAGCACATGTGAAATGGTTTAGAGTGTCAATACTACTGAAATAAACCCGTTTAAGAAATCCACTAGAAGTTTGGCATTAGCTAAAAAGCAAAAGGTAAGGTAAATTGACAATAAATTTAAAAACAGGACCAGAATAGTTTTGTCTCAAAAAAGCCTGATTGTTCCAGAATATGAAAAAAAAAAAAAAGACGATAAGAGCCAAGTTTGGGGGTTGCATAGTAAGTCATAGAAGACTTGAAGAAAAGTGAAAGTTATCTGCCTGCTGTTATTAAGTTTGAAAAGCAATAATGAAATGCACTGAGGATATGAAACTAGTCTAATAAATCAGTTATGATGGTTTTCTTGACAAGATGGAGAAAATGCTGGTGAATGCAGCAAATTAGTAGATGGGTCATCTGTAGAGAGGGCAAAATTACAGTGTAACTTTTTCTGTTAATGTGAGCTCTATAACCTTGAGAAAGGGTGGTGGACCAAAAACCAATAGATTTTTAAATTAGTGATAAATTCAAGTACATACTGAATATTTGTGAAATGTATTTAGCTAGCATGAATAAAAATTGGAAAAGACCAAATAGATAAATATGAATGAGTACTTTCCATAAATGAAGCATGCAATAAAACAAACAAACAAACAGGTAAATGGGAGGAAATAGATTTGGGGTGTAAGACGGTAGGGAAGCAACCAAGGTGGGGAGAGCAGAAGGATGAAGATGGGGAGGAACCCAGGCATGTCCTGAGGCTCCCTTCTCTGGGAGTAGAAAAATGGAAAAGTGCAAGGTAGCTGGGTGGGGGCCTTGCAGTTAGCACACATATTGTCATGCACAAGGACCCAGGTTCAAGCCTCCGCTCCTGCAGGGGGAAAGGCTTCATAGTGATGAAGCAGGTCTGCAGGTGTCTATCTGTCTCTCTCCCTCTTTATCTCTTCTTTTCTCTCAATCTCTATCAAATACAATAGGAAGAAAAAAAGGGAAAAATGGCCACAGGGAGCAGTGGATTCATAAGGTTTACACATAGCCCCAGCAATAACTCTGGTGGCAAGTGGGGGGGAGGCAGGAAAGAGAGAAAAAGAAAAGGAGAAAGAAAGAAAATAGAAAGAATAAAAGAAAGAGAGAAAGAAAGGTAGCTGGGAGAGGTTTAGGAGTGAAGGCAGGGAATTCTGTTAGATGACCTTGATTTTAGGAATGTAGGGAGTGTCAAGGTGAAGTCTTACTGAAGAGAGACTAGATCAGAATTTGAGCAGAGGAGAAAGATATGTGTTTAAATGCAATTGGATGTGTGGTGAGGAATGCTGGGGTAGTAATATGAATGAGTGGTTTGGGTGGAAACGTGAGCTTTGGGTTTCTAGCTTTTGTCTTTAACAAGTGGAGTGATGGGGTCAGGTGGTGGCTTAGCTGGTGGAGCACACTCATTTCTATGCACTGAGAACTGGGTTTAATCCCCCAGTCCCCACCTGCAGGATAGAAGCGCCACACACAGTGCTACAAATGCTTGTCTTCTCTGTCTCTTTCTACCTCCTCCCTCCTGTCAATTTCTGTCTCTTATTCTGTATCAAAAAGAAAGAGAAGAGAATTTGAAAAATGGTCATTGGGAATGATGGAGTTGTGCAGGCACCAAGCCCCAGGAATAGCCCTTGATAGATAGATAGAGAAATAAAGTTAAAGGTGTGTACTGATACACACCCAAAGTTTATATAATGTTATAAGGTAGTGCTACTTAAAAATAGAGCACAGGGTCCAGCTGGTAAGGGCTAGGTAAAGCCCTCTGCTCTCCCCTCACTTAGCACTGGGGTTTTTCTTGACACTTCCAGGGCAAATCTGGGGAGGGTGTTTGTATTGGGGGGGGGGCAGGTGCATCAGTTCCACAATTGTTGCTCTGTAAGTTCCATAACAAGTTTTTGTGGGTTCTTCTTTTTAAAAAAATTTTATTTATTAGAGATAGAGAAATTGAGAGGGGTAGAGAGGTTAAGAGACAGAGAGACACTTGCAACCCTACTTCATCACTCATGAAGTTTACCCCTGCAGGTAGGAGCCAGGGGCTTGAACCTGGGTCCTTGCACATTGTAATGTGTGTACTTAACCAGGTGCGCAACTGCCTGACCCCTGGAGGGTTCTTCTTGTGGTACTTAGTAGGTACTAAACTCATAAATACTAATGAAAGGAGTTAATAATTAGGTGGAAGGTTCTAGGAGATTGTTTTTCCATGATGGGTTCTGGTAATTTCTAATACATTGTTCCAGTATTTTGATACAAAAAGCAAGTCACCTGCTTAATTAAAGGATGTAGTTTGGTTTAAAAAAAAAGTATGTGTATGCCATTATTAACAAGGTAACTAAGAGCATATGGGAAAATAATATGATAAAAAGGGGTGGAGATGAAAATTCAATAGTAACTGAATTTGAACACTTTAAGAATGAGAAGAGTCTAATATACAGTCAGCTTCTCAGACATTGGATTTTGGATTCAGTGACTTACCAAAAGTGACATCCACTAAGGACCAAACACGGAATTGCAGTCTAAATCTGAAGCTCAGTGAGCAATAATCACCCCGCATGTAAAGAAACATGTTTTTAAAAGGCAGACGTCCACTTTGGGTAAGGGCCTGCCTTCTAGGGATTAAGGAAAGCAAGGTTGCTGGATAGTCAAACCCTTACCCCCACCCTTCTCCTCTGATCAAATATTTCCCATTCATCTAAAACAGATAGATGCACAGATAATTTTCACTGCTGGTTCTGCTCCTTCCAAGAAACTCAAGAGTCTCAAAGCCAGGCATCTTCCTGCCCATGGCCTAGAGCTTTCTCAGAACTGTGAATTATATTTGTCTGCGACTGCTGTTAGCAGAGGAACTGTCTACTTTAGGGTTTGGGATTATGCCCTGGCTTTACCCTCTCTAGAGTGTGCAATATATGAATAGTAATGATCACCTGGCCTCACAGATGCAGTGTGGAAGGTAACTGAGGCTGGTGAGCAGTTGATGGATTTATGGTAGAACACCCCTGGCTTGTTGTCCTAAAGTTGTTTGTATGTTAAAAAAAAAAAGGCCACCTGTTTCCTGGGTTTTGAGCACCCAGCTCTAAGATAGGGGGGAGGGGTTTACTAGAAGTGTTTATATCCTAGTGTTTACATCTTTCTGAGGAGGATGTTACCAGTACTTTCTCTTCTCTGCTTCTTAGCTCTTATTTTCATCTCTCCCCTTTTATAAATTTATTTTTATTTTTTAATTTATTTTTTATTTAAGAAAGGATTAATTAACAAAACCATCTAGTAGAAGGGGTACAACTCCACACAATTCCCACCACTCAATCTCCTATCCCATCCCCTCCCCTGATAGCTTTCCCATTCTCTATCCCTCTGGGAGCATGGACCCAGGGTCTTTGTGGGTTGAAGAGGGTGGAAGGTCTGGCTTCTGTAATTGCTTCCCCGCTGAACATGGGCGTTGACTGGTCGGTCCATACTCCCAGTCTGCCTCTCTCTTTCCCTAGTAGGATGGATCTCTGGGGAAGCAGAGCTCCAGGACATATTGGTGGGGTCTTCAGTCCAGGGAAGCATGGCCGGCATCCTGATGGCATCTGGAGCCTGGTGGCTGAAAAAAGAATTAACATGCAAAGCCAAACAAATTGTTGAGCAATCATGGACCCAAAGCTTGGAATAGTGGAGAGGAAGTGTTAGGGGGTACTCACTGCAAACTCTAGTGTACTTCTGCTTTCAGGTATATATTTTGTACTTGTTTATGGATACGTGTGAATATATGCTCTTTCTCACAAAACCTGGTGTATATCTAGGTGTTGGGACTTTGTTAGAAAGTGATCCACCTGGGATGGAATTAGAGAATGTTATGAAAGGAAAGGTCTTACCCAAGTAATGAAGTTGAAGGGTAGTCATTCCACACCTGAAGTCTCTAAACACAGACTGAGCTGAAGCATGTTGAGGTGGCAATCATTGCTTTGATTAGGTTGCGATTGGCTGATGCAATATTATTTGATGGACTGGGAGAGGCATGTGGGAAAGTGAGCCCTATCCTAAGGTTCTAGGACTGGGGGAAATATAGGCTCTATAGTGGAGATGTGAGGTTCCTGCTGTCTTAGGGTTCAAAAAGACAATGGATAGTTAATGTTAATCATCACATTATTTGGTAATTGGGTTAACTTTGAAAAGTCCTTTTGTTAGGGTTTGCTGTATAGTACCCAGTATCTTTTAAATAGCTGTGCCCCTGGTTGCTTCTGATCTACTTGCTCTAGGCTTTTGAGAGAGTCTGCATATCAAATACACAGCCTATATATTAAGACTCAGTCTGCGTTTTAAAAACTTTGAGACATACAATTAATTTCCCCCCTCTCATATTAATTAACTAGTGATTTATATGACTACACTTTACTAGGAGTGTACATAAACACCATTCCCACCACGAAAAGACTGTGTCCCATCCCATCCACCCACCCTCACCCCCCACCGGCCGAGGAAGCCGCATGTCTATCCCTCACCACAGGGTTTTTACTTTGGTGCCCTACTTTCAATTTAGTCAGATCCTGCTTTTAGTTTCCCTTTCAGATCTTCTTACTCAACTTATGTTGATGAGTGGGATCATTCCATACTCATCATTATCTTTCTGACTTAGCTCACTTAACATAATTCCTTCCAGCTCTGTCCAAGATGGGTCAGGGAAGGTGGGTTCACTGTTCTTGATAGCTATATAGTATTCCATTGTGTATATATACCACAGCTTTCTCAGCCACTCATCTGTTGTTGGGCACCTGGGTTGCTTCCAGGTTTTAGCTATTATGAATTGTGCTGCTATGAACATAGGAGTACACATCTCTTTTTGGTTGTGTGTTACGGAGTCCTTGGGGTATAATCCCAGGAGAGGAATTACTGGATCATATGGAAGGTCCATGTCTAGCCTTCTGAGAGTTCTCCAGACTGCTCTCCACAGAGGCTGGACTAGTTTACATTTCCACCAGCAATGCAAAAGGGTTCCTCTGTCCCCACAGCCTCTCCAGCATTTGTTGCTGCTGTCCTTTTTGATGTATGCCATTCTTACAGGAGTGAGGTGGAATCTCAGTGTTGTCTTAATTTTCATTTCTCTGACAATCAGTGACCTAGAGCAGTTTTTCATATGTTTGTTAGCCTTTTGGATCTCCTCTGAGGTGAATGTTCTGTTCATATCCTCTGCCCATTTTTGGATGGGGTCATTTGCTTTTTTGGTGCTAAGTTTTCTGAGCTCTTTATATATTTTGGTGATTAGTTTCTTGTCTGATGTCTGGCATGTGAAGATCTTCTCCCATTCTGTGAGGGGTCTCTTTGTTTGTTTAACAGTTTCTCTGGATGTGCAAAAGCTTTTCAATTTGATGTAGTCCCATTGGTTTGTTTCTGCTTTAGTCTTTTTTGCAATTGGGTTTATTTCATCAAAGATGTCCTTGAGGTGTAGGTGGGAAAGTGTTTTACTAATGTTTTCCTCTAGGTATTTGATTGTTTCTGGTCTAACATCCAGGTCTTTGATCCATTTGGACTTAATTTTTGTTTCTGGTGAGATAAAGTGGTTCAATTTCCTTCTTCTGCATGTTACAACCCAGTTTTCCCAGCACCAGTTATTGAAGAGAGCCTCCTTTTCCCATTTAACGCTTTGGGCCCCCTTATCAAAGACTAGATGTCCATAGGTGTGGGGATTTATTTCTGGGCTTTCAATTCTGTTCCACTGGTCTGTGTGCCTATTTTTGTTCCAGTACCATGCTGTTTTGATGATGATGGCTTTATAATATAGTTTGAGATCTGGCAGTGTGATGCCTCCATTTCTGTTTCTTTTTCTCAAGATGGTTTTGGCAATTCTAGGTGTTTTCAGGTTCCAGATAAATGATTATAGTGTTTTTTCTATTCTCTTAAAGAAGCTTGGTGGATCTTTGATGGGTATTGCATTAAACTTGTATATGGCTTTGGGGAGAATATTCATTTTGATATTTATTCTTCCAATCCATCAGCATGGGATGTCTTTCCATTTCTTGGTATCAGTTTCTATTTCCTTGAGTAGCGACTCGTAGTTTTCAGTATATAAGTCTTTCACTTCTTTGGTCAACTTTATTCCTAGGTATTTGATTGATTTTGCTGAAACAGTAAATGGGAGTGATTTCTGGATGCCTTCTTCTTCAGATGTAGTGTTTGCATAAAGAAATGCCACTGATTCTTGTACATTGATTTTGTAGCCTGACACCTTGCTATATTGCCTAATAACTTCCAGTAGTTTACTGCTGGATTCTTTAGGTTTTTCTATGTATACTATCATATCATCTGCAAATAGTGAGAGCTTGACTTCTTCCCTTCCAATCTGTATCCTTTGATTTCTTTCTCTTGCCTGATTGCTATGGCAAGAACTTCCAATACTATGTTGAAGAGTAACGGTGACAGTGGACAGCCCTGTTGAGTCCCCGATCTGAGGGGGAATGCTTTCAGCTTTTGTCCATTGAGTATGATGTTGGCTGTAGGTTTGCTATATATAGATTCCATTATCTTGAGGAATTTCCCATCTATTCCCATTTTTTTTTAGAGTTTTGAGCATGAATGGGTGTTGGATTTTGTCAAAGGCTTTCTCTGCATCTATTGAGATAATCATGTGGTTTTTGGCTTTGCTTTTATTGATGTGGTGAATGACATTGATTGACTTCCGGATGTTGAACCAGCTTTGCATTCCTGGGATGAATCCCACTTGGTTGTGATGAACAATCTTTTTGATGTGCTGCTGTATCTGGTTGGCCAAGATCTTGTTTAATATTTTGTCATCTATGTTCATCAGAGATATTGGTCTGTAGTTTTCTTTTTTTGTTGTGTGCCTATCTGCTCTTGGTATCAGGGTGATGTTGGCTTCATAGAAGGTTGAAGGGAGTATTTCTGTTTCTTCAATCTTATGGAAAAGCTTAAGAAGTATGGGTACTAACTGTTTCTTGAAAGTTTTGTAGAATTTGTTTGTGAAGCCTTCTGGTCCAGGACTTTTGTTGTTGGGGAGATTCCTAATAACAGTTTCAATTTCTTTGTCTGTGATCAGTGCATTTAGGTTTTGTAGTCCTTCTTGGTTCAGTTTTGGAAGGGCATATGTTTCTAGGAATTGTTCCATTTCTTCCAGATTCTCTAGCTTGGTGGAGTATAGTTCTTCATAGAAGTTTTGCATGATTTTCTGGATTTCTGTGGTGTCAGTTGTGATATCTCCTTCATTGTTTACAATTCTATTAATTTGAGTCTTCTTTCTTTTTTGTTTGGTGAGTCTGGCTACTGGTTTGTCAATTTTGTTTGATCTTTCAAAGAATCAACATTTGGCTTCATTGATCTTTTGTATGGTTCTCTTATTTTTGATGTTGTTTATTTCTGCTCTAATTTTGGTGATTTCTGTCCTGATTGTGTTGGGGTTCATCTCTCCCCTTACTGTGCTCCTGACCTTCCCTGCTGTCTTCCTCTTTTTAATCAATCAATCAATCAATCAATCAGTTAATTAATTAAATGGAAACATTGACAAGACCATAGGATGAGGGGTATAATTCCCACCATCAGAGCTCCGTATCCCATCCCCTCCCCTGATAGCTTTCCTATTCTTTAACCCTCTGGGAGTATGGATCCAGGGTCATTATGGGGTGTAGAAGGTGGGAGGTCTGGCTTCTGTAATTGCTTCCCTGCTGAACAAGGGCATTGACAGGTTGATCCATACTCCCAGTCTGTCTCTCTCTTTCCCTAATGGGGTGGGTCTCTGGGGAAGTGGGACTCCAGGACACATTGGTGGGGTTGTCTACCCAAGGAAGTCAGGTTGGCATCATGTTAATTAGCATCTGGAACCTGGTGGGTGAAAAAGAGTTAACATATAAAGCCATTCAAATTGTTGACTAATCATGAACCCAAAGAATGGGATACTGCAGATGAAGATTTGCGGTATCTGTTTTTGAAATGTCTGGTTGGTCTATTTTAGGTATATTCCAAAGGGTCCATTACTTTTATTAGTTTTCTCTTGAGCTTGACATATGATATGCAGGTGGACCCAAGTTATTGTCTGGGGAGATGATGTCATGCTGCAAAAAAGGACCAGAAAGCTGGATCAGGCAAGAGGGTAATTCCCAAATATGGGAAAAATGTATAAATATTGTTGACTGTAAACCCTATCGATTTGATCTGGGACCCATATTCATCACAGGAGCCTATGTAACTTCTACATCTCTGTAGGTCCGAACTCACATTCTGTGGTCATGAGTAGGAACATTCTGAGTTACACCAATTTCAGGATCCATCTTCTTCATGTGGTAGATAGAGTACGTTATCCAAGACCCCTTTGGAGGATGGAACATTCGCTATCATTGTTGTTCCACATTGAGGGCAAGGTCTTATGGGGGCCATTATGTTGTTCCTGATGGAGATAACCAGTTATAATGAAGAGAGGGATCTATTCAAGGTCTAGGCTCATCTTGTCTGTGTGGGAATCCCTGGACTCCCTGACTAGGGCCCCAGCTGATGGGGTAGCCTGATAGTGACTAAAGAGTCATTGTTAAAGTATGCCAGTCTCTTGCCCTTATTCAGCTTTTGCAGTCCTTACTTTGATAAGGTTAGCTTTGGAGTGAGTGAGGGAAATATAATAGGTAGTAGATGAGGAGGGGCATCTAGGTCTAAATAGACACTATTTCATTAGGTACTTTAAGGTGTCTTTTTACAACTTTCTACTTGCTTGCTTCATTTTTTGACACACTGCGGACTATTGTGCACTTTTGCTTTCAGGAATATATTTGGCCTGAATTTATGGATACCTGTGTACATCTGCCCTATCTCATGAGACCTGGCCTATATCTAGGTTTTGAGGCTTTGTTAGGAAGTGGACCACCCATAATGGAATTAAGGAGTCCTATGAAAAGGAAAAGGTCTCACCCAAGTAATGAGGATGGAGGGTTGACATCCCACACCTGACGTCTTTGGACACATTCTGAAGTGAAGCATGCTGAGGTGGTACCCTGCTGTCTTCTTTATGGGTTGAGCATTCTCATTACCTCTTACCTCCAGCTGCAGGAGCATCCCCACACCATGTCCTCCAGACGGACAAAAGTCGGAGACCTACTTATTCCTGCTTCTGTTGTAGTAAACTTGAGATATCACTTGATTTCACAGAAAGCCAGCCTGAGAAACTATTTTGAAATCTGCTTAAACAAGCTTAGTGTTTCCCTTCCACCCTACCGTGACATCTAAGGGACAAAGCCTTTGATCAGTTCCATCCCAGTCTGGTGATTTTCTCATGATGGAACTGTGCTTACTTGAGTGAGTTTCTTCACTCTAGGAACTTCTTCTTTTTTTTTTTTTAATATATTTTTATTTTATTTATTTATTCCCTTTTGTTGCCCTTGTTGTTTTATTGTTGTAGTTATTATTGTTGTTGTCATCGTTGTTGGATAGGACAGAGAGAAATAGAGAGAGGAGGGGAAGACAGAGAGGGTGAGAGAAAGAGAGACACCTGCAGACCTGCTTCACCGCCTGTGAAGCGACTCCCCTGCAGGTGGGGAGCCGGGGCTGGAACCGGGATCCTTATGCTGGTCCTTGTACTTTGCGCCACCTGTGCTTAACCTGCTGCGCTACAGCCCGACTCCCCACTCTAGGAACTTCTTAGTAGTTGTGTAGGAAGAGCCAAGGTTTTCTGCACAGCTTTATCCAAATGCCATTTTTTTCGGGAAGCTTTTGCGATGAATTCAGTCATAAAAGAACTCTGCTTCCTCCAGTCTCCTGTGGCATTTTCAAAAACCAGGCAAAGCACTGTAATGTACAGTACTGCCATCAGTGAGGGTTAATTTTGCATGTGCTCTGCTCTCCCTCTTGGACTGCAAGAGTTGTGTGAAGGCAACAATTGTGCCTCCTTTTTTCTTTTTCTTTCTTTCTTTTTTTTTTTTTTCTTTCTCAGAAACCTGGCACAGTGCTTGGCTTTGGTGGATACTCTACAAAGGTATCCCAGAAAAATGTATGAGTGAATGAACAATGAGCCCACTGGAACAATACGTTTGTTTCCTTCAGGAGTGAGGTGGGGGGTGTGCTGTGACTCGCAGTGTGATGAATCTCTGGGGACTGGGAGCTTTGTAAATTATGGCGGAAGTCTTTCTGTCTCTCTGGCTGAGCGGGCAGTGATAACATTAAAACTGCAACCTTGGAGTAGCTAGCAGTGATTTAGGAAGTACATTCATGTGGCTGCTTTGTAAATAAATCAGCTAAATTGCTGCCACTACTAGCCAGTCAGCCAGGTCTCTCCCTCAGCAGAGGAGGTTGCTGGCGTTCACATGGCTGCGATGCTGACTGCTACTGAAAGTTACTCCAGTCCCAAGTTCTTCAGTTTTGGGCTTCTTGTCTCCCTGAGGACTTCCCTCACCCAACACGGAGAGGCTAGAAATATCTTAGTGTGCATCCGGAAGCCTGGGGCAGTTGCTCCAACTTTAAGTCTTCTCTATGCGGATGAAATTTTTCTTCTCTTGCTTCTCTTGTAGAATCTTTTTATGGAAAATTCAGAGACTAATGGAATTAAAAATCCTTGTCTCCATAAAGAACTCTGGGAAACTCTGCTGCTATGGAACACTATTAATTCTGGCCCATTTCAAAGAGTAAGTGGATTTGGGAGGTGATTGAGTAAATGGCCCCCATGTGGCCTCTTACTCATTAAAATGTTTGATTCTTTATCTGAATCTTAAAGGCTAAGATACCTGAAAGTCTTCTGATTTATAAGGTAGTAATATTGAGCCGAAACAATGATTTATATTTCTCTCTCTATCTATATCTATATCTATATCTATATCTATATCTATATCTATATCTATATCTATATCTATATCTATATCTATATCTATATCTATATCTATATCTAATCTATATCTATATCTATATCTATATCTATATCTATATCTATATCTATATCTATATCTATATCTATATCTATATCTATATCTATATCTATATCTATATCTATATCTATATCTATAGTACTTAGCTCTAGTTTATGGTGGTGCAGGGGGTTAAACCTGGGATTTTAGAGCCTCAGGCATGAGAGTTTCTTTGCATAAACATAATGCTATTTACCCCACCCCTGATTTATATTTTTGAGAAGACTCTTTCAGCTTATTTCTTCCCTCATAATTCCTATCATGCATCATGAACCATGGCAGGTTTTGGGAATGAAAATATGAAGTAGTCTTTTTTCTAAGAATTGAATAGTCTGATAGATGTAGAACGTATACATACTGACAGAGCTCCAATAGGAACAGTCCTATGATAGAGGCTGGGACAGGGCTTTGATTATAGGAGAGAGAGAGAAGCATGTTGGTTTTGGGGTTGAAGGTATGAATAGGGTTGAGACAGGGAGTGATTCATTTTATTTTTTCTTTAAATTGAGGGTATTAATGGTTTATGGTCAACAGTATATACAGTTATTGATAAATGTGTTAAATTTCTCTGTTTTGCAGAACACTTGCCTAGGTTCTCCTCCTCCACCATTGTGCACCGATACCTGAAAGCAATACCCCCACCAAGTGAAAGAGGCGGAGGATATAGTGAGGGAGAAAGATAGACACCTGTGGATCCACTCCACCAATTGTAAAGTGTCCCCCCACCATAGGTAGGGAGTAGGGGCTCAAACCCAGGTCCTTGTGATTGGTTATACATGCACTTAACCAAGTGCACCACTGTTTGGCCTTTTCTTTAAAAACATTTTACTTATTTATTTTGGATAAAGGCAGAGTAGTTGAGAAGGAAGGGGAGATAGAACAGAAAAGAGATACTTGCAGTATTGCTTCACTGCATGTGAAGCTTCCTTTTTGCAGCTGGGGACTTGGGATTTGAACCTGTACACTATAATGTGTGCAGTCAACCAGGTACACCTGAAATGATTTCTGTTCCTCTAAACTAGTAGTTTTAAGGCCCCCAACTGAAAAGAATTCATCACAGCCCAAGGAAAACTTGCTATGGGTCCTGCTCTCTACCTCCTATTCATCAAACTCCCATCATTTTTGTTCTTGTTGAAAACCTCCATTTTCTCTGTGTATACATTTTGCATTGGGCCTCTCAATTTAGGAATCTTTAGGACTCCTACCACCTTCTTTTTCTCTATACCTCAGGACTCCACTCAGCATAGTACCATCTTCCATATTTCCCGGAGCTTCATAGCTTGTTACTTCTCCTCATGTACCATAGTTCTCTGACCCTGTACTCACATTCCCCTTTCTCCTACTACAGCATGAGTAAGTGCCTTTAGGTTCTCGACAAGTCAAACATAGAGTTACCCTGGGGGCTAGCAATCCTGCCTAGGTACATGTCCAGGGAAGTATGGTCAGGCCCTCTGTCAGATTCCTGTGTAGAAATGTTCATAGCAGCACTATGTATCATAGACATACTCCAATATCCATCAGTGAATGCAAGGTTAAGCGGTCTGTGGGGTAGTCTTGCAATGGGATTTAGCTATAAAAAGGAAAAACAAAAAACAAAACAAAACACTGATACATTGTCCAATATAGATGAACCTAATCTAAGTCAAAGAAATCAGACCCCAAGATTCCACTTACATGAAATATTCAGAAGAGGTTTGTCTGTAAAGACAGAAAGCAAACTGGTGGTTTCTAGGGGTGGGAGGAGCAAGTGGTAAGTACAGGATAAGTGCTTGACAGGTGAAGGCTTTTTCTTAGAATGACAAAAATATGTTGAAAGTAGTTAGAGGTAGTGGCTGCAGAACATTATTAGTGCTTTGAATGTCAGTGATTTGCCCACATAAAATGATTAGTTTTACATTATGAAAAATTTACTTAAATTTAAACCAAAATAAGGTCCTCAAGATGGCTCACCTGAAGAGGTGACTGCTTTGCTATACACATGGCCTGGGCTCAAGTCTAGCCTCCACTACCCTGGGGAGGCTTCAGTGCTGTGGTGTCTTTCACTCTCTTTTTCTGTCTGTTTCTGTCTGAAAAAGTTGTCCTGTAATGTTGAAACCCAGGCAAGATAAAAAAAAGTAAATAAGAGAAACAAATACATAAAAACCTCAAATAACTCCTTTATAAGATAACTGTTCTTGAATGTTTTCACACTGTTTTTGTGGCCTAGCATATAGTCAGTCCTTGAGAACAACCCATGTGGACCTGAGTAAAATGTGTATTCCAGTTTCTTGGGGTGAATGACTCTGAAAATGTCCAATAGTTCTAGTTTATCTATCTCTTCATTTAGTTCCCTGGTTTATTTATTAATTTTCTGCCTAGATGATTTGTCAAGTTGAGAGAGTGGAGTATTAAAATCCCCTACTATTACTGTGTTGCTGTTAATATATTGTTGTAGCTCTTTCAGTAGATATTTGATGGCCTCTCATTGGGTGCGTAGATGCTAATAATCATTAAGTTCTCTTGATTGACTGATCCTCTGAGCATTATGTAATATCCATCTCTATTTTATTTTATTTATTTTAATGTTTATCTTGTCCGACATAAGAATAACTGGCCTTCTCTTTTTTGTTATCCATTAGCTTGTATGATAGCTTTCCATCCTTTCACTTTGAGTCTGTTTTTGTCTTGCTGAGTTAGGTGGGATTACTCTAGACAACACATGGCTGGGTTGTGTTTTCTGATCCATCCTTCTATTCTGTGCCTTTTAATAGGTGAATTCAGGCCATTGACTTTTATTGATATTATAGATTGAAGATATTTTAATGCTACTAATCTAGACTTTTAGAATGCTCTGATATATGGCATGTTTATGAAGATGTGATTATTTATAAGAGAACTTTCAGAACTTCTTGTAGGGCAGGCTTGGTGATGGTTGATTCTTTTAACTGCTGCTTGTCTGAGGAAGTTTTTATGCCTCTATCTAGTCTTTTAAAAATATTTAAAAATATTCCATGTTCATGGGTTGGAAGAATTCACATCATCAAAATGAATATACTACCCAGAGCCATATACAGATTTAATGCTATCTGCATCCAGATCCCAACCACATTTTTTAGGAGAATAGAACTAATGCTACAAATGTTTATCTGGAATCAGAAAAGACCTAGAATTGCCAAAACAATCTTGAGAAAAAAGAACAGAACCGGAGGCATCACACTCCCAGATCTCAAATTGTATTATAGGACCATTGTACTCAAAACCACTTGGTACTGGAACATGAATAGACACACTGACCAGTGGAATAGAATTGAGAGCCCAGAAGTGAGCTCCCACACCTATGGACATCTAATCTTTGACAAAGAGCCTCAGACTATTAAATGGGGAAAGCAGAGTCTCTTCAACAAATGGTGTTGGAATCAATGGGTTGAAACATGCAGAAGAATGAAACTGAACCATCGTATTTCACCAAATACAAAAGTAATTTCCAAGTGGATCAAGAACTTGAATGTTAGACCACAAACTATCAGATACTTAGAAGAAAATATTGGCAGAACTCTTTTCCGCATAAATTTTAAAGACATCTTCCATGAAACAATTCCAGTTACAAAGAAGTATAAACCTATGGGACTACATCAAATTAAAAAGCTTCTTCACAGAAAAAGAAACCACTACCTAAACCAAGAGATCCCTCACAGAATGGGAGAAGATCTTTACATGCCATACATCAGACAAGAGTTTAATAACCAAGATATATAAAGAGCTTGCCAAACTCAACAAAAAGACAACAAATAATCCCATCCAAAAATGGGGGGAGGACATGGAGAGAATATTCACCACAGAAGAGATCCAAAAGGCTGAGAAACACATGAAAAAATGCTCCAAGTCTCTGTCAGAGAAATGCAAATCAAGACAACAACGAGATACCACTTCACTCCTGTGAGAATGTCATACATCAGAAAAGGTAACAGCAGCAAATGCTGGAGAGGGTGTGGGGTCAAAGGAACCCTCCTGCACTGCTCGTGGGAATGTCAATTGGTCCAGCCTCTGTGGAGAACAGTCTGGAGAACTCTCAGAAGGCTAGAAATGGACCTACCCTATGATCCTGCAGTTCCTCTCCTGGGGATATATCCTGAGGAACCCAACATATCCATCCAAAAAGATCTGTGTACAAATATGTTCTTGGCAGCACAATTTGTGATAGCCAAAACCTGGAAGCAACCCAGGTGTCCAACAACAGATGAGTGACTGAGCAAGTTGTGGTATATGTACACAATGGAATACTACTGTAAAATACAGCTATAAAAAATGGTGACTTCACTGTTTTCAGCCAATCTTGGATGGACCTTGAATAAATCATGTTGAGTGAAATAAGTCAGAAACAGAAGGATAAATATGGGATGATCTCACTCTCATGCCGAAGTTGAAAAACAAGATCAGAAGAGAAAACACAAGTAGAACCTGAAATGGAATTGGCATATCGCACCAAAGTAAAAGACTCTGGGGCAGGTGGGTGGGAAGAATACAGGTCCAAGAAGGATTCAGAGGACCTAGTGGGGGTTGTATTGGTATATGGGAAACTGGGGAATGTTATGCATGTACAAACTATTGTACTTACTGTTGAATGTAAAACATTAATTCCCCAATAAAAAATTTATTTATTTACTTATTCCCTTTTGTTGCCCTTGTTGTAGTTATTGATGTCATCGTTGCTATTGGATAGGACAGAGAGAAGGGAGAGAGGAGGAGAAGACAGAGAGGGGAGGAAAAAGATAGACACCCGAAGACCTGCTTCACTGCTTGTGAAGCGACTTCCCTGCAAGTGGGAAGCCAGAAGCTCGAACCCGGATCCTTACGCTGGTCCTTGTGCTTTGTGCCACCTGTGCTTAACCTACTGCGCTACCGCCTGATTCTGTTTAGTCTTAATGACTGTCTAGCCATATACAGATGTCTTGGTTGAAAGCCTTTCTCTCAACTTTATCAGTGTTCAGCTCTCTGATTACAGAGTAGACATCTTGAGTCAGAAAGTGAGCACGTTTAAGGAGACTTGATTTAAACATTAATTTGTTGATTAGTAGAGTCTCATAAGAGCATGGACTCCTGGGATTGGACACCAGTCACACCTGGTTGAAAGCACACATTACCATGTGCAAGAACCTGGGTCTAAATCCTGTGTCCTCACCTGCAGGGGGAAAACATCAGGGGTTGTGAAGCAGAGCTACAGGTATCTCTTTCTCTCTGTGTGTGCTCTGCCTCCACTTTCCCCCTTTTCTCTCTGTCTATATTCAATAAAATAAACATATTTATTGAAATGTCTTTGAGAGAAGGAACTCCTGATATAATCATCATATCACCCCTTCCATGATATGAACCTTGAAAACTTTATGCTAAGTGAAAGAAGTCAGATACCAAGGCTAGACTCCTTGCTTTATAGTAGGTGATTTAAAAACCATTTAAAATTATTGACTGAGTTCTTTTGTTCATTCATTTACCCATTTTTTTCTGGGGAGAAGATGGTCATTAGAATGTAAACCTGAAGACAAAGACCATGTCTCTCATTCCGCAGCACCTCACAGAGTGTCTGACGACACTAGACTTTCATAAACTCATGTTGCTTAAGTGACTTTATTGAATGGAGAGATTGAAAGCTTTGGAGCTGAATTTTCTGTGCTTAAATTCCAACTTGTTGTCCCCAAAACTCTTACTGTCTGAACAATGGGCAACTCCTGTGGCAACTTGAAGCCATCCATTCTTTTGTCACTTGAACTTGTAGGAGAGAGCTCATTTATTTGTTAATTAAACAACTATTTATTGGATTATTACTGTGTGCCAGATTATGTTCTAGGAGCAGTGAGAATCTACTTGTGGCTTGTAAACAGAGAAATAAAGTATTTAGAAAAATATGTTGTAAAAATACCCCTGCATTGCTGCAGGAAGGATGGCTCAGAGACTGGCCAGTTAGAGAGACAGAGAGCATGTATTATAGTTGTCTTGGCAACTTCATCCAGATTGGAGGCAGAAGAGCTGGTGAGGAGGTTTGGATTGGATATTGGAGGTTGAACAAAATGACTTAGTCATAAACTTAGCTATGGGGGGGGGCGTGTGGAGGAAAGGGAGGCATGTGTTTGGAAGGAAGAAGATACTTGGAAAGGAGTTGTGATGATCAAGATTTAGAAATGACATGTTCACTCTGCCTATTGGACACTAGTGTGGGACTCAGTGGAGAGGCCAGTGCTGCACAAGTTCATTTAACATTGCTAAGAAGGCCCTTAGAGCCTTGAGAATAGATGAGATTCTTCTATAAGACAGTGAATAGAGGACAGCCTGGGCTGTGCTGTGTGAGGCTCCTATATTGAGAGACTGGGTAGAGAAGTAGCTCATTATGTGGTCTAATAGAATTGAAAGGAGAACAATTTCTAATAGGAGTGACCATTTGCATCAATCCCTGCTGAAAATATCAAGATAAGGACAGAGAAAGGACCACTGAAATAGTCTGAGGGTCATTAATGAATTGGCAGTTTCTGTTTTGGTTTTTTAAATATTATATTGCATTTTAATTTTACTTATTTTGAATAGAGACAGAAATTGACATAGAAGGAGGAGATAGAGAGGAAGAGAGAGGGAGACACCTTCCGCAGTGTTCCACCACTCACGAAGCTTCTGCCCTGCAGGTGGTGATTTGGGCTTGAACTTGGGTCTTTGCACATTGTAACATGTGCACTCTACTGGATGTGCCACTGCCAGCCCCTGGCAATTTCAGTGATGTGGAGTTTCAAAAAGTGGGTAGACAGGCCAATGCGAGATTAAAAATGGAGACTGAGTTGTTCATTCCTCCTTGTTTTCTGTGAAGTTTAGCAGTGACCTCCTGATAAGCTTGAGAAGGACATGGGGGCCAGAGGCTTGCTTTTTAAATGTGGGAAAGCCTTAAAACACGTTTAATAGGCAGAATCAAGAAGAGGAATGAAGTGATGACTGGAGGGAGAAACAATAACCATAGGAATGAGTCCCAGAGAAGGTGAAAGGGTGGTAGACTGAACTCATAGGGGTCAAATTGTCTTCTGAGGCACTTTTCTGAAAAGATGGAAAGCATGAGTGATGTCCATTTCTGAGAGATCCAGGGGAGAGAGTGAATCCTATGAAATATTCTCCTCTAGCAGGATTATAGAATTCGAGGAAGACCACACACACACACACACACACACACACACACACACACACACACACACACACACACACACCCTGAGGTCTACGATGCCTGGAACACACTAGGTGCATAATCCTTTTCTGCAAAAAAAAAAAAATTCACTTCTGCAAGTGGGGCTTAGTCTTCCCCTAATATCAGAGAGCACCAACAGATCTGATGCTTCTGGGCTTGGACATAGGAAGGAGAGATAGAAATTTCTAGAGAGAGGAAAAGTGGGAAAGGAGAAGGGAGGGAGCTGGTGTGGAAATAGGGCAAGAGAGTAGATGGGGAGCATGGGGAGGAGGAAGGGCAAGATAAAGAGGGGAGCAGTTGTGTTATGCAGCTCCGGGCACCTGTGGCTTTGCTTTTTAAACACCCACAGCTAAGGCCAAGGGGGCCACGTCACAGGAAACCACAGTGGGTAACCCAGGTGTGGTGCCACAGGCCGCCTCTGCTCTGACCTGTGGGAAAGGAAGTGAAGTGACAGAGCCTGGCTATAATTAGCACCTACTGGTAGCCTAGAAAGCTGTCTGCTCTGAGCTTGGCAGGTTCAGAACTGGTGAATGAAAGTGGGATTGGCGGGGGTGTGTGCAAATAGCTCTTGGAAACTCCAGCTGCCGCAGAGCCTCTGAAGTCAGTGTTCATCCGGGCTGTCCTGCAGGCTGGCTGCCCTGGTCTGGGGCCCTGGAGCCAGCCAGGCCTCTGTTGGAATGAAAGTGTCCAGAATTCCTGGACTGTCATTTATCTGTCTGGGAAAATGTCCTTCATGGCTGGTGTTTTCTGCCTCCAGGGGCAGTCCTAGTCGTGGGAGTGGCACTGCCTTGGCAGTCAGGGAGAATGACCTTGGCAGCACACAGAGGACGATACTTTCCCAAGGACTGGGCTCTGTGAAGAGTTTCTCTGATGCCTTGGCACACTTGTGCTGTGTTCCTCCACAGGCCCATCTCTCCCTGCACTGCTTGTTTCCCACACAGGGAAGTCTTACCCCCCCCACCCCCCGCAAACACACACACACACACACACACACACACACACACACACACACACTTTATTGGGGGGGGGGTGCTAGTGGCTTATAATACAGTTGACACATAGTTTCAATCACTCATCTTCCCACTGAGGTCTTGTCCATCACCATGCACCAGGAGTCCAGAGCCCCTTCATCCTATCCTATTGCTCCTTCCCCAGAATCCTTTGCTTTGGTGCAATATAACACACCAAGTCCAAGTTTCACCTTCTGTTTTCCCTTACTGCCCTTGCTTCTTAATTTCTACCTGTGAGTGAGGTCATCTGGTATTTGTCCCTCTGTATCTCACTCAACATGATGCCTTTGAGGTACATCCAAGATATGGCAAAGGAGATGATTTATTTTATCATTAGATTTTTTTGTTTATAAAATAGAAGTATTGACAAGATAAGAATACCATTCCACACAATTCCTACCACCAGAGCTCCGTATCCTATCCCTTCCTTGATAGCTTCCCTATTCTTTATCCATCCCTTTGGGAGTATGGACCCAAGATCATTATGGGATGCAGAAGGTGGAAGGTCTGGCTTCTGTAATTGCTTCTCCATTGAACATGGGTGTTGGAAGGTCGATCCATACTCCCAGTCTGTCTCTCTCTTTCCCTAGTGGGGCAGGGATCCGAGGAGGCAGGGCTCCAGGACATATTGGTGGGGTCCTCTGCTCAGGGAAGTCAGGTTGGCATTATAGTAGCATCTGGAACCTGGTGGTTGAAAAAGAGTTAAGATATAAAGCAGAAAAAATGTTGATTAAGCATAAACCTAAAGGCAAAAATTTTGCAGATGAAGGTATGGGGGGTCTCTGTTTTGGAAAAAGCTAGTAGGTCTGTTTTAATAACATTATGCTATATTAATTATGTATCACATATATTATCATTATAATACATTATATTATATTGTATTATATTATGTTATATTATATTATTATTTCTATTCTGTGTGCATATATACCAGAACTTTCTTAGCAACTTATCTGTTGGAGGACATCTAGGTTGCTTCCAAGTTTGGACTATGACAAATTGTACTGCCATGAAGATAGGTGTGAATAGGTCTCTTTTGATAATTATCATTGTTTTCTTCAGATGTATTCCTAGGGTAAAAATAAATTTTTTTGTATTGTCTTTATTTATGTACTGGGTAGAGAAAGCCAGAAATCGAGAGGGAAGAGGGTGATAGAGAGGGAGAGAGACAGAGAGACACTTGCAATACTGCTTCACCACTCACAAAGCTTTCCCCCTGCAGGTGAGGACTGGGGACTCGAACCCAGGGGAGGGGATGGGGAGGTCCTTGTACTGTAACGTGCGCTTAACCAATCGGCCCTTGAGAACTTTTTTGTTCTTGCTTTTTAGGTTCCATTTATAAGTGAGGTCATTCGTATTTACTCTTTATTATGACTATTATTATTATTGTTATTATTATTATTAAAAGTCTTTGCAGTGAACTAGGAAGGAAATCCTTAGAGCATCGTCTTTGCTCTTCTGTATCTATAACTTAGGGGGAAAGGGTAGAATACATGCTCTTTCTTTGCCACATTCTTATTATGATCACAGGTGTCCTTGCTCTGCTGCAGAATCATTGTCCCCAGCCATGGATGGCAGATGTGCCCGTCTTTCAGATTCTGGGAGCAGAACTGCAGTTGTGATAAGGGCTATGCAGGACAGAGCCCTGTCTCAAATTCTTCCTTATGATATCTCACATTCAAATGCTCATGTGTCTCTACTTCTTTTTTTATTTTTTAAATATTTATTTTATTTATTTATTTATTTATTCCCTTTTGTTGCCCTTGTTGTAGTTATTATTGTTGTTGTCGTTGTTGGATAGGACAGAGAGAAATGGAGAGAGGAGGGGAAGACAGAGAGGAGGAGAGAAAGATAGACACCTGCAGACCTGCTTCACCGCCTGTGAAGCGACTCCCCTGCAGGTGGGGAGCCGGGGTTCGAACTGGGATCCTTATGCCTGTCCTTGTGCTTTGCGCCACCTGCGCTTAACCCGCTGTGCTACAGCCCGACTCCCCGTGTCTCTACTTCTTACCTTGGTTTTCTTGGGGATAATTCAGAACTAGATGACATCAGTGTTCCGATAGGCATCTCAAAAGTGTCATCTCTGTATCTCAATTGCCCAAATAACCTTTCCAAGTCTCTTCTTTCCTCCAAATCCCTCTCTCCGTTTCATCTACTATAACTTCTGTTTTCCAGTTTAATCTTCAGTTACTTTAACCTCTCATGAATTCACCAGATCTCTTTTTAAAAAGTACGGGAAGTATGTACTTATTTTTTATGAGAGACCAGTGCACTGATCAGCTCTGGCATATGAATTACTTGGGACTTCATGTGTGCATGTTCTTTGCTCTAACACTAAGTTAGCACCCCAGACCAATCATCTGAGTGTTTTGCGCTTAATACCGAGGGTAAGTCCATTGACCAAATGTAGCACTGGGAACGGGAAGAACTCACATTTCTGTTTCTATGAGGTGATAACCATGATGGAACTACATTTTGTGGAGCATTAGAGCCTTCCACGTCACCTGCTTCGTCTGCTGTGTACATTGTCTCTATGAGAATGGGGGACATTGTCATTGTCAACCTACAGATGACCCAGGTGGTAATCCAATGTTCCCAGGCTATAGAGAGAGGCTGAGGTAGAGGCAGATGGTGGTGCATCTGGTTGAGCACACATGTTGCAATGCACAAGGACCAAGGTTTGATTAAGTCCCCTATCCCCACCTGCAGGGGGAAAACTTTGTAATTGGTGTAGCCTTGCTGCAGGTGACTTTCTCTCTCCTTCTCTGTCTCCCCCAGCCTCTTGATTTCTGGCTGTCTCTATCCAATAAACAAAGATAATAAAAACTTTTTTACTTTTTATTTATTTTTTATTTAAGAAAGGATAAATTAACAAAACCATAGGGTAGGAGGGGTACAACTCCACACAATTCCCACCACCCAATCTCCATATCCCATCCCCTCCCCCTGATAACTTTCCCATTCTCTATCCTTCTGGGAGGATGCACCCAGGGTCTTTGTGGGTTGCAGAAGGTAGAAGGTCTGGCTTCTGTAATTGCTTCCCCGCTGAACATGGGCGTTGACTGGTCAGTCCATACTCCCAGTCTGCCTCTCTCTTTCCCTAGTAGGGTGGGTCTCTGGGGAAGCAGAGCTCCAAGACACATTGGTGGGGTCTTCAGTCCAGGGAAGCCTGGCCGGCATCCTGATGACATCTGGAACCTGGTGACTGAAAAGAGAGTTAACATATGAAGCCAAACAAATTGTTGAGCAATCATGGACCCAAAGTTTGGAATAGTGGAGAGGAAGTGTTAGGGGGGTACTCACTGCAAACTCTAGTGTACTCCTACTTTCAGGTATATATTTTGCAGTAGTTTATGGATACGTGTGAACAAATGCTCTCTCTCATAGAAACTGGTGTATATCTAGGTTTTGGGACTTTGTTAGAAAGTGAACCACCTGAGATGGAATTAGAGTATACTATGAAAGGAAAGGTCTCACCCGAGTAATGAAGCTGAAGGGTTGTCATTCCACACGTGAAGTCTCTGGACACAGTCTGAAGTGAAGCATGTTGAGGTGGCAATCGTTGTGTTGGTTAGGTTGTGATTGGCAGATGCAACATTATTTGACCTTCTTGCATTGCTGGTGGGAATGTACATTGGTACAGCCTCTGTGGAGAGCAGTCTGGAAAACTCTCAGAAGGCTAGATATGGACATTCCGTATGATCCAGTAATTCCTCTCCTGGGGTTATACCCCAAGGACTCCATAACACCCAACCAAAAAGAGGTGTGTACTCCTATGTTCATAGCATCACAATTCATAATAGCTAAAACCTGGAAGCTACCCAGGTGCCCAACAACAGATGAGTGGCTGAGAAAGCCGTGGTATATATACACACAATGGAATACTATGCTGCTATCAAGAACAATGAACCCACCTTCTCTGACCCATCTTGGACAGAGCTAGAAGGAATTATGTTAAGTGAGCTAAGTCAGAAAGATAAAGATGAGTATGGGATGATCCCACTCATCAACAGAAGTTGAGGAAGAAGATCTGAAAGGGAAACTAAAAGCAGGACCTGACCAAATTGTAAGTAGGGCACCAAAGTAAAAGCCCTGTGGTGAGGGGTAGACATGTAGCTTCCTGGGCCAGTGGGGGGTGGGAGTGGGCGGGAGGGATGGGTCACAGTCTTTCAGTGGTGGGAATGGTGTTTATGTACACTCCTAGTAAAATGTAGTCATATAAATCACTAGTTAATTAATATGAAAGGGGGAAAATCAATTGTATGTCTCGAAGTTTTTTAAAACACAGACTTAGTCTTTTTAATATATAGTCTTTTTAATATATATAGTCTTTTTAATATATGTGTATTTGATATGCGGACTCTCTCAAAAGCCTAGACCAAGTAGATCAGAAGCAACCAATAGCACAGCTATATACAAGATACTGGATACTGTACTGCAAACCCTACCAAAAGGACTTTTCAAAGTTAACCCAATTACCAAATAATGTGATGATGATATTAACTATCGATTGTCTTTTGGAATAATTCAGCAGGAACCTCACATCTCCACTATAGAGCCTCTACTTCCCCCAGTCCTAGAACCCTTGGATAGGACCCACTTTCCCGTTTGCCTCTCCCAATCCATATCAAAAACTTTTTTTAAAAAAGGCTGAAAGGTGGATTCAGGATTTCAAACTATGGAGACAAATGCAAAGTCTCACTTTAAGCTCACATGCCAAGAGCAACGATCAGAACTTAGACCAATCTGACTGTAGAGTCCATCTTGCTTTGTGAGAATACCAGGGACGTAAGGATGTGGGGGTATCCTTAGCCTGTGACCTGCATTGCACAGATATTTTTGGATGTCCCCATCCCCCATCCAGGGAGCTGGGCATGCCAGCTTACCTTTGCTTTGCTTCTTGGCACAAGCTGCTCAGTGTCACATTACAGTCACCTCTGCTGCTCTGAATATAGTCTCTTCCATCTTTGTCTTTGTCCTGTAATGTGAACAAGGGTGCAAAGGTGAAGTTGCACCATGGGCCTCCACAGTGGTCCATCCTCAGGGGACCCAATTTCAGAGCCACTGTGGAGCTATGGAATAAAATGCTGCCGTCGCTTATCCTGGAGTGGAGGGCTGCATCTTTTGCCCTCATCTGGCAGACATGTTGGAGTTGCTCGGGAAGCCAAGAGTGTCCTGAGCGATGCTGTGACATAGCTGCTTGCTATGTGTTTGTCCTGTGATGGGGTACAGGATCCCTGCTTCCTTCTGGCCTTGACCATGGCCACCAGCAGGAGTCTGTTGGGGCTCTACAGACTCGAGTAGCCCAGCCAGAGACCATGTTCAACTCCATCTTTCTTGCTCATAACAGCCTTTTCAGTGATTTCATGGTCCAGTCTGGGGTTGTGTCTCTGCCTATTATTTCATTCTGGATGGTAGTGTAACTCGTACTGAGATGGACATGCAGGAATAATTACTATTATCATTATTATTTTTAACATCAGTTGTGCATCATTTAGAGCAGCGGGTATTGTAAGAGAACAGAATTAGAGCTGGATTTGTTTTTAATGTGTTCAACTGGCTCTCAATTTAAATTAAACAGAGATGGTTCATCAACAGGAGGTTAGAGTGGTGATGCTAGGGGTGTTGGCTGAGGCAAATGGAAATCATTTCTTTCTCTACTTTCTCCGGAGGTAGGAAGCTATTAACCCTGCATTTCTCCCCACTGACTCACTGGTTTTTCTTTTTTTAATAAAGACTTACAACAATAATAATTATATTATGCAGAATTTGGATCTCTCTGGCAGCATTTCTGCAATGATTTTAAAACTCTGGAGAAACCAAAATTCATTACATTTGAATTTGTATCTGCAAAAGATGGAGAAAAACATCAAAATGTCTTTAAAAATTCGGGGCAGATGGAGGTCAAGAGACTTCACTACTATCTTTCCTGTTTGCTTGTTTTCTCCTGGGCAAGTATCTAGCTTCTCTGCACCAGAAATTCTTGGGCCATAAAGAAGTTTATGACTCCCTCTATTTAGGTCTCTTTTGTGTAAACTGCTACCCCCACTCCCAGCACCAGTTCTAGAGAAATCTTCCCAAATTAGTGACTTCATTTCTGCCCTCCCCTTTCTCATGATTCTTCACTCCAGAGCTAAACCTTTGCTTCAGGTTTTCTAAGCTTTTATAGATTTTATTGATCTGCTTCCTTTTTATCCCTTCAGTCTTAAAAACTCAATTTCCTCATAAGCTCATAAAGTGTCTTCCTTCTGCTCCAGGGCTGTGGTCCAATTGCCAGCCCCACCCACTCCTTATGCCACCTCCCCTCCCCTTTCACTCATCTTCCACCTCCCAGCAGCCTGTCCTGCTGTTCTCCACATTCTCCTGCTTTAGTCCTGTCCAGGTGCTTCACTCTTTTCTCCCTCAATAACCACCACTGGTTCATAGGCTGTGTTCTATCCTCTCCAAATTTATTTGTAGAAGCCCTAATCCAAGTCCCTCCAATGTGACTTTATTTGGAAACAGGGCCTCAATGAGATGACAAAGTTTAAACGAGGCCTTTAAAGAGGGCCCTGATTCCCTTTGAAGTGTCCTTATTAAAAAAAAAAAGGAAATTTGGATTGAAAAGAGACACTGGGTTTGCATGTGAACATAGAGGAAAGAGACCATGTGAAGACATGGTTAAAAAGCAACCGCCTGTAGCCTATGAGGGAGGTCTCTGGAGGAACCGGCCCTAAAAATCCTTGATCTTGGACTTGCAGCTTCCAGACTGTGAGGAGACAAGGTCCTGCTGCTTAAGTTATTCAGACTGTGATATTTTGTCACAGCAGTCTGAGCAAAATAACACATGGCAGAAGCTTGTGTTATGTCCACACCCCTCTGTCTCCCTTTCCTGTAGGAGGGATGTGTATCACTGCTGTTGTCTTGCTTGTCCTGCCCCACACTCATGGGCAGTGCTGGACTTGGTCATGAGCCTCACTTCACCCATGTGCTGACAGTGGTCACGAGATGTTTGCTATGTCCAGCAGAAGCCTTAAGAACACTGTATGATGTTCCATGTCCCAGATAGTTGCTACTTCCTCCACTTGGATGCTGGAATATGAAGACACACAGAATAGAGTTCTGAAGACTTGGCGCAACAGCTGGGATGTAACACAAGTGAGAAATAACTTATTGGCAGCTCATAAAAGCCAGGAAAGGAAAGGAAATGGACACCCTCAGAAGTTTCTAGAAGAAATGCTGCTCTACTGACACCTTGACTTTAGACATCTGACTTTGAGTAGTACAGGAGAGTAAATGTGTGTTGGTTTAATTCTCTTGGTTTGTGGTAATGTGCTACTGGAGCATCAAGATGTAGATGTAGTTTTGACTAAGACAAACTCCTTGATTTGCCTTTAAACTGACAAACCCCACAGACTCAGGATCATGTCTGCTGGTGGGTCCATACTTTTCTTTCCAAAGTCTGGCTTTTTTTTTTTTTGAGCAACCTTTAATACAATTTAGAAATGACCTCATGCATGCACCAGAGAATACAAGATTATTAATTTTTTTTTTCTAAAGAAAATTATTAAACCACCACAGGAACACGTAAGTTTACCGGAGAATTTGTATTAATCAGATTTTCTTTCCAGATATGCCATAAGAACTTCCTGGCTTGTCCTCTAGGGGCTGTACCATCTTTAAAAAGAGGGGAGGCAGGGGCCATGTGGTGGCGCACCTGGCAGATCATAGTATTGCCATGCCTAAGGAGCTGGTTCAAGCTCCTAGACCCCATCTGCAGGGGGAAGCAGTGCTTCAGGTGTCTCTATGACTCTTTGCATTTCTATCACTCTTTCTACTCCATTTTTGTCTCTATAAGATTAAAAAAAAAAGCAAGGAAAAAAAAAAGAGGGAAGGCAATATAGGAATCCCATATGTTATGCCCAGAAGTTCGAGTCCTGATCTTATGCAAAGAAGACCAGAATCACATGCAATAGCAAGAGCCTTTATTATCAAGCGTAAGCTTGGGCCACCGACACGCTTCCAAGCAAAGGGAGAGGCTGCGAATCAGTTTCTTACCAAAGACAAGGGAGCTGGTAAGTGAAATATCAGAAACTGTTGAGAAAAACAAAGCAAATCCAGGGCAGCCATTTGGCTAGGTAAAAAAATGGCGGTTTCATTAGGTTCCTGGAATCCATGTTAGTAGCTTGACTTTCAGGTCTGAAGGCTGATAAAGCTCAGTTACACTGAGGAAAAGGCATAACAATAGCCACACAGTGTGGGCTAGTTTCTGTCATAAGTCCTTTCTCCAGCCATCAGCTTCCAAGCGTGTGCATCCCAACAGACTGACTTCTGAGAAGATTGTGCATCCCAAGCGAAAGATGTTTCTGCAAAACTCCATCTACACTCTCGTCATGCAGAGCCACACTAGGTCTCCCAGGGAGCTGCTTCACCTTCCACCACCTGTGGCCAGAGAGGCGGGAGACCTGGAGTGACTTGCAGGGGACAGAGAGTTTACATTAGGACATAAATGCTTATTGCGGTATCAAGTCCCTGCGGCCTTTTCTGACTACCGGGATGAGTTAGCACCTAATTCTACAGAAATGAATAAAGTCTCACTTCCTTCCTTTCCTCAGGTTTACTAGTAGTCCATTCTTGAGCTTGCATGGATGTCCTTATTTTTAACAGAGCCCAGATCTGAAAAATGTGGTCAAATCCAGGGATTGGAGACATAGGGTTTGTTCTCTGTTCATCTACTCTCTCATCATGGTTATAAGCCTTTTCTGGACCACTCAACACTTTAAAAAAGAAAACTGCCTCAGATCGATGGGGTAAACAGTTAATTGTATTTATATACATTTTTTTTCCACTTCGGGAGCTACTGTGCCCTAATCTGGCTTTCTAGTTTTATTCTCAACTCTGACAACATCTTCCCAGATAATTCTTTCAGTCCACTTGCATGTTAGCTATTAGGCTTAGGCAAAATTTATTACAGTCATGGGCCCCTAGGAACATACCTAAAATAGACTTCCTAGCTTCTTTCCACCCTAAGATCCCTATTCTCATTTGCTGTATTCCTATTTTTGGGTTCCCTTTTATTTATATTTTATTTTACTTTTTGCCTCCAGGGTTATTGCTGGGGATCAGTGCCTGCACTACAAACCCAGTGCTCCTCATGGACATTTTTTCCAATTTTATTGGATAGGATAGAGAGAACCTGAGAGGAGAGGGGAGATAGACAGGGAAAGAGGAAGTTAGACACCTGCAGACCTTCTTCACTGCTTGTGAAGCAAACCCCCTACAGGTAGGGAGCCAGTGCTCAAACTGGGATCCTTGCATGGGTCCTTACACTTCATACTATGTGTGCTCTTAAAGCGGTGCACCACCACTCAGCTCCCTGGGTTCCTGTTTATTAAGCATTTTGCTGTTCTTTATAAATTACTGCCTTTCAGCTGCCAAATTGCAGCTGCTACTTTGATTACATCCTGACTTCCCTGGGGCAGATGACCTCACCAATGTGTCCTCACCTCTCCAGAGCTCTGCCTGGCTAGGGAAAGATAGAAACAGACTGGGGGTATGGATCAACCTTCCAATGTCCATGTCCAGCAGAGCAGCAATTACAGAAGTGTAATTCCCACCTTCTGCACCCACAAAAGAATTTTGGTCCATACTCCAAGAGCTGGAGAAACATTAGAGGAAAATGACCAGAGGGCTCTGAACTCAAGTCCTTCAATACCTGGAGAGGACAGGAAAAAAAGGAAGGCTATTTAGAAGTAGCCATAGGTGTAGGTGTGACTTAGAAAGGAATAGAAGACAGAACCATTGGGGGAGGGGAAGGAAAAATATAAAAATATAGGATTATAGAGATAACAGTCATTCTCTATCTGTGAATCTTGGGAGAACTGCAGTTTCCAATGGAGGGAATAGGGACAGAAATCTGGTGGTGGGAATGGTATGGGATTATACCCCTGTTACCTCAAAATTTTGTAAATCAATATTAAACCACTAATAAAAAAGAAAAAAGGGGGGCAGGTGGTGGATTACAGTGTGCAAGGACCCAAGTTTAAATCTCTGGTCCCCACCTGCAGGGGGAGAGCTTTATGAGTGGTGAAGCAGGGCTGCAGGTGTCTCTCTGTCTTTCCCCTTTTCTGTCTCTCCCTTCCCTCTCAATTTCTGGCTATCTCTGTCCAATAACTAAATTAAGAAAATAAAGAAAAAAGAAACCTTTTTAGTTTGAGGTAATTATAGACTTAAAGAATTTTGCAAAAACAGGTCAGAAACCACGTATCTTTTCACCTAGATCTTTCCACCTGTCACTTCCTGCTTCAGAGTAGCATTACAATAGTAAACCCAGAATACCGAAATTTATATGCTAGAGAGACCCTGTACATATTTTACTAGTTTCTACATTCACTCACTGGGATGTGTATAGCTCTTTTAAATTTTATCTTGTTCAGATTTATATATTATTATTAATTTTAATTGCTGAAGGAATTGAAGAATAGACATGTTTGTAGAAAAAAAGTTCTCACTGTATTTTAGACAAATCAAATGCCAAAGTTTAAGTGCCATGCCTTGAATAAAAGTAGTCATGAGGTGAACTTGCACACAGTTCTCTTATTGCACCACAGGGGTACTGTGTTTGCATTCGTAGGGCTATATTTATGTTGCCTATTGCCACACTATAGGATTGAAAGAAAATGATAATTTAGCAGTGGGTTTCAAAAATTCTCTGACAAATAACAAAAAGGTTTATTCTGTGCTGTTTTAGTGACTTTTTTTTCTGAACATTTTTTATTAGTGATTTAATGATGATTGTGATTGTGGGATAAGAGGGGTGTAATTCCATACAGTTCCCACAACCAGAGTTCCATATCTTCCCTGCCCCCCGCCCCCCGCCCCCCCACATACACCTAGAAGTTTCCCTATCTATCTCTCTGGGAGTATGGACCAAAAATCTTTATGGGAAGCAGAAGGTGGGAAGTCTGGCTTCTGTAATTGCTTCTCCGCTGGACATGATCATTGATAGGTTGATCCATACTCCCAGCCTCTTCCTATCTTTCCTTAGTGGGGTAGGGCTTTGTGGAGGTGGGGTTCTAGGACACATTGGTGAGGTCCTCTGCCCAGGGAGTTCACGTTAGGGTCATGATAGATAGCATCTGTAACTTTTTGGCTGAAAAGCACTAAGATGTAAAGTAGGACAAGTTGTTTAATAATCAGGAACCCACCTTCATGTTAGCTGTTGGGTTCAGGCAAAAATTAGTAAAGTCATGGGCCCCTTTGAATATTCCTAAAATAGACTTCTTAGTTTCTTCCACAGTGAAGCAGCCACATTTCATCTGTTATACTCTTAGCTTTTGTGGCTTTGAGTGATTGAATACAGTTATAAGAAAATGCCTCCAGGGAATTTGAATTCAAGGAAAAAATTTTAAGTGAAGGGGGTGGTTAAATAGTAGAATTTGGTTGCTGTGAAAACAATATGCATGGATTATTCAAACAAAGGTGGAGTGACCAGATGTTTATCTAGTTATTTATGCCTAGGATTAAGATAAAAAAGTAGAAATGTGAGGTTATTGATAACTCTGCAGTGAACTGATATCACCTGTTATACAAGATGTGAAATTGGTCATAAAAACGTGTGACTCTGCAGCAACCACTCCACAAAAATGTTTATTTTTAAAATTTTATTTATTTATTTTCCCTTTTGTTGCTCTTGTTGTCTTTTTATTGTTGTTATAGTTATTAATGTTGTTGTTATTGATGTCATCCTTGGACAGGACAGAGAGAAATGGAGAGAGGAGGGGAAGACAGAGAGGAGAGAGAAAGACAGACACCTGCAGACCTGCTTCACCACCTGTGAAGCAACTCCCCTGCAGGTGGGGAGCCAGGGGCTTGAACCAGGATCCTTAGGCCTTAAGCCGGTCCTTGCACTTCCTGCCACGTGCGCTTAATGCTTAACTCGTTGCACTATTGTTTCCAAAATGTTTATTTATTAGCAGCTGCAGCTGTTGCTTCTGCTCCTCCTCCTGCTCCTCCTTCTCTTCCTCCTCTTCTTTCCTCTTCCCCTCCCTCCGTTTTTCAATTGTAAACATGTTGAGTTGATGTTCTGGGCTGTTGCTTTCTGGAGTCCATGTAGGACTGAGAGTTGTATGTTCGTAATTGGGAACAGAGCTTGACTCCTGTGTTCACAATGTCACTAAAACTAGGGATTTTGTGGAAAGAACAATGAAGCCCCAAGTTTGCTAGTAAGTCATTTACTTAATATGTATGAATATGATGACCTTTTAAGTGGTTATATAAAAGAGGCTCTACATTCTTGGACACTAAGTGCTGGCTTAGAAAATGTGTTTGGTTTGAAGTCAGTTGGTCCTGAGTTTGATCCTTGGCATCCCGTGTGCCAGAACTGTGTTCTGATTATCCTCTCTTGCCTCTGTCTTCTCTCTTATAAATAAATGAAGTAATGAAAAAAAAAAAAAAGAAAATGTGTTTGGTAACCTAACTATAATTGTTTAATTGGCCTTTGAGCATCTGACAAGAGAGTTTTGAATTAGCTCCTTTTAGAAAACCAAAGGTCAAGAGAATTGAGTAAATTGCCCAAAGTTTCCCAAATAGAGCTGAGATTCAAAGCTACCTCCTCATTGGGAAGATTCCCTTCTCTACTGCTCAGTGCTACAAAGTGAGTAAACCAGGGAATACCTAAGTAAAGAGGTGAAGCCCAGGTTGGAACAGTTCTTCTTCTGTAGGTCCAAGGTGTCTGTGATTTGGTGTTGGTACTAAGCTATTTGGGTTTAGTGTCTGTGTGCGGTAGCGGTTAGGCAGTCCATGAGATCAGCCTAGTCATGGATCTGAGTGCAATCTCTCTGTTAGTACACCCCACCACAGCAGGGACTCTTTTTTTTCTTTAATTGGGGGATTTATGTTTTGTATTTACAGTCGACAGTAAGTACAATAGTTTGTACATGCATAAAATGTGTAACATTTCCCAGTTTTCCACATAACAATACAACCACATTGGGTCCTCTGCCATTATGTTCCAGGACCTGAACCCTCTCCCCACTACCCACCCCAGAGTCTTTTACTTTGGTGCAATACACCAACTCCAGTCCAAGTTTACAGCAGCGACTCTTGCCTCATTTTAGTCTTCCCAGATGCAGGTGCCCCTAATGAGCTTCTGGCAAATCATCAAAACATAACACCTATCTGCTAGAGGAGAACCATCTCTATTGATTGGCCTCAATGAGAGAAGATGCGGTGATCTCCCACTTAGTGTCCCATTCGCTGAGATGAAACCAAGTGTTTCCAGATGAACACGTGTGTGTGTGTGTGTGTGTGTGTGTGTGTGTGTGTGTGTGTTTGGTGGGACAGCTGAAAGAGATAAAGATATTTTAAAAGATGTACACTTAACAGGAGTATTTCTGATCACAGATGAGATAAATTGGCAAAGCCATTTTTCTCAATTTCTGTCTTATCTTAGGGACTCTACTCTTAGCATGTCCTTGGGAGTTTCTCTTTTCCCTTCTCTCTTGCAGGTATGTGTCTCCCCCAGCACGGAGACACCACAGATGGGTGGATGAACACATGCCAGAGCAAGTGCATGTATGTTCACCTGACATTTCCTCATAGAGGGCAAATACTAGTTTTCCAGTATTTTTTAAAGAAACATTTCCAGAATTGAGTGGACATTACTAGTACTGGTAAAATAAGAAAAAACTAAACAGGAAAGTTTAATTTACATTCCTATTTTCATCTTTAATTCTATAGTTTCAGCCTTGACATGCCTCAACATAAATCATTTAAATATGTACATATTTAAATGCACACACGTGTACATGCATTTTGTGCATATATACATATTGATATTTATGTTTGGGGTATAGTTGTCTCCAAGCAATCTAGTTATATCATAAAAAGGAACATACAGTTAGACACATGAATTCCTCCCATAGAAATGATAGCAAAGAATTATGTTAGCTGAGATAAGCTAAAAAGAGAAGGATGAATATGGGATGGTATCACTCATAGTCTGGGTTTGGTATATTGCACCAAAGTAAAGGACTCTAGGGAAGGAGGGTCGGAAGTGGACTGAGGGTGTGTGGGGCCTGGGGTCCTGGTGCATGATAGTGGAAAATGCACCAAGTTGGGGGTGAGAGTGTTTCTCAGACACCTATGAATTCAAGATGAGAGATTTTTACCCATGTGTCAACAACTTTACTGCAAACAACACCCCAATAAAATGATGAAAAAAAGAGAAATTTATAAATTACATTGATGTATTTTTCCACAAGTCATTTTTCACAGTATTATCTCATTTTATCTTCATAGTAACTCTTGGGGAGAGAAAATTTTCTTTTCTTTTTTTTTTTTTTATTGCCACAGGGGTTATTGTAGGAGCTTATTGCCTACACTATGAATCCACATTACCTGGTGGCCTTGTTTGTCTTTGATAGAGACAGAAAGAAATTTAAAGAGACTGGGAAATAGAGAGGGAGAGAGAAAAGAGACACCTCCAGCACTGTTTCATTGCTCTTGAAGTTTTCCCTCCTTTCGATAGGAATTAGGGCTTGAACTTGGGTCCTTGCACATAGTAGCATGTACATTTATTTACTTAGAGCACCACTACTGGCCACCCCCCATCTCTTTCTCTCTTTCCTCTTTCTCCATTTCTTTTCTGATAGAAGGAGAGAGAGGGGCCCGAGTGATAGGTAGTACAGCAGGTTAAGCGCACATGGTGCGAAGTGCATGGACCGATGCAAGGATTCCCAATTCGAGCCCCCAGCTCTCCAACTTTGGGGGGTGGTCACCTCACAAGGGATGATGCAGGTCTGCAGGTGTCTATCCTTCTCCCCCAACTTTGTCTTCCCCTCCTCTCTGGATTTCTCTCTATCCTATCAACAAAAATAACAGTAACAACAAAAATGGGAAAAATGGCTGCCAGGAGTAGTGGATTCATAGTGTAGCCACTGAGTCGCCCAGGCAAGAAAAAAAAAAAAAAGAGGTGTGTACTCCTATGTTCATAGCAGCACAATCCATAATAGCTAAAACCTGGAAGCTACCCAGGTGCCCAACACCAGATGAGTGGCTGAGAAAGCTGTGGTATATATACATAATATATTATACATAATATAATATATACTATGCAGCTATCAAGAACAATGAACCCACCTTCTCTGACCCATCATGGACTGAGCTAGAAGGAATTATGTTAAGTAAGCTAAGTCAGAAAGATAAAGATGAGTATGGGATGATCCCACTCATCAACAGAAGTTGATGAAGAAGATCTGAAAGGGAAACTAAAAGCAGGACCTGATCAAATTACAGCAGGAACCTCACATCTCCACTATAGAGCCCCTACTTCCCCCAGTCCTGGAACCCTTGGATAGGGCCCACTTTCCCGTAAGTTAGAGATTTATAACGTCCTTTGCAAGGGTCCTGAATAGCAGAAGCTAAAGTAAGGGTTATTGAGAATGGTAGGCTAGTTCTGGGCCCTCTACAGACCTAATGGCAGTGTTGGTCGAAACTGTAACTGGGGGGTCGGGCTGTAGCACAGCGGGTTAAGCACACATGTCGCGAAGTGCAAGGACCAGCATAAGAATCTCAGTTTGAGCCCCCGGCTTCCCACCTGCAGGGGAGTCACTTCACAAGCGGTGAAGCAGGTCTGCAGGTGTCCCTCTTTTTCTCCCCCTCTCTGGCTTCCCCTCCTCTCTCCATTTCTCTCTGTCCTATCCAACAATGATGACATCAACAACAACAATAATAACTACAACAATAATAAAAACAAGGGCAACAAAAGGGAAAATAAATAATAAAAACATTAAATTAAAAAAATAAAAAAATAAAACTGTAACTGGAGACTTTATTTCTATATTCTTTCTATATTCTCACATTATCAAAAATTAGATGTTAATAGGTACGGGGGCTTATTTCTGGGATCTCGATTCAGTTCCATTGGTCCAGTACCAGGCACTTTTGATTACAATGGCCCTGTAATATAGTTTGAGATCTGGGAGTATGGTGCCTCCAGCTCTGTTCTTTTTTTCTCAGACTTGTTTTGGCAGTTCTAGGTGTTTTCTGGTTCTGGGTAAACTTTTGTAGCTTTTGCTCTATTAAAAAGTGGGTTACTAAGATTTTCTTATTATCATCTGCTTTATTTCTACCTTTGGGTTCCTGTTTAGTAAACAGTTTGTCCTGCTTTATATCTTACCACCTTTCAGCCACCAAGTTGCAGATGCTCTCATGATTTTATCCTGACTTCCCTGGGCAGGTGACCTCACTGGTGTGTCCTGGAGCCTCACCCCTCCAGGCCCTACTCCACTAGGGAAAGATAGAAACAGGTTGATGGTATGGATTGACCTGCCAATACCCATGCACAGTGGAGAAGCAATTACAGAAGCCAGAACTCTCATCTTTTACACTTTATAAAGAATTTTGGTCCATCCCCCCAGAGGGGGAGAAATGATAGGGGAAAATAACCAGAGGGCTTTGAACTCCAACTCCATCAGGATCCAGAGAGAGAAGAGAAGAGGAAAACAGGAAGGACACTCTGAAGTAGTAATAGGTGTAGATATGACTTGGAAGGGAAGAGAGTGCATGACCATAAGAAAAAGATGGATATACATATACATATATAATCATATATACATACATATATATATATAATCATAGAAGTAATAGTCAACCCATATCTGCAACCTTGGGAAGACTACTGTAGGTTCTAATGGAAGAAACAGGGATATAGAATGCTGGTGGTGGGAGCCAGGTAGAATTATACCCCTGTTATAATTTTATAAGTCAATATTAAGTCACTAATAAAATTTTTAAGAAGTATAAAAATTAAAGGTAGAATTTTAAATACTCTACTGACCACACATATAGGTATTCATAGAAGTCCTGGAGTAATAGTAGTCATTAAAACATTATATTAATTTAAAAAATTGAGTGGGCCCTTGATGGGTATTACATTAAATTTGTATATAGCTCTGGGTAGTATATTAATTTTGATGATGTTAACTGTTCCTATCCATGAACATAGAATATCTTTCTATTTCTTTTTATCTTTTTCTACTTCCTTATATAGTGACTCATAGTTTTTAGTATACAAGTCTTTCACTTTTTTGGTTAAGTTTATGCCTAGACATTTTATTGCTTTTGCTGATGTTGTGAATGGGACTGAATTCTGGATTCCTTCTTCTTCTGACTTAGTGCTTGCATAGAGGAATGCCACTGACCTTTGTATGTTAATCATGTAGCCTGACACTTTACTGTATTGCCTGGTAATTTCCAGGAGCTTCCTGCTAGATTCTTTAGGTTTTTCTATGTATACTATCATATCACCTGCAAATAATGGCAGTTTAACTTCTCCTACAAGCTTTAATTTCTTTCTCTTGTTCTGATTGCTATGGCGAGAACTTCTAATACTATGTTGAAGAATAATGGTGATAGTGGGTAACCCTGTCTAATACCTCATCTAAGTGGGAATGCTTTCAGCTTCTCACCATTCAGTATGTTGTTGGCTGTAGGTTTGCTTTTTATGAATGTCACTATCAAGACCATAGAAAAAATTGGCAAATATATAAAAAATATAGATATAGAAGCAACAGTCAACTCATATCTATTACCTTGGGAGAAATACTTTCTTTTTCAGTGGAGGGAATGTGCACACAGAACTCTGGTGGTTGAAATGATGTAGAATTATGCCCCTGTTATTGAATAATTTTGTAAACCAATATTAAATCACTAATAAAAAAATTAAAAATAGGGGCCAGGTGGTACTGCACCAGGTTGAGTGCACATGTTACAATGCGAAAGGACCCAGGTTCGAGTCCCCGGTCCCTACCTTCACAACTGGTAAAGCAGTGCTGCAGGTGTCTCTCTGTTTCTCTCTGTCTATCAGCCCCTTCCCTCTTGATTTATGGCTGTCTCTATCCAATAAATAAATATAATAAATAAATAAAATTAAAGATAAATAAATGAAAACTAAAAAATAAATCAATTAAAAAATTAAACTGAAGTAGTTGGGGCATTTGACAGTCCACTGGATGCTGGATTGTGGGCTCCTTCTCCCCATCAAGGAACAGTCTAGTTCCCAATATTTTTCCTAACTCTCTGAGAGTCTTATTTTTCCACTTTGTCCAACTCTAGTTCTCTATTGTGACAGAAAGTTCTCTTAAGCAGAAGGGAATAGCTTAAATACCTTGGTTCTAATAGGGTCATAAATTTTCTCATGTCATAAAATTCCTGGTAAGATTTGAGTCTCACTGTAGAAATAACAATAAGAACAGATTCTTAATGAATCTATTGTAGAAATAACCTTTCCTTGCAGTAAGTTACAGTGATTCTATTATGTGGGAGTAGATTACAGTTTGAAGGAAATATTTTGGAGCATGGACTCCAAAGTTGTTCTTTCACACAATCCCCCTGAAGGAGTCAGCTCCCAGATGTTTCCATCTCCTAGGACGGAGTCTTTACTCTGTAGACTTCAGGTACTTGGCTCCTTAGATTTTCAGCTTCTTGTTTCATAGTGCATGCACTTTCAAGTTCTTTGTTGAGATTCTTTGATTAGTGTCCTTTCTTTCTTGGTCAGATTTCCCTGCTTTCCAATCTAAATAAAGTAGAATCACCAACTTTGTCTGTTCCCCTTTTCCTTTATGGCTCTCAGTTATTTTAAATCTTGAAATGTGTTTTTATCTCTGGCCCTTCTTATCTTTTGATGTGATATTGGTCTATAGCAGTGCTCCTTACATTGCATTATCTTCTTCAAAGCACTTTACAATATTAACTTATTAATCATCTCAATGCCTCTTGTCCTGTGGGGATAATTAATAGTTGGGTAAAGGAAGGGGGATGGGATGGGACACAGTGTTTTGGTGGTGGGAATGGTGTTTATGTGCACTCCTATCAATTTGTAGTCATATAAATCACTATTTAATTAATATGAGAGGGGAAAAATTGATTGAATGTCTCAAACTTTTAAAAAATTTTTTAAAAAATATTTATTTTATTTATTTATTCCCTTTTGTTGCCCTTGTTGTTTTATTGTTGTAGTTATTATTATTGTTGTCATTGTTGGATAGGACAGAGAGAAATGAAGAGAGGAGGGGAAGACAGAGAGGAGGAGAGAAAGATAGACACCTGCAGACCTGCTTCACCGCCTGTGAAGCGACTCCCCTGCAGGTGGGGAGCCGGGGTTCGAACCGGGATCCTTATGCCGGTCCTTGTGCTTTGCGCCACCTGCGCTTAACCCGCTGCGCTACAGCCCGACTCCCAAAATGTCTCAAACTTTTAAAATCACAAACTGAGTCTTTGATATGTCGACTCCTTAAAAGCTTAGACCAGGGAGAACAGAAGCAACCGGTGGCACAGCTATATACAAATAATGTCAAAGGACATAAATTATGGTGATGTTGTGTATGATACAACAAATCCTAACAAAGGGATATTTCAAAGTTAACCCAAATAATGTGATTACAGCAATAACTATCTATTGTCTTCTTAAACCCTAAGACAGCAGGAACCTCTCGCTTCCTCTATAGAGCCTATATTTCCCCCAGTTCTGGAACCTCTAGGATAGGGCTCACTTTCCTGCATGCTCCTCTCAATTCATACCAAATAATATTGCATCCACCGATCCCAACCTAATCAAAGTAACGGGTACCACCTCAGCATGCTTCACTTCAGACTGTGTCCAGAGATGTCGGGCATGGAATGCCAACCCTTCACCCTCATTACTAGGGTGAGACCTTTCCTTCCGTAGTATTCTCTAATTCCATTCCAGGAGGTTCACTTCCTAACAAAATCCCAAAAACCTAGATATAGACCAGGTCTCGTAAGATAGAGCATATATTCACATCTGTCCATAAATTAGGGCAAAATATACCTGAAAGCAAAAATACACAATAGTCTGTTGTGAGTCAGTATAAATTCATAATGAAACAGTGTCTACTTAGACTTAGATGCCTTCCTCACCTACTTCCTATTACAGTTCACTCACTCACTCACTCACTCCAAAGTTAACCTTATCAAAGTAAGGACTGCAAAATCTAAATAAGGGCAATAATTTTTTCCCCAGGAATTTTAAACTATTCAAAAAATTGAGAACACCCACATATTAGAGTACAGGTGGGCAGTGAGTGAAAGAGAGGAGCTTGAGAGCCATTTAGTCACATGCTGATCATCTTACCTCAGCAGAGAGTGGGAGAAACCATGCCTATAATAGTTTCTTATAAACTCTCAAGGCCCGCCTTCACTTCCTTTTTTAAAATTTCTTTATTTGGGAATTAATGTTTTACATTTGACAGTAAATACAATAGTATGTACTGTTGAAATACATGATATTTCCTAGTTTTCCATATAACAATACAACCCCCACTAGGTCCTCTGTCATCCTTCTTGGATCTGTATTCTCCCCACCCACCCACCCTAGAGTTTTTTACTTTATGCAATACACCAATTCCAGTTCAGGTTCTACTTGTGTTTTCTCTTCTGATCTTGTTTTTCAACTTCTGCCTGAGAGTGAGATCATCCCATATTCATCCTTCTGTTTCTGACTTATTTCATTTAACATGAATTTTTCAAGGTCCATCCAAGATTGACTGAAAACAGTGAAGTCACCATTTTTTATAACTGAGAGACTGGCATACTTTAACAATGACTCCATTCACTATCAGGCTATCCCATCAGCTGGGCCCTTATTTGGGAAGTCCTGAGATTCTCAGTCAGACTTGATGGACCTAGACTTCGAATAAATCCCTCTCTTCATTGTTACTGCTCATTTCTATCAGGAACAACACAATAGATCCCTTTGTGGGTCCCCATAGGACCTTGCCCTCAACTTGGATCAACAATGGTAGAGAATGTTCCATATTCCAAAGGGAGGATGGACAATATACTCCATGCTACACCTGAGGAAGATGGGTCCTGATACTGGGGCATCTTGGCACGTTCCCTCTTATGACCACAGAATGTGAGCTCAGATCTAGAGGGATGCAGAGGTCACATAGGCTTCTAAGCTAATTATGGGCCCCAGATCATATCAAATGGATGAGGGCTGCTCCCAGTGTCTCTCTGTGATTTCTGACTAAGTGAAGGCTATTTTCTGTAGCCAGTCCAGTTGGTGTACCAAAGAAAGATAGAACCACTGTTGTGCAAAAATGCTCTTTTAGTAGTACATTTTGGGGAAATGAGATACAGAATGGATCATTCATTTTCCACGAAAGTCAATGGATACTTGATTAAACAAACACTCTATTATGGTGTTCACTGTAGCAAATTCCATGATTATAGGCTTTATGGCAGTGCCCATTATTAAGACATTTTCATCCTTTCCCTAGCTTTTGAAAAACTGTAAACTAGGTAGAAATTTTCATGGCTAGTCCCTGCCTGGCAAAAAATGGATGGCTTCTGGACCAGAGGGAAGGAAAGAAAGTCTTATTAGCTGCTTCTGAGTTATTGAAGGATGGGAAGAAACGTAAGTAGATTCCTTTTCCAGTTTGCAAAATAGTTGAATGCTTCTTTTCTCTGTATTGTGAAATTGTGAAAAATAAGGCAGAAAGACCTAATTTTCTGAGCTGAATAGAATCACTCAGAAATGCTGAGGGGAAATAATGCTTTTCTGAATCATTTTTAAGCATAGCATGGTTGGGGCTGCTCATTATTTTACCATCAACCCTGTAAATGTTTTAAGTTCTACATTTGTCTTCATCATTGTATTCTTGGAATCCTGGGTTTCTGGGGTTACAAGATGAGAAACCATTGTTGGAGAAGAAAGTCCTGCATACATTCCTAGTGTGTGAGCATTTTTGAGGTGGTGGGACCTCACCTCAGGGTTGTAGTGGAGCAGGATGAGTTGGTAAAGGGTTGGTATAGAGCCACATGCCAATAGGTGCCCAAAAGATTTTTTTTTGAAGAGATATGGTTCAGAAACAGGATTTAAGACACTTAAAGACTTCTTTCAACAAAAGTTGGATGTGTTACTTAATCATAAAAAGACTTACCCTCCAGCCATTCTCAGGATTGTCTTCTCTGACTACTGTTTCTGACTTTTAACTCCTTCACCCTATTTTCCCATTGATCAAGTCTAAGCCATTCTTCAAAGTTACTTCCTTTATTCCCTCAGACCTTTATTACCTTAAGGTATGTCCAACACCAGAGGCCGACACACTTTAATGATGGCTCTTTTAGTCACTACCAGGCCACCCCAATCACCCAGGGCCCTAGTTAGGGAATCCTGGGATTCCCACATGGATAAAATGAACCTAGACCTCTAACAGATCCCACTCTCCACTGTTGCTGGTTATTTCCATCAGGAACAACATCATGGATCTGCCTGTGGGCCTCTACAGAACTTTTCCCTCAATGTAGAACAACAATGGTAGGGACTGCCCCACTCTCTGAAGGGAAGCTGGGTCAATATACTCTGACATTTGAGAAAGACAGGTCCTGAAATGACTGCAGCCTACAATAATTTTTTTGAGAAAAAAATCCTTCAACATTTCATTTTTTGTGACTTACACTGATTTCTTGCTTTATAAATAGTTGAATGATTTTTGATCACCTGGACTTTTCAGAAAGGTCATTTGTCTTAACTTGATCCCAGGTATTCAGGTGTTTAACATTCTTATGGACATTGATAACTCTGCTTTTGATGGAATATATAGCTGCTGCTAAATTATATAATATAGGTCCTTAGAATTATTTTTGATACTGTTGCTTTCCTAGTTACTGCAAAAATCCATGTTTGCAATTTTTTTGTGCAAAGTATTAATTAGCAATTTAATATTGATTAAAAAAAATTACATGCCAACATGGGTATAATTCCACATTGTTCCTACCAGCAGAGTTCTGAATCCCAATGCCTCCATTGCAAATCACTGCGCTTCTCCCAAGTTTGCAGACATGGGTTGCCGCCTCTGCGACTGTCTATGTTTGTACAGAATTGCCCCCTTTTGCTTCTGGGTCCAGTCTTCTCTTTCGCTCCAAGACACATGGAACCCTATTAATACATCCGAACATCTCTCCCATTTTTCTTCCTTCTTTCTTTCTTTCTTTCTTTCTTTCTTTCTTTCTTTCTTTCTTTCTTTCTCTCTTTCTTTCTCTTTCTTTCTTTCTCTCTTTCTTTCTCTCTTTCTCTCTTTCCTTTCTTTCTTTCTTTCTTTTTTTTATCTCTTTCTCTCATTCTTTCCTTCTTTCTTATTTTTTTTAACTTAGAACAAAACGATTTTATTTTCTATTCTTTGGAAGACAAACATTTTTATAGTATAAAAACAACAGAAGTCAAGGATTATACTCTATAAAAATTTAACTTTTTAATGTTCAGATTTAGTTTAACATATTAAAAGACAGACAAGCGCAGATTTTGCCAACAGATAGTAAACAAAAAGTCATCTTTTTTTCTTAAATTTTTATTTATAAAATGCAAATATTGACAAGACCATAGGATAAGAGAGGTGCAATTCTATACAATTCCCATTATCATAGTTCCATATCATATCCCCACCCTTGAAATCCTTCCTATTCTTTATCCCTCTGGGAGTATAGACCCAGGATCATTATGGGGTGCAGAAGGTGGAAGGTCTGGCTTCTGTAATTGCTTCCCCCCTGAACATGGATGTTGACAGGTCGATCCATACTTCCAGCTTGTTTCTCTCTTTCTCTAGCAGGGAAGGGTTCTAGGGAGGCAGTGTCCCAGGACACATTGGTGGGGTTGTCTGCCCAGGGTTGTCAGGCTGGCATTATGGTAGCATTTGGAACCTGGTGGCTGAAAAAGAGTTAAGGTGTAAAGCAGAACAAGTTGTTGACTAAAAGATATTTAGTTTTAATGTGATCCATGGTTTCTTTTTTTTCATAGTTCATTCTTTGTGTATAGGAATACAACTGAAGTCTGTGAATTAAATTTATAACCTATAACTATTGTATTTTTTCATTATACTAGCAGCTTTCTGTTGTCCTCTTTGAGGAATATATTATTATACAATTTGCAAACAGTAATAGCATTATTTTTTCTTTTAAATTTGGATGCATTTAATGTCTAGTTGGTCTAGGAATAATAGTGGTGAGAATGGAAACTTTAAAAAAATTTAATAGTGACTTAATATTGATTTATAAAATTATAAGTAACAGGTATAATTCCACGTTGTGCTCACTACTAGAGTTCTGTATTCCCATTTCCTCCACTGGAAGCTACAGTGGTTCTCCCAAGGTTACAGGTATGGACTGACTATTAATTTTATTTATTTATTTAGTTTTAATTAATTACTCGATAGAGACAGAGGAATTGGGGGGGGTGGAGAGACACCTGCAGCCCTGCTCCACCGCTCATGAAACTTCCCGCCTGCAGGTGGAGACCAGAGACTTGAACCTGCAACCTTGCACACTGCAATGTGTGTGCTTAACCAGGTGCACCACTGCCTGGCCCTCTGACTACTATTTTTATGACTATCTGTCTATATTTATATATATATATTTGCCCATTTTTACTGGTTCTACCTTCTCTTCCCTTCCAAGTCATATCCACACCTGTTACTACTTCTGAATTTCCTTCCTCTTTTCTTTTTATTATTATTATTATTATTAACTTTCCCTTTTGTTGCTCTTGTTGTTTCTTTAATTGTTGTTGTAGTTATTATTGTTATTGTTGTTTATGCTGTTGTTGTTGGATAGGACAGAGAGAAATGGAGAGAGGAGAGGAAGACAGAGAGGGGAGAGAAAGATAGACACCTGTAGACCTGCTTCACTGCCTGTGAAGCGACTCCTCTGCAGGTGGGGAGCCAGGGCTCGAACCGGCATCCTTATGCCAGTCCTTGAACTTCACAGCACATGTGCTTAACCTGCTGTGCTACCGCCTGACACCTCCCCCCACTTTCCTCTTTCTTATGGAGCTGGAATTCAGAGCCCTCTGGTCATCTTCCCCTAACTTTTGTTCCCCTGAGTGTATGGACTAAGATTCTTTTTGGGGTGTGGAAGGTAGGAGTTCTGGCCCCCTGTAATTGCTTCTTCACTGGACATAGGCATTGGTAGGTTGGTCCATACTCCCAGGTTGTTTCTGTCTTTCCCTAATGGGGTAAGAATCTTGGACAGTTGAGATTCTAGGACATGCTGGTCTGCCAAGGGAAGTCAGGATGGAATCATGATAGCATCTGCAAATTTGTGGCTGAAAGGCAGTAAGATATAAAGCAGGACAAAATGATTAATGAACAGGAACAAAAAATATGAATAGAGCAGATGAGAATAGGGATCTTAGGGTGGAAAGAATTGAGAAAGTCTATTTTAGGTATATTCAAAACTCTTAATTATTCTTGATCTTAGAGAAGATCTCAGATTTTTGTCATTGTGTAGGCTATTATTTTCATTTTCATTGTGTAGGCTATTATTATTTGTGTAGGTTTTTTTGTGTATTATTTGTGTAGGTTTGTTATATGATTATGTTGAATTACACTTCCACTTTGTTGAGGTCTTTAAAAGGACTTTAGAAGGACTTACATATTTGTTCATATCATTATGAGAATGAGAGGGAGAGAGGACTAAAGTGCCACTCTGATATATGAGTTGTTAGGCATTAAACTTAGTATCTCAGGCTTGAGGGTCTAAGACTTTATCCACTACACTATCATGAAAGCCTGTCAAATCTTATCAAATGCTTTTTTCCCCCCTGTATCTATAAATATGATAATAATTTTCTTTACTTTTTTGATATTGTGTATTAATTGATTTACATATGTTATAAATTCCACTGAGTTTTGGTATGTGACTCTTAGTGTGTTGTTGTGTTTAGGTTGCTAGATTTTTGTTGAGGATCTTATTTTACATTTATGTTTATCAGAGATACTAATATGCAGTTTTCTTTTGTGTATGTTTTAGTTTGGTTTTGAGTTCACAGTAATATCTTTATAAATTGGGTTTATTTCTTTTCTTCTTTTCCAATATTATAGAAGATTTTGAGGATAGGTATAAATTTGTATTTGAAAGTTCAGTAGGATTTGCTAGTGAAGTCATATGATCTTAGGCTTTTATGTTTTGAGGAGGGTTTTGATTACTGTGTCAATTTTATTACTTGTGATGCACTTATTCAGGGTTTTCTGTTCTTTTGATTCAGCCTTGGAGTATGTTTCTAAGAATATGAATATTTTGTACATCTTTGGGCTAAATGAGTTGTTTCAGAACTGGGTCTGTTCTGTTTCCAAGCTTTCTTTAAAGCTCTTAATCTAATTAATTTTATTATTTAAAAATTAAGTATATATTTAAATTATTTATTTACTTTGGGTAGAGACAGAGAAATTGGGAGGAAAAGGGGAATTAGAGAGTGAGGAAGACACCTGCAACACTGTTTCACTATTTGTGAAGCTTCCCTCTCTGCAGGTGGAGACTGTGGACTTGAACCCACATCTTTGTGCATGGTGACATATGCACTCAACCATACATTACTGCCCAGCCCCAATCTCATTTATTATGCCCTTCATATCCTGCATTTTATAATTATAGCTTCAGTTAATCTCATGTTCATGAATTTTATTTCTGAGCTCATTAATTTCTTTCATGTCTTTGTTGAACTTTTCTAAGCTAGCCTGTCTCATTTGATGTGACATCCTGAGTTTTCTTCTATCTTGTTGAAGTTTTTTTTAATTAAAACTATGTAATAAGACTGTTTCCAATAGAGAGATATAGTCTCCCACATCTTTGAGGTTGGTTTCTAGAGAGTGATTTCTTTGATGTCTCATGTTGCCATATATAAGTTTTCTGTCTTTCCATTTTGCTAAGCTAAATTTCCCTTTTTTCCCCCTTCTTTCTTTAAAATTGGTTCACTCCCTAAAGTAGAACCATTTTTCCAGCAGGTGGCACTGTGGTTTTGCTTTTATTTATTTATTTATTTATTTTGGTCTCAGTTGCCTTCCTTGTGTACTTACGCCTCTATTTGCACTTACTATGCCTGCAGAGTGAGAGGAGAATATGAAGGTGTCTAGTCACTGTCATCAACATGCTGGGGGTGGTGGTGCTGGACTGTGTTTGTGGTGCTACTAATACTTCCACTCCCTGGGTTCCCATTTCTGAAACTCAGAACTTTGTCAGAGTACTTCCTGAGGCTAGTACTGGTCTTGAGGGGGTAGAGGACCTCAACTCCTGTCTGCAGGCTTCATCTCCATCAGTGTCATGGACTTCCATTGATTTATAATCCCTTCCCCAAGACTGCTGATTGCACTAGTAGCTCTGCAGTCTCTGCCCTCTACCTTGGACTACAGAGTCTAGACATTTCTCCTTAGCCACCTTTTATTGAGTGAATCATGAATCTCCTATGTGTTCTCTCTGGGTTAGTCTCTGAGGTGTAAGAGATATTTCAACCATACTACAAGCTATAGGATTCTCAGTGTTATCTTTTTCTCTTAGTTTTTCTTCTCTAGAGCAAAACAAAGGATCTCTTCTATTGCCATTTTGGTGATCTCAATTTTCTTTTCATTTAATAACTGTATTAATTATCTGTTTTGTGCCATTCAGTGAGATACTAAAGATGGATGTATTTTATTCCTGCTTCCTGGAAGTTTTCAATCTGTAAATTGGCCAGATCAACATCTGAATTAAGGACTGAGTTCTCATGTAGAGGCAGAAGCTACATATCTGGGATCTGAAATCTTCAAAAAAAAAAAAAAAAGAAAGAAAGAAAGAAAGCAATCATTGATTATAATTTTGAATATTCTGAAAATTTTTTAAAAAAAATACTATTTTTTTAACATTTTAAAGATTGATTTTAATGAACATTTTATTTGAGGAAGTGTTATTTTACAAGAGCAGTGTTATCTTGGGGTTATACTTTCATATTTCCCCCAAATATATACTAGCACACTTCTCTCACCACCAAATGAAACACTGATGGTTAAGTAGACAAAAGGAAGTGATGGGGTAGGAGTTACAAAAGACTAACCAGACCAGAAGAACTAGAGCAAAGATCAGTGGATACAAGTGCAGGAGGAAGTCTGATTGGCTGGGGTGGGAATGCATGGGACTACTATTTGGGATGTGAATGATAAAACAAAACAAAACTTTAAGACACTCTTTTCTTAAAGTAAGAAGAAAAATTTATCCTTCTTTATTATTTCTTGCTGCTGAGGGAATTAATGTGGCAATGGAATTAACAATGTAACTGTAAATGGGCCAAGATGCTGATGCTAGGTCCAGGGGGGATAGAAGGCATTTTTGGAAATATGGTAGATGTAGGGTTGTCAATCATCCAAAGTGACATCTCGAGAGACTGAAGGAACCTGGATTGCTGATACCGGTTTCCTTCAACCAATGGAAATGTCTTTCTGGAATATTAAACAGAGCAACAACTACAGGCCAGGGATTTCTTGAGATCTAAACTAATTTTGTGACCCAGGGGAAATCATTTTGTATTTCTAGGTCTTACTATCTTTACCTGGAAAATGAAATGACTCAACAAGAAAACCTTGAAGGTTTCTTAGGCTTTTCCTATGGTTCTTGAGGTCAATGACTCTCATGTTCCTTTGACTACCCAGTCCTACTGCAGGTAGAATCTTTGTTATAAAAAGCTATGGTCTCTCCAGTCTTGTCCTGTCTGCATTGATTCTTCCCTGTCCCACTCTAGAGTTCTTCCTCCTGGAGCATGAGAATATATATGTGTGTGTCTGTGTGTGTGTGTGTGTGTATTAATAGTTCACAGTAAATACAGTTGTTGGTACATGTGTTGAATTTCTCAGTTTTCTGCAAAGCACTCTCACTCCCAGCCAAGGTCCCCCTCCACCATCATTAACCAGGACCTGAAAGTCTCCCCTTTCACCCCAGACTTTTCCTTTGGTGCAGCACACCAAACCCAGTTCAAGTTCTACTTTGTATTTCCATTTTCTGTTCTTGTTTCTCAACTTCTGTCCATGAGTGAGATCATCCCATATCCAGGGACTTAGTTTTTTAATCTTTTTTTTTTTTTCTTTTCAGTACTGAGCCTCATGGAACATTGAATGTTAACTATTTTAGGAAATCTTACCAGTGACCAGGGAGGCTGCACAGTGGCTAGAATGCTGGGCTTCCAAATACAAAGTTATGAGTTCTATCCCAGCATCACATCTGCCAGAGTAATACTCAGGTTCTCTCTCTCTCTCTCTCATCTTAGTATTTTTTTCTTTTTTAATATTTACTTATAAAGTGGAAATATTGACAATACCATGGTATAAGATGGGTACAATTCCACACAATTCCTACCACCAGAGTTCCATATCCCATCCCCTCCCTTGAAAGCTTTCCTATCCTTTATCCCTCTGGGAGTATGAACCCAGGATCATTATGAGGTGCAGAAGGTGGAAGGTCTGGCTTCTGTAATTGCTTCCCTGCTGAACGTGGGCATTGGCAGGTGGATCCATACTCTCAGCCTGTCTTTCTCTTTCCCTAGTAGGGTGGGGCTCTGGAGAGGTAGGGCTCCAGGGTACATTGGTGAGTTCATCTATGCAGGGAACTCAGGTTGGCATCATGGTAGCATCTGCAACTTGGTGGCTTAAAAAGCATTAAGATATAAAGAAGAACAAATCATTAAATAATCAGGAACCTAAAGGCAAGAATATAACAGATGAGATTTGGGGTCTCCATTTTGGAAAAAGTTAAGAAGGTAAAAAGTTAAGTAGGTATATTCTAATGGGCCCACGGCTCTACTAGTTTTTGCCTAAATCTAACAGCTAACATGCAGGTGGACCAACAAATACGTATTTTTACAGAATTTTTTTTTGTTGAGACCTTCTGTGATATGTGTTAAGATCACAAAGACATCATTTTCCTAAATGATTAAAGCAACACTGTCCAGTTGGTAACTAGTTAGTCCCATGCACATAAAATAAATACCTGGTACTGTGTCCACTGACTGAACAGCCAGTTAATACTGTTTGAGATTCAAAGGCCTAGATATTTCCTGATTTTCTCAACTACCTCATTCATGTATCTCCAGCATCTTTGCAGGAATACGAAGTCCAAGAAGGACAAAGACCCTATCAGTCAATGTTAATGTACTAGACATTCAAAAATTGTAAGGCAGTAAATAAAAGATGAATACCAGAACTCTCTTGACTAGCAGATTGTATATGCATGCTCAGGTGGATTCTATAACTTTAGAGTAGACAGACTTTGTTTCTTATTTCTGAATCCATGCTGTTTCTCCCCTCCACCCCAGCTTCCTTTAACATCTCTAATTGTTCATTTTCTCCTGTCCCCCTTTTCCTGCTCTCATCTCATGACCATTTTCCTTCTCTCATCCTCCTGTGGTAACTTTGTGACGGTTTAAGTCTGTGCCAGGTGTAGATTATCACTTAATCTTATTAAGCCTATCTTTATAGAAAAGGAGGCCAAGGCTCAGTGATACTATCATTGGCCAGGGTCATACTCTAAAGCATAGAACTCCAAGGGGAACCCAGGGATGTCTAGCACATCAAAATTTAGCCTATCCATCTTCTTTTCAAAGAATTTTCTCTGTCAATTAAGTGTGCCTATAACTCTTCAGACAGGCTCTGGAAACGTAAGATGGCTAAGTCTCTTTTTATAGCAGATACAATTATTGAAGAAGCCAATGACTAAAAGTAGAAAAAGTTGTAGGAAAGAGCTGTGAAAACTCTTTGGAGATTTTTTTTTTTTTTTTTTTTTTTTTGGTCAAGTACACATCTCCTCAAAGGCAAGAAGCAGCAATTATGATAAAAAAAGACTAGGAAAGAAAAAGAAGAAGCAGTATAGTGAGAGCTTTGGCAAAACTGCAGTTCATCTTATGTTTTCATTTTAATAACGACTCTTAGTCTTTCCAGGGGGTTTGCAGCATGTGCACTATCTTAAAACACTTTTTTTTTCAGCATTTTTGTTGCCTTTACAACAGTCCCTTTCAGCTGCAATGAGTGAAACAATTAAATTTGTTTACCTGTTGACATTACAAATCTCTTCTTAATTGGCAACAAGGGAATGAACCAGCTCTAGTGTTTCAGGTTAGTTTTTAAAATGTTATTTTTCCTGGGACTAGCTTGGAGTGCTATACTTTTGATTTTGTTTAGTTTATCTGAGGTTAAAAATTATAATGCATTTTAAAGTGAAATATAATTCCTATTGTCACTCTAATTTTGTGTCGTTGACTTTATTTCATAGTGATTAGAAATTAATCTTGGAACCATACCAAGTTAAACTAGTTGTTGAATCCTAAATTGGACTTTCGTGAAATGACTGGGGAACTTAGGGACCTAATTCATTGTCTTTTTCCTTATTTCATAAGACATTCATATCTGGTAGTTAAAGTAAATCAGAGAAAAGAATTGACTTGTCAATTCCCTTAGAGGTCTAGAACTCTCTTGATTTTGGAATGTAGTGTTTAATACTCAGTTATGGCAGCACCAAATTAGACTAGGGCAACATTAGGCAAGGTTATCTGCACAATCCTGGCCTAGTGTTTTTTCTTTATTTTCTGTCAGGGCCACAATTGAGTGATAACACCAGTTGCAATGGGACCTATAGCTGCTGTAAACCTCCAATAGACTCCCTCACCAAGGACCAATAAAAGCATGTATATTATAAATTAAATGAACTTAGTGATTTCAAGTTTTACAATGTCCTTTGAAGGATTTGGATTTGTACTGAACCATATCACAACCCACAAATATTTGTTCAATATTTTGTATGTGCTGGACACTAAACTAAATAAGAGTCTAGATATTCAGGCTATAAAAGCACAAATAAAGAGTTCTACTGCTCTATCCTAAATTGAGGATAGCTGAACTTTTTAATGAACTACAATTAATAAGGGTAGAATATTCATTGTATTCATGTGTTAGCGATCAGAATTTATCTCATAAGATAAAATCAGATCTGATTTTATCTGGCTGAGCTCAAAAGACTACCAAGCTCAAAGACTAGGGCTACTAGCGCTTTAGTCCCTGTCCCTATCAGAAGGGAAAAAGTTTCAGAAGTGGTGAAGTAGTGCTGCTGTTGTCTCTCTGTCTCTCTTCATGTCTATCTATCTCTTCTCTTTCAATTTTTGTCTTATCAAGTAAAAGTGAGGGGGAAGAATGATCACCAGGAATGGTGAATTCCTCATGTAGGTACTGAGGCACTAGTGCTAATCCAAGTGGCAATAGTCAAAAAATTAAAAAACAAAATTAGATTTGAACGGACAGTTGTCTACTAATGACACATTTTGACTATTATGAATATGCTGTTAGAAACATGTAAATATCACTGCATAGTCAATTATAAAGAATGCCAATATATTTTAATTTCTCATGAGTTACTACTTGGATAGTATTGGTGAATCATGACACACACAGATATTTACATACATTTTCAGTTTATGAAGCTCTGCCACCTTTTTCGTCGTGCTTGTCTCCTTTTATACTCTTACTTGCAAATGACTTTAGCATGTTTAATTGTGATATTTAATAGACATCCTTGCAGTTTTAAGAGGACACTTTTAAATAATAACTTGAGCCCAGCCACTTGATGGGAGAATCAGCAGAACCTGTAGGGTCTTATTTGGAATTGTTATTTTGTTCCTGTTTATTTTTAAATTTTCTTTTTTATTTTCATTGGTAAAGAAAGATTATGCTCAGTTTTAAATGTTAAAAGTGTACAAGTTGTGGGAGTTGGGCGATTAAGCGCACTTGGCACAAAGCGCAAGGACCAGCGTAAAGATCCTGGTTCGAGCCCCTGGCTCCCCACCTGCAGGGGAGTTGCTTCACAGACAGTGAAATAGGTCTGTACATGTCTGTCTTTCTCTCCCCCTCTCTGTCTTCCCCTCCTCTCTCCATTTCTCTCTGTCCTACCCAACAACGATGACATCAACAACAATAACAACAACAACAATGAAAAAACAACAGTGGCAATAAAAAGGGAAAATAAATAAATAAAAATAAAAAAGTGTACAAGTTGCTTTGTTACAATGAAACTAAATGTGTACACACACACACACACACACACACACACACACACACACACACACACACACACACACGAATTCTAGCGCCAGGGGAACTCCATGAATGGTGGAGGAGAGATTTGCTGTCTTTTCCTTTCTCTCTCCTTTCTCCCATTCTAGTTCTCTCTCTCCCTGTCTCTCTCTGTCTCTCTGTCTCTCTCTCTCTCTCTCTCTCAGTTTCATAAAATGCCTGCTAAAATTTTGGATGGAATAGCCTTAAATCTGCATATTGAATTGAGGAGAACTAACATCTTAACAATACTAAAATTTCTTTTTTTAAAATTAATTGTTATTAGTGATTTAATAATGATTAACAAGATTATAAGACAACAGGGTTACAGTTCCACACAGTTCACACTACCAGAGGTCTGTGTCCCATCTCCTCCATTGGAAGCTTCCCTGTTCTTTATCTGGGAGACTGGACCAAAATTCTTTATAGGATGCAGAAGGTGGGAGGTCTGGCTTCTATAATTGCTTCTCTGCTGAACATGGACCTGGGTAGGTTGATCCATACCCCCAGCCTGTTTCTATCTTTTCCTAGTAGGGTAGGGCTCTGGAGAGGTGAGGTTCTGGGACAAATTGGTGAGGTCAGAATGTTATCATAGTAGCGTCTGTAGCTTGATGACTGAAAGGCGGTATGATATAAAGCAAATTGTTCAATAAAGAGGAACCCAGAGTTAGGAAAAGAGCAAAGAAACTAGGGGCCTTCTTGTGGGAAGAAGCTAGAAAGTCTATCTTTTGCCTGTGCAGGGTAGCTAACATGGGATTGAGGCAGAGAGTAGCTCGCAAATATGAGAAGAGTATATAAATTACCATTAGCTGTTAACCCCATCGATCTGACATAGGGTCTATGTCTATTCAGATTTAGCACAGGAACTTGTGTATCCTCTGTGTCCCAGTCAGTCTGAGCTTGCAGTCCATGGTCACAGCTAGGAACACTCTAGGCTGTGCTCATTTCTGAGTAGCAGAGTAGGCTCCCCTGCTGCCCTTCAGCCCCTACCATGGTTGCTCAATAGTGGGGGCAAGGTCCTAGAGAGGTCCACAAGAGGATTTATGATGACATTCTTCATGGAAGTGACAAGTGTTGGTGAAGAGAGGAATTTACTAGAGGCCTAGGCCCATCATACCAATGTGGGAATCCAAGAATTCCCTGACAAGGGCCCCAGATGATGGGGGGGAGGGGGCTTGGAATTGACTCATAAGGCCATCATTAAAGTGTGCCAATCTCTTGCCCTTATTCATTTTTTGTAGTCCTTACATTATCTGATGAGGTTAATGAATTCTTAAGTATGACATCCCTCTCCATTTATATTTATTTATTTATTTACTTTCACCAGGGTTATTTCTGGGGTTGGGTGCTATGCCACTGATCCTGCTGGTCTTCCCCCCTTATTTTATTTGGTAGGACAGAGAGAAACTGATAGGAGAGGGGGAGCTAGAGAAGGTGAAAGAAGGAGTGGTACCTTCAGACCTGCTTCACAGCTAATGAAGCTTCCCCCCATAGGTGAGGAACAGGTACTTGAACCTGGGTCCTTGTGGGTATGCTCAGCTCATTCTGGTGTACTCATCCCTCATTTCTTAGTTTCTTTTGACAGTACTTTATCAGTTTTAGTTATAGATCTTGCACATATTTGGTTAAATTTATTCTTGAATATTTTATGTTTTGGGATCAGATTTATGTAGTTCTGTTTTATATTTAATATATAATTGCTTTTGCAAGATATAGAATATATTAACTTTTGTGTACTGTCTTGTGACCTTGCTAAATTAATATCTAAAACCAACACTGTGGATTTTCTAGAAATTTCTTTATATATGACTATAGATTGACAAATAGACTCATACTTTTTCCCTTCAAATCTGTTTGTCTTTTATTTTATTTTTTTAATTTTATTTATTGATTTATTTTTTAACCAGAGCACTGTTCAGCTCTGGCTTATGGTGGTGCGGGGGACCAAACCTGGGACTTTGGAGCCTCAGGCATGAGAGTCTGTTTGCATAACCATTATGCTATCTACCCTCCACCCTTTTTTTTTTTTTTTTTGCCATTTTTAAATTTATTTATAAAATGTAAATATTTGACCAGGCCATTGGATAAGAGGGGTACATTTCCACACAGTTCCCACCACCAGAACTCCATATCCCATCCCCTTCCTTGAAAGCTTTCCTGTTCTTTATCCCTTTGGGAATATGGACCACTATTTATGTCTTTACTCATTCTTTATTGTACTATCCAATATCTTCAGTATTATGTTGGGTAGAAGTGGAAAGTGGTAGAAATTCCTTGTTTTTTTAATTTTATTTTTCATTTTGTTACCTTGGGGAATAAATTAAGCTTCTCATTATTAAATAATTTTAGAGGTCTCTCCTTTTTACTTTTTAAATTTATTTATAAAATTAAAAAATATCGACAAAACCATAGGATAAGAGGGGTACAGTTCCACAGAATTCCCACCCCCAGAGTTCTGTATCCCATCCCTTCCCTTGAAAGCTTTCTTATTCTTTGTCTCTTTGGGAGTATGGACCCAGGATCATTTATGGGGTACAGAAGGTGGAAGGTCTGGCTTCTGTAATTGCTTCTCTGCTGAACATGGGCATTCCCAGGTCAATCCATACTCTCAGCCTGTTTCTATCTTTCCCTAGTGGGGTGGGCTGGGAAAGTGGGGTTCCAGAATAGGTGCAATTTGTCCAAATGCTAAAACTTTTAGTTTTATTTTTAAAATTTTTTAACCAGAGCACTGTTCAGCTCTGGCTTATGGTGGTGCGGGGGATTGAACCTGGGACTTTGGAGCCTCAGTCTGTTTGCTATCTTTCCTCCATTATGCTATCTAGCCTCCACCCATGCTAAAACTTTTTTATGAAATTGTGAATGGGTGTTGAATTTTGCCAAATACTTTCTTTATCTTTTGAGATGACATACTATTTCCCATTCTCATTTAAAAATATTTTTTATATTGAAGTGACATTGGATTACAAGACTATATGATTTAGGGGTACAGTTTCTGTGCAAGTACCGTGTGCTAACTGATTGTGCACTGGCGCTCTAAGGGGGTACAATTTCTCACGTCTTCAATGTGAATTTAAGAGATTGATCCTTGAATGTTAAATCACTGTTTATGACATTCTGAGGAATATATATAACTCTGCCCCCATTCCTGACACAGAGCTCCTAAAACTCCAGTGATTTCCTGGCTAATAATGGTGCTAGAAGCATTCCCCACCCCCCTAATCTTTGGTTTTAAAAATCTTGTTCTTGTCACAAATACCCTAAGTCTCTTGTAACTTCATGAGTGATGGACTTGATAAGCCCTTAATTCCCTTGAAATTACCTGGGTGAAATGAACATCTTTTGTTTTTATAAAATGACTCCTGATTGGCTACCAGATAGCTTTACAATGAAGGTTAATCACCAAGACCACACCAAGGTTTGAAACTTGGAATTTGCAGTTGCAGCTTCCATCCTTTGAATGAAATTGTGAACCAGATAGTTTATGTCTGCAGAAAATGGTGGCCAACTTCATAATAGAAGTCTATACATTTGAAGTCAGAAATATTATAAGTAAAGAGACAGTTTTTCTTGGTTAATTCCTCATCATGTATTTTGGCATGGTACAGCAGACTTAACAAAATGTGTGTTCATGCATATAAATATGCTATGTTTTGTTAAAGATGTTCCTATATGTTCAAGGGGTATTGGTCTGTAATTTCAGTTTTCTTGTAATGTCTTTGTGTTAGTGTTAAGACATTGCTGGTTTGCCCCGTTTTTATTGATCTTCTCAACCTAGTTTGTCTGTTCAGATGGATGTTCTAAGCTTTCTTGTCTTAACCTTTGCTCATCTTACTGAGTCTTATTTCCCCATTTGGTATTGAGCCTCATACTTACTTGTTGCTAATGAACTTCTGGTTGAATTCAAGACCTTTGGAACCATCAGAATATCTGACTGAACTCAATTCTTTGGAACAATTATACCTTTATGAAGACAGTTCTGATTTTTTCTTTCTCTTTCCATCTGTCACAGAGTTATAACCTGAGACCCACAGAGATGTATATTCCACCAGATAGTTTGACTAAACAATCTGATTCAATCTTCTGTTTATGAGTGGGATCATCCTGGGTTCATACTCACAGAGGGTTAAGGAATGTGAAAACTATCAAGGGATGGGATGGGATATGGAGTTCTCATTGTGGGAATTGTGTGGAATTGAACCCCTCTTATCCAATGGACTTGTCAGTGTTTCCATTTTATAAATAAAAAAAAGAAATAGTAATAAAGTAGACGGAAACTGAAAAAAATTCTTTATTGTTTTCTATAATATTTTTACCCTCCATTTTCCTCTGTTCTATCTTAATACAATTCAATATCCAAATTTTGAATCTACAGGATTAGTTCTTATTAATACATTTTCTTAACTGCTTTCCTTCATTTGATCTTAGTAGTTTAATTTCTGGGAGATTTTTATTTTTGACATCAGAATTTTAATTTCTAAGTGCTCTTTCCCCCCCCTGAATATCTCTGTTTGTAGCACTCTTGTTCTGTTGACACTGTCTTCTCTTAACCTCTATGATGATAATTATGGGTTTCTTTATTTTTGTGCATTGTCTCTGTTTCCTCAATACTCTTTCTTTTGCATGTTTTAGTCTTCCCCCCGCCCCATGTAAGAGTGTTGAGTGTCTTCCATTTGCTTCTCAAAACCCTTCTTCATTCTTGCTTGAGCATCAGGTGACGACTGTCCTTTATAGACTATGTGGTGAGTCCCTTTGTTTTCTGACTTTGATATGGAATTGGTTGATGTCAAGCATCAGGAGATTGGAAGGAGAGAGGGGAATGGTGGTATGGTATTTATTACTCCTGCTCCCTTCTTGTGGGATGATTCTAGGGTAGCCGTATCTCTTGATTGAATGTCAGACAGTTCTTGTTGCACATGTTTTCTGACACTAAGCCCTAGTTATTCCCCTCAAGCCCCATTGTCCTTTCTGATTATCTATAGCAATTTGGATTCACTATATTAGCTTCAGGGAACACCAGTGTCTGCTGTTAATTTCTAACTTCTATAGGCATAATAGTATTGTAACTGATTTCTCAGCCTTATGCTTTCTCTTTGAATCCATTCTTTATTCAGCCATTCAAAGTATTATTTTAAACATTCTTCAAAGGCTTCTTGCTGTGTTGATAGGAAAAAAATATCAAACATGCATAGTAAGTCAGGAAGAAAGTAAACTTTTGGGTGTGATGGATGTAAATATACTTGAATAGACTGTGGTAATAGTCTTACTAATATCTTTTTCTTTTTCCTTTCATGATTGGATAAACAAGATTGTGTACATACAGCCTGAATTCAAATGCCCATGACCAATAAAAAATTATAGGGAATGGCCTCTGGTTCTACTTAGTAAGATTTATTTTTCTGACCAACCTTTTATTATTGTTGTTGTATTACTGAGTTATTGAAAAACTCATGACACATTTTTGTATAAAAAAACATAGAAAAATAAGTCATGATTTTTCGGCCATCCAATATTATAGAGAGTGACAGCATCCATTTCTTTTTATTTTATTTTATTTTATCTTATTTTATTTTATTTTATTTTATTTAAGAAAGGATAAATTAACAAAACCATAGGGTAGGAGGGGTACAATTCCACACAATACCCACCACCCAATCTCCATATCCCACCTCCTCCCCTGATAGCTTTCCCACTCTCTATCTCTCTGGTAGCATGGACCCAGGTCATTGTGGGTTGTAGAAGGTGGAAGGTCTGGCTTCTGTAATTGCTTCCCCGCTGAACATGGGCGTTAACTGGTCAGTCCATACTCCCAGTCTGCCTCTCTCTTTCCCTAGTCTCTGGGGAAGCAGAGCTCCAGGACACATTGGTGGGGTCTTCAGTCCAGGGAAGCCTGGCCGGCATCCTGATGACATCTGGAACCTGGTGACTGAAAAGAGAGTTAACATACAAAGCCAAACAAATTGTTGAGCAATCATGGACCCAAAGCTTGGAATAGTGGAGAGGAAGTGTTAGGGGGGTACTCACTGCAAACTCTAGTGTACTTCTGCTTTCAGGTATATATTTTCCAGTAGTTTATGGATACGTGTGAACATATGCTCTCTCTCTCACAGAAACTGGTGTATATCTAGGTTTTGGGACTTTGTTAGAAAGTGAACCACCTGAGATGGAATTAGAGTATACTATGAAAGGAAAGGTCTCACCCGAGTAAAGAGGATGAAGGGTTGTCATTCCACATGTGAAGTCTCTGGACACAGTCTGAAGTGAAGCATGTTGAGGTGGCCATCGTTGCATTGATTAGGTTGTGATCGGCAGATGCAATATTATTTTATATGGAATGGGAGAGGCATACGGGAAAGTGGGTCCTATCCAAAGGTTCCAGGACTGGGGGAAGAAGAGGCTCTATAGTGGAGATGTGAGGTTCCTACTGTCTTAGGGTTCAAAAAGACAATGGATAGTTAATGTTATCATCACATTATTTGGTAATTGGGTTAACTTTGAAAAGTCCTTTTGTTAGGGTTTGCTGTACAGTACCCAGTATCTTGTATATAGCTGTGCTATTGGTTGCTTCTGATCTACTTGGTCTAGGCTTTTGAGAGAGTCTGCCTATCAAATACACAGCCTATATATTAAAAAGATTCAGTCTGTGTTTTTAAAAAACTTCAAGACATACAATTAATTTTCCCCCTCTCATATTAATTAACTAGTGATTTATATGACTACATTTTACTAGGAGTGTACATAAACACCATTCCCACCACCAAAAGACTGTGATCCATCCCTCCCAACCACTCCCATCCCCCACTGTCCCAGGAAGCTGCATGTCTACCCCTCACCACAGGGCTTTTACTTTGGTGCCCTACTTACAATTTGGTCAGGTCCTGCTTTTAGTTTCCCTTTCAAATCTTCTTACTCAACTTCTGTTGATGAGTGGGATCATCCTGTACTCATCTTTATCTTTCTGACTTAGCTCACTTAACATAATTCCTTCTAGCTCTGTCCAAGATGGGTCAGAGAAGGTGGGTTCATTGTTCTTGATAGCTGCATAGGACAGCATCCATTTCTACTGATGACCGTTATGAAAGGCAAGCAATAGAAGACTGACAAGTACAAATTCAGAAATGTATGTACTGATTAATGTACAATTTGTTGAGTACATTAAATTTACAATAACTTTTTGTTACGCAATCATCTGTCAGTTAAGTTGTTTTAAAAAGAATTCAAACTCATAAATTCAGTTGGAACTGAGATTTTTTTACTCCCTTATAACTTTCATATTTTTCTGCTTGCCAGTTTACCACCAGTGGAAGTTTTAATCACTGAACCACTATACCATGTAACAACAGAGTCCTCTTTGTTGGCTGACTGGTGGTTGATCCAACCTTAAATCCCATTTTATTAGAGTTTGCTTCCTAGGATTACTTTCTAGTCCAGACAGCTTTAGATTGAGTTCCCCAGGAAACAGACTGAAATAGAGAATGCTCTTGAGAATAATACCATCAAAGAGGAGACACAATGGGGCAGTAGGGTGAGATGAATTCCAATACAGCTGAGCCCTCGGGCAACCAGTGCATGGAGATAGCCCTTTAGAGCCCGGTATTAAGGCAAAGGGGAGAGAATATTTTTTTGTCTATCACTAGTTATGGGTTGTTGACTTTTCCTGGAGGGGGCTTAAAGTTGGGTGTAGCTCCCTTTAGATCAAACTATTGGTGCCCACAGAGGAATTTATCTATAACCAGTCAGTAGCCAACATTCCTCAAAGGTGACTGATTGAGTGGATAGTCTGAGTGGTGACCTGAGTTCCCATCATAGTATACAAAACTCTGTGTGTCTGGCTCCTGCCACTCTTAGCAGCTCATCTCATGTCACCCACCCCCACACACACACACACATAGTCCACCTACCCTGAAGTACTTACAGTCTTATGGGTAAAGTTACAGATTTTGGGGCCAGGTGGTGGCACACCTGGTTGAATGCACATGTTACAGTGCTCAAGAATCTGGGTTCAAGTCCCTGGTCCCCACCTGCAGGGGGAAAGCTTTTCAAGTGGTGAAGCAGTGTTGTAGGTGTCTCTTTGTCTCTCTTCCTATGTATCATCTTCCCTTTCCCTCTCAATTTCTGGCTCTCTCTATCCAATAAATAATAAAGATTTTTAAATTTTTTTTTGAAAGTTACAGATTTTCTTGCTTCTGTACTTTTGTTCTATTCTCTCTCTCTAAAACACTCTTTTTGGCGGATGCAATACTATTTGGTAGGGATTGGGAGACGCATACGGGAAAGTGGGCCCTATCCGAGGGTTCCAGGACTGGGGGAAGTAGGGGCTCCATAGTGGAGATGTGAGGTTCCTGCTGTCTTAGGGTTCAAAAAGACAATGGATAGTTAATGTTATCATCACATTATTTGGTAATTGGGTTAACTTTGAAAAGTCCTTTTGTTAGGGTTTGCTGTACAGTATCCAGTATCTTGTATATAGCTGTGCTATTGGATGACTCTAATCTACTTGGTCTAGGCTTTTGAGAGAGTCCGCATATCAAATACACAGCCTATATATTAAAAAGATTCAGTTTGTGTTTTGAGAAACTTTGAGACATACAACTGATTTTCCCCCTCTCATATTAATTAACTACTGATTTATATGTCTACATTTTGCTAGAAGTGTACATAAACACCATTCCCACCACTGAAAGACTGTGATCCATCCCTCCCACCCACTCCCACCCCCCACTGGCCCAGGAAGCTGCATGCATACCAAATAATATTGCATCCACCAATCACAACCTAACCGACGCAACGATTGCCACCTCAACATGCTTCACCTCAGACTGTGTCCAGAGACTTCACGTGTGGAATGACAACCCTTCAGCTTCATTACTCGGGTGAGACCTTTCCTTTTATAGTACACTCTAATTTCATCTCAGGTGGTTCACTTTCTAACAAAGTCCCAAAACCTAGATATACACCAGTTTCTGTGAGAGAGAGCTTATGTTCACACGTATCCATAAACTACTGCAAAATATATACCTGAAAGCAGAAGTACACTAGAGTTTGCAGTGAGTACCTCCCTAACACTTCCTCTCCACTATTCTAAGCTTGGGATCCATGATTGCTCAACAAATTGTTTGGCTTTGTATGTTAACTCTCTTTTCAGTCACCAGGTTCCAGATGTCATCAAGATGCTGGCCAGGCTTCCCTGGATTGAAGACCCCACCAATGTGTCCTGGAGCTCAACTTCCCCAGAGACACAACTTACTAGGGAAAGAGAGAGGCAGACTGGGAGTATGGACCGACCAGTCAACGCCCATGTTCAGCGGGGAAGCAATTACAGAAGCCAGACCTTCTACCTTCTGCAACCCTCAATGACCCTGGGTCCATGCTCCCAGTGGGCTAGAGAATGGGAAAGCTATCAGGGGAGGGGGTGGGATATGGAGATTGTGTGGTGGGAATTGTGTGGAGTTGTACCCCTCCTACCTTATGGTTTTGTTCATTAATCCTTTCTTAAATAAAAAATTAAAAAAAAACAAACACTCTTTTCTAAGCTTCATGAGTGATGAAGCAGGTCTTCAGGTTCCTCTTGTCTCCTTCCCTCTCTGTCTCTTAATCTCTCTCTCTGTAGCCAATAATAAATAAATAAGTAAATAAATAAAAAATACTCTTGTCTAATTCCAATGAGTATTGGATCTTTAATTCTTTATATTTGAGTGTAGTCCTACTCTTTGACACCCCCCCCACTCCAACTATGGGCTGTCAGAAAAGTCATGAAATATTATCCCATGTATTTCTATGCAAAAATGCACCATGACCTTTCTGACAACTCAATACATTCAGAATTTGGAGTCCATTAAACTTTCTTCGATATGGATGACAAGAAAGCTCACCTAGATAGGGGGATATGTGTCTTGTTACAGGTATGACTCAGATTCAGACACAGACCTTCACTGACTGGAGTACTTCAGTACTTGCTGACTCTCCCTTTCTCTGTCTCTCTCTCTCTAGTTGGAAAATGTGACCCAGAGTAGCGAAACCTGACTACAACAAATAGCTTCTTTCATCCATTTATATATAACAGGACTGGCCACATCCTACTAAGGTGATCTGCAAACTAACCTACCTTTTCATTAGTCTTTTTCTAGAATCTCATACCAGTCAACACTTTCAATGATTATCACTTGGAACATGCATGGGCCATTTTGCATGTGTTTCTTATAGAAATTAACCATTGGTGTCATTAATGAAAAAAATAGTATTGTTTATTGTCATTGGTTTTATATTGCTATTGAGAAGTGAAGCTTCAGTACATTTACTGAAAACCAATTTTGTATTTAGCCATGTACTTTGAAACCATCAATCTATATGATAGTCCCCGATCTTTCATAGTTAATTTTAACTGTTAATTATTTATATTTTGCAGTGGAGGTTTAAACAAAAATTGGACATATGAATTGGAGAAGGAATATTTCTGAATAGAAGATATCAACATCTTTTTGCTTTTCCTTTTTTGACTATAGCTATAATCTAGTCTTCTGTAAAGGCATGTTTCTCAAAATTTACTATGTATCACAGTTCTCTTGAGAGCTTTTTGAAATTAATATTTTGATTCATTGAGTCTGCAGTGTGATCTGAGAATCTGATTTTCCTTTTATTAATGATTTGTTATTGATTTACAAAATTATAAGGTAACAGGGGTATAATTCTGTTCTGTTTCCACCACCAGAACTCTGTGTCTCTATTTTCTCCACTGGAAACTGTGGTAGTTCTCCCAGATATAGGTTGACTATTGTTTATATAACTATCTGTGTTTATATATGTTTACACATTTTTCTTTTTTATTGTTAATTTAATTTAATTTTAATTTTATTGCCACCAAGGTTATTGCTAGGACTCAGTGCAGGCACTGTGAATCCACCACTTCTGGAGGCCATTCCTATTTTATTTTATTTTGTTTTGTTTTTATTTGCTAGGACAGAGATAAATTGAGAAGGGAGGGGGGGATAGAGAGGGAGAGAGAAAGACACATGCAGACTTATTTCATCACTCAAGAAGCATTCCTGCTGCAGGTAGGGAGCGGGGTGGGGGGGGGGCGTTTCAAACCTAGGTCCTTAGCAGATCCTTGTGCTTAGTACTATGTGCGTTTAACCGTTTACACCAACACCTGGCCCCTCTGCCCATTTTTTGTTCTGTGATCCTGCCTTCTCTCCCTTTTTAAGTTACACCCACACCTATTACTACTTCCAAATGTCTTTCCTTTTTTCCTATTCTATCTCTGGCTTTTCTAACAGCCTAGTAGTTGATGCCAATGTTTGTGACCAGAGACCACACTTAGAATATAAAAAAACTCTACTAAGACACACACACACACACACACACACACACACACACACACACACACACGTATTTGCACGGAAATCAACTATGTCTAGTAGATACATTTTTTAGTCAATCCTACAATTTTTTTCCTGGGAATCTTTTCTTAATACATATTCACTTTCAGGTCAATTTCTAGGTGTTAAGTCTAAGATGTCTGCCCTTTATTTGTCTTGCCAACCAAACACCAATTATTATTATTTTATTTATTTATCACCTTTTGTTGCCCTTGTTGTTTTATTGTAGCTATTCTTGTTGTTGGAAAACACCAATTATTTTATGTAATTGGCAGAATCAGACTTTGCTTCTTCTCACACAGTAACAATTTCACTCTTAGCTTCTACTTATTTATTTATTTATTTATTTTGGATAGAGAAAGAAGTTAACAGGGAACAGGGGAGATACAGAGGAAGAGAGAGACACTATGAAGTATTCCCCCTACAGGTGGGACAAGGGATTTGGACCTGGGTCCTTATGCATTGTTATATGTACGTTCAACCAGGTGCACTGCAACCCAGCCCCCACTCTCAGTTTTATCATGTAAAACTTTTGATGAATTCATACCCTTAATCAATGGATATCATATTCACCATTTAATGTTCAGTGTTCTATAAATGAATTTAGTAATAAAGACGAAAGTCTGTTGTTTCTTCCTTCTCCCTTGAATACTTGGCATGCATTTGTTTTAATTATTTTAAGAGCTCATCAATTACAGTTATTATCTGCTCAGAAACTGAATCTGTAGTGTCAGAATTTTGACTGGCTTTTTTTTTAAAGCAGGAGACCCTTAATGAAATAAGTTTGACAGTGACAAACCTGTTGGGGAAGGAAACCATGATGACAGCTTGCAGTAGTGGACAGACTTCATATGGACTCAGTGTTAGCAGTGGACTTGGAAAGTACACTGGCTGTTTCCTAGCCCCTTGGAGGGGGAGGCTATATAACTATTGAATTAAGACCTCCCCGAGATTGCCTTCTCTCCTTGGGATGAAGAATGATCAAATACGAGCCATACTAGCTCAAAGTTAGAAAAGGCTACTGGGTAATTTATATCCAGGAAAAATTATTTTCTCTGATTCCTAGTCCTTGAAGAAAACTATCCAATCTGGGATAAAGTGAGAATGAGATGATTAAGGGTATGATTTTCTGAAGCTGATTTTAATCCCCACTGCAGCAGTAAAGGATGACCTGAGTTGGAGGATTTGTCTACATTGGTCAGAATTTGGAAATTAAAAGGAGACTGTAATTCCGTCAAAACAGTTGGGCACAGGTACAGATAGGAGCACAATTAGGAAGCTTTTATTCACTCCCTGTGTCTGTTTGCAGTCATTGAATGAACCTCCTGGATAGACAATGGCAATAGTGATATGGCTCACAACCCCATATCATTTTCTTGAGAAAATGTTGAAGCATTTTTGTTATCACAAGTATACTTCACCCTCAATCAAACCATCATGTTGGTCATAGAAGTCCACCATAGGAACTTAGGTCCCCACTCTCCCTTTGGTAACATAGATCTTTCCCCAGAAGCTTTTGCACCACAAAAGGAACCATATTTACAATTATAAATGAAAATTTATTTATTTATTTAAGCTTCTAGGAGTTCAGAGCCTTCTGATCTTCTTCCCCTAACATTTATCCAGCTCTGGAAGTATGGAACAAAATTCTTTATGGGGTGCAGACGGTGGGAGTTCTGGCTTCTGTAATTGCTTCTCTCTCGGACATGGGTGTCGGCAGGTGGATCCATACCCCCAGCCTGTTTCTATCTTTCCCTAGTGGGGTAGAGCTCTGGAGAGGTGAGGCTTTGGGACACATAGGTGAGATCATCTGTCCAGGGAGTTTAGGATGAAATTATAGTAGCATCTGCAACTTGGTGGCTGTGGCTTAGTGAGTTCTAGAGAAGTTACGCTTGTATTTTGCTGAGTTTTCAGGAGATTTTTTCCCCTTCTTTTCTACTTTATCAGGGGTACAATATGAAACAGATCCTACTCCATGCCTGCCCCTCTGAAGTCCCCTTGACAAAAATTTTAATTGATGCCCCAGCTCTTAACTTTTTCTAGGGAGTGGGCTTGAAGCTGAGTTACCTTCTTGATAATGCAAGCACCCTTTTAGATGAGCTACCTTGCTGGCCCACAACATAAATTAAGCTCATAGTTTGGGCTGAAAATCTATTGAGTGCAGGAGAAGCATGGAGGTGTGAAGAGCTAGATGTACCCAGGCCTGCAGATCATAGTGGCTGGCTATAGAAGACAATTAATGAAATTACCTTAATGATAGGTGTAGGCCCAGGGATCTCACTGCATTCATGTGGAATGGTGGAAGTTGATAGCACCATGAGTGGAGTTTCAGAAATGGCATTTTCAACACATATGAATTCATAGAAAGAGTATTTATTATATGGGCCCAGGTGGTGGCACCCCTGGTTGGGTGCACATGTTGCAATGTGCAAGGACCTAGGTTCGAGCCCTTGGTCCCCACCTGAAAGGGGAAAGCTTTATGAGTGGTGAAGCAGTGTTGCAGGTATCTCTCTGTCTCTCTCCCTCTCTGCTACTCCCTTCTTAATTTCTGGCTGTCTCTATCCAATAAATAAAGATAAACATTAAGAAAACAAGAATATTTATTGTCCCATGGATTCTCAAGGATATCCTTTACTGAAGTCAGGCTGATGGAAGTGTTCATGCAGGAGCATCTCTCGAAGACTAGGAAGTCTCATGCCTGCAGAGACATGGCTCACCTCATTTACATTCACGAGAGGATGAAGAAGAACTCAAGCAGAAATAATGGCTGGAGGTGAGATCCAGGAGAAGGTTCAGGATTAGGGCTAGGGAGACAGCTTATTATTATTCTTCTTTTTTGATTTTTTTTTCATTTTCTTTTTTGTTGCTTTTGTTTTTTATTGTTGTTGTAGTTATTGTTGTTGTTATTGATGTCATCATTGTTAGGACAGAGAGAAATGGGGAGAGGAGGGGAAGACAGAGAGGGGGGAGAGAAAGACACCTGCAGACCCACTTCACCGCCTGTGAAGCGACTCCTTTGCAGGTGGGGAGCCAGGAGCTCGAATCAGAATCCTTAAGGTCGTTGAGTTTTGTGCCACATGTGCTTAACCAGCTGGGGAGACAACTTAATTATTATGCAAAAGACCTTTACACCTGAGGCTCTGAGGTCCCAGGTTCAGTCTTTAGCCCCACCATAAGCCAGAACTTAGCAGTGCTCTAGTTTCCCTCTCTCTCTCTCTCTCTCTCTCTCTCTCTCTCTCACACACACACACACACACACACACACACACACACACATTAAAGTCAAATAAAATATCTTTAAAAGATCCATACTATACAATTCAAGGTTCCATCATACTGTCATAAAGAGACACATGCACTGGAATGATCTTGCGCCATGCATTGAATCCATCTGGAGAGCAATGAAGGGGAAAGAATCTGATTTTTAAGGAGTTTAGTGTGCTAACCCCATAGGTTTTTTTTTATTTCTTTATTTATTGGGGCATTAATGGTTTATAGTCAACAATAAAACAATAGTTTATACATGCATAACATTTCTCAGTTTTCCACACAATTCAACCCCTCTAGATCCTCCTCTGCCATCACATTCTAGGACCTGATCCCTGCTGCCCACTCCAGAGTCTTTCACTTTAGTGCAATACACATAGGATTTAGACGTTGATTTTAATCCTGATGGTTGCAGAACGTCTGACCTGATTTGGAGGACATGTCTACTCTGGCCAGAATTGGGAAACTGAGAGGCAACTGACAAATGACGTG